>NC_141156.1:80241809-80869309 GCF_053477565.2 Lygodium microphyllum
TCCCTTCACGAGTGAAAAAAAAGTCACAATTGGATTTGTGGGTTTTTTCCCCACCCAAGAAGGGGCTATCGGTAACCCCTTCTCGGCGAAAAAAACCATAGTTTTGAGAATAGAGAGCATGGGGAGAAGAGAGAGTAACAAAGTGTGGGTTTTCTTTTTGCCCAAGGAGGGGTTTTCAAACAATCCCTTCTCTACCGAAAAAAAAATCACAATTCCGAGAATAGAGAGCATGGGGGGAAGAGAGAGTAACAGAGTGATGAGAGAGGGGAGGAGTAAGAGAGCATACAATATATACAATTCGTTCTCGCCAATAAGGCATCATCAACAGTCCCTTATTGGATGAAAAAATAGTACATGGTATATTTGTAGCTTCCTTTTTCAACCAAGAAGGGGCCGTCGTCTATGCCTTCTTGGTGAAAAAAAATAGTACATATTGCATGGTCTCTCTCTTTTTTGTCCATCTCTCATCACTCTTTTCCTCTCTCTTCCCCCTATGTTCTCTATCCTTGAACATAGGGGGAAGAGAGAGTAACAGAGTGATGAGAGAGGGGAGGAGTGAGAGAGCATACAATATATACAATTCGTTCTCACCAAGAAGGCATCATCAACAGTCCCTTCTTGGATGAAAAAATAGTACATGGTATATTTGTAGCTTCCTTTTTCAACCAAGAAGGGGCCGTTGTCTATGCCTTCTTGGTGAAAAAAAAAAGTACATATTGCATGGTCTCTCTCTTTTTTGTCCATCTCTCATCACTCTTTTCCTCTCTCTTCCCCCTATGTTCTCTATCCTTGAACATGTGGGTTTTTTTTTCATTGAAAAAAGGGTCATCGGCAACCCTTTCTTGGGTGGAAAAAAAATCCACAAATCCCCTTCAACCCCTTTTGAGCTAGTAATTGATATTATTATTACAATTTAAGTGTTAATGTTATGTCTTATTCATATACTAATTATTAACTAATAAATAACACCAAATAACTAACAAAGTTTCTAAATTAATTATTAACTAGCTAATTAAAATAACTAACTAATTAATTAAATTAATTAAGTAACAAAAGTATTAATTCATTAATAACTACTTAATTAATTAGTAAAAAAATTACTAATTAAATTATTAATAAACTAACTAACTAATTAATTATTAACTAATAAATAAAACTACTTAACTAATAAATTTTTACTAATTATTAACTAGCTAATTAAATTAAATAACTAACTATTTAAATTAATTAAGTAATAAAATTATTATTTAGTTAATAACTACTTAATTAATTAGTGACAATATTTTTAAATAATTGAATTATTAATAAAATAACTAATTAATTGATTATTAACCAATTAAATCAATCACCAAATAAATTATTAATTATTAACAAAATTAACCAACTAATTAGATCAATACGATAATAAAAATTAAAAATTATTAATAGATTTTTAACTAATTTAGTTCAATGAATTAAAAAGCTAATTCACCAATTAATTTCTAATTAAGAATTAATATTAAATAACTAATATTTTTAATCAATTATTAAATATATATTTAAAGTAGTTAATGTAATGAAGAAAATTAATTAACTAACAAAATTATTTATTATTAACAAAATTAACTAGATATATAAATTAATTAACAAAACAATATTACTTATTAACAAATATTTAACACATTAAATTAATGAAGTAAATGCATTAAATATAAATTTAACTAATTAAATATGATAAAATAAAATTAAAAAAAGTAAATTAATTAAGTTAATTGATTAAATAATTAAATATAACTAACTAAATTAAATTAACTACATTTATTACCTAATTATCTAACTAAATAATTAGACACGAAAATTGGACCATCTAGAATCACACACTTCGAATCGAATACCTATCAAATCAGACGTTTGACTCTCAAAATCGGATGCATGAAAATCGGACATACAAAAATCAGACGAATCCATAGTCAGACCACCAGAATCAGATCACTCAGACTCGAATCGTTTGATCGGCCGATCGGACCAACCCAAAACCGAACGTCTGATTCTGATAATCAGACTCTTGAGAATTGGACCTCCAAGAATCGAACAAAAAACTGTCAAAATCGAACAGGTGTAGAGAATACAAATTTGACACATCTAACCCCTGAAACTGACCTAGAGGCCGTATAGAGCCCAAAGCACATCATGTATCTATCATCGGGTTGAAATCTAGAGCAAGTAGTTCAAAACTTGGCTACGAATAGTCCTTCAAATTGCGCATGGTTTTTAGCGTAATGAACCTGTAGGCTCTGCCCCCTTCGCACCTCCCCCAAGTAGGCTGGAGAGAAAATGCGCGCCGTGATAGGTCCTCCAAATTAGATCCTAGTGCAGTAATGGCTCTGCACAAGCATAGATTCTCACTTGCAAAATGGCAACCAAAAGCCCATACTCAAACAAAGACCCTAGAATCTCAATGGGCCAATCTAGCCAACAAGGGCAAAAAGGCCATACCACAAAAACATGTATATATTGCGTTCAGACTACATCTAGTCAAAGCGGGATGCAACAACATCAAGCTACAATTGCGAGGATGACTAGACATGACAGTCCTGATGATAGATGCACCTTGAACAGCAATGCATAGATGACCCAAGACATCAGTAGAGAATCCACATCTGATTGTGTAGTTGGGGATTCAAAGGCATGTATCAGAAGGCTTAAACTTATAAGCAAAGACCCAAAGATTAAGACATAGTACTGCATGCTTATCTTAGGGTCAAACTCATTTCAAAAAGAGAGCACAATGTCGATGCTCTCATCGATGAAGAAGCAGATTTTAATATCTTGACCTATGAAGCATGGACCCTACTAGGCCAACTAGAGCTCACACCAACTAATGCAACTCTTCATCCTTATTATGGGGGATACCCACAAGCACTTATAGGGAAGTGCATAATCCTTATAACTATTGAAATGGAAAGCTTGCCTATTCTATTTCATGTCCCTCCAAATAGTGCAAATTGTGGAAAGAAAACCCTCCTAGAAAGACCCTTCAAAAGGGCGATGAAGTGTCAGGCCGATTATGTAGCACAGAGGATACACTTGACACTATCAGGTATGAGGATAATCACAACCTTTAGTAAGGGTGACCTCATCCAACCTCGAGGGAAAGACAATGAATATTTTGACATACTATGCAAGCCTAGTAACAAGAGCAAGGACTTGTTGAAAGAGTTGATACAAGTGTATGTTGAACAGAGAGAACCAGTGAGCGAGGCCATGCTTGAAACAAGAAGGCTA
This sequence comes from Lygodium microphyllum, assembly GCF_053477565.2. Taxonomy (NCBI): domain Eukaryota; kingdom Viridiplantae; phylum Streptophyta; class Polypodiopsida; order Schizaeales; family Lygodiaceae; genus Lygodium; species Lygodium microphyllum. The sequence continues at coordinate 80,245,074 of NC_141156.1, forward strand.
GGAGACAATGCCAAGGATAGGCTTTGGACTTACAAATATCGTAGAAGACAACAAAAGAAGCCCAAGCCTTATAGACGAAGGTATCAATGGAGAGCTAGCACAACACGCGATGGATATCCAAAGTGTTGCTACATGCTCAAGGGTATTACATAGGTAGCCGATGGATTTGGATACTGTATCAAAAGTAAAGAAGTGCAGGAAGAAATCTAAACAAAAATCTAAGTCTCAGGTCAACAACATTGGAGTGACTGAGCCCCCCACAATTGAAATCAAGAAACCAAACATGACTATTGAAAAAGTAGATCCTCAGCCTAGTGTGCTTAACAAGCGGATATCAGATGTAATCGTCGAGTGTGCATAAATGCCACCAAGAGGATAATGAGCACCATAGGCGCAATGTTGCTCATGATAAGGTTGATTTCTCAACAAAGCAAATGGCAAAATCGTCTAATAGCCACGAGCAAATCTTTCAGCCAGTGCCAAGTCCACCTAGGAGTCCCAAATCTCCTACACTCTCTTTCCCTAAATGGGCACAGGAAGCAAAATAGCAGCCGTCAAGTGCAGATGCTCAATCCCAATCTCTATCTCCATCTACACTTCCAAATGTCCAAGGTGTGGGACATGACACCACCCCTAATTCTCAGCCTAAGGATATGCTTGTGCAATTGAAGGGAGCTTCAAGTTCAACCCCCGAGACCTACGGACCGCTTATTGGTCAAGCGTTTCAAGTCGAGCAGCCATGGCTACCTCTCACATAGCCGACATGCCCTCCCTACCTATGGAGTGTAGTGAGCTTACCTTGATGCTCGATTGAGTACATGATCCTTGAGGCAAGCTCAAGCAACCTCGATCCCTCTCCAACAAGCTCCATCCTCCATAGCCGCGCGAGACAAGAGAAGAGTCTAGAAGATGAAGAGAGGAGAGGGGAGCTTCCTCTCCTCGGTCCCTCACTCTCACACACTCACTCACTCCCTCTCTCAAGCACAAGTAAGAAGGCAGTAAGAAGTGAATAAGCTTTTTGCCACACACAAGAATGAGCTTCTCATTCACTTTTCAAGTTTATATATATGCCCTACTTCCCACGGGCAGTCATCCTCAAATTTTTACAAACTTAGGCATCGATAATCGTGCCATGGCTAGGTTCATGATGCGGGCGACCTTACTCCCCTCCTTTTGCATGAAAATCCTAGAGGACATGAGCGATACCTGCTTCATGAGGTGTAACCATCCCTTTTTGTCATCAGCACCTCTGAAGGTAAGAGCTAGCATCAAAGAATATGTGCAAAGCCATGCATTTTTGACTAAGTGCCTGAGGCCACCTCGTGGACCATCCGAGGATGATAGGAATACATCATAAGAACTCTTTTTGTATTCTAGTTGCAGCCATGATCAATAAGTCATTAAAAAAAAAAAACGAAGAAGAGAGAGAGAGAAAGAAAGAGAAAAAAGAAAAAGAAAAAAGGCCAGTACCAAGAATGAAAAGAAAGAGGGCACTAGAGAACAAAAAGGTGCAAGAGAGAGAAAAGCAAAGGTTTGAGCTCCCCATGAAACATATGGAGTGCCACATTCATTGCACCTAGGGTTTCCACCTAGCCCCTTCCCCACCTCACGCTTAGGGCACATCAAGGGCATGACTACCAGACCTATCACCCTAAGCTTTGCATCGCACCCATGACGATGCATGAACTGGGTCCTCAAGTGTGGGACAACACCGTGGGCTTGCCCCAACTCCCAGTTCCACCACCACGTGCATTGCACGCACCACGAAGAGGCAGACACACCCCTTAGGAAGTGCACAACTTTGCCTTGCAGGTTAAAATTGGGCCGTATCAAGGAGAATGCACATCAACCAATGGATCCGCCCCGATAGCATTTTCAATTTCAAGGGCAGATCTTTGTCACGACAAAGTAGATCTTTGTCAAAGAACCTTTTCGGAGGGACCCAATTCAACACCATTTTCAATTTCAAGGATGAATCCCTCCAACACCATCCTCGACAAGGGCATGTATACAAACTCAAAAGGCCACCTGGCCACGAACACTACCACCTTCCAAGCTACCACCCATCAGTGCCATGGGACTAGCACTCGGCTAGGAGGAGGGTAATGCTTACTGCAACACCAGCAGAGCAGGAAAAAAGTGAGAAAATAGAAAATCTGAGAAGCAAGAAAAGGAGTAGGGCAGGCATGGAGAAGGCGCCCAGAAGAATAATAAGTTCGAAAAAAATCCAAAAGCATGGGAAAAATAAAAAAGAGCGGGGGAAGGTGGGCTTCCTCAGCTGCATGCATTTACTTAAGCAAGAACTTAATGAGCCTAAGGTAATTACAGGTTACTATAAATGCTGGGTCTGGACATGAGGAGAAATCCTCAAGAAAGCGGTTGATGGATGGAAGGATATCCTCCAATCTAAAAACCAAGCATCCCTCGGGAGTCCGTGCATTGACATGAAAGTCAAGGGGCCCATGCAAGTTCCTGTCATGGTCGACTCCACGTCTGCGGGGGTAAGGCACGTAGATGGGGTCGTTCCACTCTTCAGGCAATGAGCTGCAAAAAGCAATCCAGGCATCAAAGTTGGTATCCCAAATCCTCCTCCTCCACTTCGATTGCACCTCGTAGCCTTGGATGGTCTTGGGAACCCGGTTCACCTTGTCCTGCCAATAATCTGTTGGTTCCTGCCTCCATCTGGTAACCACAATGTTTCTCTCCTCTATCCATATGTTGGCGAGGTCATTAGCCATTCTGTTGATTCTTGCCACCGTCTCCATGCGCAAAACATGATCCAAAGCTCATGGATAAGAAAAGGACAACTCAAATGGTCGTGTCTGGAATTCTGCTATTGCCATATAGTGAACTCCTAAGACTAGTTGACAGGATGGGGATCCTCGTGTATGGGCATGGGCTCTTCAGGGAGTTGATGTGGCCATACTCTCGCTCTCCTTTGGGCTTGCTTTGCAAGCTCTTGGCTTCTTCTTTGGGCTGCTACCATGCGTTCATGAATTTGTGCCCCTTCTATCTCTTTGGGTGGCAATTCAGGCAAGGGCAGACCGGTGGGCTCTTTGTGCTGTTCTTCCTCAAATTCTTGCTCAAAGTTTGGCCCCTCTTTCGTGGCTTGCTCTGCCACTGGCTAGTCTTCAGGTGGTGGTCGTTGTACTTGTCCTTCAAACCCTAGTTCCCTGAGCTCGTCAATGGAAAGACCAGCTTGCCATAGATAATTGTGTTGTTGTGCCGCAGCAATACCTGTGCCGGTTGGAAGGGTGTGTTCTTGAAGGCCGTATCTCAAGGCACGAGATGTCAATTCTAACTTCCTCTTCATCCTTTCCATTGATTCCTCGCCTTCAACTTGGGTGACATTCAACACCGTGCTCAAGAAGGCTTGTCTCAAAGTGTTTGAGCACACTTCGGCAGCCTCTGCTCTTGATTCCGCGAACACTCTTTTGCATTCACTCGCTGCTAGGCGTTCTGTTAGTCCACGCACTCTTTGGAAGTTGTGCCGCTCCCATTACACGTGCCTTCTCTTCCATCTTTTTCCTTCCCTCCTCCATTTCTTGAGACAACATCACTACCACCTATTGCTGCTCATTCACTAAGTCTAGCATCTGTGTCTTCTCCTTATTGTGGTGGTTCAACTACTCTTCTGTTATTTTCCTTCCTTGTTCTGCAATGGTAAAGTGCAGTTGTGCCTCTGCGAATCTCTTTGACAGTTCTTCCCGGATCTGCTCACGGCTTTCTAACTTTGCAAAATGCAGTCTTCTTTCTATTATTGCCATAGCCATGAGAGCTTCCACATCTCTTTTTGTGTTTTCCAAGTCATCTTTTAGCTCCTGTGTGCTTCTTCTTGTGGCATCCTGCCTTTCTTGCTCTAGGACTTGGATCTCTTTTTCTAGTCTTCCTCGCTCCTCTATTTGATACCACAGTCGGAACTCCAGGGCGTCCTCTTGCTCTTGACGTGGCTCTTCTGACTCCTGGCTTTCTTCCTACCAGTGCTTTCCCAAGCGAGTGACTCATCATACTGCTGAATTAATGTTTTCTAACTCTTTAGATGAGCTAGTAAATCCTGTTCTTCCTCCTCCAGTCTTTGCCTCAAATGATCCTCATTCTCTTGAGCTTCCTTGGTCTTGGCATCCAACTGCTCTTTTAGGGCCTTAAGCTCTTTTTGATGATCTGGGGCTTGCTTGGACATGTTGAGCCTCAAAGCTACCGAGGTTTCCTTTTCAACATCCAACTCTGCCAAGGCTGCTTTCTTCTCCTATCTAGTCTTGCTCAACTGAGTGAGGAGTTCAGCCACATATGCGTCGTAGTCTGCTGCTGGTGACACTGTGAGAGGGGCCGTAGTGGTTGATGCTTCCAGCTTCTGCCACTTAGGGTCCTTCCGTGATTCTACATTTGTTGCGGCTGGCCTTTTTGTTCCTGCTTTGGGGGCAATCTCCACCATTTTGTTAGCTAGGAGCTGTATCATTGCCATTAATTGAACCGTGTCCACAGCTGGCATCGACTCCTGTGTCGTGGTGGGTGTGGTTTCAGTTGGGAGTGGCACAAGGGAAGAGGGGAGGGGGTGCAGTGGGGCCTTGCCCTTTCCTGTAACCATCGAGGCTATTTCTACACTGCCACCAACTCCAGCCTCATGATGCAGGCTCAGTGGGCTCATCTCTCCCCCTCCATGGGTCTCTTCCACGGACCTGAGTTGCCTCTGCCAAATCTGCAACTTCCTTCCTTCTCATTTCTTCAAATTCATCTTCAGCTCTTCTCTTCCTCTCCTCCTTGGCTCTTCTTGACTCTTCTCTGATCCTTTTAAATTCTTCCTCTTCTTTTCTCCTTTGTTCCTCATCCATTCTCTTGGACTCTTCTTGTGCTCTTTTCAACTCAGCTTTCTCTTCCTTGATTAACTTTTTCTTCTTTTGTTTTTGGATCTTGGCAGTCTTCGCCTTTCCTTGTGCCCTATCTTCGGCTTGAGTGGATGGTGCTTCAGGCTCTTCTCTATCACTAATGGTGCATTCACTGGATTTGTCTTCCTCACGATGCAGTGGTTGGGAGGGTGCTACTATCTCTTCAATTCCCCCTGCTTCCTTGGTGGCCTCGTGAATAATGGCCATCAGTACACCACCGTATCTGATGGTAGAAGCCTTGGCAGAGGACTTCTTACGGGCTGATCTCATTGTAGAGGCTGGGGCCTCTCCTCCAGCTGCTACTGCACTCGTAGCAAGGGCCTTTGCTGATGTCTCGATGGTCTTTATGATGAACCCCTTCCAGTCCACTTCCTCAAGGGACCCTGTCGCTATGCTTTCCAACACCGGGACACTGATCCTGTTCATCAAAGCATTGTATCTCTGTCCTGAGAAGAGGGCATGGACCATCTTTACTTGCATCTTTACTTCCGGATTTGGGATGTCTGCCAAACTTACTCCATCCAGTGTGTACACCTCACTCCTGTTCATCCCCAGCATGGCATATACATCTCTTCTATGATGCTTCACAGGCTTGGGGGACCAAGCCAAGGGCCTTCTCCACTAGTAAGCGGTACCTCCACCTGGTGGGCAACATCCCCTCTTCTTATTGTCATTGTGCCACAGTTCCTATGAGTATCAAAACTCCTCAGAAACTTTGTGCAAGCACTGTAATCCACGGCTTGTCCCATTTTCTCCACATAGTTTTAGAGAGTACACTTGTCCACTAGTTGCTTTACTGCTGGCTCCTCTAGGATGGCTTCATCCAAGTTTAGAGTGTGCTTGAAGGTGAATTGATTAAATCCTCGTGCCTCCACACCTATCCCATACTTGGCTTGTTCTTCTTCCATGAACGAAAGCTTATCACCTTTTTCCTGTCCTGCCATTGTGGGTACCTGCCATGAAATAGTACCCATAATTAATATTGATGGGGTAGGCAAGATTGAATTATGGCATTATGAAAGAATTGAAAAATTAGAAAAGCTGCACGAGAACGTGAAATTTGAGAAATAACAAACTGAAAGAAAAGACATGAATTTTCCAAGTGCGCTTTGCTCTTAAGTTTTTATATGTAATTCAACTCTTCATTATGTTTTTCCTTTGTGTTATGTTTTCCTGATCACCTTACCCCTCCCCCTCTCCTGGAAAGATGATAGCCACTGGTAGAAATTTGGGTTGTATTCCAATTGGGCATGACGGTCAAGTTCATGTGGTCTAATGGAAGCTTGCGTGATATACGCTAGGACATCGTGTAGCACATCACCAGATTTGAGGCGGCTAGCAACGTGTAGCTCTTCTTCTGTAAGGACTTGGTCAATGTAAGGATGGGCCAATAAATGGTCGTCAAGCAGTTTGTTACGTAGGATGGCCATAACCCTAAAAGAAGTAGAAGCTACATGCGTGGGGTCATATTTCGTAGCCTTGATTGCGCGTCTCTACTCGGCATTCGTCATAATTTGGCAACCTTTCCACTCCCATTGGAGGCGTAAGGCGTACCATTGCTGTAAGAATGAAGAGGTAGAGTTTGCAAGACTCATGAGCTCTTCAAGCTCTTGGATTGGTGCAGAGCTGACAGGCTTTCGCTATGAGGTCAGCATCTTGTCGATGATTGTTTGCTCCTTTGAGACTTCACCGCCTAGCGATAAGCTCAATTGCAACCTTGGGGAATTTGATGGTCATGAGCTCGTACTCTTCCTAGGTGCATGGTAAAGCACGGATTTCAGGAAGCAAGTGGCTCATCAAGAAGGTCAAGGTCTAGCCGCTCATAACTTCGGGCGAAGGTCTTGAATTTGATGTTCAATATTTTAATGCAAGTAACCAAGTCATCACTTGAATTGGCAGCAAGGTCCTTGGCCATAGTAAGAAATGAACATCACTCATATGAAGGCCTAAGACTTGCTAGTGGCTGCGGTGGAATAGAACTAGATGGATGCATTAGTGATGGTGTTCCGCTAGATTGCTCCTTGGGATGAGCATATGCTTGGAAGGTTATTTGTGTGCCATGCAGCTTGGAAGACGTGCAACCTTCATCGTGAGTTGCTTTGAGCATGCAAGAGTCGATCACATTAGATGATTACAGGACATCTAGCTACTACATAAGTTGATGGGTTTGTGAGATCTCGAGAGACATAGTGGGTTCAGGCTGCTTGGGACTGATTGGTCAAGTCTCTAGAGACTTTGCTTTGGCATCAGTAGTGGCTGGTTTAGAGCCAGCAGGTTGTGGCTTTGGCCGATAGATGGGCTTAGGTTTTGGGGCTTCGGCCTTTGTGGTTGTCATAGATTAGACAACTTGGGTCTTAGGTATGGCTGGTTGTTTAGTGAACAAGCTGCTTGAAGCAGGTGTGGCCGCAAGCTGTGTAAGGGGTTTGTTCTTAAAGGACTAATGACTTGGGCACCCAGATCCAGTTGTTGCCCTCATAGTATCCTTAAGCACATAATAGGGTTATGGGGACCCATCACGGCTTTAGGGTGCGTTTACGGCTTTGGCATCTAGGCTACTTTCTAGGCTTTGCATGAGAGTTCCTAGGTTTGTGGGGTCATGTTTGCTTATTGTGGGAAGGCTTTCCTTGGTGTTTAGGTACCGATTGAAATGTAGGTTGCTTAACCTTAGGAGTGGGTTGGTGGGGTGGTGTTTTGTGGGCTGAGTGGGGTGTGACACATCATGACCCCCCTCCTTAGCCTTAGGCATGGTCTTCTCTATTGGTGGAGTGGCAGTCTTGGAGGGACTCGCACTGCCCTTGCTGAAAGTTGTCGTGATGCGCACATGTCCTATGGCAAGGTGGATATGCTACAGGTGGTAATCGATGTAACAATGGGTTTGTTTTTTGAAAGTGCGCCCTAGCAGCGATGCCTTGCCTGCCTCCTTTGTGTTGGGCAACACATAGAAGATGATTGGCAAACTTTAAGACTCAATAGAGACAATGATTTTGCACTTCCCAAGGAGTGCATAGGATTTTCTCCCAAATGGGCTAAGTTTAGCGTTAGTTGGCTGCAATTGGGGTTGACCAATGAGGGTCCAATGAGCATGGGTTAGGATATTAAAGGCAGCTTTCTCATCGATCAAAGCATCAAAAGAATGTGTCTTTTGGGATGTGGCTGTGATTCGTAAATAAGCTGGGAGCAATAGCTTCCTCATCATCCTCTATCTCAATGATGGTTGCAACGCAGACATTGATAGGGGCCTCTATCATAGGGGGCTCATGTAAAGGATGTGTGGGAGGGTAGTACTTCTTCATGCGACTGCCATTGAAAAAGCCTATGCCCTCGCCTTCCAGTGTTTCAAGTTTGAAATTTCCCATCCTACTGATGGCACACACTATAAAAGGTCCTAACCCTCGGAACTTCATTTTCTGCTTATGGCCCTTCACAGAGTACAACACAAGGTCGTCCTGGTCAAAATCACGTTGTTTGACATGCTTGTCAAACCACATCTTTCTTCGCGCATTTTCACAAATTAGAGTGTGGGTGGTGATGATTCTAGTTTCAGTGAGGCATTCCAACTCGATAATACGGTTAGTCCAAGCCTCTTTCCCTTCTCAACGCTCGTGCACCGCTATCCTCAAGCTAGGGATAAAAAATTCTAAAGGTAGGATAGCCTCGGTTTTGTATGTCAGTCGGAAGGGCATTTGTCCCACAGCCATTTTATAGGCTATTCGATAGGCCCATAAAGCTGCCATGAGGTTGTTATCCCAGTTGCTCCGAGAAGTGGAAACCACCTTTGTGAGCATGTTGACCAGGATCTTATTTGTTGATTCTGCCTGGCCATTGGCTTGGGGATAGTACAGTGAAGACTTCCTATGGATGATCAAGAAGGTTGAGAGTAGGTGGGCAATCACCTCATTGATGAAGTGGGTGCCTTGGTCGCTCACTATCTCAATAGGGCAACCAAATCTCGAGAGGACCTGCTCCCATAAGAACTTTGATGTGGTCCTTGTGTCATTCTTCCTTGTGGCTCTTGCTTCAGCCCATTTCGCCAAATAGTCAGTTGCTACGATGATATATCAAGCATGTGAATACTGAGCCACATGACTAATGGGTCCGATGAAGTCAATGCCCCATTTCTCGAAAGGTTGGCGTGCTATTACAGGGGTCAATTCCATTTTTTCCTTTTGCGTGGGGACCTTGGTCCTTTGGTACTCATCATAGTGCTTGACAAATCTAGTTGCGTCATGAAATAGCATGGGCCACCACAATTGAGACTGTAGTACCTTGCAGTCTATCGTGTCTCCACTGAAATGCCCCCCATCGATTCCGGCATGTGCCTCTCTCAAGATGTCATGCATCTCATGTTCACACACACACTTGCGTAGCAACCTGTCTTCCCTAACCTATAGAGTTGGCTGGCAATCAGCTGATAGGGTTGGATCTTCACAATAAGCCTCCTAAGCTTGGCCTTCTCGATAGGTATCTAGGGTAGACCGTGTTCGAGCACATGGATGACATCGTCAGCCCAATATGGCATTAAATCAGCCTTGAATAATTCCTTGTCGTTGGACAAGCCAAAGAGATGTGCATCTGGAAGGTTGTCCGTTATGCCTTGTCCAGCGGCTTCACTTGTGGGTATGCGGGACATGTGATCTGCCATGTAATGTTGTTTCCCTTTGCATACAACCACAGAGAAGTCAAACTCTAGAAGAAGCAATAATCATCATGCAATGTGTCATGTAGCACAAGGCTTGTTCATTAGATAGAGCAATGCTTGATGGTCAACAAGAAAGATAAAGGGTGTAGCCAAAAGATAATGTCTAAATTTCTTAATGGCAAACACCATGGCCAGCCCCTCCCTTTCTGTAATGGAATAGTTCATCTCCATGTTAGTGAGCTGCCTGCTAGCATAGTTCACTGGGTAATCAAGGTTGTGTTCGCTAGGTTGGCACAGAGCAGCTCCAATGGCAAACTTAGATGCATCTATATGCACATGGAACATTTTGGTCCAATTAGGGGCTCATAAGATGGGTGTGGTGGTAAGATCCTTTTTCAATTCTTCGTAAGCATGTTGGCATTCTTTGGTCCATTTGAATACAATTAGCAGCTTGTACAATGGTCTTGCAATTAGTGCATAATTTAGTACAAAGCACCGATAGTACCCTGTGTGACCTAAGAGAAGCACTGAACACCCTTATAATTGTTGGGTGGTGGTAAGTCGACAATAACCCTGATCTTCAAGAAATCAGTGCCGATACCATTCTTGGACACCATGTGCCCTAGGATGCATCCATGTTTTACCCAAAATTGGCACTTCAGGGGGTTCAACGAGAGATTATAAAGTCGAAATTGCTCAAAGATTGCCTGTAATTTCTCTAAGTGTTCTGCCCAACTAGAGTGTATGGATAGATCGTCCACAAACACCTCTAGCTCACGTCTGAGCATGTCTTTGAAGATCATGCACATCAAGCATTGGAAGGTTGTGGGCGCGTTCATTAGCCCAAAGGGCATAACGATGTAGGCGAATACCCCCCACTCTGTAGTGAAGGCAGTCTTGTGCCTGTCGTCGGTGTGTATTCGCACTTGATTGTAGCCCGAGAAGCCATCCAAAGAACTATAGGCTTCTTTACCTGCCACTCTCTCAAGCATGTGCTCGGTATATGGCAATGGGTAGTTATCTCTCTTCGTAGTGGCATTAACTTTCTTGTAGTTGACACACACTCAGATCTTTCTGTTTTTCTTCATAATGATCACTATTGGTGATACCCAGTCCATGTGCTCTATTTTGTAGATGAATCCTGCTCTCATGAGTTTATCAATCTCCTCTTTTACTGCATGGGCATACTTTGGATTCATGGGGTAAGGGCGTTGTTTTACAGGGACAACATCAGGGACCATAGGGATGTTGTGGGTCACAACCATGGGGTTGACTCCCTTAAGTTCATCTAGAGACCAGGCAAACATGTCAATATACTCTTGTAGGAGCGCAACAAGGCTAGCCTCCTCATCCTTGGTCAAGTCGTTTGCTATGAATACAAGTCGAGGCTTCTCACATTCCCCTGCCAGGATGACTTCCTTGACCTTGGCGGGTCCTTCAATAGGCTCGTTGGTCTGGCCCTGCTTCTTTGCTCCTAGCAAGACCACCACTCTATCTCCCTTCTTGAACTTAGTGAAGCATTTGGGTAGGTCCTCCGGTTTCTTCTGTCATTTTGTGTTTGACTCTTTTGTTCATTTCTTTCTTTTCTCCTTTAGCCAATTGCGCCCTAGGTGGACGGCAAGTCCCCCTTGGTGCGTTTGGTTTTGGATGGCATGAGTATTTCAGGGTCGCTCTCCATACTGACTTTAGACTCCGAGTTGAACTCACAACCCTCATTGGAGGAAGGAGTCTCCCCGGGTGGTCATAGTTCAGTAGGGTGCATCTATCCTAAACACAGGTACCACTGGTGGTTGGGCAATTCCAGCCTGCTCATAATCCACTGCCACTATGCATTCCAACCAAGAGCGATCGAAATCCAATCTCATAACTCCTCTCTTGATCTCATATGCATTCCTTTCTCAGGGCCTAGAGTCTGATCTTATTTGCTCTATCACCCTTCCATCAATATCGTACTCCACAGTATCCATTTCCTCCTCACTCTCCTCACACTGATGAAGGAACAATCCTCATATTCATTGTCAAAACCATCACTCCCTGACTACTCATCGTCTCCTGGGTCCTCCTTTCTAGCCTCTTTCTCGTTGGTGACTAGAGCCCAATTGTATAGCAAGTTCAGGTCATGAACTTTGGTCCACTTTTACTTATGCTCACCTAGGAGGTCTCTGAGGGGCAAGAGATTAGCGTAAGGATTTCCCTCCAATCTACCTGTCAAATACTCTAGGGTCTCATGGAGTTCTAGCTTATTATTTGGGACATGGAAAGTGACAGGTTTGGGCCGACCACACACACTCCTTGCCATCATGCAGAGTGGTACTAGGTGTTCCTCATCTGGCATGCACATGGCTTGTGCGATTTGCTTATACTCCTCATCGTCTGAGAATGGGAGATCGATGGTTGCAAGGACATGCATCCAATCTCGCTCATCCTCAAGGCAAGGGATATACTTGGTTAGTGGCCCATACGATGTGGTTGGTTGCGTGTCACCCCTCAATGTGGCTGAGATGGCATCTAGATCAACATGTGTTGTCTTCCAAGTATCCATCTCCACCCTTACTACTTCCTTCCGATTCCCTAAGAAGATTAGACCATTGCCTCAGTCCTCGATGACTCGTGCATTCCTCATCTAGGGTCGGCCTAATAAGATGTCGTAGTCCACTCCCTTCATAACAATGAAGTGTCAGAGAATTGGACACCTGCAATCTTCACTGGCCAATTCTTTAAAACTCCGAACGGCCTTACCTTCATTCCATTTGCTAGTGTGACATTGAACCTAGCAGTCTCGATGGGAGGGTTTCCCCCAAGCCTGCAAGAATGTGTGGCTCAAGACACTAACCCCTACACCCGTGTCTACGATTCCTTTCTGCATCATGTCTCCTAGGGCTAGGATAGGTAGCACAGCATGCATCTCGGCATCTCGGTGCCCTCCCAAAAAGCATTTGCATGCAAAGATTTAGGCACTGAGTGCAGCGTCAAGCTCGGTATCTATGTGATTGCATCATGCTCATGCAGGTCAGCAACAATCTGCTTAGTTGGTTCCTTCACCTAGTGCTTCAGTTCTAGCCAAAGTGTCAAATGCTACCTAAGCAGGTCTCCTAGGATCAGGGTTACTAGGGTGGTTACTAATGTCGTGAGGAGGTTACTTGTCATTTGTCTCTCCTCCATTCCCACACCTCTAGGCCATTGGCCTTGGATGTTTTGCTAGCATGTGGCTCCTAAGCTTCTCCTGGGTGGTGCTGCCTGTGGCATAAGTGCATCTCTTGACCTTGATCGAGAGGGCGAGACTGAGGTGCTCACACTAGAGAAGTCCTTAGTTCTGTCTTCTATAATGGCCTCAGCATCCTTAAGTTCTCTTGGGCTTCCTTTAACCACTCCTTGACCTTTTCAATCGCTTCTAATTGGTGCTTCGGGCGAGGGTACTCCCCTACCTTAGCACTCATTTCTCTATTATTTTCAAAGCATTGGTTTCAACCTCAGCATCAGTTACCTTCCTGCCACTCACTAGCGTCGTCTCTCTGTCAGTTTTGAGAGTGATCTCAACGTCGGTTTTCTTCTTTCTCCACCTATGACTCTTCTTTACTATTGAGGCAACATCTAGGTTGCTAGGCCCAGGCAGTGATATGATGGCCTGCCACGTTTGTGCATGTATCATGACATTCAATGGGATGGGTGTATCCTCGATGTTGAATGTCTCAATGCCAAACAGCCCCAAAGGTATTTATGGTACATTGCCCGAGCTCAAGGACGAATTTTGTTTAGGGCATTCCCTGAAGAGCTGGGTGATGATGCACTCGACACACTTGAGATCATCTCTCTCCCTATTAGCCTGCTCTTTTTCTGGGCATCATGTTGATATGTGACCACGATGACCACAAGTCCAGCACGTGACTAGGTCTTGGGTTGGCCTTGAAAAACATCTGCCTCTTCCCCTTCCTAACACCATCACCGCGTTGGTCGATAGTCCATGAGGACCAGATTACCCTCTTCATCATACGAGATGTAAGGGTTCACATATGACTCCTCGTCATTGGGCTCTTCCACGTAGTGGATGGGAGCGTCACTTGGTGGATGTGTCACAAAGGGTCCAAGCAGTCTGGGTATGACCATGGGATTTATCTCTAATCTCGAAACGGTCGGTTTTGCATCATTAGGTACTGGAAGGGCCAATGGGGCTCCTCTTCCGAAGAAGTTAGGTAGCCTATTTCTGTAGTATGGTGAGTTGTATTGCTGTGCATAAGGAAACCTTCTTGGCAATCAACAATGCATTGCGTCATGGCCAAACCTTCTACAATTTGCACAAGGCTTGGATCTTGGATCCTCAATAGGGACGTGGTTGCCTCCATAGTGCACACACTGGACATGCGGTCTAGTGGGTCTCTTTACCAACTCCTGCAATCATGCTAGCTCCATCCTGACTTCGGATAGCTCTTGGTCTTGTGCCATGCTCTTGCCCTTATCCTACATGTCAGGGGCTGATCTCTCGCTATAGATTGCGGATTTCTCTGTGGTTCTTTGGCTAGAGCCATCTCGATTCGAGCTTATAGTACTTCTCTCCCTAAGCTGGTCATCTACTCTTATTGCCTCATTGAAAACCCTAGCAAGCACATCTCTCTACAAGCTCGAGTTTCTTGCCAATGCCTTGTAAAGTTCCTCGCTGTAGATTCAGTTTATAAAAACTGTAGAGACCGCTCTCTCATTTGGTCATTCGTTGGTAGGGATTCTCTTAAACAAGCTACATACATGAGTGACGTAGTCTCTAATGTCCTCTTTGTCCTTTTGACTGACATTCATCAGTCAAACTACGAGGTTGTCCAAATACCCTATCTCTAAAAATCTCTTGATGAAGAGATCCTTCAAGCAATTGAAGTTCATTTGCTTTGCTATGTCTAGGCTGGTGTACCACATCCTCCCTTATTACCCAAGCAAAGCCCAAAAGCCTACGAGCGTTGGGCGAGGTCGGTGAGACCGTTGGCTTCGCAAACCTTCTCGAACTACTCCACGAAGCTATAGGGATCATTGCTGGGCTGGTACTTATCCAGCTACTTGGCCACTGCAAGGATCTTGTTGTGGCTCTTCGCCCCCTGCATGACTCCTAAGCCTGTGAGCAAAGAGGTGGCTAGCGTAGTTGCACTCTATTTTGCCAAGCTGTGTTGTCTATGAGCCACTTGGTGACAAGCTTGCTCAGTGTCAGGTCTGCCTCTAGCTCCCTCTCCCTGTTTGTGTTCGGCCCTGTTGTGGCCTTACCAACTAAGGCTAGAATGCATCATGTCTCGTGCACCTTTAAGTCTTGCCGCAATTTCCTCGCCATTTTCTCACGATTATATGCCGTGATGCTCTGCAGCACTTTCCTAGCTGCCTTCCTCTCTTCCTCAAGGCTCGTAACTACTTTCTCAATCGGTCTGTCATGGATCATGGTCCTTGTTAGCTGGTTGTATTGGTCGACCATACGATGCAATTTGATTGGGAACTCATCCAAGTCTAGCTAGTCATCATCTTGGTCCGTGTCTGCTCTTAACATTTCTGCAGCCTCTTGCTCCACTAGGTTGTCGATCAGTCCAATCATCTTCGGTAGCGACTTGCCCTCAATCCTATCATCTTTGAACTCTTTGGGATCTTCAGGGTCCTATTAACAGGGCTCTGTGGCACCCAGCTACATCTCAGGGTCTGCTCCTACTGGTGGGTTCTTTGAATTATTATGATTTTATGTGAGTTCCTTGTTATTGAAAGCAACTGGTCAATTTTATTCACACTTGTGCTTAGTGCTTTCCAATGCACAGTGCCAAATCAGGCTTTCTCCCTTTTAGTGCACTTTAAATGATGAAATCGGCATGGGGTGCGAATGCAAAATGAACAATGCAGTTCCCGCTTTCCCCCCTTTTGTTCGTAGCCTAATATGGCTTTAAGCGCATTTCCTAGCTGTCTTCTCATATTGTCCAGGGTCTATGTTGCACACCCTACACCCCGTTAAGGCCGGATTGGAATCTGAGGGTCAATTTTACCTCTAAGTCTAGTCTGTTCTATGGCCTGCTACTAGAGGTTGACTCTAGGCTACCTAGGTGTAGTTTCTCCAATTTTTGGCTTCTGAGAGCCGGGTTAGGTACTCAGTTGGTGATGTATATCTATAATTTTTCGTTGTTGGTATGCCCTTTGTTCTCCATGATGTGCATTATGTCAGCTTTGACCAAAATCCTTATCCCCATAATGTGCATTATGTCAGCTCTTTGACCAAAAGCCTTATCCCCATAAGACAGTTGGATGATGCTACGTATCATGTTTCCTTTGGTGATTCTGTATGGAAAATCACTCGTGGCAATCTCTTCTTTGATAGAGGTACCAAGATTGGTAGTTGTCTCTAGCTCCATTGATCATGCATTGGATATTAGTAACTTCTCTCATGTATCTCTACGACATCAATGCCTATGGCATATGTTAGTCAAAGGAATGAAAGTTTTACCTCATTTGCCTTGGTTGATAACTAGTCTAGGTATAGGTTGAAATGCCTAAGATTTGATAATAGAGGTGAGTGTGTATGACGTGCTTTTGACTAGTTTTATTATGATTTGTGTATTAAGTGTTGGTTGATTGCCCCTTACACCCTAGCCCAGAATTAGATTGTAGAGCACATGAACATGACCATTCAAGAAAGGCTCTGTAGTATGCTTAGTCATGCAAGCTTACCTCATACATTTTGGGCTAAGGCAATATTGCAATTCACTTGATTAATAGATCCATATGCACTACTCTTGGTGTGGTAGGGTTGCGCAAGAGGTATGGTCTAGTAAACCTCTCTCATATGCACATTTTGATGATCGACAAAGAGGATAAAATTTACTCGGTCCACAACTCGGCTTGTGGCATTCTACTAGAACCTCATGTCCTCCTAATCACTGTGAGACTACTATGTATTATGTCATGGTGAGAGACTTTGATGAACCTCTTACTTATGAGGAGGCCATGTATAGAGGTCACAGTTCCTCTTGGGAAAGGACTATGTAATTCAAGTTTGACCCACTAAAAGAATCACACTTGGGATTTGGTTTCCTTGCCAAATGAAAAATATGCATTACTATACAAATGGGTGAATAAGCTGAAGAGTACCCTTGGTTGCCCTAAGTCAACATATAAGGCTCGATTGATTGCAAAGGGTTTTACACAAGAGAAGGGAGTTGACTTTGATGAGATATTCTCCCTTGTGGTTAATATGACTACCCTTCACTTGGTTTTGGTCTTGGTTGCATAATTGGCTTTTGGACTTCTACTAGATAGATGTTAGAATGGATTTCTTACATAGGGATCTACATGAAGACATTTATATGCAATAGTCTAAGGGGCTTTGTGGACAAGGGCAGGGAACACCCAATGTGTAAGTTGAGGAAGAGTATTTATGGGCTTAAGTAGATATCTAGGGAATAGTATTATAATTTTGATACCTTCATGCATTCATAGTTCTATATCTACAATGCTATGGATATGTGTCTTTATAGAAGAAGGCCTATAATGGTAGCCTTAGCATTTTGGTATTATATATAATAATATATTGATTGCTATGAGTGCTCATACTAGTTTAGGTGCTTTGAAG
Source organism: Lygodium microphyllum (assembly GCF_053477565.2). NCBI lineage: Eukaryota > Viridiplantae > Streptophyta > Polypodiopsida > Schizaeales > Lygodiaceae > Lygodium > Lygodium microphyllum. The sequence continues at coordinate 80,262,172 of NC_141156.1, forward strand.
TTAGCTCAATAGGAGCTTCGAGAGATGAAGGACATAGGTCATGCTTTATACATACTTGATACGTGTATTTCACACAACCGCTCTAGGGGACTCCTCTATGTGGCGTAGAAGTACACTCATAGGGTACTTGAATGGTTTCATATGTAGGGTGGTAAGCCCATTGGTACCACTTTACCTTTTGATGTGAAGGTTAATCAAGAAGATTATTCCTAGTCAGATAATGAGAGGGTTGAGATGGCCAAAATCTTTTATACATCTACAATGGGCAGCTTGATGTATGCCATGATCACCACCACTAGGCTTGACATAGCATTTGTAGTGGAAGTTGTGGCTCATAATATTGTGACAATTGGCAAGCAACATTGGGACACTGAAGGGTATGGTGAGATACCTTAAGGGAATTGCAGACTTGTGTCTTTGCTATGGTTGCTAGGATATTGGAGTCATGGATGATGCTAACTCAGATTGTGCATGGCATGTAGATAGTAGGAAGTCCACCTTTGGCTATATCTTTACCTTTGCTAGAGGTGCTATTTCTTGGATGTCTAGGGTATACAAATGCACTACCTTGTCTAGGTAGTGTAGAAATGCACTACCTTGTCTACTACTAAGGGTGAGCAGATTGCAACATCTGAGGCTTGCAAGAAGGTCCTATGGTTAGGTTACCTGGTTATAAACCTTGGTATCACTTCTATGACTCCTACACTACATTTAAACTCTATGACCACTATCAATTGGCATGTAATCGAGTCTTTCATGTGAAAACTAATCACATTGAGTTCATTATCACTTCATCAGATAGATTATTAAGGATAGATAGATAGATCTTATCAAGATCTCTACAGAGATGAGAATCTAATGGGTCTACTCATTAAAAGTCTCCTAGTGGAACATTATGCCTTCCTTAGGATGATGATGAGCGTAGGATAAGATGACATCTTTTTTCATCCAGTTGCATTTATATGTGCATTTTGTATTCTTTTTCTCACTCCAAGCACACTCACTTTTAAGTGAGATATTATTGGGATTTAAAGGCCACTTATGTCTAGCTACATATATTTATCATATACTTAGTTCTTGCATAATTGTACTCCACAAGTGGCTGTCACTCATCATTATCATGTTTATTTTTTATTCTTAACTATGCAATAATAAAGGGAAGGCAGGTCACACATTGTGACTATTGAAGTTCCCACAAACTGATCTCGTTTTCTTGAGTTCAAACCTCCATAGCCATTGCTCTCTTACTTTTGCTTGTGCTTCTCTCTCACTCTCACTCCTGGTCAACCTTTCATGGTGATGCCTATTATATGTCTTAAGTGTATATATTATAAATGAACCAACATGTGTGACTAAAAAGATTCCATTTTTTATCATTTATGTATGGTTAGAACAATTATGTGTATTCTTTGTGGCCAAGGTAGATGAGATGGGAGATCTCAATGCCTTAGTTCATTCTTAAGTCGCCACAGTACTATGTGTAAATGCATTCATGAAAAGTTCAAAGAATGGTTGTGTAATATCACACTGATTGATTTAGCATTTTGCATGCACAATTCAAACAACTAACACATTTTATGTTTCATGTTGAATACATTGTTGCATGTCTTCTTATAGACCAAGTGTGCAAGGATCTTTAGGCCATAGGATAGTATCATCAAATTCTTTTGGGCCTTCGTAAGACAGAGAGAAGAAGTGTTGTGATATTTTATGTGCAAAGACATGGGTGGAAGGAACTAACCTATAGCCTTCAAATTTTTGTGAGTGGCAAAACATTGAGAGTTTCACAAGTTTCACCTTGAAATTGGTAGATTGCTCTTTGAGAGGCATACAACCAAGTAGCTTGTAGAGAACCTTGTAATTTTCTACAACTCTAAGCACATATTTCCCAAGGGGGATTGAGAATATGGAACCCTTGAGTCTATACACATACTCAATAGCATAGAATGGCCATTATATAGTAGCAACATCTTGCACATGTGTAGCACAAAAATTTTAGTAGAAATATTGAGCTCTATGAAGCCAAGCACTAGCTCAAAGAATGTACACCTGATTTGGTTCATACCAATTGCAAGTTTTGCATATATGTTCAAGGAGTGTGAGGGCTTGAGACATGCCAAAAGCACATACATAATGGAAAGTGCATTAGAGGATTATATAACAAGGATTCTAAGCAAAACTTGGACATCCAAAACCACTCATAGTGCTAACATGGTAGAGTGTCATCCCAACAAGGGACATGGCTTTCAAGTAACATTTTATGCTTTTAGTTAACTATTTTCTTACTTTGGGATGGATTAGCTAACTTTGCTTCCTAATTGCAAGTACTTTGTCACACAATAGACTTTATGCCTAGTGTATAAGTATCGTAGATGGAGGATGCTCAAGGGTGATTGGTTGTGCTTTGATCAAGACACATGTGAAAGTACTACTGTGGATGTTACTATCATCTAGGGCCACAAGTCCCAAATATTGCAAATGGATGATGCTTGATCCTTGAGTATAATGCATCAAGAAATCACAATGTTGGAGAATCCACCCACTAACTTCTATTTTAAATTTTATGGTAGGAAGATTCGAAGCCAAGCTAAGGATACTATTCCTAGTGGAAAGTGTATGGCTCCATATATTTTATGAATTGTAGAGTCTCCTTAAATTTCCAACTCCACAAGTTGTACTATCCAACACTTATGAACCTTTGGATTTTTTGGGCTAATGGAATATTATCGCTTTGTAAAATCATATACTTATAATATTTTATTTTTGACTATTTTTAAACTTGTGTATTTATGTAATTATATTCAAAACTATTTAAACATGTGTATGTGTACACATGCTTTAATTTTTTTGATAAGATACATGCGTCCAACTACATATTGAGGGAGAGAAATGCCTACCCTAACCTTGATTCTTTGGAACACGTATACATATTTTTTTAATTGAGATAAGATACATACATCCAAGCATCCACCTGGGAATGGGGAGCAGAAGACACCTCCCTTTCCATGTTAATTGATAGAGTGTATGTATATTCTTACAATTTATAATTAAATTTTTGAACATGTATAACTTCCTTTTATTGACATGTGATACATACACACACACATCTATGTAATGAGGGGAGAAGGGGGGGAACTCTTTCTAGATCATAGCTAATACAATGTGCAATTGCTATATCGACATGCTTATATATGTATACAAACTTTACAAATACATTAAGTAAAGCCATAACTAAATTTCGTATGCGGATAGTGCTTTAATGATTTAAAACTTAGGGTTTTAAAGGTGGAAATACTTTAATTCTTGTTTCATTGTTTCATTTCACACATTCTCTCTTGATCTCTTTACATCCACTTAGGGTTTTAAATGTGGAACTACTTTAATTCTTGTTTCATTGATTTATTTTGTACATTCTCTCTTGATCTCTTTACATCCGCTACATCCCTCCTGCTTGTTGCAACTCCTTGTTGCAATGGATGCTCGCATACACTTTGATACATGGATCCATGAGACTCACTTTCCCAGCCAAGGTGATTAGATCTTTGAGGTCTCCTTAAAGAACTTCAACTTTGAATATGTGCTCTCATCTGGATCTCCCCCCCGCCCCCCCTTTAGGTCTTGGAAAAGTTTGTGACCACCATCGCTACATGCACATACTCCATCAAGGGATCTTATATGACTTGGGTTCCTCTCGAATAGCTCATAGTACTTCAAATGCAAAAGAACCATCCAAAAGTGTTGAATAAGTATTTGGCCCATGCGGATCCTTCGTGCATAGTATGCACTATTCTCATGGACAATGCACTAGGTACAACACCTTTGGAGATCATGGAGCATGATTATGTATTGGCAATTTACCTCACATTGGATATACCCATGGAGGAGGAGAGTGATGAAGATAAAACTCCACAGGTTGTTGCTATCACATACAAGAAAGAAGATCTTATTAAAGAGCCAATAAATATTCAAGAGGAATGTCAGGTGTGGTGGTAGAGCAAAGGTTGGCTCTCACAGTGCAATTCTCTTCAAAAGAGACACAAATTGACAAATCCAACCTTTCCTCCTTGACACCTATTGAAGTAGATAGCGTGTAGTACTTGCTTCTATCCGATGTGGTGCAATACTTGGAAATGAAGAAAGAAGAGGTTTTCTTCATTGTCCTAGTCACAAATTAGATGGAAGACCTTATTGATTATGATTATGTGGATGTGTATCTAATGATGGCAGAGGTTGGAAGATGCGATGGCAAAAGCTTAATACATGAGTGCTATCATACTAACGTAGGAGTAGATTACCTTTGCTAAAGAAGATCACCTTGTACCAGATGATGAGTTTGAAGTACTACAATATGATCTATTCAAACCAAGGCTCCAACTTCCTACCAAGGAGTTTATGGATCCCTTTGCTCAGAGAGGTGCCTCGAGGAAATGAAGATATAATATGATTTGGAAAATGTGACATGCAACAAAATTTAGCCCTAGGGTGCATTGGGACTGTTGGATTCCATCAGTGAAATCTTGGCAAAAAATGATGCATGCAATTGCCTTGTATCCAAAGTTTGGCATGGCTCCATATGCAAGACTTAAGAAAGGATAGTTGGATACATCATTTTTTGCCAAGATTTCACCGATGGACTCTATGGAACTTGGTGCACCCTAGGGTCAAGTTTTGTTGCTTTTCGACAACTTTAGATCAATTACTTGTCATGTTGTTTGATTTGATCATGCCGTTCAGGATATATTGTATATAGATAAGTTTGCATTAAGGCAAGACCTATAGATCGATGGAAGGATTCAACTCTAAAGGAGTATACCGGCAACCTTGTTGTCGATTCGTTGGTCTTCCACAAGAAGTACTCACCATGAGGAGAGAAAACAATCATGAAAATTCAAGTCTTGACCAAGTTCGGGACCTTTTCAAGCAATACCACTAATATTTAAGTTGGAGAAGGTGGTGCTAGTGAAGCAATCAAAGCTTCTCTACTTGTTTGGCCAAGTGCATGGTGGAGAAATGTATATGATCACTACATTATGTGAGCTCACAAAAGTGTCAAAACTGCTTCTCCTTGAGAAAGAGCTAAAATCATTTTTGAAGCAAAAAAGAAACTTCTATTTTCATTAGATGCAAAGGAATGAACGAGATTTCTTGTTGGCTATTAGTTCTTTGTATTTATCATTATTAACATCCACTGCATGTATTTCTCTTGATAAATATAAGGCATTTTGCTTTGTCCCTATAAATAAATATTAATTGGGTAAATGTGAGGCTTATAAAACTATGACAATAATGCATAATAACACTATATTAGGGAATTTAGAAATTTCCATGCACTTTGGGAACGCCCAATACCTTTATTATTTGACCACATGGTCAAATATTGTTGTCTTACTTAAAGGTGGAGTCTACCCTAAATACTATTTAAGCTACCTTCCCAAATCTCACTTTCAAATATGGATCAAGATTTAGCCACGTGATCAAATATTTATCACTTATTTGAAATTGAAACTTGGAAAATTCCCAAATTCTCTAATATGGTATTTTATACGTTAATGACTCATTCACATACGTTAATATAATCCAATTTAATTATGCCAGCATGATTGAATTGAGTATACATTGCATTGTGTGTGTGTGTGTGTGTGTGTTGTAGAGTATACAAAATGTTTTGGCTTTCCAAATATGATAGTGCTATAGCACACATGGCAGCAAACCTATGGAGGAGTTCTCTTGTAGTGTGAAAGCTGCATAATGATAAAGTTCATGCCTTTATGTGATTGTGATGTGCTTTGCATGGATTGCTGCTAGTTGCGTATCATCAAATAGGTCGATGAGAGAACCTTATGCAATTGTTTGCAAGGTCTCCATGGCTGCAACAATCCACTTGTATAGCAATGGGAAATCAACCACTTGTGCCCAAAACCTTCCTAGTTCTTTTAGCCGCATGTCTTGCAATATTTCTCAAACGACCCTCTAGAAGGATCTTTTTGAGATGAGAAGCTCACACCCGCATTGGATCCCCCTTATCTCTCGAAGGGCAGCAATCCCTGGTCTATGTATCCTCTTCCTCGTTGGTGGTCTTTATGGTTGAGGGGAAGCACTTGTTGTTGCACTAAAGGAGGATCCACCTTGTGCTCCCGGTGGGCCATGGCATTTCAACCGGGCCAAAATAACAAGTGACTTGCTAGGTGCATACTATGCAAGCTTGAGGAGGGTGGGATGGAGGAGAGACAGAGATTGGGATGGGAAAATGGAGGAAATAATGAAAACAAGATATAAAAATAAGAAGAATAATAAACTTTTAATGCATTTAAACCTAAAAATTAGATTAATGTAGCTTCATACGCACAATCCATTGTGTGATTATAAATCTATAACATTTTATTGTACTGCAACAAAACTTAACACTTGCACTCGTTAGGTGGCCAAGAGCCCAATATTTTATTTTGGCAAAAAAAAACTACGAGACCCCTTGTCCAAAGTCTCATGTCTCATCCACTTGGCCCTTGTCCAAGGTCTTGCATGTCCTGGAGCCACTTGACTACCTACTGGCTCCAAACGTGAGACTTTGGACAAGGGGTCCTAGTATTTTTTTTGCCAAAAAAAAGTATTGGGCTCTTGGCCACCTAACGGATGCACATGTAAAGTTTAGTCACATTCCAATGTAGTTTGGTATTTTTAAAATTATATTGTATCAAAATTATGGATGGATTAATAATCAAGAAATGAACGTTGTGATTACTGGCCCTTAGAAACTTTGCTCCACGTAGACTTAATCTTCACATGTTTTTCTGATCAAAATTGACATTGCTAGCAAAAACAATAGTGAAGATGCACATCCAATGTTTTAGCCCCAAATCTATGCCAAATGCATAATAGCACTGAATTGCCTCATACAGGAATAGAGTAAATTGCATTGTGGCAATGCAAAAAATACCTTATGTATCAAGCAACTCATAGAAATAATGATATACAAACATAGAATTACGCTCTATAATACTCATAAGGGAAAATCAAATATAGAAGTCAGAATAATGCTAGAAATTAGACAAAAATAGAGGTATGAATCATGATGTCTACTATCATATTATATTGCTAAGCAAGAAAATCCAACATACAACTGATCGTGATCAAGAATAATGATCCATACATGAGAAAGACACACAATACCTCTTCAAGTCACATTTTTTCAATTGCTTACAAACTGGACTTTCATGAGGCATACAACTTCATGAGGTATTTTAAGACTTCTTTACACATAGAACTACTACGACTAAGGTTCTAAACCATGCTAAGGGCAAATATAGTGTGTCAGCCCAACGACTAACAACTGGCACAGCCTGGTGGTGGATGGCTAGCATAGCCATGACCCAAACCCTTACTTACATTATAGTGTCAAATGCCTTATCCAAAATCGGAATACCAAATGAGAAAAAGTATGCCTTACTCATAGCCTTGCACCATGAAGAAAGAGAAACAATAAGTAGAGCCTCTCTAGTAGGATACTTATAGCCCTCTACTATAGTTGCATAATCCACTCAAGAGATAGTCAAGACAAAATAAAAGCATCCATGCCATTGTATGATGGAGATACAAAATCTAAGTGGGCTAACTGAGCTATGTTGCTCATGAGCATCATGAAACTCACTAGTAGACATCACATGAGATTGTTCCTATAAATTATGATCATGTGATGTGAAAAGTACAACTTCCATTTGCTAAATTTTTTCTCGAGTAAGTTCTTAGCCTACAAATTTTACAACTTTGCTTTGAGAGAATCCTTATCATGCACTAATGCTTCTAATTTCTCAAAAATAAAACCATGATGAACCAATACATATGGTCGAGAGATTACTTGGGCCATCCTCTCAATAATAAGATTCCATTGATCACACATTAACTTATTCAAGGTATTCTTCATGGTACTTAAATATTTCTCCATAAAAATCAAACCATCTAGGTCCACTTCCATATCCTACAAAAGCTGCTTCTCAACCTTCAACAAAGGTTACATTCTAATATCCAAGAGAATTCTCTCTACCTTGAGTTTGGCATTTTCTTGTGCCACCAAATCTATCTCATTTTGAAACTGGTTCTACATATTGGCTATCCATTCCTTAAAAGCCAATGAAGATATCTTACAATTATGAAGCATATGTTTATATTCATCAATTTTCCTTCTCAAAGCATCTACTTCATTCTCATGTAACTGTTTCATTTTATCCATGTCAACATGCATAGTGTCTCTCTTAGTCCTTTCATAGGCCAATTGTTCCTACAATGATTGAACCACTTCAAGTTTAACCGATCCATATAAATACATATCCATCATGAACTTATGCATTCCTATCATGATAGAACATGCTTCTCCAAGATTATCAGGCACATAAGTCGCTAGTGATGTTTTCCATTTGATATGCCTAACATTCTACTATTGCATCAAATCTTGTGTATTCTGCATAGTCTCCACCTTGGCTTATCTTAGCATCATAACACACCTTTTAGTGACACAAAGTGATTTAATCATGTTTGCAGTTGATTCATCAACACTTTCATTTACTCTCTTCTGCAAGAGTTGACCTCTATCAGCTACTATAATCCTACATCACTAAGATAGCAATTGGATCATTGTATTGTTGCCATTCACCCCTTCACCATGATCAATTTTCTTTGCTATACAACACCATGTGCTATCCAATGTGAAATTTCCATCCCTTACATGGACCAAACTCCAACGCTTTCCTTTTCTATAAAGTATGGCCCATGCACCTCAACGATATGCTAAAAAGGCACATATCACACATGAGTTAAAATATGCTCAAGAATTTATACGATTCAAACACTTTTAAAATATCAACTTGGTATGCACCATGTAATGTGTGTGATAGAACTTTTACCCCACGCTTCCACTATGTTTTTGTAGAACCTATGCATAGCATCAATAAATTCCTGCTCATCTCCGTTATCAAATGCCATCTTTTGAAGCAAGGGAGATAATTTATTAAGACTAATCCAAACCTTGGATTTGGCCAACCTTGTTTTACCTCCATTACTTTGATCAAGAATAGCAAAATACAACTTTTTTCACTCATCACAATCTTGCAATCTATGAACTATGACTTTTCCTTCCTCATTTATGCGGGTGCTAAAAGAAACTTCCTAGCATTTACTCCTCCAAAGCAAGGCTTTTTTAGCAAGCTACCATTTTTATTGATCTCTTCTCATCTTTTTCAATCATTACTTGATGCTTGTATAGCCCAATTTTTGATAGTACTTGCTCCACATTCCTACACGTTGCAATGGTTTTTTTTTCCAATTGTGTTCTATAAGCAAAGACAATTTAGTCATATACAATTTTCTCTATGATTCTGACAAAAGTATGCAATGAATAAATATGAACACGATCCAATGGAATATTGAAGATGGGCTTTCAAGTGGGATCTTCTTTATCATGCATCAATGCAACACTTGTCATCCTTTCTATCCCTTCCTTCCACCCTTTCTGTCCAATAATATAAGTATAAATGCTTTGCATCATTGGAGATTCAACACATGCATTTGAAAGTTTTTAAGTTTCCTATAAGATGTCATTCCACCAAGTATTAACCATACCCTTCAATTGAGAGCATCTCACCATTTTCCTAATGATGGATGGATGATATTTGGAATGCTTGTGTGAGTAAAGGACAGTTGTAACACCTCAAATTTTTCTTAGGAACCTCAAATGCAATGAATCACCACAATGGTGCTCTGATTGAACACTAAAGGTCCCTGGGTTATTCTTGTCAAATTATGAAGATTTGTTCATTAAAGTTACACTAACTCTTTCAAGCTTTATTCCTTTGATGACCTCACTTTCATCTAATTTTATGACAAATGACAATTTATCATTACATTCCTCAATTGAGATATTGTAGTATACTACTTTGTATAGATCTAGATAATAATTTTTTGAGTTTAGTGATCTTCACCTCATATGCATTTTTGGTTTCAACCTTTAGTGTTTCCACACGTTGAACACACATGGGATCTCCTATCAGCTCTAAAACCTTTGCATTAAGCTATAGTCAAGCATCTACTAAATTTAAGGTCTAGAAAGAGGTATGATTCTATTTCTCTTCAGTACATGACCAAACCAAGCCTTCTTACCCTTGAATATTTGAGTAAGTTGTTGTACTAATACTGGCCCTATCACAAATGGATTGTGCATCCATAGCTGAGAGCTTATTTGACACATCTTTCAATGTGGACTCAATCACCTTCTCCCTCACAAACCTTGACCTTTTGGATTGCTCAAAGTGTTTTCCAATGTACTTGCTTTTAGCAAGCTTCTAATAGATGATCCAAGCTCACCGTCACCTAGGTTTTCATTTGGAGCTTCCTTGCATGCTTTAATACGTCGCTCTCCCTAGCCGCTATTCATAATTAACTCATTGATTGGATTTTTTTTTTCGTTTGTGCTCCTGCATTCGCTTACTATCAATCTTTCTAAGTTCTTCTAATTGTGACTTTGCCTCCTTGTATGAAATACCAATGTCATGGATACTATCCTACATGTGACAATTTGATTATTTTGTTGAGTTGTGCCACTTGTCGTATGAGCTATTGTATATGAAGTTAATGTGCATCGATCACATCATGACAAATTTCTATGGTTTCTTGGTAGGTTGTAAACACTTTGAATGCATGATCATTGAGTTGTTTACTGTAATTGAGCAACCCATTATTGCTCTCACACACATACTTCAAAAAAATTGTAATTCTTGATCAAGTTGGAGGTTGATTGGTTAGGGGATCAATTGGATAGATTCTCCTATTAACCCACAAGTCCACATGCTTCAATCCCATATGTCTCTAACTTTATAGAACTTGAAGGTTGTCATTGGTACGCTAGGTCCTTTTAAATAATGGGGCATATTCAACCTCTACCTCGATACGCAGCTCCTTCTTTCATGTATTCATTTTACTTATTGCTTGTGCCCCTGTTGCAAGTAGATGAATCGATTACACAAAGATGTTAATGAGGATATGAGTTTTAGTATCTAGAGAGTTAGACTAGAGAGAAGCCAAGTGACACACTTATGTATTAATAGAAATAGGGGTATTGAGTTTATAGTGATAAACTAGAGAGATATAGGTAGAGACACTGAGATAGACGCATAAAGACATTAATGGAAATAGTTTGTTTATTGTCTACATGGAGATATCTTGAAGGGGATGCACAAATATATTAATACAAATGGAGAGCTAGGCAATCTACATTGTGTGTCTAGTTATTCATAAGTAATGGAAAATATCTAATGTGCAAGCCATTATCATGGTTTTTTTAGTGCTTGTATGCAAGGTCAATGCAGGAGGTGCTCCAACTCTATGTATGTGCCCTATTGGGAATATGTAACCATTGAACCCTTGGATGACATTGAAGAGGATGAAGAAATTGATGATCCAACTTATGAAGGACACCATAATGCTTTAAGTAATGCAATTCATGTTGAGGATAGCTTCTTCAACATATGAAGGACACAATGATACTTTAAATGATGCACTCCATGTCAAGGATAGCTTTGCTATTCCAAAAGAGCATGAGAATGATGAACTAGTAGGTTTTTATGTTCTTAGACATGTATAGAAAAAAACCCACATTGAATCTCCAATCAAGGACATATGGGGAATGCCATTGCTTGGGTTTTATTTGTGGTAAAGGGGGTTTGGTACAAGAAAATGGTTGGAAATCCTTATTTGTATAAGCTTATGCGTTCTTGTCCCTTGAATCCCACCTTGTACGAGTAATCAAGTTAAAAATGAGAGAGCAAGATCTAGGGCATTTTTTATGGCTTGTGATGTATATGAAGGCATTTACCCTTTGATTTGTAAAACTTATTTACCCATGTTAATGCAAAGTTCTTATAGTAACCCTTGCTAATTACTTGCTCATTTGTGAAAACTACCACCAAAAAGTTGGTAAACTACCAACTATGAGTTTGTAGTAGAAATTGCTTAAAATAGGGAAAACCTATCACCTAAAATCTATTCCTTCTAATATCCATTTGGATTCGTAGCTACCTACAAGTCGTTTGCTACTAGTAGCTTCATGTGGCTAGCTACAACTTGTACCAATTGTACATTTGTTAGCTACCATAAGTAAGTGAATTTTGTAGACACTACTCAAAATAGAGTATATCTATCTCTAAAAACCTATGACTTCTAGTGTCTATCTCAATTAGTAGCTATCAAAAGATGGTTACTACCAATAACTGCATGTGGCTAGCTACAACTTAGATTAGATAGCACATTACTTATGGAAAGTACCAATTTTAAGTTGTGGTAGTACCACAAATGGAAACTATCAATTGAATGTTGTAGCTACCAACAACTGAATGATGCTACACCCTACTCAATAGAGAACATTCAGTAGGTAGCTACCAATTAAATGATACTACACAATACTAAATATACTCACATTCAATAGGTAGCTACCAACTAAATGATACTACACGGTACTCAATAGAGGACACCTATCACTCAAAACCTATGGCTTTTAGTGTTTATCTCAATTGATGGCTACCATCTACAATATGGTTGCTACCAATAGATGTATGTGGCTAGCTACAACTTGGATTAAACAACACACTATTTGTGAAATCACCAACTATAAGTTGGTAGCTGCCAATTGAATGCTACTACAAGCAAAGAATGTTGTATTTCTCTTTTAATATTAATACATAAAGCTTATTTCATATTCAAAAAGGTTACACATCATTAGCTATGACTCAAAATAGACAAGTTTTAATTTATGAAAACTATCATCTTAACATTTGTCAAAACTGTCACTAGTAAGTTGGTATGTCTACCAAATTCATGCTATTTTGAACACACTATCTTTCTCAAACTATATATATCTCTTGATATTAATACAAAAATCTTATTTAAAACAAAACTGCACATTGCTAGCTACAATTCAAAATAGACCATTTTAATTTGTGAAAACTATCATCTTAACATTTGTGAGAACTACCATGAGTAAGTTGGTAGCTATATGTTGTTTTGAACACATTGTCCTTCACAAATAATGGGACATACACACACGTATGTATGCACACACACATCAAGGTTTGCTATTAATATGTTTACTGCATATACATATTCTGCTTAGAAAATGGTCCCCAATGAAGGGTTTCACTTGCATATTTTACAAAAGTAGTACCATTAGGATTAAACCAAGCCCAACAGTGGCTTACTCACACTAGAGCATAGTTGGACATCAAACCACCAATCTCCATGACTCTATGGCCATGAGTGGCTAGCTATCCTCACTAAACTACACTCAAACAATTATAGTCCAATTTACTTGCCTAGCCCTAAACTCCAAGCAGGATATCACCAAACATAAACGGTGTATAAACACCATGTCACACACACAAAAGGTTCCCCTTGGTTAATTGCCATGGCCTCTTAATATGGGTATCCTATGTGGTTAGGGTATGTTCGCACCACCCTTATCTTTGCACATAAAACATCACAATACTACTCCTCTCTGTCTCATAAAGGCCCAATGACTATCCCACATGGTTAGGGTTGGCTCCTATCGCCCCTATTTTTGTGCATAAAATATCACAACATTTCTCCTCTCAGTCTCACAAAGGCCCAAAAGAATCACATCATACTACCCTACAGCTCGAAGATCCTCACACACTCGATCTATAAGAAAAAATTCATGTGCAAACAATGTGCACAAAATGAAACATATAATGCATTAGGTATATGAATCATGCACGAACAACTTTAAATCAATTAGGATGAGAGTGTGTAACCATTGTTTGAACTTTTCATGAATGCATACATGTGTTGTGGCAATGTGGCAATGAACCAAGGCATAGAGATCTCGCATCATGTGCTAACTTGGCCAAAAGAAAGAATAAATTGTCCTAATTATGTATAAATGATTTAAAGATGAAAGATTTTGAGTCACTATATTAGTTCATTTAACACATATATGCTTTAACACACAACATGTGGCATCGAAACTAGTTTTGGCTTACTAACCCATCTTTTCACATGTAGTTTTGAATTGTCCCATGTTTTTTATGTTTTATGAGTTAAATATTATGTTTTTTTGTTCAAGGGCCTTCCCCTAATTTTCAATCATTTATATTTATTACATTAATTTTATATTTTTGTACTTTTAATTATTTTATTATATTTTCACATGGTTAATTGAAATTTAGTAGTGGTGGCTAAGCCATGAAAGCATGAAATCTAAAAATCATAACATATTTCAACCCATACGAACATCGTGTCTCATCATTTTCTCAAACTATGTTCAAAACAAGCCTACATAGAGGTATTTCCTGCAACTACAAAAATGCATGTATATGAATTTTCTCTCAAAGGCCACTAATGCTCTTGATGGCCACCACTAAAACACGTTAAAAATATTTTCATATGCTCTAGCCCTTTGATCCATTAGCTTCTTTTCACCCTCTTTTTCCATCATGTTTAGTTAATCATCATTTTCTTACACGAGCACTCATTATGTATATGGGAATGGAGGAGAGAGAGAGAGAGAGAATATAAAAGAGAGGATAGGGAAAGATTGAAATTGTGGCAATTGAAATCCTTCATTATATTAAGCAAAATTGGTATCCATGTGTAGGGCTCAATGAGTAGGATCGCATCTATAGGCACTTGATGAGTTTGATGAATATTTGATGCATTAAGAACAAGGAATTATGGTGCTACTTGATGGTTTTTAGTTTCTCCACATTTTTCTTCTCCGTAATTAGCCCACGATTAGTTGTTTTTTTGTGTTTCAATTGATGTGCCTTTTGTGTTACCCCTTCAATTCTTGGCCAAATTGGTCCATTCAAGTGTTCCCCCTTCCTTTTCTTCATATGTTAAAGCCTATTTGGCATACATTTTGTGTACAAATGCATTATTTTGGCATGGGATAAACACTTGACACTCCATCACAGCTTACAATGCCAACTAGTGCTTCGACCTACTTTTGTCTTTCAAATGCTCTATAAAATATGCTTCCTCCTGCATTATGAAACATGTCATCTACATGACTTTTTCCAACACTCCTAAAAGTCCACTCCCATTGAACACAATGTGAAAGAATATTAATAGGAAAGAGACAAAAGCAAGGAATATAAAAGATGAATCACTCTAGCCATGCACATGGATTGTAACCAAGATGTTAGAACAAAGAATGATAGTCAACCAAGGGAGATGGCACTACATAACTCCTCTCCTCCTCAAGTGAACCTAAAACTAGAGCTCATCCCATGCTATCTTGATAGGTATCTAAGAGTCATCCCACCCCCAAATAAGTGCACCAAACTAGGGAGAACCGTAGGCAAGTTCCATGCCACTTTAGGACCATCTAGTGCAAAAAGAGAAAATGCTAAAGGCATATTTTTTACCATTTAAATGCATTTGATTCCATCATCACTTATTTGACTTTTTCTTTGTTGGGATAGCTTATCATCCTTTTATTTTTATCCGTGCTTCCCTAAGGAGATTAAGGCACCGACTCACTCACACCAAGGAACCTACCAAGATCTAGCAAGGTGGCATAGAGAGTTTTCCTTTTACTTATTACTTACATAGATATCATGAAATTGTTCATTCTCAATGTGCTGCAAAGGCTTACTGTTTGCAATGTTTCGTTGAAAGATGACAATGGGTACAATATGTATTTACTTTTGCATGAATACATTTGTACCAATGCTTCTATTACAATGTGAGAATAGACCTTCCTTTGTTTGAGAGCTAAATTTTTATCCTTCTAATGCTTTGATATATCTACAATTGTATATGCTTTCACCCTAAAAGCTCCGGAATCTACTATATAGCCGCCCACCGGTTAGCTTATCTACGGACCAACCTAAAGAGGATCAAGTGGTTGGAAGACGTGAAAATCGTGAAGCAGTTCGTTTTTGTGGAAGCTCACGTAAATTTGACTTTACATATTCGAGGTCGGAGGGTTGAGATGAACTCATATGTATATGAGGAAGTAACCCGTGTAATCCCCGTCGACAGGATTAAAGTGTTGGGCCGCCATGAGAAGTATGGATTCCAACGGAAAGGATATCCTGAACTTCCAATGATTTATCGATTCCTGAAGATCCATGAACCAAAACCAGAATGCTTGTTCTTCTCTTAGGCATTTTAACCTAGGCAATAGATATAAAGATGTATTAAGCCCTGAACAATAATCATCTTAGGTCCAAACAGTAATCACCTATATGCCATACAAATTAACATGGTATTAAGAGATGTTTGCACTTTTATAAACTAACACAAACATTGATATCAAAAAGCACATAGTTATGTATATCAACACAAAGGATTCAATTTCAAGGCATTACTTTAATCATACCATTTACATGAAATAAAATGAAAAGAGTAGTACAAGAATACTCAAAGAGTTTCACAAAAAATTGCATTATAATGAATAGGAGTTTGATATGACCCAATACATTGTATAAAACATAAGCATTAAAGAGTAATCGATACAAGGATGGTAGCCATATGGCATGCGAATCTAAATAGGCACATTGGATTGACATCTAAGATATTCTATGGCTCAGCGCATTGTGCGTTACATAAATGATATGATACAAGAGTTTCATGAATGGCCAATTGGCATGGATATCCAAATAGACATGTAGGATCAACAAATTGAAGGATTTTCAAACCTCAACTTCCAACATATTCATATCATCTAATACAAAGGAATCACTCACCACAACAAAATAGTTAATCAAGAGTTTTGTGCTTCACTTAAACCTTGCACAGTACATGCATGTCACAAAAACGTAGCACTTCAATAACAACCAAAATAACTAATTATTCATGAGTTCTTGTAACATAAAAGAGAGAATTTACATATATAACGTAGAATATTTACACTACTTTGTTGATTGCAATAATAATAATAGATGTGAAACTTATGGTCATCAAATTCTATTGAAAACATAGACATGAGAGAAAACTATGGCTAGATTATTCAATTGATAGATCCCTTTTTAAAAAAAATATTTAGATAGTTGCATGAATAAAAGTAACATAAAATTGGGCGAATTTAAATATAAGTTGATCTGCTAAAGATAAGATTGAATCATTATTGATCAAAACCTAGAGCTATAGAATCTCTACTCTACCTTGTGTTAAGTGTTGCAACAACAATTGATCCGAAAGTTAGAATTAGCATCAAACCATATTGTAAACATAGCAAAAAGGAGAAAATACAGAGAGAAAGAAATTGTGTGTGTGTGTGTGTGGAGAGAGAGAGAGAAAAAACAACCTCTGTAATAAAATAATAATAATAAACAATATCAAACTATATTGAAAAAACAACAAACAAGAGAAAACCTAAAAAGTATTGGGCACCTATGTCTACCCAAATTCTAGAGCTACAAGAAGAAGAAAGTGAAGAGGTAAGCAGAATGCTCAAAGCCCTAATTACTTTCACTAGAGAGTTTCGATGGAGACAAAAATTTACCAAAATAGAGAAGAGAGGGAAAGTAGTCTCCTACTAAACTTGTCAGAGAGAGAACTAGAGAGAGAGAAAGAGGAGAGAGAAAGACTGCAGGAAGAGAGAGAAATAGAGTGACGAGGAGAGAGAAAGACTAGAATTGGAGAGAGAAAGACAGGAAAGATGAAGAAGCCATGGAAGCTTGGAGCAAGAAGGGAGAGAAAGATTGTAAATGTATTGATTTGTCAAAAGATGTGAAAAATTACAACTTCTCTCCTTATATACCAGTGTCAATGTGACATGGCATATTAGTAGCATTCTAAGTATTCCCAGCTTCTTACAATCAGCCCTGGAACAGCCCGAAAAATGCACCAAAAAATGCGCTGAATTCCCTGGTCACTACTCCCTGCTCAGCTTGCTCCACAACCTCAGCCATTGACCACAGCTCTTGAAGGCTTCATCAAGCACTGATTGGCAACAATCTTCAACCTCTGAAGCATTCTGATCAGCCATTCCTCTGTTCAAACCCTAATACACAGCAGGGCAGCCATAGCCACAGACATGGAAGCTCAAATTTCTCAAAATTTTGGACTTCCCCGACCTTCAAGGCTTCTCTAAAGCTAAATACAAGCTGGATAGACTTCAAGATTGAAGACATTGAAGAGATTTCAGCCCGTTCATGTCAGTGAAGCTCAAATGGAATGATTATTTTGGGGCTTTTCATCAAGGAGCCTGAATCTTTGAAGTTCAAGTGTTCAAGCAAGGCTGGAGTATTGATCTTTCAAGGATTTCATCATATTGAAGCATGTATGGACTGACTTCATGGAGATTTCAAGCTTTATGTTGGATTTATGGTGGATTATGAAGAACTCTTGCATCAACCGGGTTAAAGCTGATATCCATCATCATTGTCAAGCTTAATGGAGGTATTTTCTTTTGCTAATCTCTGAAATCTCTCAATAATCCTATTGCTAATGGCTTTTCCACTTGTTGATGAGAGGTTATTGATCAATTAATTCACTGGGTTGATCAATAGATCAGAGAATAGTATTAATTTTCTTCAATCTCAGCCTATTTCATTGAATTCTTTTTTATTCAAAACCATTACTCATCTTAGGTAACATTTGATCAGCTTGATGCATAACCTTGGTTTGTTTTGTTGAAATTTTTCTCACCCAAGCTGAAATATTGTAAAAGGGTAAGTACTAGCAATCACTGAGTCACTGAATTGCATAGGTAAAACCCTTCTCCCATCTCAAGTTTTCTTATCAATCAATTACATCTCATGAAAGGCTGAATGGATATTTTTCAATTGCATATCATGCTGATTGCTTAGCACACTAGCCTCTGCCATGTTGATATTCCCACCGAGGAAAAAGGTGGATGCCGGGGGAGATAGTGGGACAAAAGAGATGTGACCCTCCCTCACTATCGAAGATCCCGAAGGGGTACAACCAACCGACCCGGGGGGAACTTTGCCCACCTCCCGGTGATTCGGAGCCCGTGTAGGGAGCCCGTCCTGCCGTTTTATCCCTCACACAGGTACAACGAGTGGAGAATTGAAGATTGAAGACTTTCCAACGACTCAAGTACCTACTGGATTAAAACAGGGTAAAACAAGGCATTTTCAGGTTACCCACAGGGTATTTACAGGTGGATACAGGTACACCCTTTGATACTGAAGCACAGGTGCATGTACTACAGGGTACCTACAGGTCCTATATACCCCTTTGTAGGGTTTAATACAGGGTCAAAACAGGGCACTTACAGGTCTAAACAGGGTGCAGGACTGGACAGTTCAGACTCTGAAATTCAATTACAGAATTTTCTGTCCTAAACCTGTTATAGCGTGCTATAGCTCATCTCGAAGAGGGCATTGTTAGCTTCGATTCGCACAAAAAAGTTTTGCAATCGGAGTTTTCTAGAAAAAGTTATAGCCGTTTTACTGACAGGGGGTACTACAGGACTGCACTAGTATGGCAGGACATAAAGGCAAAAATAAGGTCCAGGAGGACTATGCACAGCAAATCAGGGATTCCATGATGGAAAGCACACTTCAAGAGAACCCTGAAGAGCCTCAACAAGGAGAGATTAGTATACTCAATGACGCTTTGTGTGCCCATGAACTAAGACACAAGGAACGTCATGAGACTATTTTGTCAGCAATGGAGCATATGATTTTATCATTTGATCAAACAAAGTCTACTGTTGAGAAGATGATGGAATCAACTAACCGAACCAATGCTTCCATTGATAAATTGGTAGAATCTAATGCTCAACTTATGGCACAATTCTCTCAACTCATGCAGTCACAAAAGGGATCAAAAGAAGCAAATGAGAAGGCTTGTTCAAACAGTGACCCTTCAGTCCCACTTCAGCCTTCCAACCAAAATGGTTATGGAGATGGGATCATAGGAAGAAGAGGCATACCAAATAGTCAATATGAAGTGGGGGAAGCTTCACAAAGGCATGATGACTATTTGGGCAGTTTGAATGGAGCCAATACTCAAACTTTTGGACTGTATACTCAGAATTCTAGGGGTGCTTTACCAACAGGAAGATTACATGGTAATTTTCAGCCACCTGTTGGAAGATTTCAGTCTCAAATTGGGGGTTCTGTACTTAGAAATCCTTATCAGCCAGTTTTGGGACAGCAACCCTTCCATGATAGAGAATTCAAGGACAAAGATGGTATGCTTTGGAACAAAGGGGCCTAAGTGTAAGAGAATATACAAACCAATTCCTCAACTTGACCATGTATGTGGAAAACATCAGTGATGAGGCCAAGTTACACAAGTTCATGTATGGTTTAGAACCATCCTTGTCAGCTGATGTTATGGCGTAGAATCCTACTTCACTTTTCAAGGCTATTGAGCTTGCAGAGCGCTTTGGAAGGAAGTATAGGAAAGAGTCTTCATTTCAGCCAAGTTATGGACAGCCAAGGACTGTTTTAAAGCGAGGGCAAGTTGGTAACAATTATGCAGCAATCATATGCCTAGTGGGAGCTTACGAATACCAACTTATCCTCCATTTAATGCTTCTAGGCTTCAAAGCAATCTCAGGACAGCAAACAGTCCAAAGGTTGAATTTAAGCAAGGTGACAATAAGCCTAAGTCTACTTCAGCCAATACAAATTTCAGAAATATTCCCATGGATCTTTACAAGGAAAGAAAGGACAAAGGCTTATGCTTCAAGTGTGGAGAAAAGTATACTCCTGACCATGCTTCAAAGTGTGTATACAAAAATGCCAAGCCAAAAATTCAGAGTATGCTAGTTCTTGAGGACCTTGAAAATGACATAGATGAAGTTAATGCAGTCACAATCAATGCTGAAATTGAAGATTTCGAGGATGATGGTGGACAGGAGTACTTCTATGATCCATCTGACTCTTTTCCTTTTGATCCAGGCGGTGATATCCCATTTGATCCTGGTGGATTTTGTAATGAGTTGCCTGCTGCCACTAATTGTTCTATCTCTATGGATGCTTGGACGGGATCTATGAACCCTAATACACTTCGTATGAAGGGAAGCATATGTGGAAAGCCAGTGTTCATCCTGATAGATAGTGGCAGTACCCACAGTTTTGTCAATAAATCCATTATGTACAAGTTGAATTGTGTTCCCACCGACTTACAGCAGCCCATTAGAGTACAAGTGGCTAATGGTGAAGAGGAAATCAGCACACAGATTTTCCCACAGGTTTCTTTGCAGATGGCTGAAAATTTTGAAGTCAAAGTAAACCTGATCACTTTGGAAATGGGGCCCATAGATATTATACTTGGTTGTGATTGGTTGATGACCTTAGGCAGGATTACTATGGATTTCTCACAGTTATATATGGAGTTTTTCTCCAATGGACAGCTCATCCGTTTACAGGGGATCCCTAGTAGATCTGATTTTCAGCTTATCACCATTCAACAACTCAAGAAAGAGTACAAAAAACGCTCACACATATTTGTATTGCATTTGAACAAAGAAGCACAGGATCAGCCCAATAATTCAGCAAACCATCCAGCCTTGACAGCTCTTCTTGAAGAGTATAGAGATTTATTTGAAGTACCTACTTCATTGCCTCCTAAGAGAGCGGTGGATCACCCCATTGATTTGGAACCCAACTCAAAGACAATCAATAAGCCACCTTACAGACTATCAAAATGTGAACGAGAGGAAGTAGCCAAGCAAATCAAAGAGCTTCTTGAAATGGGATTTATTGAACCCAATTCTTCACCTTATGCATCCCCAGTCCTGTTAGTCAAAAAGAAAGATGGATCTTTCCGAATGTGCATTGACTACAGGGATCTCAATAAGATAACAGTGAAGAACAGGTATCCTATACCCAGGATAGATTATTTGCTTGATGAGCTTAAGGGGGCTTGATTCTTCACGAAGATTGATTTGAGATTAGGGTATCATCAGATTCGCATGAGAGAGGGTGATGAGGTCAAGACTGCTTTTAGGACTGATCGTGGGCTCTATCATTTCTTGGTGATGCCATTCGGTCTTACAAACGCTCCAGCTACCTTTCAAAGCCTGATAAATAAGATTCTACAACCTTTCCTCTTTCAGTTTATCTTGGTGTTCTTTGACGACATTTTGATCTACAGCAAGACTTTTCAGGATCATTTGTCGCATATGAGGAAGGTTTTTGATGTGTTGAGACATCATAGGCTTTTTGCTAAGGAGAAGAAGTGTTCTTTCATGCAGACTGAAGTGGAATACTTGGGACATATAGTCAGTGAAAAAGGAATATAGGCTAATCCCAAGAAGGTGCAATGCATAAAAGATTGGCCAACGCCTACTACTACTACCTCTCTTAGAGGATTTCTTGGTCTATCTTCATTCTATCGTAGATTTATAAAGCATTATGCGGCAATTGTAGCCCCTTTAACTGACAGGTTGAAGAAAGCGGCTTTCTTTTGGGATGCTCTGATACCACTTGTCAGAGAGAGAACTAGAGAGAGAGAAAGAGGAGAGAGAAATACTGCAGAGGAGAGAGAAAGACTGTAGGAAGAGAGAGAAATAGAGTGACGAGGAGAGAGAAATACTAGAATTGGAGAGAGAAAGACAGGAAAGATGAAGAAGCCATGGAAGCTTGGAGCAAGAAGGGAGAGAAAGATTGTAAATGTATTGATTTGTCAAAAGATGTGAAAAATTACAACTTCTCTCCTTATATACCAGTGTCAATGTGACATGGCATATTAGTAGCATTCTAAGTATTCCCAGCTTCTTACAAAACTTTTGGATCAAACCGGTTTCTTGAGAGAAAAAAAAAGTAAAATTGAAATTTTACCTAAAAAGGGAGGAAAATATGAGGTGAGAGAAACTCCAATTTTATGCACTATTTATTCACCCCTTTTTTCAATCCCCCATTACTCCTTTTTTTAAATCAATAACCCAATATTTGGAGAGAAAAGATTCACTCTCCATGGATGTCAATATCAAGCCTTCCTATTGGACAATCCAAAAGGCCCACATCTTAAACTATATTATTTTTAAGGGCCTATTTTTTAGTCTAAATTTTTCCTAATGAGAAGATACACAAGGTGTATTGAAAAACATTTTCTTTCAGTATGCCTTCAACATGCTTTTTTTTTCTTTTTGGAAGACACGTGTACTATTTGTTAAAAAAGACACCAGTAATTCCTTAACATCATCATTGATTTCATCCCTTATTGAGTAGTATGGCAATGGCTTCCTCTTCTTTAATATCTTTGCCTATTGAAGATAGATGTACTTTTAGCCTTTTACATTTGTTTATCAATTATGTTAGGGAATCACATTGATTTAGATCAAGCCTAAAAATTTCCATTAACAGATTAATTTTAGAGTTATTAGCTTGAGAGTCAAATATCTTATCCAACTCATCCCACATCTCTTTTGCACTTTTGATTCCCGAAATGTGGTGTAGGACATTATCAAATTGACCCCAATCTATTATCCCAAGGGATTTATTATTTTTCCTCTCCCATATTGGCTCATTAGGATCTTCAAGATCTTCCAAAATTTCCCAAAGGTCTTTCATCATTAGATGATACATGATTTTCATTTTCCAAGTGTGGAAACCATTGCCATTGAATTTTCCATTGCTTCTATTTTTGTCATTTTAGAAACAGAGAGGTCTTACCAATGACTCACATAATAGTGTCTAGCTCTGATTTACAAATAGGAACGATGATATTTTTGGAGATTACTAGAGAGTTTGATTATTGAGGAAACTTGCATACAAGCATCCCTTTATGCTTTTACAATATTTGATTCAGCATTTATGTGCATGTGAATATAGTCCTTTTACAAATGAAATCGGCTTATAATAAACAACCATTTTAGAGTATGCAATGAAATTTAAATTAGTATGGTGTGAATAGGTGTTAAGGAAAATTGGTTCGGAGAGGAGAAGGTGTAAACATGACTTCTTTCTAAACTAGCTCAAATGAGGGAGTGTGCAAAGGGGTTTTTTAAGTTTTAATGCTTAACCTTAGCAAAGAGGATTAAAATAGGAGATAAGGAGAAGTCAAATTGTAGCAAGGTGGCATTTTTTCAATCTCACAAGATGACGTTTTATCTCAGACTGTGCATTTGCAACCATTTTGATGTCGAATGCCATCAGGGAACACTTGATGAAGCTCCATACTTGCAACAATATCAATTCCTTCTCTTCTATTTCTCTTCACTTCCCTATCTCATAGAAACAATTAGTCCCTTGAGCTAACCAATCCCTTAGTTTAATGGGTAAGCAGCCCCTAAGCTTCTCTTAAGAAGCATGCCGTGTGCTTGGCACAAATAGCCCCATTAAGTAGCCCCTTGTAAATGGTAGATAACGCAAGGACTTGACAAAGTAAACCTTTTATAAACACTTCATCAATAGATCCCTTCTTCCTCCTCTTGATAATGGAAGCTTTCAAGATGAACCAAAAAAATGCACAATCCAGAGCTATACCTTAATGGATGATGACCTTCTTGCCTTCTCAATGACCTTGGTAACTCCAACCTTCAATCTTCACTTACTCCAATGCCTTCTTGGATAGCAACACCACCAATGCTTGAGCTCTCAAACTTGAGTAGCATGTATGGAAGCTTCCACAACCTCAAAACCTCTAGGAAAGGGGCTCTAATACCATGTTACAAAATATGGTTGAGCAAGAAGAGAATAATGAGCTATGGGGGGGCAAGAAGAAGAACAAGAATGAGACCATGATAGCATGGAGGAGACTTGATTGATTTGATGGTTGCAAGTATATTGTTTCATAGCTTTCCAGCTTGGACATACACCTCACTCTTTGCTTATGGGACTTAGTTACATGTCCTATAGCACTTGTGTCTCTAGGAAAGAGGCTCTAATACCATGTTACAAAATATGGTTGAGTAAGAAGAGAATAATGAGATATGGGGGGGCAAGAAGAAGAACAAGAATGAGACCATGATAGCATGGAGGAGACTTGATTGATTTGATGGTTGCAAGTATATTGTTTCATAGCTTTCCAGCTTGGACATACACCCTCTTTGCTCATGGGACTTAGTTACATGTCCTATAGCACTTGTGTCTCTAGCACCACGCATACATTTTAACAGAGCTTGTCTAAATGGATGTTAAGGGACATTTCATGCATGGAGATTTTCATGAGGATATTTATATACCAACTAGAGGGCTTTGTTGTCTAGGATATTGTTGTCTAGGATAAGAAACAATCAATATGTAAGCTCAACAAGAGCTTATATGGATTAGAGCAAGCTCCCAGGGAATGGTATTATAATTTTTATTGTTTCATGGGATTTCAAGGCTACACAAGGAGTAAAATATATTACTTTCTATATACAAAAAAGGTGATGGATGGTAGCCTCATGATTTTGATCCTTTATATGGATTACATGCTTATTGGCGATAAGTCACTATTGGATGTGCATGAATTGAAGAAAAGGCTATATGAAACCTTTGACATGAAGGATTTGGAGTATGGAACTCATAGTTTTAGCATGGAGATTATGAGAGATAGACATAAGAAGGTTTTCTTTATGTCTCAAAAGGTGTACATTGAGAAGGTACTTGACCATTTTAGTATGGAGAGGGGGAAGGCTAGAAGTGTTATGTTGCCTCCAAATTTGAAATTGATCCAAGAGGGAAAGCTTATGCCAAAGGAGAAGAAGGGTAAAATGGATAAGATACCTTATCCATCTGTGATTGGCAACTTGACGTATGTTATGGCAACTATATGTCTAGGCATTGCTTATGTAGTGGGAGTGATTAGCATGCTTATGGAAAACCCTAGCAAAAAGTATTATGAAGTAATGAAGAGATAATGCAATACTTGAATAGAACTAGAGCTATATACATATACTTTGGAATGAAGGATGCATATATTCTTTGAAATGCATATGCTACTTTTGTACAAAATGTGGACTCTAGGAATTCTATGAGAGGTTTTGTCTCCATATTACGTAAGATGTATAGTCTCACGAGTCTCTTGATTGGAGTCATGTACAAATTTATCTACCTTTAAAGCCCAATATCTTGTAGCCATCAAGGCATGCAAGAAGGCCATATAGATTACTCATCTAGTGGGAGATTCAAGTATTACAAGCGGAGAGGTATTCACTTTGTACCGTGATAGTTAGAGGGCATATTGTTAGGTAGAGAACCCTATCTTTCATATAAAGATAAAGCACATTGAGTGAAGTACAACGTCATAAGGGAGGTGCTTGAGGAAAAGAAAATCAATCAAAAAATCCTCCTTAGCCTCTTATATGCAATTATGATGTCAAAAGAAAATATGTTATTCATTAGGGTAATATACTCTTTCTAATTTTGTGCTTTTCAATATCTCACTTTCATCTAGCTTAATTATAAACTTGGTTACTCCTTGTTCTCTTCTAGAGATAGATCGTAGAATTTGATTATCAAACATCATAGCTAGAAAAGCCAAAAAAGGAAGTTGTTGAAGTCATTGAAAAGTTTAAAAAACCTCTTTTTTCTTGCTCTTGAAATTGGCTCTAATATGAAAAATGCTTGCCTAGAAACTTCATCATTTTACTATAAATTCTTTGTTGGATTAGATAGCATTTATCAAATATGGTCTTGGAAGAAAAAAATTATGTAATAGTTGACCTTGTTCCATTTTTTATTGCACTAGCTTAAAAATTTTTGTATGTTCATCTCAACTAATACCAATACTATTTACTTCTACACTTGTTCATTGTCCAAATAATGAAACTTAAAGAAACGTTTCAAGCTTTCTCTCTTTGCTTTTTTTAAATTTCTTCCCCTCAATAATATCATTTGGAGTTGCTAAAGGTAGAAGGTTTATAATAAAGCTGATATGATTTTGAACCATCCCTGTCATAGATATATGGTTGAAGAAGAAACCTAAACAAGATCACTGTCACAAATTAAATATCATTCTAAGCAAAGCCATATGGAACATTTCTCATGTAAAAAAGAATACCTTGATATTTTGATAATTTTACTGCAATTGTCTCCTTCTTGTTTGAAAATGTCAATATTTCTAAGACTTTTTGTCAATCGTGTAGTTTCTATAGTAACTCATTTCTACGTTTTGTTAATAAATGATTCACCAATCTTAAAACATCTCTCTCTACAAGATAGCAATATTGAGTGTATGCTATAAAAAACCTTATAAAAATCACCAAGAAACCTCATCAACGATGAGCCATCTACCTTAGGCTACTTGCCACATCAACAATAGCCTCCTTTCCTACTTGAATGTTCAACTAACTTGAGTCAAACTCATTAAGGGGTAGCCTACTTGAACCAACTTGAGTCATCTCCTTGAGGGGTAGCCTACTCTGCCACATCAACACCATCTTCCTCATGTCCTTGGACTAGCTTACAACAACTATCAAGCCTACCTACCTACTCACCCACTTAAGGTGCCACATCCTCACACTACTCAATCACTTGGACTAACCCATGATTGAAGGAGCATGCTATCTACCCAATTTAGTATAGTTGCTTGCCCAATTTTAGACTAACTAGACTTAGTCTACTTTCTTACTAGTCTACCCACCTACTTAGGCTACTACTTGCCCATGACTAGTAGTCTAATTGTTTTAACGATTAGAGACTTGAAGACCAAGACTAGGATTACACTAGGCAACTTGTGTAAGTTGCTAGTCTACTTGTCCACCCACTTCCTTAGACTACCATAGCATCCTAAGTCTACCTACCTAGGTAGTTGACTTGTCTATCTACTTGCCCACTCTTAACCCAGCTAGAGTTTCTCTCTTTGAGTGCTTTACCACATCTTCATTAGCCTACCTACTCTTGGACAAGGTTGCCTAGCCCACAATTGAAGTAGTTTACTAAATCTACCTCCTTACCTAGGAGATAGACTGCTTGCCCATTACTGCATGTGTGCTTCTAAGTTAGTGCCACCTCTTCATCAAACTACTTGGAACTTTGCCTTTGTGTCTTCTTGTCTAGGTGCCTATCTATATACTCAAATTGGGCAAAGATTTCATTTTATAATTTCCAACACTAACATGGAAAGGTCTGATTGAGCAACATGCTTGCCTAAGGGTCTGATTGAGCAACCTATTCACATCAACCCATGACTGAACAGTAAGTATCCCATGTTTGCATTAGTCCATGTCTAAATATCAACAAGTAGCCCAAAACTACATCAATCCATGATCACAACTAGTCTTCTTGCCCACAACTGCACCTAGACATGCTTCAAATAATAGACTAAACTCCAAATATCCCAACACTAGTTAGTTTATATCCACATTGTGTATAAAGGATTGTAATCACACTTGATTGGCACTTGAAGTTGAAAACTAGTTGATTTCAAGAAGCATAATTGCACCATCACTTAAATTCGTCTTGCATTGAGCATTAGAAAGCAAAAAGATTTATTTTTCATTAGTGATTTTTGCATTAGTAAGTCGTAAAAGTACTTGAGCTAAACAAACTTAATGGATCAATTTAAAACATAAGAGGGAATAGAACCCCACAAGAAGAACCAAGCCCAGTTGAAAATACTTTTGAGATCAAAGACCTTAGACTTATAATCAAGACATAAGGCAAATTCTTATGCATAAGAGATGGTTTTTGGTTATCCTCATACTCCAAGAAGTCTTGAACTCATACATGAGAGAGTCAAGGTACTAAACCAAAATAAACCCCACAAGTGAGGATCCAAAGGAAGCACCAAAAACACCTAAATAAGAACCTTAGCAAGCTCTCAAAGAAGCCTAACCTACCCACAAGAACATAAGAAGACCCTATGCTAGACATTAAGAGAGTTTTGGGACCTCAAAAAAACCTATAAGAATTCTTGAGAGAGAAAAGTTTTGGTAAAATATTATTTTTCCTTTAAAATTCTATTTTTGATAAATAATCATATCTAAATTTGTGAAAATCCAAAATCACAACATACCCATAGCTTACATCAAGCCTAGAAATCTAAGCCTCGATAAAAGTAAAAATGATTGGAAAATTAAGATTCTACTTTTTCATCATGCCTCAATCACTTTATGAATAGTCAATTTGAAACTTTTTTTTGATTGCCTCCCTCCATCCCCACTACCTTTTTCATTTATCCTCTTTGCTAGTCTCTTCCTCATTCTTGTTCCTTTTCCATTTCTCCTCTTTGTTAGTCTCTTCTCATTCTTGTTCTTCTTCTTCTTCTTCTTCGAGTTTACATAGCTTTTTTAGAGTGATCTTCAAAACACATTCTTACTATGAATCAAACAAATATTATTTGTATTAAAAGTAAAAGATCTCTTTATTGTCTTAATATTGAGCTAGAAAATGAGTATGAACCACTCAAAAAAAGAATAAAATCCAACACTTTAAGACTTAGAGTGATCTTCAAATCGCATCCTAACTATGAATCAATCATATAATAATCTATTTATTAGCAATAAAAGACCTTTTTATTATCTTAGTATTGAGATAGAAAGTAAATATGAACTGCTCAGAAAAAGAACAAAGTCCAACACTATTTTAGAGTCCCTGAAGCATGTGTTGAGATTTCCAAGAAAGACAAATTTTGATCTTTGGTGGAAGATCATATCCCAATGATCTTATTAAAGAAGTAGGCTAGAGATTAGTTGTGGGTACAATATATGGGTAAAAAGCATAATTCCCTTTTGTGATTTTTTGTATGTGGCTACCCAGATAGGTCCTAGGGCAAGTGGAATTAAGAATCTTGTAGTGATAGGCTAATTAGGGTAGATTAAGACTCACAATTCATGCACACAAGCAGGCAAGTAAATTAACCCTAGTTAAAGTGTGGGTAGGCATTTAGACCATGCTCTACCTATTAGTCATGGGTGATTTTAAGTATCCAAGCAGACAACTAAAACATAGTTGTGGGCTCAATCAGTAGCTTATCCACTTCCAAACACCTATTCATAAGCTTATCCACTTCCAAGCACCTATTCAAGCTCTCAAGAAAATTAATCATGAAGCTCAACAAATCTCCTACAAAGCTGCCAAATAAATCAACAATACACAATATTTCACACACGAGATTGAAGGATTAATTTTTAAATATTTTTTAAAAAAAATTCTACTCTAGTCTACTCAATATATTCTAATAAATTCTAATCTACTTTCGATCCCAAACTAATTCCTAATCGAGAAAGGGCAAAAAGCGAGCTTTTTGAGTAAGCTTTTCTAGGCAACCTCCATTTCTTATTCCACATAGTCCACTTATTCCACCCCTAGATATTTCCACCTCCACCTCCACCACCGCCACCATGGCTTCCATCACTATCGCTACCCCCACTATCGCCACCGCCACCATGGCTACCTCCACCACCACTACCACTACCACTACCTCCATGATCGCCACCACTACCTTCACTCTATGTACCTCTCTTCATTTCACTCTATCTCATGTAACCAATTCCCTCTCTCTAGCACGTAACGTGGGTACATTCATGTGATCACCCTAGAATGGTATACCATGGCCCACATCTCTCTCTCTCTCTCTCTCTCTCTCTCTCTCTCTCTCTCTCTCTCTCTCTCTCTCTCTCTCTCTCTCTCTCTCTCTCTCTCTCTCTCTCTCTCTCTCTCTCTCTCTCTCTCTCTCTCTCTCTCTCTCTCTCTCTCTCTCAAATTGCTCCATCTCTTTACTCTCTCTCGATTTCCCTCTCTATACATGCAATTTCTTTCTCTCACTCTACATTCTCTCTCTTTGTGTTGTGTAAACACCTGTGTGTGTGTGTGTGTGTGTGTGTGTGTGTGTGTGTGTGTGTGTGTGTGTGTGTGTGTGTGTGTGTGTGTGTGTGTGTGTGTGTGTGTGTGTGTGTGTGTGTGTGTGTGTGTGTGTGTGTGTGTGTGTGTGTGTGTGTGTGTGTGTGTGTGTGTGTGTGTGTGTGTGTGTGTGTGTGTGTGTGTGTGTGTGCGTGCGCGCGTGTGCGTGCGTGCGTGCTTGCATATATACCTCTCTCTCTCATAATGTGAATGCTTCTGTGGCCACTCTGTGTTTTAGAACTTTAGTTGCAATGGATTGATAGCTCCCTTCCCCCAACAAATTTGATAAAAGACCATTCATACAAGCAATCCAAATGTACATTTATATTGGAGTTAACTCAAGAGAGACAAAGTCACCAAAGGCTTGTCAAAATTTTGACAAAAGCTATCTAATTGAATTGTATAATAGTACTTACTCGACAAAATAAAATGCAACTATGCTAAGAGGTCGCGTTGGTGTTGTATTGCTTGTCACAACATAGGTGGTATTGGAAAAGTTCTTATGATTCCAAATACAATGTGCAAGTTTTCTTCAATGAGTATGGATTGGTGTATAAACACATTAGCATTTGCATCCATTCCAAACACTCGGAGGTACACATAGAATAGGTACTTGCATGCCAAATACGCTTTTCCTTCTGCGACATAGTTCATGAAATCCTGACAATTACATGTTGGATTTTTTGCAATGTGCACATAATAACACTCCTACAAGACACTTGAGTTAGGTGTCTCTAGTTTGAAAAGCTCATGCTTCAAGGGGCTTCACCACTATGTGGGTCTTCACAATTGCATCTAGAGCTAATGTTGAGTCTATCATTTTCCCTGAAACTTGTGAAACACCTCTTCAATATCTACATGAGCCCTTGTTAGCATCCACCTCTTGTGCCGCCTTTTGTAAAACAAACCCACCACTCTCCAACATGTGGATTTCCTCTATTGTTGTCAAATTTGAGCCTCATACCACTGGCCATACTTGTGAAACTTTGCGCATTGTGTGATGAATGGAAAAACAAATGTTCCATGTATGGTCCACACTATCATTACAGAACCAATGAACTAGTGCCGCATTCCATATTGATTGCTAGCTTCTCCTCTTGAGTTGGACCACTCCATGATGCCCCAAAATGAAGGTGTATCAACCCCATGCATTGTGTTTTTGATTGTTTTTTTGCATTTTTCCTCTCTAGCTCCCAAACATCCTTAACATTGCATATGACTACGACCTAGAATCCTTCTTATAGCCCAAACGGTGTCATGAAGGACTGTCTCCACCACCATTTGATCTCCAAAGAATTTGATGATATTTCCCTTTGATTGGTTGGAAGGCAAAGGGTCCTCAAAGTTAAGTTTTCTTATGCCCTTTCTTCTAGGTATGTTTTCGGTCACATACTTAAGCCTGTGAGAGGTGTCGGCCTCCTCTAATCCCACTTTCCCATCAACCTTACATTTTCTCCCTACAATCACATTGTCCCCTCGAGAATTAGGACATTGATGCAATTCAATTCCTCCTACCGCCTCCTCAACCATCCTTGCTATTGTTGGAGGTGTGGGGATAATTCTTTATTGTAGTCGACTCAAAATCTTATCTACACTGGGTCCTACACCATGGAACTTTCTACCAATGAATGTATGTCGTTTTGTGCTTTGTAGTAGAGCATTGGCCAAATCACTAATACATGCATTGTACAAGCTGATGGATCCCTTAAATCCCTCCCCTACCAACTAACTTGTATGCATTGGCTTTCCTAGATTCATGGTTGGCATATGAGCAATGTCCTCCACCAATTGGACAAAAATATGGCACAAGAGGATATGGAGTGTGAGAAAACAAATGCACCACACATCACTTCCTACTATTACGAACTAGTCTTACCCCAGCAAAGTGTCGCCTCCAACGTGGATATCTGATATGCCACCAACTAAGCCCATAATCCATTGTTGGTATATTACAATCCTCAACTTTTCTTGAGGGCCACCAAGCCCAAATGAATCAATATTGCATTGTTTCATTGTCTTTCATGGGGCTGCACGCCTCCACATGTGACACAAGCGCTTATGCTCATCTTGGAAACTCTTGTGCACATATTGTAATGTGTGTATTTCGAGACTTTATTCCCAATGAAATAAGAAAGATCTCTCCCTTCCTTGCATTACGTTGTCCGATCCACCATTGAACATTATTCATATGGCCCTCCAGTTGTTGGGCAGATGCCTCGTTTGCCATGAATTCTTGAAAATCAGCACTTGGTCGCCACATTTCTCCATCACTTCATTCATCTTTGTCCAAAAAAGAGCTTGTGCATCTATATCCTCTTCCTTCAACTCACATATTGCCAGAGTCATAAATTATTGTACACTACAGAAACACAAGACAATAATGGAAGAGTGAGGAGAACTATGTTCATTAAGTTCGTGTTGTGATTGTAGAATCATGTAGGAGAAACTACCTTGGGTCATACACATGTTTTTCCATGGTGGTCCAATCATTAATGAGATGCACATGGTCGAAGCATACCCAGATATTGCTTGTAGGTCCCCAATGCCATTCCTTCACGCATGATTCACTAAGTCAACCCCTGAGGCTGGCCTAGTCATTAACATTTTGAATATAAAGCACATGCTATCATTGTCAAGGACTTGCCCAAGAAATAGGCTACCATGAAAAAATCTGTATGTACAACATTGCTTTAACTTCAAAAGACAAGATTCCATTCATTGATCACTCTCAACACGTGCTGCACGGACCATGTATTTGAACCTGCATGCATGGACTATTGATCTTCATATGCATGGCTTTTTAATTCTATTTTGGGATGTGTTTTGAATGGAATAATATGTTACATGTTTCTCTAAATGAGTGGTTGGAGTTCCTTGAGCATCGTCTAGAGTTCAATGTTAGACATGGAAACACCTTGCTCAAGAAAACCATGGCACTTGTCACTAGTCTTCTAGCCATAGTCATTTGTAGGTGTCAAGATTCAGCTGCACTAAAGTCTCTTACCATTTCCTCTATGGTATTTCCCACCTCTTTAACATTAGCTCTACACGTGCCTCTTTGCGCCTCATGGTTATGCGTGCCTTGATGGATGAACAGTCTTGACATTGGGCTCATTGGCATCACATAATACACTACACACTTACACTTGGAGAGCAAGATGGGGGGGTTCTTACGATAGAAGCAGCCAAGACTTCCAAGACCATCAGCAAACATTCCAACAGCCGATATGCTAGTATTAAGTTTACATGCATGGCATGTATTGGGACTTGATTAGTATGATTTACTTGTAATAGGATACCAAAACCATGTCATGAGACTTCACAATCATTTCAATGATAATGGAGCAAATGAAGAATCTTGCACATGTCCATGCCACCTGGTTTAAGGAGCTAGTAATCAACCGATCAATACAATTTCTACTTGGACACTCTAGTTCTCCAATGCATTTGCTTCGGCAAATAGCACAAGGAAATGCCATCAATGCTAACGTGGGCTTTGTTCAAAAATGGCCATCATACTTTTTCTCCATACCCTCCATTGGATGCATATTGTCTACTACTCTACTGATTGAAGCTCATATACCACATTGCCAGCATACAAAATCGGAATCTCCTTCACTCTCTCTATCATGCACTTGGTGTTAGTGCCCCCGAAGACATTATATACTCAATCACACTTATAGCATAAGAGGATTGTCGTATCCCCTCCTCTTCCACATCAAGCGTGGTAGGGATGGTTTTGTTTTTCACAATGTCCAAGGGGGTGGTGAGGCTTCCACAGTGACTATTGTCTTCTCAATGTTGTAAGGGCTCTAGGTGAGATCTACGGTGGGGGAAGGTTGCAATGTAGACCCACTTCCTTGCTTGACAAGATAGTCTTGTGAGACCAAGGTATCTAGAAGATATACTTGGCCAGCCTCATGGTCATTGTTGCAATTGATCGATGTGCTTTGTATTCCACCATTTGCATGGGTAATAGCAAGAACACAATAGCCATCGCCATTGCAAACGTCTTCCTTGTTCAACATCAGCAACCAATTGCATGTAGTGTATAGTAGCTTTGGCAAAGAAGGAGGATACATATATGCAGACCTTGGTGTTTACTATAGCACTTGATGCTAGATCCATTTCCAAAGCTATCTACACATGTATGAATACGCATGTCAGATATGGGTATCATTGAAAGACTTCATGTAAGGGTGTCTGTCATATATGAGAGAGGGAGAGAGAGAGAATGATATATAAAGTGTGTGCATGAAAGAGAGAGAGAGAGAGAGAGAGAGAGAGAGAGAGAGAGAGAGTGTGTGTGTGTGTGTGTGTGTGTGCATGTGCGGGTGAGGGTGCCAGATATGAGAGAGAGAGAGAATATATAGATTTGTGTGGGAGGGAGAGAGAGAGAGTGTGTGTGTGTGGGGGGGGGTGCTAGAGAGAGAGAGAGAGAGAGAGAGAGAGAGAGAGGGGTGGAGGGCAAAAAGAGGGAGCCATGGAGAGAGGGGAGGGAGTGACAGATAGAGTGAGGGAGGGGAGCAGAGACGGAGAGAGAGAGAGAGAGAGAGAGAGAGAGAGAAGGGGGAGAGGGTGAGAGAGAGGGAGAGAGAGGTGTATGTACCTGTGAGATTAAGTAAATATTCCACAACTTGGGGGAGGAGGGAGGCACTGTCATAGGGGTGTGTGGCCTTATATAGCCACTTTGAGATAGTGGGGCATTAAATGCATGTCAGATAGAGGGAGAGAGAGAGAGAGGATACTAAGAGATGTGTTATACAAAGAGAGAGTGGCGAGAGGGGAAGGGGAGGAGGGGTGCTTGTCATATTTTTCTTCGCCAAATATGGGGGCACCAATGACCCCTTCTTTGACACTATAAAATGATCCTAGTCCATAAATGCACTCTCTCTCCCCAACCATCTTGGCCCACACACATTCTCTCTCGCATACCTTGGACCCTAAACCCAAATAACTAATATAGATGTGTGCACTCGGGTGACCCCTTTCTCAGCGGCAAAATGATTCTAATCCACATGCACATGCACTTTCTCTTCATCCCCTCCAAAAAAAATTCCCATACAACTAACATATTAATGTATTATCATATTAATTGATTAATTAATCTTACTATACTAACACATTGATTTATATCAAATGATTAATACTAACATATAAATTAATATACAAGTCAATTAATATTACTATACATAGTAATTGGCCATTGTACTAACTAATTAATTAATAAACTAGTTGATATACTAACATCAATTATTAAATTAAAAAATAATCTCATTGATATAAATTGATCAATACACTAATTAACTAATTGATAACATCTAACTAAATATTAATTGATTTATATATATATTAATTACTTTTAATATTAATAAAAATTTCATTGATAATTTAATTAGTAAATTAATGTTTTTTTGTGCATTTTTTCTTGTATCGAGCTCAAGTTGTATTTCATTTTTTAATTTTTCCTATTCTTTTGTGGTGTTTTGGAAGGCATCAATTGAAACCCAACACAACAAAGACACAATAGGGCAATGCTCTACCATTCCCTCATATGCCCTTGTTTACATTGAAAGGTGAGAAGGATCAAGCAAGAAAGCATGGAGGTGAGAGCTATGGCAACTGGAGCAAGAGCAAGAAAGAGAGAGACTCCAAATGTCAGAACTCCAACAATCACAATGTGTGACCAGCCTTCCCGTTATTCAAATGTCACTAAAAGAATAAAGAATGAAGTGACAATGATGGGCACCCCCGCTGCCTACAATGTGCAGGTGTAGGTACTGTACAAGGGCGGCTAGGCGGAGGCACCTTTACCCTCAACAACCTCCCACTTAAAGGCGAATCTGCCTCAGTGAGGAGTGAGAAGAAAAAAGAAACAAGGCAGTACAACATGTACATAGATACAAGAGGATGAGGAAAGATGTCATCTCATCCAACACCCATCAACTTCCTAAGGAAGGCAAAGCACTCTGTAGAGAGGCTTTTCGTGAGCAACTCTACAGGATTCTGGTCTGTTGAGATCTTGACAAGGTCAACAAACTTGTCCTCAATGACCCCACAAATGAAGTGATACCTCACCTCAATGTGTTTTGTCTTCGCATGGAAGACCAGATTATTGACTAATTGGATAGCACTCATAGAATCTGAATGCAATGTAGGGATAGCATCTACAATACTAAGGTCAGCAACCAAACGACCCAAACAAATGGCCTCCTTGCAAGCCTCAGTGGCTATAACATACTCAAACTCTATGATAGAAAGATTCGTGCATTTCTGCACCCTAGACATCCATGAAACAACACCTCCAGCAAAAGTGAACACATAGCCAGAGGTGGACTTCCTACTATCTACATGTCCTGCATAGTCAAAGTCAATGTATCCCACGACTCTTGTATCCTGCTAGCTGCCATAAAATATGCACATATTAGCATTGCCCTTCAGGTACCTCATGATACCCCTCACGGCATCCCAATGCCTCTTGCCAGGTGTATCCATATAACGTGCCACAACACCAATTGCAAAAGCAATATTTGGACGAGTGGCTATCATGGCATACATAAGACTACCCACTGTGGATGCATAAGGAATCTTGGCTATCTTGGCCCCTCTGCTCATTTGTCTGTGGACAATCATCTTGTGATACCTTCACTGGACAACCAATAGGCTTTACATCCTGCATACGAAAGTGCTCAAGGACTTTATGAATGTACTCTCTCTGTGATAGATAGAGCAATCCTTGATGCCTATCACGTGTAATGTGCATACCAAGAATATGAGAGACATGTCCCAAATCTTTCATCTCAAAGCTCTTCTTGAGCTGAGCCTTAAGAGCATCTAGCTCATTGACATGAGCTTTCCCTGCCATCAAAAGCACGTCATCCACATAGAGTACCAAAATCAATAAAGATCCATCAGGGGCTTTCTTCGTGTACAAGCATGGATCCATAGCACTAGGGTATAGCCTTGTGACTATATAAAATGCATCAAACTTATGATACCATTTCCTAGATGCCTGCTTCAAGCCATAAAGGCTTTTCCTCAATCTGCACACTAGGTGTTCCCTGCCAGGCTCTGCAAAGCCCTTAGGCTGCTCCATGTAAATCTCATCATGCAAGTCCCCATGTAAGAAAGCTGCCTTGACATCCAACTGATACAAGTCCAAGTCAGACTCCTCAGGATGCATGACATTTATCTCCTCAATCTTTACTCTAGACTTTGCAGGTATAATGCTGCGATCATTGGATTTCTCTTGCACTTTTTCTTTCCTCTTTTCTTTGCGCTTATCATCATGCATCTTATGGCACTATGGCCATATGTCTCCTACTTTCCCACAATAATGGCATGTAAGATCATACTTGCGTCCACGAGACTTGCTGTGTCCACATGGCTTAGATAAGCACTTTTGAGAGTCCTTCCCATGATGATCATTATCTTTCTTGCCACTTCTACCATCTCTAACGGATAAAGCATGTGAACTGCGGGAAGTGACATTGTTTTTCTTATTGATTTCTTCACTCAAAAGAGCACTCTCTACATCTTGCAATTTCAACCCATCAAGTTTGTTGGTACAGATTGCAGTGCGAAATACATCCCAAGACTCGAGTAAGGTGCCAAGCAAAAACAAAGGATGCAGATTATCCTAAAACTGAATACCCTATTGAAGCAGATTCTTCATGATAGAATCAAACTGGCTAAAGTGAGCAGACAATGGGGTCCCCTCCTTCATGCAAAGATCCATCAACTATTTAAGCCAATACATCTATGAAGCAGGTATCTGCTTCATAAATCTTTTCCCATAGATTATATGCACTCTGATCTTCATCTTCAACAACATTATTATGGACCTCTTCAGAGAATGATAAAATGATAGTGGACTTGCATAGTGCATCTAAATCAGCCTAGTCATCATTGTCCATATTCTCAAGTTTAATACCTTTGCTTCTTTGTGTCTTAATCTACAATTTATGTACCAAAACCTACCATATTTGAGATTTCCAATAGCCATAGTTTGATGCCATCCAACTTGGTAATGTTAAACAAAGTTGTATCTTTGAGATGACTAGCCA
Source organism: Lygodium microphyllum (assembly GCF_053477565.2). NCBI lineage: Eukaryota > Viridiplantae > Streptophyta > Polypodiopsida > Schizaeales > Lygodiaceae > Lygodium > Lygodium microphyllum. Next base: position 80,300,936 of record NC_141156.1, read on the forward strand.
TAATGAGTTAAATAGATGCAGACTATGCAGAAAACAGCTTGTTGTATTTAGCAGTAAACAAGCCAAAACCACTACCAAAACAAGCTGAAAATAAGAGAAACTGCTAAAATGACCAGTTGTCCACCAAATAGTACCAAAAGTACATCAAGAGGACATGATTAAGCTCAATAAATACATCACAGCCCGCATAAAATAGCTTGTTGTAATTAATGACAACAATGAGTAAATGAGAGCAAACAGTGAGCTAATAGAGATCTAATGACAACAATGACTACCAAGTCCAATCATGCATCAAGCAAGCATAACAAAGGCACTATGACGGCCAATGAACATGAGCCAAACACCCAAATGTGTCAAGAGAGTTTGTTAGTACAACCGATACATTCCCTAAGTAATAAGCAAGACGTACTCACCACTGGCAAGACCTGACAAAGCGGTGTATGCTCAATGAAGACGGATCAAATCAGCTCATAAACATCCAAGAGCAGACATGGAAGCATCTACCAAGAAAATGTCATAGTCAAGGACGTGTAAGATATCCCAATCTCAAATCTCAAGGAATAGCTCAAATGCATAACCCGCAAGCTCTAGGTAAATCCAAGACCATAAGCATAAAGATTCCACTCACACAAAAGTCAATGGTAAATGAGCAACCAAGCTCAAAGATAGCATGTAAATGTATAAGACATCTCATAGCCAAGACCATACACCATGAGAGTACCAAGAGCATGTAAGCGGTCAAGCATCTGACACCATCCAAGTACATCATGTACGAACCCAAGTCAATCTCTGACAAGCCAAGAAACATCTAAAAGAGGTTCCAAAGTATCCAAGTACAAGCCCAACTGAAGATCCAAGTGGCAAAGAAGCTCAAACAATGTAGGTAGCATGCATCACTGGCATATGCTTCAAAGTATGTACCAACGGGTCATGCATAGACTATAGTATAACCTCTGTCACAAAGCATGCCAGTGTAGTCCAATATCAAGTAAGTTCCAACCAATACAGAGCTCAAACAAGGCTCAAAATACATTCCGAAACCATCCAAGACAATTGCCAACCTCCATTCGCATCCAAATAGTCATAACAAGTATCCGGGAAGCACCCGAGACCAATAGACATAACATAACCTGAGTTAAATAGCTTCAAGCCTGCTCTATTGCAGCAGTAAGTTCACTGTCAAACTAAGCATAAACATGGCCAAAATTAGCACCAAATCAATGGCATATTATATGCATAGCTTCCCATAACATTCGGGCATGATTTGGGTATCAAATGGCATCAATAGCTAATACTAGGAAAGCATAAAAATCAAATACTAATACAGCATTGTTTGGGGCTGCCTGTGGACTGTTATGACAGTCTTGGACTGAAGTATGTCAAGCCCGAATTTCAATGCCAAGCTCAAGACTTCAATGTCATGGTTGCCATGGTTGAAGCATGCTCCTATGCCTCAAATGAGACCTTTGTGTAGTGCCAATGGCCTGAAGGGCTGCTGGAGATGAAGGCCACATTTTTTACGAGCTAAAAAAATGGTGCAACCTACTAAAACCACAGTTTTTATGTTGCTGAGGAAGTTGGGCACTACTTTGATGGTTAGGGAGCTTCTATGGCTCCCAAAGAAGCTTCCCAAGAGGCCTCAATAGGTATAGAAGAGAGAGCTCGGTTCCAAACCTTCATGAGCTGAGCCATGGATGCCCTGTTCTTCAAACCCTGTGGACTGAAATAAAGAGTGGAATGAGAGCTCCAATACATGTAGATGAATGCCCTGAAGTTGCCCCAAGAAGGCTCGACCGAAAGCTCAAAAGGTGTGGCTATGGCTGCCAAGAGTGAAGACAAGAGTGTAGGTATTTGAATGAATGCTGAAGGAGTGCCCGACCATGTTCAAGACCTCAAAGAGCCAAGCTCTAATACCAATTGAAAGGTGAGAAGGATCGAGCAAGAGAGCACGGAGGTGAGAGCTATGGTGGATGGAGCAAGAACAAGAAAGAGAGAGACTCCAAATGTGGGAACTCCAACAATCACTTTTGTGTGACCAGCCTTCCCTTTATTCAAATGTCATTGAAAGAATAAAGAATGAAGTGATAGTGATGGGCACCCGCTACCTGCAGTTGTACAGGTGCAGCAACTGTCAGTATAGTAACACACGAGCGGCTAGACGGAGGCACCTTTACCCCCAACATATATAATGTCATATTATGGACTAACATATTTGAAATCACTTGAGCTAGTCTATAGGAACTTACATTCACATGGTATATATGGACCTTGAGGCTTTAATTGATCAATTGGATCATCATTGGTTAATACAGTTGCAATGCATCATAAGGAGCACCAAGGATACACAAAAGTATAATCTATTTACCAAACTACTAATGTAATATATGAATTTGACAAGGTAGTTTTCAAACAGTGAAGCAAACTGCCTATATGTGATGATAGAGAAGTTTAGACTTAACTGTCACTGCGACAATGAAAAATGTTGAGGCCCAAAGGTGACAAACCAATTTGCAAAGTACTTATTCCTACATTGTTAAATCTACCTCTACAATCTAGAGAACATTATTTTGAATTCATGCACTCCTCAATACTAACTACCAAATGAGTTGTTTGATTTCCAACAAATACACAAACACATGCATGTCAGCATGTACATTTCTTCTAGTTTTGTTGGGTGCATCACTTGGCTCGTCACCTATTCCTACAACTATGGACTCTTCCCACTCAAACACACACTTGGTCCTGCATTTCAATCATGAAGGACCAACTGCATCAATCCTACACTACAATAATTCTAGCATGATACTTGCAAGTTGTTTCCACTCATATTTGGAGAGGAGGAATGTGAGAGTATACAAAAAGAAGCAAAAGAAATAAACACGAAGTAGTATTTTGCATGACAATAAATGGGACGTATTGTGCGCTCTCGAGCACGAGTCATATGAAGCATGGAAAATTTGTGGATTTCCTTGGATTTCAACTTCTTTATACCAAGGTTTCTACATGGCATTACTCCAAGGTGCTCATGGTTATTCATGAGAAATTTCAATTGGTTCTTATTAAGACTAATGTGCATGGTCACTTTTGGTGATTGAAATTTTGTTTGAAGGGGAGATTCTATGGCTAATTAAGCTCTTTGGCCCAAATGATCCTTTGTCTAGATGAGATCCATGGGATAAACTAAAAGCATGTTTGTCACTTGGTAGACTGGGTTTGCATCTATGGGGATATTTTAATATGTACGTTGATCACTCACAATCTACTTTTTGAGCACTCGGTGTGATGGATACACCTAACAATCATGCTTAGAAAGACCTTTAGTCTTGGCTTTGCCCATCAACCTTAGGATTCACTTTGTGTTCAGCACAGCATATGGCTACATGATCTCAATTTGATTGTATATACATTATGCAAGATTATGCTTTTTTGCCACAGATTTTGGAGATGGAAATACTGCAGCAATATGCCTTGTCCAATCACTTTTCCTTGCAATTTGAGATGCTTGCACAGCCCATTGCTCCTTTTGTGCAATTTCTAGGCATGCTCCCCTTATGCTTCAATTCATCTTACTTTAAACATCTAGTTTTTAATGGTTATATGAGGGAATTACTTCATATGATAGATTATTGCTTAACTTCCCATCTAGGGAAGTCACTCTTTTGAGCAATTGATCTGTAATGTGTAGAGGGTTGCTCAGCAATATGGCATTCGTCATACATCCCTTTGTAGGTAGCTTCAATAGGCTACAAAAGAACTACTAGCTTTGGTTCATTCCTTATTGTTGGAATCCTTAGATGATGCATTTCCACTTCCATTCGCCGAGAGGTTGGTTGATCTTATTCAGTAGTTTCAGTTGAGATCTCATCAACAAGATAAGTTGAAAACTCTAACTAAGAATTTTCAAGATCCTTCCTACTTATCTCATAACTTCTCTTGGGATTTGGATGCTTCACATGCTAGAGAGAACATGGTCAGACTTCAATATGCAGAGAGTTGAATGGTTACAAATCCACAAACCATTGTGCTTGTGCAAAAGTTATTTTCTAAAATTTCTTAGTTCTACACAAGCCCCTTATGAGTAGATTTCCCATCCCCATTTGGCCTTTTATGCTTTTGTCAAGGATCATTTTTCACTTAATATCCATGCTACCTTGGAGGGTGATATTTATGAGAATGAGGTTATGGATGTCTTGTTGCATTTGCCAATAGATAAAAGTTCGAATCAAAATGGCCTCACTAATGAATTCTTTTAGGCTTATGCTACTTATTTTGTGAAACCCTTGACAATCATATATCAATAGGTTTGGAAGACAAGGATTACGTCTGTATCATGGAAGGCATGAGTTATCAAATTGATTCTGAAAGCACCTTCTCTGTCAATGTTGCAAAATTAGAGAACAATCTCTTTGATAGAGTCTACGTATAAAATTTTATCCAAAGTGATGGCTAACATCTCCACAAGCATCTCCCTAGCATTGTATATCCCCATCAGTATGGATTCATCAAGGGAAAAAATATTTCGCATAGTGTATTGAATGTGCAGATGGGTATTAACTATGCAAAGCACTTGTGGTACTAGCTCAATTGGATTTGGAAAATGCCCTTGATTGCTTGGATTGGTATCTTATTGTGGAGCTTATGCACACCATCTGTGTTAGGCACACACGTCTCATTTGATATGCTTTGTCAATATTGATGTTTCTTCGTGGGTCAAGCTGAATGGCAATATCACCAAGCCCTTTACCCTTGTATGCTCAGTTAGATAGGGCTCCCCTTTGAGTCCTCTATTTTTTACCCTAGTAACCCATCCAAACTCACCATGTTACCCCATCTAGTGATCACTCAATAGTTGGTTTATCCCTTACTTTTGGTTAGCATTTTGTTGGCCAATCATGACACTTTCATGATCACAAAAGCAAAAAGAAATAATCTCCACAAGGCATTAGATGTTTGGAACCTTTTTGGATATGCTTCTAGCCTCCATATCAATACTACCAAATCCTCCCTTATCAACTGTATTGAATCAAATTTAGAGTCCCTAGGGTGGTAGTGTGTGGTAATATCCCATAGCAATGTCACCAAGCATCTAAGATATCCCTTGGGTGTTGATGTTCAACCAAAGCACTTACTAGAATGGAATTCACATAAATTGGAGACTAAATTTACTTATTTTTTCTCTCTTTTGCCCTAGACTGCAACTATCTTGAATAATCTTACCAAGCATATCCATTTCATATTATGGAAAAAGAACACTTACATACATGTATCTCTTGGATTTCTTGGAGCAATGTTTACATCCCAAAAAACATAGGTGGTGGGGCTATTTTGGATATTGACTCATATGGTGGCTCTTCATTCGACACTTTTTATAGTATGTGTATTAATCAACAACCCTGGATTTTCATTGTCTATTTTTTCTTACAAAATCGAGGCCTCATGCATGGTAATACCAATATTCGGGACTCATGGTGGTGCATCTAAACACTGATACCCATTTCTCAACATCTTTTTTAGTGACTCGTATAGTATGCTCATGAGAGCTAATTCTTCAAAAGATGCACTAGCAGTCAATGGAGGATTGCTTAGTGGCTAACTCTTTTCAAATGAAATTGTTGGTTGTATCAAAGCCCCTCTTGGGATGGAAAACACAAGGACTAATTCAAATTTGACTGTATGACGTATGGGCTTGTATTCTATTGTTGATGCTACTCTGACGAGCCACAATGTGTTGATGTCTTTCTGTATAGCCAAGAAACTTTTTCACATCCCTTGCGGATGTTATTACTTATGGAGCAAATTTCCGATAGTATTGCAACATTGGCAACCTTTTTTCACCCTTGATTCTAATCATACTTTGTAGGATTGCAATCTTACAAGCCAACTCAAACTTGAAAATGCTTGGGCTAGTCACGTGTATCATCTCTTGATCAAATATCGTCACTAGCTAGTCACCAAAGCCAATGTTGTTTAAGACTTGCGTAGATCTAAGGCTTGGTGGGAAATGAATATGATCGAAGGTTAGCTAAATAAGACTCCATTCAAATGTAACGTCCTTCTGTGAAAAGTATTGATTGGCGAACTTCCTCTTGCCTCTATTCTTTCAAAGCACCGAATCTTCAATGGCATTTTTTGCTTTTGCATACTAGTAAGAGATTCTCTCATCACATACTTATTTCCTACCCTTTGGCTAAAAACATTTGGATCCTCTTATCTGATATTTGGAGAGTTATGGTTGGCCCATCGTCGTGCCCCTCTAACCGAGGTCTTTGCTGAGGCAAAATATCCCACTCTAGCACAACCACATATGAAGATATTGTTCCACTTTCTCAGATTTTGGAACTGTTGCTAGGAATGCTTTTTTTTTTCCGACTCCACTTCTAGTGTGTAAGTGTATATTGCTAAGTTCAAGGATCTTCTACATTGGCAATTAGATCTCATTCAACATGCTAGTCTTTATCCAAGGGAGGATTTGGTTCCTTGGTATACAACAATTTCTTGTATTTCTTTGCCCTGACTTCTGTATTTCTTTTGTGATTTGATATAGTATAACTACTCATTACGGGGGGAAAGAACGCGATGCATAAAACACAACACAATGAAAAAAAGAAAAGAACCATGAACTGAGAACTCATAAATGGGCAATGCAATCCATAACGGAAAGCACGAGAATGAGTACAATACCAACAAGGTAGCCAGCACTTTGATGATCAGTAATAGTGCCTCCAATCTCCCTCTCCAAGGACACCTGGCAATGCAATGATCATGTGCATAGGAGTGGAAAAAACTATATACATGGGCACCATTGTGAGAGACCCAATCCCAAGACACAACGATGCCACTGGACACCATCGGGAGAGAAAACTAGAGGGCCGCAAGTAATTCCCAAGTCATAGCACATTGAACTCTTTGTTCAACTTTCTGAGGTAACAGCCACCTGTACACATTGCCAACTAAAATACAACATTTCATCATGAACATAAACGTCCTAAAATCTTATTCAGCTAATCATGGATGACACTGCAGGTGTCTCTTAAAGTCTTTTCTTAGGCTGATCACAAGCACATTTATTGTGTATGCATTATGCACTTCTACTGTAGTACAAGTCATTCACAATTTACTTCCAAACTGGTACAAGTCGTTTTCAATTCAACAACTCTGTGAGTTCACATCTGAAGTTAAAAATTCTCGTTGATATGGAGTCAGCATACTGCAAAACAAATAGAATTAATTTCATTGAAGTATTGCTCTTGATCAAAGACCATGTAAACTGTTCCTCTCTCACCGAGTTCTTCACATTACTCAGCGCAGCTCTGCTAGCAGAACCTTTAACTCCAGTTTCAAGTAGCTCCATCACATTTTATGTCTTCTTTTGATTCCAACATCAATTCAGCACAAACAAGGAAGAGAGTGCATTCCATGCCAAATTTAGGTGTCAACTTCTCACAATCCTAGTCGTGCCTCCCGTTCAAGAACCTACAGAAGAAACAGTCAAAGTCATTATACTCCAACATATGAAATTAACAATGAAACGTTTCTCCAGCAGATGTACTTCTAATCCTGTCCACACACAATTTATCAACCACAAAACCAGAGAAAAACCTACTTTCCAATACTTTAAACTGAAAAACCTATGCTAATATAGTAATATGCCAGAGAACTTCACTGAATGGTTAGAAAACATTAACATTTCAAACAGAAATGGACTTTCAGCTCTGCATTGCCACTGCACACTAGGACACAACAAGCAAGAGACGTATAACGATCAGAAGAATTTTATAAGCTAGCTAGCTTCATAAAGCCAGAACACAAGCATGGAGGTAACCAGCCCCATGCCACCAAGATAATAGAACCAGTGACATTGATAACTCCACTAAAGCAGGGTCTAAGCTTGATTACAACAAGTTTCACAAACATGGATACAATCAGGGACTAATTTGGTCCAAAGGATGCTTTTCTTCTACAAAAGATAAGTTCTTAACAATAAATTTGTTTGGAGCTTTATTTGTTACTGCCTACTTAGCCACCTTATGAATTTGTGCACCTACAATCCCTTTGAAGAATCTGACCCTTACATAGATCTTTGATGCCTTATTGATTGAGGTACCACTCTAGAATCTACACAATTCAACTGATCGGACCACCCACACAATCATCATGGCAATTCTTTAAAATTCCAAGAAATTCAACTTGTCTTACAACCCGTAAGATCAGCATGGCAAATTTCTCATTGATTAAAGCTCTGATCATATAGGGTTACTTCCTACCCATTGCCTCACAAGTGTCTTACATCTCTCCAAATGACTTGAGCAAGGCACAAATTTTCTGTCTTTATTCTTAAATAGCTTCCTTGCATTTAATGGGTTGTTTATATTCAGCTTATCTACTAAAAGAGTGCTTCTTTCCTCTCATCCAGGCTTCCAACCCACTTTGTTTAGGATATCAATATATAACATCCATTTTGTATGCTTGAGTTGGAACAGCCCCATCCCCACTCCAAATTGTGTCCACTAACTAATAATTGACTAGTGATTCCTGGTCTATGTGCCCTGGGAGATTTCCACTGCCTGGCAAATGCTTACAAATCCGTCTAGGCTGAACAGACCCCTATTGCCATTGCAATCATCCTTGACATGCTCATCCATAGACATGAAAGCTCCCTCCAATGTCTGCATAAGGTAAAAATACCAATGAGAGTTAAGTATTACGATGATTCAAAACTACATAGCCCAGCCAAAAATGCTCTACTGAATTCTTCTCGTCTCTCTAGTAACTAAGCTAAGGCTCTGAAATAGTGCGCTCTCTCTTTTTCTTCCTTCACTTCCTTTATTGCTGCTTTGTTCTCTTGTGCACTATACTAGTGTGCTTCTATTCTCAGTTTCGGTGTGCTTTATTGGTCCTCAAGTTTCCTTTCTTCTCAGTTTTGGTGTGCCTTATAGGTCCTCAAGTTTCCTTTCTGGTATCAGAGATTTAGGTTTAAGCTTCCATGGCGGCCATGTTGGTCTTCAGTATGAGGACTGCATACACTGCTGGTGGCTGGTTTTGCTACACAATAGAAGGCCCAGACCCCTGTAACAGATGAGAACTCAATGTACAAGGCACATCAATATTCCCCCGGTTGGAGCCCATCAACCATTGTATACAGAACTCAAACTTGTAGAGCTATTGCTAGGAATCGAGTGTGTCACACACAAACAAGCATATAGAAGTCCAGTATCATTACATCCGGGAGAAGATATTGGACCAGACAATCGCAGTGGAGTGATGTCCTTAAGTCACAAATTCTTCAAGACCATGAGCCTACTATTACAATTAATGAGGCTCTTGCACAGGATATTTAGCACAGTGCTATGCAAGTTGAGCTCAATTCCATGGAGTGGAACCACACTTGGGAGTTGGTCCCTCATCTGAAGTAGCAGAAGGTGATTGGTCTATAAGACCAAGTATCTTGCTAATGGGACCTTGGACAAGCATAAGGCACAGCTTGTTGCCAAGGGATTCTCTCAACTAGCAAGTTTGGATTACTTTGAGACTTTTACACTGGCAGCTTGGATATCCACTATTCGAGCTATCTTGGCTTTAGCCACCCATCACCATTGGCCGGTTTATCAAATTGACGTGAAGTCAGCCTTTTAGATGAACGTGAAGTCGGCCTTTTAGATGAACGTGAAGCCGGCCTTTCCAAATGGTGTCTTGGATGAGGAGATTGTCTCACAGCCTCCTAGTTTTCTTGTGCAAATAAAGGACCATATTTATAGGTTACGAAAGGCCCTCTATGGCTTGAAGCAAGCTTCTAGGGCTTGGTATCAACAAATTGATCTATTCTTCTTGGATAGTGGCTTCCCTCCATCAGATCATGACCCCAACCTGTATTACAAGGTTGTGGAGGACAAGTGCATCTTAGTCATTTTGTATATTGATGACTTCATTATCACAAGGAGCAACACACAAGAAGCAGATATTGGGCCAAGAGTTCGACATGAGAGATCTTGGGATTCTCTGCTTCTTTCTTGGATTGGAGATCTATCAAATGACACAAGGCATTTTTATGTCCCAACACAGATACATCTCTGAGCTTCTTTCAAAGTTTGGTATGGGGGAGTGTCGGTCTATTTCTTGCCCCATGAACCCAGAGTCCAAGCTTATGGCAACAAGAGATCCCCTTAGAGATGCCACCCATTACAGGTGCCTTGTTGGCTCTTTGATATGGTTGATCCGAACATCTCTTTTGTGGTGGCTTTGTTGTCTTCTTTCATGAAAAACTCCTATTCATGCTCACTAGCAAGCCGCTTTGCACGTTCTGCGCTATCTATAGGGGACTTGATCCTATGGGATTGTATATGGAGAGGGGGCCACTCTTTTTAAATGGAGTGACTCCGATTGGGCAAGTGATGTGGATTCGAGACAGTCCACTACAAGTTATGTCTTCTCCCCTGGATTGGGATCCATCTCTTGGAGTAGTAAAAAAGAGCCTATTGCGGCTCTTTCTTCTACAGAGGCCAAGTATCATGCCCTTTGTTCTACAACTATGAAGGCAGTTTGGCTCTGTTGTTTGTTGGCAGAGATTAGCTTTCCACACACATGACCTACGGAGCTACAAGTGGACAACCAGAGTGTCCTCACTCTGGCAAAGAACCTAGTGTTTCATGCTCACACGAAGCACATCGACGTTCAATACCACTATGTTTGAGAGCAAATCGTGGATTCCAAGTTAGCAGTGGTATATTGTCCTACTGAGGACAACGTAGCGGATCTCTTCACAATGCCTTTGTCCAAGGATTCTATGCTTTATCACATAGGTTTGTTGGATCTTTAGACACTCCCAAGATCTGAGAGGGGATGTTAGCCTGCCACTTTTAGTATTATCAATCTCTCATCTCCTAGTTGTGAGCTTCTTTCAAAGTCCGAAGACATGGGAGCTCTCAAAGTTTAGTGCCCATTTCTCGAGTTTCTTAAACATTTTCTACATTTCCTAACCTGTGCCACCTTGTCGGACATTGTCCTACCTCCCTAGATTTTCTTGCCACATCAGCTGCATTTTTTGCCATTTTTAAAAGCTCCCAATTGCATTAAATGCATTCAGCCAAGCAGCAGCTGGTTGGCCAGCTTCAAGTCGGCCAATTTGGCATGTTTTCTGCTATTTATAGTAGATGCTTTGGCTAGGGCAAATGATCTTTTGCAAGTTGCTCCTCCGACCTTGGGTATTCTCCTCTATCTCTGGTGCTGCTGTTGCTGTCATCATTTCCAATCTTATTTGGTGCCCTCACTAACACCTTAGGCTGCGTGCAGGGACTGATCACTCTTGTTTGTATTCAACATTTATTTCAGTCAATGCAAATGTCTTTCTTCCTTCTTCTTTCTGTTGTCTCCTTCTCTCTATGTTCGTGTTCCTTCTTCCACTGCGCACTCACATGTTCTTCATCATTTCCACTATTGCATTTGTAGGTTTCACTCCTCCTTGGACCGGTACAGCAAACCATCTTCATCATTATTGTGTGTTTCCAACTCCTACTGCCACCCCATCACCCAAGCAACAATTTCCAACTTCTGCCACTTTACGCAAGCTTCATTTGCAACAAATTCAAGCCGTCTACAACAAGTTATGCCCTTTTTATCAGCCCTACATCAAATACCTACGTTTTTGTGTTTTGTTCACTCTTCAAGCACTACCCATCAATCACCTTGATAGCACCTGTGAAGAAAATACCCTAACACAAAAACACAAATAACACCGTACAACAAAGCACAGACTAATAGAAGAACACAATTAGGGTTAGGGTAACTCAGAGACAATGAACATAGAGAATGAATGAAGTGATATGATTATTGAATATACAATGCTCATACAGCAAACACACTATGCAGTGAATGAATACTGTACCTCAAACTCCTGTATCTCAAGGATCAAGGCAGCAATAATGAGCTAGAGAGTGCGTTGTACTCTGAATGGATCCCGAATCGCGGTGTACATATGCATTTTTCCAACCAAGCAATCATTTGAGAGTGTTTCGGTGTGCGGAGCAAATTTATTATCTGTCAGTGCAACGTCAGCAATGCACCATTTAATACAGCCAACCTGACAGTTTTTTTTGCTTTTTCTTCAAGTTATAAATAGCCTGACACCAGCACACTCGCACACACTTGCAATTGCAGATTTCAAGGCAAAGATCGGGCAAATTGCAGCTGACTTCGAGGTGTCCAACAGGGAGACATAGTTGAGGTCGAGATACGCAAATATACGGAATGCACCCATATATATATCTGCATTCCTTTGTATTCAGCATACTGTATACATCAAATCTTGTTCTTCTATGTCACAACTCTATAGAAACAGAATTTGTATTCTTTTTTCCCTGCATAAGGGGGTTCATGACTTTCTTTAAGCACCTTTTGTCGAATAGGAAGAGTGACACAAAGGCGGTTGTTCATGAGAATGTAATCGTCTTTGATGGAATAATCTAGATGAGAACCTCCTTGTTGTAAATTTGACCAAATTGCTGCAAAATTAGTATCTTCATCATAAGTATTCTTCAACGATGAAGAATACTTATGATGAAGATACTAATTTTGCAGCAATTTGGTCAAATTTACAACAAGGAGGTTCTCATCTAGATTATTCCATCAAAGACGATTACATTCTCATGAACAACCGCCTTTGTGTCACTCTTCCTATTCGACAAAAGGTGCTTAAAGAAAGTCATGAACCCCCTTATGCAAGGTTTACCTAGACATTCTTCAATCATATCAAGAAGCTTTTTCAGCTGAGGACAACTGAATAAAAGCCAGAGGGCTGTCACAACTCTATAGAAACACAATTTGTATTCTTTTTTTTATCTATATAATTATTTATTAAATTTGTTTCCTTTGCACTAATTAGATATAAAGAAAAGTGCATTGGAGCTGGCCACTGATGAGTGGTCACAGGTTATGGTGGACCCACGCGGTGGGTTAGAGAAAAGATAGTTCCCACTTCCACCTACATGGCCCGATTGGGCGCCTGTGACTAGAACTCACACAAATCAGGGTTAGACTGGCACACAGAAAGGATTGATGCCTTGAAGTGTGGGCTAGATCCGCCAGAAAAGACAGTTACAATCAACAAGATGGCATGATCATGAAATGCTTGTACAATGTGCATGCGTGGGCTGAAAGCTTGAAATGCACATTTCTTTGCATAGGAAAGTCACATGAAGATTCTGATACCATTTTTGCGATGTATACGGAAAAAGCTTTCATATGACACCCATATTGAGGGGTCCCTAAATTTTAGGAGCCTCGAATTAGCCTAAAAATGCTAGTCCTAAAAAATAGGGATGTCATTCTAAAAATAGTAAATTCTGTACTCTGACTGTGCTTACTAAATTTGGTTGTTTCTATTCTTGACAGTATTCAGCCCAAAAAGGAAGGCCATAGAGAAGAGACAAATATCAAGACACTTGTCACATAAGTTTCCAAGAGTCCCACCACTTGTCACATCTCATGACATGTGGCTGGACACTTGTCTTGTGCTACTCCACTTTCCCCTTTTGTACTAGCTCTTCCCTCTCCTATAAATAAGAGCTCGTTTTTATTCATTCAGCATCATTTTATTCATTGCATAATAGATAATGCATGTGTGTTTGTACATCTTTGCATGATCTTATGAGAGTGAGAATTACTTCTCCTCACTCTTAGGTTGATTGTAACTGAGCTCTTCCCTAAGGGACTTGGGTTGAGCAGAAATACATTCCTTCGGGAGGAGGGGAGGGTTGCCCTTTTTCAACCCTCAATCTTGTCTCCGTTACTTTTACATTTTCATGGCTGTAATTTTGTGAGTAATTTTCATTTTCAGCTTTAAGTGTTCATTCTCTTTTATATTAAATCTCGAAAACAAGCAAATATCATAATTGTTAAGCATACTACGTTGTTCGGGGAGTTTACATTCTGTCTCTTTCTCTCTCTCTCTTCTCTTTGTGTTCACCCTATTCTCTGAGTCTTGGACCCACGCTTCCACATCGCTACACTCTGACATGGTATCAGAGCAGTGAAGACGGACTGGCTAAGTGAAGAACCCTTCTGAAGAGGAGATTTCAGCACGACACAAGGCTGCATTTCCAGCATTCAAGAGCGAGCAGGAGGGCTATACATCAGAACAAGGCTGAAGTGAGCGTGGGCGTGCAAGAAAGGACCAAAGTTGGTGAAGTTGCTGTTTGCTGCTGTTCCAAGAGGAGGAAGGCTGAGTTTTTGGCCTTCAAGTGCAGATTTTACATTTTCATTGCCTCCGGCGGGTGAAGGAGCGAGACAAGCGAACCATAGTCCTGGCATGCTGTATTTTCACAGTCAGAGGGGGCTGCTCTTTGTGTTTTGTGTAGGCATTGTAGGTGAAGACGTCTTTTGAGGCCGAGACAAAATTTCACGCGAGCATGGACTCGAAGGTGCCCGTCCTATCAACTCTTCCATCAGATCAAAAGCTCAATGGCGAAAACTACCACATTTGGCGGGTCATAATGCTTGTCATTCTAGAGCCCTATGATTTGGCAGAGCTTGTTACGAAGGCTATCCATCGTCCTTCTTCGCGAGACAAGTCCAAACTCTCTTCCAGTGATAAGGTGGAGTTGGAAAAGCCTCAGGCACATTGGGATAAACTCAATGCTCGCATTCGCTCATTTTTAGTTCTCTCATGTACTACAGCTGTTATCTCTCATATTGAGCATTTGACGATGGCTCGGGAGATATGGTTAGAGTTGGATCGGATGTACAATCAAATGACCGTCATGAAGCGAGTTTCTTTGGAAGTGCAAATACGGACCATGAGTGTCAATAAGTCATCTTTCATACAATAGCATATCAACAAGCTGAGGCAGCTTCAGATACACGTTCAATATGCAAGGAAGGTGATCACTTTTGAAGACATGGCAATAACTCTCCTTTCACAGTTACCGTCCTAGTTCAGAGGTTTTTATTCCGCCTTGATTGCTTCAAGGTGGTCTAAGATTCTTCGGTGGAAAGAGTTGGTTCCTATGGTCTTGGACCAAGAGGAGCAATTGAAAGGAACCAATGCTTTGAAATTAGAGGCCTTGGTTGGTCAATCCTCTCAAAAGAAGGGAAAGGACCAAAAGAAGAAAAAGGAAGACAAATCTAAGAAGGACAAAGATAAGGAGTCTACTTGTCACATTTGTGGTAAAACAGGCCACTGGAAGAAGGATTGCCCTGACAAGGACAAAAATGAGAAATCTTCAAAGGATTCCGGAGCGGTGGCTACTCCCTCATCCACTGCTTTCCTCCATTTGGAGGTGGTTGAGAATTCGCCCCTGACAGCTTCCGGTGCTACGTTGACGACCCCATATACTCAGGAGTGGATTGTTGACAATGGTGCCTCTCAGAACACGACTCCTTCAACAAGTGTTGCTCATTTGTGGCCTTCGCATGGCCAGATTCTCATTGGTGACAATTCGTCTATTCCTATACAGGGACAGGGCAACACGCATCTTATTCAAGATGGATGTGGTGGTGCCCATACATCTAAGGTACTTTATGTGCCGGCTTGCCTTGGCACATAATCCCGTATTCCATGCCCGGACGAAGCACATAGAGATCCAGTACCACTTCATCAGGGAGAAGCTTTTGGATGCAACCATAGATGTGGAGTATTACAAGACGGAGGACAATCTTGTAGATCTATTTACAAAAGCGCTTCCCTAGGCTCTACTTCGACACATTCCAAATCCCTCAACCTTATGCCTCATCCAGGATCTGAGAGGAGGTGTTATAGATTGTCATCCCCTCGACAGGCGTTTTCCTTAGTTAGGCTGTGTACATATGCATTTTTCCAACCGAGCAGTCATTTGAGAGAGTTTCGGTGTGCGGAATAAATTTATTATCTGTCACTGCCACGTCAGCAACCAGATTAGCAGGTTGCGGTCGGGCGGACTGCCACATGGCAGTCCAATTGAACTGCAGTACAATCGGCTGCATTTAATGCAACCAACCTGATAATTTTTTTGTTTTTTCTTCACTCTATAAAAAGCCTAACACCAACACACACACACACTCTTGCAATTGTAGATTTCAAGGCAGAGATCGAGTAGATTGCAGCAGACTTTGTGGTGTCCAGCAAGGAGACATTGTTGAGGTCGAGATACGCAAACATACAGATTGCGCCCGTGTGCATATCTACGTTCCTTTGTATTCAACATACTTTATACAGCAGATCTTGTTCTTCTGTCTCTTTCTCTCTCTCTCTTCTCTCTGTGTTTACCCTATTCCCTCTCTCTTTTCTCTCTGTATTCACCCTATTCTCTCAGTCTTGATCCCAAGCTTCCACATTGCTGCATTTTGACAGATAGCAGCAATCGCCTAGCTAAAAACAGCAGCAAACTCATGACGAAGGGCTAGAAACAGGCGCCAAATGAGTGAAGACTACAATGAACAGCTTGGACTGCGATGTCTTCCGCAAACAAGATGTAGGCAGCAAGTTGAAAACGCTTGAAACCTGCAAAAATGAGATTAAGGCTGAATGGAGGGCAACATACCAGTTTAGGGGCTGTTTAAGTGAAGCTAATGCATTTTTAGCTCAACACAACCATCATCCTAGAGGGTTTCAGCATATCCTTCATCCCCGATAGCTCTTGAGGACTATGTTTCGCTCCCTCTATTATTGCCCTTCATCTTCCAACGTCTACTTCAACATTCCACTACCGGGAGCACTGTGTTTTGCCCCCTCCATAGAGCAACACTTTTCCTAGACATCAACACCTCTACCCAAAGGACTATGTTTCACTCCCATAATAGTGTAGATTCCCTCCAAGTGTTGCCATCCCCATGAACCCTAACGTCTCTTGATATGGTATCAAAGCATACCATTCCACCTTTTGGCATGATATCAAAGAAAAGGTGTCATGGACATTAAGAAACCTAGTATCTTCCACAAATTTATAGAAGATTCCAAGCAGATTCTAGAAGATTTGCTAGAAGGTTCAAGAAAGTTCTAGAAGATTCAAAGAGATTTTAGAAGATTCTTTAGAAGGTTCTAAAACTGTACTTGCATCAATGCTTACATCAAGATTGTTTATGTCATTGCTTATGTCATCAATGATGTCATCATCAAGGAGCAACCCCCTTAAACCCCGCCCCCCCCAACTCTAGTATGTTGGGCTACAAGCCCTTTAGTCTTACCAATGCTAATGTGATGCATATCAAAAAACTATCTTCTAGAAACTTCTAGAAGATTCTAAGAAGGTGCTAAAAGTTTTCTTTTTTTAAATAGAAGGTCCAAGAAAGTTCTAGAAGATTCTAAAAAGTTCAGAAGATCCTAGAATACCACTTGCATCAACACTTACATCAGCCTTGTTTATGTCATTGCTTGTCTCAATGATTTTGTCATCAATCATGTCATCATCTAGAAACTTCCCCTTAACCCCATCAACTCCAATGTAAATAGGGGTTCTGGGCTACAAACACTTCAAACTTCCCAATGCCAATTGTCAAGCTTCTACAAGGTAAGTTCTCTCTAGTTTCAGCTCAAGTCATGTATCTCCAGTTCTTGTCTTGTCTTGTTCTTGATCTAGTCTTGTATTGAGAATCTAGCCTTGTTGTAAACACCATTGCATCAATCTTGTATCAAGAAGTATATTGTTGTAATTTTTTATCTTGCAATAAAAGATCAAGTTCTTCTTATTCTTCTTCTTCACATTAATTGGTTGTAAGTTATGAGGTGACAATCCTTATCCTTGCCAAGTTCTTATAACCCTCATAGCAATTTGGCAAGACTCCATACTTGATCTTGCCTAGTTGTAATAGATACGGTGATGAAAAGTATCATGTCATTGCCACTTTACAAAATATTCAAGAACAAATTCAACAATTTCATGAGAGTAATGCATGATTACAAGTATACAAACCCCAAGCTTTGGATTTAGCCATCCAAGAGCTTCAAAATCAACTTCAAGAACTCAAGAGGCAAGTCTATATCAAGAAGGTATTTCAACATCTTGTAGCCACCCTTCTAATTACAGGAAGGAGCCAAAGGTTAGCCTACTTGAAAAGTTCAATGGAACAAAATCAAAGTTTAGAGATTTTTTGCAGCAAGTGCAATTGCTCAGCCACATGTAGCTTGAGCACTATCCTCTTGATGCTTCTGAAGTGGGGCTTATCAGTATGGTCCTCTCTTGATTCACACACTTACTTGAGAAGAAATTTCCTCTACTTTATGATTGCAAAGATTTCGTCCAAGAATTCGCAACTACCTTCGTAAACACTAATAAAGCTAGAGTTACTAAGACCAAAACAAGAAGTCGACGTCAAAAATCTAGACCAACATCAGTTTATGCATCTAAATTCTGACAACTCACTTGTGATTTGACTTAGCCTGAGGATTACTTTATTGGTCAATTTCATTGAGAACTCAACGATGATGTAAAAGATCTTTTATTGGCAATGCCAAAGGCTCATGCATTTAAGTGACTTCATTTCTCAAGCAATAGAATGTGATAATTGGCTATTTCAGAGACATCAAGAGACATATCGTGGGGCTTTATTTAGTCTAGATGCCACGACAACAATGACCTTCCAAGGAAGACAAGAAACCAATATCAAGCTTGTGCATATTGATTCAGCTTGATTCAAGTCATTATCAGCTTAAGAAAAGCAATGACAATGCTCTCAAGGATTATGTTTGTGTTGTGGAGGACTTAAGCATATTGCTCAATGTTGTCCTAGCAAGAGGCTACAAGTACAAAGCTCCTAAGCATCCAATCAATCTCTCTTTGGCCAACCACCCTCAAAGTATTAGACAACACAGAGAAAGTAAATCAAGTCTTGGAATAATATCTCTGATGTACAATCAAATATCATCAAGATAATTGGGTGGATTTACTTCGCTTGATTGAATTTATCTACAATAATGCTAGTTATACCTCTACTACGCAAACTCCATTCTTTGTCAACTATGGAAATATCCAACTATGAATCTAGTTAAACACTTGTCAAAGATCCATAAGGAGTTAAAGTCACGTATCCGACAAGCCCAAGAAAGATATAAAGACAATGCCGATCGACAATGGATGCGACATCCAACTTACAACATCAAAAATCAAGTTTGGCCTTTATGACAAGATTTATGTTATTCTCATTCTTCCCACAAGTTGGATTATCAAAGTCTTGGGTTATTCAAGATCATTGGCCAAGTGAGTCCACTCACTTATTGTCTCCAATTACCATAATCAATGAGCATTCACCCCATATTTCATGTCTCAGTCTTGGAGCCTTGCCATACATCCTCAATAAGAGGGAGAAACTTACAACCACCACCACCTATTAAAATCAAAGGTCACCCACAGTACGAAGTCGAGACTATCCTTGATTCCAAAATCTCTCGTACAAGGCTTGAACATCTTGTTCATTTGAAGGGCTATACTGCTAGTGAGAGAACATGCAAACTAACCTCCCATCTTCACTAAGTACCTACTAAAGTAAAGAGTTTCATCAACAATATCCATTAAAGTCAAGAGCCTTACCAAGAAATCCCACTGCTCCTCGTGAAACTCGTTACTAAAGGAGGGCATAATGTCATGAATGGCAAGTATCTTTTAGAGACTTCTAGAAGATTCGATGAAGACTTTAAAAAAATCTTTTCTAGAAAGTTCAAGAAAGTTCTAGAAGATTCTAGAACATTCTTACAAAGGTTTTAGAAAACTGCTTACATCAACATTACTTATGTCATCACATATGTCAATTATCCTTATCTCATCAATGAAGTCATTATCTAGAAGCTTTCCCTTGACCCCCACAACTCTAATATAAATAGGGATCTTGGGCTACAAACCCTTCAGCCTTGATAATGCCAATTGTGAGGCTCCTACAAGACAAGTCCTCTCTAGGTCAAGCCATATATCTCCAGATCTTGCCTTGTCTTGTCTCATCTTGTATTTGATCTAGTCTTGTATCAAGTTGTTTGTCTTGTATCAAGGATCTAGCCTTGTTTGTAAACACCATTATATCAATATTGTATCAAGAAGTATAGTGTTATGATTCCTTATCTTGCAATAAAGAATCGGTTTCAAGAGAAAATGCTATCTATAAAAGAAGCCTTGTATTGTAGCATTGTATGGTGTGGAATATTAATTATCATTGTTGAGTGTGCAGAAGCGTGCAATCTCATTTTGTCACCATGTCCTTCTTAGTCTCGGAGGGTCGCTCATGAATATATGTATGTATCACATGAGTTCAAAATAAGGGGTTTTAAAAACACCATTTTTATATATGTTTTACATACAAAAGGGTATTATATAAAAAGGTTACTTACAAATTGAATAAAAAGGTTTGTATTCCATTCAAGAACACGCAGCCAATACATAGTTAGGCAACCCTCAATCTCCACCAAAATGGCACATTCTTGCTGAAGTAATTGTTGAAAGTTGGCCATAGGCTGCCAAGGAACAACATGGACCAACTACCTATCAAAAAACAAGGAGAGCTTGCTCAAAAGCCTGAGACAGCAATGAGTTGATTTTAACATGACATCATAGAATCCTCTAGGACCCACAAGATTTCCTGCACACATTCCTCTTGCAAAAAGATATGCAACTATGAAGAAAATTGCTAGGGTTTGTACTGAGGAAACACAAAGTATACGACCACCATAGAAACACAAAGAGATAGACATAGACACAGAAAGTAAAACTCAAACCCTAAACGCAAAACTCAAAACTCAAACACAAACAGAAGAAGGAAGAGAAGAATACAACTCTGAAGTAAATGAATATTGTAAATGAATATAAGAGTGTACAGATACTCAAGGGCAGAGCAAAGTGCCGAAGAGTGACGTCCCACCAGAGACAAATCCCAAGTTTGTCTCCACCAATCGGAGTGTAGGATGGAGAGGATGCAGCAAACATAGGTGTCAGGAGGACATGGAGCACAACCGCAAGTTGGACACGTGTTGAAGAGGACTGGTAGCTATCGCCTGATGTGGAGGAGTTGTTGCTTGATGGAGGAAGCTGTCAACTAGAAAGATGACACCAAGCGCAAGCTGTAGATGCTGTCGCCAGCTGCCTATTGAGCTAAAAATGCATTAGCTTCACTTAAACAGCCCCAAAACATGCTTAATTAATGAAGTAACCTTGTTTATTTAAAAGAAATGCGTTCCTAGAGAGTGTCTGTGTCCCATAAGCACAGACCCACTTGGGAGGGCCCAAACTTTCTATAAAGAAGTATGTTGCCCTCCATTCAGCCCTCATTTTTCAGCTTGCTGCCCACACCCCTTTCACAGAGGACATGTGACATTGCAGTCTCAGCTATCCCTTGCTGTCATCTACAATCTAGCACCTATTTCCAGCCTTCCACCCACAGTTTGTAGATGTTTACAGCACAGCGACTATTGTTGATCACTCTCCATTCAAAAAACAATCTCGTTTTTGCAGATTTCAGGTATTTCAGCTTGTTGCCCACACCCCGGACATGGAGGACATCGCGGTCCAAGCTAGCCATTGCTGTCTACAACAGTTTGGCGCCTATTTCCAACCTATCACACACTGTTCGGAGCTGATTTCAGCATGTTGACTGGTGCTACTAGTTTTTCCTGCGTTTTTTTAGTCTCTCTCTCTCCTGCAGCCTGCGTTTTTAGTATTTCTCTCTCCTCACCTACGTTTTTAGTCTTTCTCTTTCATGCAGTCGTCTGCGTCAAATCCAGCCTTCCTTGGCTGCATTTGCTAGTGTTCAACATCCGAAGACTGCCCTGCTACGATTCGGGATCTGTTCAGAGTACGACACACTCTCCAGCTCATTACCCCTACCCTGATCCTTAAGATACAGGAGTTCGAGATTCAGTATGCATTCACTGCATAGTGTGTTTACTGCATGAGCATTGTATATTCAGTAGTCATATCATTTCATTTATTTTCTGTGTTCATTGCCTTTGAGTTACCCTAACCCTAATTGCATTCTTTTATCAGTCTGTGCTTTGTCATACGGTTTCTATTTGTGTTTCAGTGTTAGGGTATTTCTTTACATGGTATTAGAGCAAGGTTCTCTAAGAGAAACCTAGACCTTTGATCTAAAAGCTCTTTGCAAAAGCAAGAACAACAGTAGGTTCAAATGACTTCGAACACAACACCAATTCAGTCTCCATAACCAATTATACCGAGAACCGAGCCAGAGTGGGCAGATCAACTTGCTTCACAAAGTTCCGACATGGTGAAAGACACTTCTGACACACAAAAGAAAAGCTATACAAGCTGTCCACTGAAAAATATCATGTGATCATGGCTTATAGACGAAAGAAGATTAAGGAGCTCGATCGAAGGATTGCCCTTTAAGAGAAGCTACTCAATGAAGGTATGCATGAATTTCTCTCTTCAGATGTTGCGCATAAATCTGATGATATTGCATGGCCGTCAAGACCTCCATCAAGGATAGGCCCCCCTGTTGGAGAAAGAGATCGAGAGTATGTTCCATTCTTTCATACTCTTCCATCCACTCTGATGCAAGGTACTTTAGATTCGTCTTTTGTTCATTCTTCTTTTATTTCTTCTATTTTGCAATATATTGGTAGAAATCATGAGAAAGACAATACAGTCAGTTGACTACGGAAACGGTTCTCTTAAGGACCAATTCTTGTATGTTAACACACGTCGTGGGGATTATAAGAAAAAGCCAAGTACCTCTTCTTCTACCCTTTTTTCTTTTCGGTTTACTTCTCGAAACTAGAATAAATTTGGTGTTCCTATTTCTACATTGCATGGTGCATCATCATCATCATTTTCAATCATTAAATGGTAAAAATGAACAAAATGCATCTACACCTTTCACACCACAAATTCAAAACCCACTCATCCCACCACATTCTTCGCTCCTTCTGTACTTCCATTTACACCATTTACATTCCCTTCACACACCTTATGTTACACATCACACCACACTAGGGGGTTATAGAAACATAGGCACCGCCTTTAGGACCTCATCCTTTCCTCAACAGGGTAGTGTCCCACATTCTTCTCACACACTTTCAGTATCATTGCAGCCTGGGTATCCTTCCCACTCTCTCCCGAGTGTGGATCAGTGGTACCACAACTTGCCTCCATGGCATTACCTAGTGGACCTTTAGGTCATTCAGTTGTGCCCCAACCAAGGCTTCCATGTCCCAGTGCCTCACCTCCATCGGCACCTTATGGAAACATTCATGTTCTAGTGCCTCCGCCTCAATCGGCACTCATTGGATACTCACAGTCTAATTTTGCCTACCTACCTCTTCCCCTTCCTCCTTCCTATCAGCCAACTCCACTACCACTCTCTTACCCTCCCCATCCATCTTACTCCGCTTTCTCGGTACCTCATGGTTCTACCTCATCTTCAGCCAAGCATGCATTCAATGACAAGACTCATTTCAACGGGTCAAACTTTACTACTTGGTCGAGACATGTCCTTGACTCATAGAACATATGGGATCTTGTACAAGGGTTGGAACCCCAACCCAATCCCGCACTTGTTCCATATGAGATCGTCCGCTCATGGAAGGCTAGGAATGCCTTTGCTATTGTCAAGCTGATGTAGGGCTTATTGCCTGAGTTTCATTCTCAGCTTTAGCATTTTGACCTAGCGTCAAAGCGATGGACACACTTGACTGACCGCTATGCGGCTCGGATAGGACTCGTCGTGTAAATCTTAACCATGAGCTTCAAAATTTCAAAATCTCTAATCGGATGACTTTAAAGTCAAGTTGGTTGAGTATCGGCATCTTCTAGCGGAATTCTCCACTATGAGGACTACGATCAAGTAACACTATTTCTAAACAAACTCCCCAGGAAATACTTCAATTTTATGGAAGGTGTAGTTTCAAAGCCTACCATGTCTACTTTCTATGAATTTGAGTGTCAGTTGTTGCTTATGCACGGTTGTTCAATCAATTTCATATAAATAATCCCTTAGAGGGGGCTCTTGTTGCTCATTCTCAAAAGGGGTAGCAACGAAAGGGTAAAAAAAATCAAACTTCCACTCAAAAACAAAATCAGTTCAAGGATTCACAAGGAAACTCCCAGTCACAACTCAAACTCGGGTGGCAGAATGTCCCTCAAAAGAATAGGTGTCGTCAACATTGTCAAAAGGCTAGCCATTTTTATGACGAGTGTAGCTGAAAGGCAAGAGACATAGCGCCAAAATCTTAGTCTCAGACCCCTGCCCCTCAGTCGGGCAACCCCCAACAAGGGGGCAGGGTGATGGCAAGGGGCAATTTAAAGGTCAAACTCGTACTGCCACCGCTCAGCCATCTCAGTCACAATGTTCTCAACTCCAGAGGGCTTTTTTGACTGGTCTGCGGAGGTCCGCATCGTCTCCGTAGAGACATCAGATCCAAGTCTCGTTCATATCTGTGAGTTGCCTCTCGACGAGGTTACCGTAGAGGCCCACTCGTCACAATCGAGCACTTCAGCTCCAGTTTGGATTGTGGACAATGGAGCTACCCATCATATGACTCTTATAGAGGACATCTTCCGTACCTAAGCCCCTGCAACTGAGCAGGTTCGCCTAGGAAACAACTCCTCGGTCAAGATTCAGGCTCAAGGTTGCGTCAGTTTGGCCACTGACAAGAATCCAGACCTTGCTTCACTGGACAATGTATACCATGTTCCTCAGCTTGGGGTGAACTTGTTATCTGTTCAATAGCTTTGCCAATTGGGATTAGCACTTTTCTTTACAACCACAGTCGAGGTCCTTGACTCTCAAAATGGCTTAGTGATTGCTCGCAGTGAGGCACAACCTAATGGCCTATACCACATGACACACTTTCTGACCGAGCCGACAGCCGAGGGCTCCGTGCATAGGTTCTAGGCATTAGCTACATCTCGAAAGTCTACAAACAATGAGCGTCTTTGGCATTTTCGCTTAGGGCATCTTGGTTATGACTCTCTTTATGAGTTGTCGCATCGTGCGCTGGTTGTTACACCGTGCGCTGCTTGAGGGCCTTCCACACCTGAAGCTAGCTCGAGATGTCTGTAAAGCATGTCAGCTCAAGAAGCAGCATCGTATCCCATTCCCTCAGAGTCCACACATCGTGATGAGGCACCTCTTAGATTGATTCATGTTGATCTTTATGGGTGTACTTTCTCAAGCATAAGTCAAATGCTTTCACATATTTTTCCGCTTGGAAACTGTTAGTTCATAACCAGACTTGACGTCGTATTGGTTGTGTGAGTAGTAATAGCAGTAGTGAGTTTATCTCCCACGAGTTTTCTGCGTTTCTACAGCAGCATGGCATCTCTTGCCAACTCACCACTACCAACTCCCCCTCTCAAAATGGAGTCGTAGAGAGTAAAAACCGGACTGTCATGGAAATGGCACCCTCTATGTTGTTCCCAAAAAAGCTCCCTAAGCGCCTTTGGGTCGAGGTTGTTAACACTGCGGTGTATATCCTCAACTGGTGTGCGCTTGCAACTCTTAATCAAAAGACCCCATATAAGGCATTGTAGCTCTTCGATGTACACACCTATCGATCTGTTGTAGGGAAACTTCTTTGGTTGATTGATACTAGGCCAGATTTAGCTTACTCAGTCGATATTTCACAGCACCTAGAATGTTACATTGGATTGCATGTCTTCGTGTGTTGCGTTACTTACGGTGTACTTATTCTTGTGGCCTGACATACGGTTCTGATTTATGTTTACAGGGATACGCTCATTCTGATTGGACAGGAGATCCTGACACACAGCGTTCCCATGGCGGCTACCTCTTTACCTTAGGTACGGCTCCCATTTCTTGGTCTAGCCATAAACAGGAGACAGTAACGGCTTCCACAACCGAGGTTGAGTATAGGGCTCTCTTCAATGGCACCACTAAGGCCATCTACCTAAGGAGTTTACTGGTGGCACTTCATTTTTCTTGCGACTCTCCCACTGTTGTCTACTATGACAACCAAAGTGTCATTGCCCTTGCAGCAATCCGATCATCACACCACAAACATGGCATGTGGGAGTCCGCTTCCATTTTTCCAGAGAGCAAGTTCAGCTAGGCACTATCCGCCTAGAGTTTGTGCCTTCATTAAATAATTTTACAGACATCTTGACCAAAGCGGTCAACCGGCTGGTTCTTCAATACCTACTACCCAAGATCGGCTTAGGTACACCCTCTTCTACTTCTTCAGATTGACTGGAAGAAGGTACTTTCCTCTTGCTTTTCCTTCCAATTTGAGACGAGGGAACTTCTTCTCTTAATAGTGACAGTGATGATGCTTACAGTTTTTAGACATTCATTTATTCTTTTGTATTGTATTATGAACATTTGTGACTTCATCCGTACTTTCAAGATAATATGATTGTAAAAGGGCACTTGGACAAGTGAACAATTCCCTTGCGAGGACACTGTCCAAGTGGCACCGTTGCATAGCATTTTGCATAAGCATGACATCTTGTATCTCCCATTGCATTACCCCATGAATTGGCATTCTGTTCATGTAAACATGCATCTATACGCATTTATCCCTTTTTGGTCTTTTGAAGTGGTTAACTCTAGATCCACCATATTCGTGGCATTGCACATGGCAGTCTCTTAGGCAGTTTTTCCCTAGCTTGCTTGCTTACTTTGCTTGTCTTGCTTGCTTCACATATTTGCTATATCCACACCTTAGCCATTTTCCTTCTTCATCGACACCCAGTAATAGTAGGGATAGTATGCTTGTTTTGTGAAGGTCTTGGATCTGACCATCCCTTATCACTCTCCCGTATTGGGGCACAGATACTCAATAGGACGAAAACAGATTTGCAACCCTCATTTAATGCTAAATCTATCAAATCTAAAAAGCCCTCAAAAAACAAAAAAAGTCCATAGCTAATTCCATCCACCTTTGTAGGGCTTGGTAACCCACTGGGCAGCCAACGAGCACCCTTTGTCCAATGCCCTATCCTCTCTAGACTGATCACTTGGGCTCCCTTGGTAAGATAACCATCGCCTCTGTAGTCTTGGTAGGCCACTAGGCAACCAACGCGCACCCTTTGTCCAATGCTCTGGCTACTTTGGGATGGGATGCCTTCGGGTAAAAGAAAAGAAAAAGGGCTTGGCTGGCCTTCATTCTCGTGGCACTGGAGGGGGTGTTGAGCTAAAAATGCATTAGCTTCACTTAAACAGTCCCAAAACATGCTTAATTAATAAAGTAACCTTGTTTATTTAAAAGAAATGCATTCCTAGAGAGTATCTGTGTCCCATAAGCACAAACCCACTTGGAAGGGCCCAAACTTTCTATAAATAAGTATGTTGCCCTCCATTCAGCCCTCAAACTCGTTTTTACAAGTTTTAGGTGTTTTCAGCTTGCTGCCCACACCCCTTTCACAAAGGACATCGCAATCTCAGCTGTCCCTTGTTGTCATCTACAGTTTGACACCTATTTTCAGCTTTCCACCCACAGTTTGCAACTGTTTACAGCAGAGCGATTGTTGCTGATCACTCTTCATTCAAAAAATATTTTTACAGATTTCAAGTATTTCAGCTTGCTGCCCACGCCCCAAACGCGGAGAACATCGCGGTCCAAGCTAGCCATTACTGTCTACAACAGTCTAGCGCCTATTTCCAGCCTACCACACACTGTTCAGAGCTAATTTCAGCATGCTGACTGCTATTGTTGGTTTTTCCTGCGTTTTTAGTCTCTCTCTCCTGCAACCTGCTTTTTTAGTATTTCTCTCTCCTCACCTGCGTTGTTAGCCTTTCTCTTTCTTACATTGTCGTCTACATCAAATCCAACCTTCCTTGGCTGATACAGGAGTTCGAGATTCAGTATTCATTCACTATATAGTGTGTTTACTACATGAGCATTGTATATTCAATAGTCATATCATTTCATTTATTTTCTGTGTTCATTGTCTTTGAGTTACCCTAACCCTAACTGAGTTCTTTTATCAGTCTGTGCTTTGTCGTACGGTTTCTGTTTGTGTTTTTGTGTTAGGGTATTTCTTTACACTACCGCCAAGTGTTGAAGAGGTCCAAACGCAGTAGAAGAAGGTCACCCGATGAGGGAGATGAGCTGCTAGTTGTCACCTACACACTGGAGGAGCAAACGAAGCAATAGAAAATGTGGCAACAATTGCTGGGGCTGGAATGCCACGTATGTGTAGCATGGCTGAAATCTGCACTCAAGGGTAAGAAACCTACATAGACAGGAAATCAGTGTCAAACTGAGATACACCCCATAGACATAAGAGACCAACCAAAGGCACAACGAATTGAGCAATGTAACAGAAGCTCAATACATAACTAACCAAGATGCATACATCATTGACAACATTGTGACAAAGACAAGTGCCTATCAGAAGTGGTGCAGCAATGGAAGCATAAACAACATGCTGAAATAAACTGCTGAAACACAAGACGAGAAAGAATAAACACAAATACATATGAGAACTCAGATCTATGCCCGAGAAACGGAATCCATATCGAACACACGACAGCAGCATACAACAGTGAGTCACTGGCTGTGTGGGCACCCTAGCACCGGCTCCTCTCTCCTTAGAAGAATCCACAAACGATGGCTATAAGAGGAAGAGGAGCCCCAACAATATATAGGCCTAAAATGGGGGGAGCAATAAATGCAATCGGCCAACATTAAATGCTCCATAGCCCTAAAAAGGGCACCAAAAAATGCCAGATAAATACTACATAAAATGTTGTAGCCTATACAACACAGTCTCACATCTGAGCTAACTAATCTGCTAACACCCTCTCTCAGATCAAGGGTGATCTGATACAATACAATAGTACAATGATGAGGTATCATAAACTATACAACATAGAACCACCAGAAGAACCATGGATATCCAAGCAATGAGTGGCAAGCCCACCACCAAGATGCCTCGGAGAGTATCTGATATCGATGTCAAGCATAACAACACCACCTAAAAATAGAGAAGAATCATAGCAGCTCTCTGTATAATGCCACCTATGTCACCCAGGACATACAAGACCAATCTACCAAACATGTCTTTGAACATGTGACCGTGGAATTCCCGCCTTCGGCCAGAATTGCCAAAGTGTCCCCTCATGTGAATTTCAGACGAAAGCCTCCTACTCTCTATCAAGTAACCATCCCATCATGAACCTAGATGTCAATCCTAGCTCTAGGATTTGTACCTGCCAGACTTCGCGCGATGCATCAGAGATGTCCCTCTCTAGATCC
This sequence comes from Lygodium microphyllum, assembly GCF_053477565.2. Classification (NCBI taxonomy): domain Eukaryota; kingdom Viridiplantae; phylum Streptophyta; class Polypodiopsida; order Schizaeales; family Lygodiaceae; genus Lygodium; species Lygodium microphyllum. The sequence goes on from NC_141156.1 coordinate 80,330,058, forward strand.
TATGCATCTGTATAAACATAGATGAGTCACGGCTGCCCCGTCTCACCACCCTCTCACACTCCCTCTCTGGCACAGGAGAGTCATGAGGGATGTCCGCATCACCACCAATAGAAAGCAGCTGAGGAAGGAGCCACTAAGCCCTTCCCACGATCCGAAAAGAGGATCCCTTCCGCGCCTTGGACTTTGCCTTGGCTGGAGGATCAGAATTGGAATCTGAGGCAGATGATGACTCATCGGAGGAATCTGCATCCCGCTTCTTCTGCTCCTTTTTCTTCCACAAAGCCGCTAACTCTTTGCAGTCCTTCCTTAAATGACCTTTCTTGCCACAGTGATAACATTGGCCTTCGACTTCTTCATCTTTGAACCCCTCTCTAAAGCTGCAAGAGCCTCACCTGAACCTCCATAATGTGACGGAAGCCTCCCCTGTAGTCGCAAAGTACCCTCATGCTCAAGTAGCATAGAGGACATGTGAAGAAAACTGACAAGAGTCGTAGATGTCTGAGCCCGTAAAGCATTCGTCACTCTATCAAACTCCCGAGGAAGCTTGTAGAGTACCATACCAACAAGATGTGCCTCTGATAGGGCAGACTGCATAGTGCAAAACTGGTTCTGGAGTTGGGTAACACGAAGTAGGAAGGATTGAATCGTATCTTTGGATTCAAACTTCAGTTGCTGGAGCTGGCCATAGAGAGTAACGGCCCTCATGGTGGAAGGAGCCTCATACATCAACTGTAACTTCGACCATACATCTGAAGCTGTCATACAAGAGGTGACCGCCAGTAGGACTTCTTTGGAAATACACCAAAGTAATGCCGAATAAGCATGGGCATCATCCGAATCCCATGTAGGCATAGCCTCCTCATGGTTGTCTTCATCAAAATCAGATGGAACAGGAGAAGGTTGTCGAGGACGTGCCATAGCTCTGCCAACCACGTACCATAACTGCTTTTGAATAAACCGAGCCTTCATCACTGCACTCCACGTGTAATAACCAAGTCCATGGAGCTTGTCATCAATGGATGTGCATGGAGAAGCCATCTAGAGAGGATTTAGAAAAGAAGTAGAGAAAAGAAGGGATTGGGAGAGGGAACATAGCCAAACCATGAGCACAGACTACAAAAAGCAAGAGTTCACATGCAGTATAACCCAAAAGCTAAAAAATCAGTCAAAAACTGGCAAAAACAGCAAAAACGGCCTTATGATATAAGCGCCCAGCCAAGAGGAGGTGTAGAAACACCAAAATGCAGGCTGAAATGGATGCCAGGCTGTACGGATACTAACGTCAGCAAAAAACGCAAGCAAAACTGGTTGCCTGATTGGAGCAGTAGCTACCTGATCAGCAAGAGTAAAAATAGTCCTGAAATCAGCAATAAAAGGCAGTAGAAACACAAATCCTGAAATCTGATACCATGTCAAAAGTGGTGCAGCAATGGAAGCATAAACAACATGCTGAAATAAACTGTTGAAACACAAGACGAGAAAGAATAAACACAAATACAAATGAGAACTCAGATGTATGCTTGGGAAACGGAATCCATATCGAACACAAGACAACAGCATACAACAGTGAGTCACTAGCTGTGTGGGCACCCTAGCACTGGCTCCTCTCTCCTCAGAAAAATCAACAAATGATGGCTGAAGTACATAAGAAGGAGCCCCAACAATATGTAGGCATAAAATGGGGGGAGCAATAAATGCAGTCGGTCAGCATTTAATGCTGGTCGGCCAGCATTAAATGCTCCCTAGCCCTAAAAAGGGCACCAGAAAATGCCAGTTAAATACTACATAAAATGCTGTAGTCTTTGCAGCACAAACTCACACCTGAGCCGACTAATCTGCTAACAGTGCCGGCCCAAAAGGAATGTCAAATCAGCCCACTAAGCATTAATTGTATATATAAGGCATGACAAGAGTATGTATATGTCACCAAGTCCCACGGTCTCACTATAAGACCCTCAAGCTCAATTGCATAACCAAATGCTCAATGTAATATCCAAGTGACAAGTACTGGCTCCCACTCCAACAAAAGTCAAATGCCAGCTCCTCTCTCTCTCTCTCTCTCTCTCTCTCTCTCTCTCTCTCTCAAATAATATCTTTCCTCTCTCTATAATTCTCTATCCATGTTTCCTCTCAAGTAGTCACCCCAGAGAGGACAAGGCATCAAACAAAGGGTGCACGGCGGCTGCCCAATGGCCTACCAAGCCCTACAAAGGCGGATGGAACCACATTGAACTTTTTAAGTGATTGTTAAATTTTATGGGATGCAGCCGATTGAGTAACAATGACCTAGAAGTCGAGAGTAGGGAGAATACACCCAACACATCACAAAACACTACAAGCTTACTTATCCACTCGAGGATGTCGATGACGAGGGGAAAAAAGGTGATGAGGTATCCATGTAATGCAGGAGTATGGTGATGTGGTAACAACAACCGCCAGTGGAAACAGCATAGGATCAGCTCAAGTGGTGCTCTGCACAATGAGATACAAAGTATGCTACATGCTGAAGAATGTTCATGCAGAAGGTGCCATTTGGACCATGTCCCTTGTGGGGAAATTATTCACTTGCCCAAGCGCCCTAGTACAAAGATGATGAAATCATGCAATGCAAAGGGAAAAGGTACAACAGGGGGGAGAAGCTGATGTCGAAGACAAAGTGTTGAAGCCTTTAGAATACCAAGAACGGAAGGGACCCCCTCTCAACCTGGATGTAGATGCCAAAGGAGGAAGAGGAGCCTAATGTCAGTCTACATGTGGTATCGAGAACCATGATGAATTGAAGAAGATGATGATGAAAAGGATGAAGCACCCCGCTAAAAGAGCAAGGTAGAAGTCACCGCCATGATAGCATCAAGAGAAATGTTGTATGATCTGTCTCGGGAGGGGAAGCCTCCATGCTGGAAGAAGAGCAAACACTCCTAGAATGATGAAACCATGAAAGAAACGGTGGACATCCCCATGTCTCCAGCCTAGGAAGAACCAAAGCAAACCTGCAAAATAGCCCGAGTAAAATACAAAACCCTGCAAAAGAAAGAAGAATCTACAAGCACAAAGGTTAGTAGTGAGATGCTCCAAAGCAATACATAACAGAAAGAAAAAGCTAACCAAAAGTACAATGCAATGAATCTGTATATGTGTGATTAAATGCAACGAAAGACACAAGAATGGAAAAGCTAAGGACAACAAATCCTATAGGCCGGACTCTAAGAGTACAAAACCTAGAGACATGCTAGTCTAAGAGTGTGGTCAACATCACGTACGCCCAATAGTAGATCTCTGTCTCAATGAAACACCTAACGAGGTGGAGAGGGAGGTGAGATGGATGCATGAAGTACAATGGGATGGGAACCTGCAAACCAATCAAACAATCCCTTAGGGTTAGTAAAAGAGACCGTCTTCTAAGGCTGTCCGCATGCCATACGTCCAACAGCAACATTGGTGCTGAGGCAACGGATGAAGCAAAAGCAAGAGGCATAGCCCCACTGGACTGTGCAATCGCAACGGTCAACTGAGGCTTTTTAGCTGGAAGACCTTGGCCCCTCGAGCGACACTCCTTGTCCACATGGCTGGATCACTGGCAATGTATACAAAACCTGTTTTTCTTAGGGAGTTGCTTCCAGATAGGTCTTGTTTCTTTGGTTCCATCTGAGGAAGATGTGTCACCTTGAATTGGCTAGCCTTCGCATCTTGTGAGTTCTTGCCACTGTTGGTTTTCCCTCCCAAAGAAGAGGCAACCAACCCCCTCTACTTTAAATAAGGCTGTGATAAGAATTTCTTGTGGACTTGATCGTGCAGCCTCATATAACACAAGAACTGACACTCAAACTCGTAGGTCGGTAGCCTTGGCTATGAGATGATGTGTTGAATGAAATTGAAGTATTTTTCGAGCAACTTATTCAAGAAGAATGTAACCTGATCATCGTTTGACTTCGGAGAGCCAGTAGTGGCGAGCTCGGTGAGTAACCGCCTATATTCAGTCAACTCGACTTTCAAATCATCCCCTTCCTTAATAGAGAACTCTTGAAGCTCAAAGTCGAGATTTATGCACCGAGTACGATCTTTGGCGGCATAGCAACCAAGAAGGTGACTCCAACACTCTGATGCGAGCGAGAAGTGATGTAACTAAGAGTGAAACTCAGGAAGCAATCCCTGCATCAACTCAACATTGGCTGTGGCATTGCCGGCTCTCCATTGACAGATGTAGTCAGGGTGAGCTAGTCGAGGGTCCAACATGGACTCTAAACCAACGACTAGATCCCAAAGACCCTGAGACTCAAGCACTTGTTGCATGAAACTTGATCAAGTGGTAAAATTCGACGCATTAAAATGAGTCTTATCCGTGAAGGTATTTTTTGCCGTTGCAACAAGAGTGGTAGTGCTAGGTGATGGATAATGGGGGAATGTGTCATGTGGGTAGGATGGGGGAGTGGAGTACACTTGGAAATGGGTCCCAGAGTGCCCACCAGGCATATGATGAGTGTGCAAGGTGGATCCATAGGTAAGGATGGATTGACTAGACATGGGCATGATAGCCACATGAGGAACCCAAGGAGGTGGGATGGGAACACGTGGAGCAAAAGATGGGAATCCCTAAGTAGGTATAACCCAAGGAGTGTAAAGACGCACCATAAGCTGAGGATGGAAACCCCTGCATCTAAGTGGTCGTATGAGATGTGAATCTGGGGGTAGTGAGGGAAATGCCCATCACAGTCGTCCCAAGTGCTATGGGTGTGCTCATTTGCTAAAAGGTGAGAGGCACTGTGTTAAAGGGTGACATTCTTGCTAACAAAGTACCAAGGTGCAAAGAGGCAAAGAATGGGGTAGAAAATGAGAGTATTAGGAGCAGAGATGGAAGATCCAATCCCTAGTGTGTGTGATACAGATGTGTAGTGTAACCCAAGGTTTTGAAAAGATGATGAGAGGTAATCAAGGTATGATGTAGAAGTGGTGGAATAGGAGGGAATTGAGAAGTATATGTTACATGCTTAAATGAAACAAAAGCTATAGATGTACCTAAATTACGTCTGCTTCGAGAGTCCCCTCTATTGAAGTTCACATACGCAAAGCCATCTGAATCCTGTACCTCAAAAGAAGAAACAGGCGAGGGTTTTGATTCGTGCAACTCAAAAGGATTGTACAAACCTAACACTGGACCTGGTTGAGATGATAAAGATCGATCGCCAGACATTCCAAATGTTGTATATCCTCCATGATTGAAGAGGTAGCCAACCTCACCAACCGGTCCGAATGTGGTAGTAAAACTAGTAGGAGGGGTGTAAACATCACCGTACTTGTTGCGATAGTATTCCTCAAAGTCCTTCTCTATCATGTAGGTGAAATATGGAATAGGAGTAGGAAAAGAAGGTGACGGTGAACGTGGACTGTCGTCCACATCACTGAGTCCATAATGCCATCTCAGGGCCTCGAGTAATGGAGAAGCTTGATAGGACATCATAGGAACTGGAGAAGAAGATGTCCGTGACATTGTGATTCGGTTACAAGTCGTATTGTGTGTCTCGCCCAAAAACAAACTCTCCATAATATCCGCAAGATACTCTTTACAAGAGCATTGGCTCTAATACCATGTGAAGAAGACTACTAGGATTTGTACTGAGGAAACACAATGTACAACCACGATAGAGACACAAAGAGAGACAGACATAGACACGAAAAGCAAAACTCAAACCCGAAACGCAAAACTCAAAACTCAAACACAAACAAAAGAAGGAAGAGAAGAACACAACTCTGAAGTGAATGAATATTGTAAATGAATGTAAGAGTGTACAGATACTCAAGAGCAAAGCAAAGTGTCGGAAAGTGACGTCCACCGAAGACGGATCCCAGGTTTATGACCACCAGTCGGAGTGTAGAATGGAGAGGATGAAACAAACGTAGATTTCAGGAGGACCTGGAGCACAAACGCAAGCTGGACAAGTGTCAAAGAGGGCTGGCAGTTGTCACCTGATGTGGAGGAGTTTCCGCCTGGAAAGATGACACCAAACACAAGTTGTAGATGCAGTCGCCAGCTGTTGCCAAGTGTTGAAGAGATCCAAACGCAGCAGCAGAAGGTCACCTAATGAGGAAGATGGGCTGCCAACTGTCGCCTACACACTGGAGGAGCAAATGTAGCAGCAAAAGGTATGGCAGCAATCACTAGGACTGGACAACCACGTGTGTGTGGACTAAAGGCTGAAATCTGCACTCAAGGGTAAGAAACCTGCATAGATGGAAATAGGTTGAATGGGGGAAACCTGTCTATTTATAGATGTTGAAGGGTGCCCCAAAGAATTAGGGTTTTGGGGGGAACACTGAAACTCTCTTGGACCGATCCCCTTTTTAGGGTTTTTTATTAACTATGTTTTGGGGGCTGTTTAAGAATGCTAATCAGCTGAAAAGCGTGTTTTAGCTCAACAGCAACCACTACCTAATCAATGACAACATGGGAATTCCAATGATGGAAAACAAGATAACCACCTCTTTCATGAAAGAAGAAACAAATCTCAATACCTCTTCACGATGACACACGTGTCAAGAACATCTACTTCATTTAACTCCAAAAGATTATTTTGATTGTGTTTCACATATTCCCCAATCAAAGTGTTTCCACATTCTAGAAAATTTTCCTAATCTAACTCCAACAAACCATCCAATGGACTAGCAACTTGGGCATTAAATAACATTTGAGGCATCTACGAAGTCAATTCATCAAATTCACACATAGGAGCATCACCCTCAACATATTCGTTGCGTTTGACTACCAGCTAGAATCAATAATATTGTGTCATCTCTTTATCCATGTCAGGTCCCGAAGCTGCCTTTGCTTGATCAATAGAAGATGTGTCCTGATCTGCCATAGAAAAACATTTATTGCTGCCCATAGATCTAAAAGTGCAAATCTGTCTACAAACCAATCAGGTCTACAAGCCACTACTTCAGCATCTATCAAACCAAGAACCTCTTTCTCCACACATTTGCCTTGTTTGCACGTCTACCGACTGTATGCTTGCACAACTGGGTCTACATGCCTGTTTGCGCACCTGTTTGTATGCCTAGATCCACGTGCCACTTTGCACAATTGCATATCTCTTGCTAGTAGTGCAATATCACTTTGTAGTGGTGCTGCACCAATTGAAAGTGCTCCACGACTTAAAGTGATGGAGAACCATACCAAACTAGTGCCCAACCACTGTTAGAATGTGATGAAGCACTTCAAAGTTCACTGGAGGTGCTTGACCACTTCGTAAGTGGTGCTTTAGCACTTCAAACGTGTTGCTTCACTACTCCACATTTAGTAGTTGCAGCTAAGTGTGGTTGAACACCACTTTGTAATTGGTGATGAATTTCCTAGATCATGGTGCCTTGGACTCTTCCTTGTGGAGCTGTGTCAGCATAGAGATCACCTCTTACAGTCCAGAGGGAGGTATCTTGGGGAAATGACAACACACCCTTACTAACTTTTCCACAGATACAGCTACACCTGACACCTTAGAGTATTCCCCAAACCAACCAATGGTACCACATGGAGTCAACCTTAAAGTTTAAACAAGGCCACCAAGAGATGCAGAACATGCCGTCCACGGCCTACCAATCCATGTCCCCACTCAATACTAACCTTGGGACAAGTCACTAGCCCAATCAGAATTAGTGAAACCCTGCAACATTAGTCTGTGACTATAATGTAACCAGAGTGGTAAGTACCGAAAAGGTATCTTAAGCCAGGACGAGAGAGTATGCCAATATATACAAGTTAAACTCAAAGATGACCACAATCAATTCCACATCACATGCATGGCTATGAATCAAGGCTGTAGACACTGATAAATTAATGCTACTGGAAAACTTTGAATGAGCCTCAATTGTAATCTTTTGCACAAGTGCATGCAGATTGAAAATAGCCCGCTTAGTAGGAAGAGACCTTTTTAATGGTAGAGACAACACAAAATTGGGCACACAACAGAGGGCAATGTTGAGCTAAAAATGTGTTACAAACTAAATAGCTCTTTAAAACAATCCCAAAATATGTAAATTACCCAAAGTTTCATTAAATGGTGTGCAGTCCTAGAGAGTATTTGTGCCCCGTAAGCCAAACCCCGATTTGGGAGGATCCACTCATCTAAAAATAGGCAGGCTGCCCACCACTCAAGCCTTATCCATTGTCTTCCAAGTTTTAGCCATCAACCCTCCCTCTAGTGGCTGTCCAGCCCATCAAGGTTGTTGCCATGTCATCAACAGCCCCTAGCGCCCTATCCATTGCCACCACCTACTACCGACTCCATAAGCCGGTGACCAATTTTTGCCCCTCCTAACAGCTGCATTTATAGTTTGACCAGGCCACCCTACTATTCCAGCCATTTCCAATGCATGCTGCAACTTGCATTTACTGCAATGCAAGCACAATCAACGTCATCTTCACCTTCCTCTGCTATCATTTCCAGTGCAGGCACAATCAACATCATCTTCACCTTCCTCTACTCTTGCCCAACTTCCTACAGCCTCCGGTGATCAATTGCTATCATCTTCAAGCGGTTAGATTGCTTTGTTTACCAATTCCAGCACCAAAGGCTAGTGTGTTTTGTTTCCAGTCTGCTGCCCTTCCAATTTCAACATCATCTCAATTCCAACTGGTGGTTACAGCACTCAGGATCTGTCTTCAATGGATGTCACACTCCGACCATCCCTCAGCCCACTCCCATGAGAGCCATCGGCTGTTGGACAGCTCTGCCCTTGAGCATGTTGTACACTCTTTCCTTCATTTACAACATCCATTTATTCACACATGTATATCCAAGAAGTGTAAAAAGCCAATTTATTGTCATGCAATCACATGTTACTTAGCATCTTCCCATAAATTCAATGAGTGATAGCAGAGGTAAAGATTGACAATCCTATAGAAGCTGTTAGTACAACACTTTCAGCCATTGAAAAGTTGATGAAAGGAAAATTTTACTCTTACTTTTGTTTGAACCCAAGGCAAGGTAAACATTGTGATGTTCTCAGCCACTTGGAGAAATAATATTTACGTTTCTCTGTTTTACTCTTACTTTTGTTTGAAGTGAAGGCAAGGTGAATATTAAAACATTCTCAGCTACTTGGAAAAATAATATTTACATTACTCTATCACTACTGTTAGCTCACCCTCATCCACATCACTCTTCCCTCAGTAGCAAACAAAATGAATCACAACAATTAATCCCTGCACTCAAGCTATACTATGTGATTGTAAGATAGACAATAATTAAGCATGGGTGTGAAGCTTTTGTAAAGCTTGTGCAAACAAGGATGAAAAGGGACACTGGGCAGTTGTCATTGTTTTTTGGATTTGCATCTGTTCTTACATGCATGCATATCTTTCATGAGGATAGTGCTAATAAAATTTATTTGCCAACTTTATAGATATTGCTGTGTTTGCATGCATGCATATGTCTTTCAGGGGGAGAGTACAAAACCAGATCTCTTTTGCAAGCTCAAGCCACAATATGTGATTGCTTGGGTGAACATACATTAAGCACTGTTATGAAATACCCTTTTGTGAAGAGCTCACGGAAACAAGAATGAAAAATGGCAGTGGGCAGTTGTCAATGCTTTTCAGATTTGAATATGTGCTTGCATGTATCCATATGTCTTTCAGGAGGATAGTGCGAAACCAGACCTCTTTTGCAAACTTTATCAATATTGTTGTGCGAGGCCGTTGTTGCCCTTCAACTGGTACAAAGTGTGCTGTTACCCTTGCAGGAAAACCTGAACCATCAAGCACACCCTACATATATTCACACGCACTATAGTTAAAACATGCTGCAAAAGCCTCAGAGTCAAAAATCTGTTGTAATGGTCGCAATGGATCAAACAGTTTGATTCTTCCTGCCGATATTGAACTTGAAGCACAATGATGCAATACCTTAACTATGCCTGCCACAAATGCACCGCAGTTAAATGCTCCCATGTCCTTGGGAACTGAAATGAATCTGCCAAACAAGATAAACAGTAACATAATTGCAAACAGAGTACATCACCAAAACTACAGTCAGTTCCAACCTAATTCTCAAATCAAACATACAGAGTCCTGTTGGGTATGAAAGACCTGTCCTCTTGCAAACAGAATACATAACCAACTATATTGATGGAATGAGTTCCAGCCCAAAACCTTGGCATAAATGCATTGATGACACAAAATGTACTTGCATCGTCCAAACACAAATCATAACATAAAGATTAGATGAAACTACAGTTTATTTACTCTGAACAGTTTGGCCAGAGAAGATTGATTTGTAAACCATTGGGAGAACTTTCTCAATAAACTGTTAGTTCATTTCCTTTGAGAAGTATTGCATTGAAAGGGGCATGAATCTAGCTTGTAACCTTTGCAAGTTTAAGTTTCCAAATGACATTTAGCTGCTGTCTCTCTACCAAGCCACATATTTTTTGCCCGAGTTTCAGAAAAATAGGTGGTAATGTGAAAATTTGCAGGACAGCAGGATATTTGGGAGATTTTTGGTAACTTATCACTTTTAATAATTGATAAACAGTCACCAGAAATCCCAAGAAGTTAAGTGAAGTCCCTGAAATCATAGAAATGACCTTTCTGACTGGTCTAGGAAGCAGGGCCACAACCTTAGGCTACAGATCTGGGAGGGGTTCTAAGAAAGAAGACACTACTACCATTGTTAAAGACTGAGAAAGAATGAACGCTGAGGTCCAGACATGTACAAAAATGCCAAACTCAAGAGTTTTACATAATTTCCTAATATCCCAAAATAGACATTTCCCAGGAAGACAGCTATGCATTCAGGGTGCAGTAAACACTTGACCTCTTTTCACAGTTGGGAGATCCTGTACCTGACCTTGAGCTTTTTCTACTGATCCCTTTCATAAGAAATGCTCAGAAGTTGGTAAATAAAACCAACTTCAAGCTCCAGCATCTGTCACAATGCTTGAATTTTGTAAAGCACAACTACTTTTGGCATTTAAACAATGCATATAAATTTCCCCCCAACTCCACTAAAAGAGACATGTAATGTGCATGCATAAGACCCGTGCACTTTCAATGTAATCAGGAGTAACCCAAAGAGAGACGAATCAGCAAATAAACAATATTTTGTAGCAACCTGCAGCTTACCTGTTAACAAGAAGCTCATTTTCACTGATCATATATTCATCATCATGTTCTGTTCCTCTTTCCAGAGAATCTGCAGTCTTTTAACAGCACTGATCAGATCAGCTAGCCAATCTTTTCATCTTCTTCCAAAAGCAATGACAAAAAATTCTCAGAGATAGGTTGAGAGGGGATTGGTACCTTTCCAAAAAGTGACTTCCACAGTGTACTATGTACAAATGAAAGGATTCCTAGCAGTTTTACTTCCCTCCTGTTGTTCTGTCAGGTCATATTTTGACAAGTTAAATACAATATCGACAAAATGCATTGACCATAACTTTTTGCAAACAAATGAATTGGTTAGAAGGTCCCACCTTCTCCCTATGGCAAAGTAATTCTAACATTCTCAGACCCACACCATAACCAGCATCTTCTAACCTGTTTGCACCATTACATCAAGTTTGCAGCTTAAAGAACCTAACATCTTCTCAAGCTCATCAGGAACTTGTGGGCTAATACTGATGCACAGCGTGTTAAATCATATATGTTACAGAGATTTTGTTGATTGAAGCAAGCACTTCTTTCTAAAAGAACGTAAAACAAATTGTACCTGATAAAATTGCCAGCAAAAAAAACATAGCTGACCTGTGCTCAAGTTCAGCAATGTTGTCTACCCGTATTTGATTATATTGCACCATTTCAGAAAATAAAAATGCAAAGGCATTCAGACTGACCTGCATTCAATTAACCAGAAACAATTATGCATCATTGCAGAAAATAAAAATGCAAAGGCATTCAAACTGCCCTGCATACCATTGTGATAAGTTTCGCTGAGAGATACATAGATGTGAACAATACCGATCCCAAGTCTTCTAAGCAGACCTCTAGAGACTGACCTTCAAGAATTAATAGCATTTGTTATTCATGGACCTCTGTCCTTCAATGTACAGATGGACTTTTCCTACTAAGCCTCCAAGCTCTCTGGATATTGTTTCTAGTGTCAGATTGGATCAAGTGACATAGCTTCCATCTGTTTGGCCTATGAATGACAATCTTTTGGAGGCTCTCTCTTCAAGAGTTTGCCAAATTCCATGTGCTCTTCCTCATTTTATATTTACAAGAATAATTAGAAGTTGTAAAAGGTATGGGTCAGAGAACCCAAGCCATGCGCTATGAGCACAAAGCCTTCAGCTCTATTGGCTAAGATAAGAATTGATATCAAATAAAGGCCCATAGGTTGTACCTTGCCTCAAGCTACCACCGTGCCAGTGGTCTTATCAATACGCTCACTCTCTCAGTGAAAAAGATTTCCCAAATTTATTCTCCTTAAAAACAGCCCCAAAAAGGAAATTAATGCTGATTATAATTTAAAACAAATACTTTATTTTTAAATAGTATGACAAATGCACCAAAATCGTATATAAATAGAGTCAATTCTGGTGATCCCTATATCTCTTTTTTATCACTCATCATTGCCACCTTCAGCCTTCAGCCTTCAGCCATCTATCCTCAGACAACTACCAACATATTCCAACACAAAAAATGCCTTACTCTTGCTCACTAGGACCTCATGCAGCTACGACATGTTTGCATCACCTTGCATTTGTCTCATGGAGTGCATCTCCCATTATAGCATGCTCCTAATCTCTTGCGCTCTCAATACTGCCCTACTACTATCATCATCTAGAACACTACTAGCTGCTGCAAACAACATACTATCGTGATACCAACAATATTGTTGACACTGTTAGTTGTTCAACATCTTCAAATTCTTGTTGTCCACAACCTCGATCACCACCATCTACCCAACCTACAAGTTCTTGGCCAGCTTCACCATGGCCTCGCTTCCATGACCCAACCAAGTACAATCAGCAAGTATCAAGTACTTGCCCCCTTCTGAGACTGGCTGAGGGCATGGGCATCTTTTGAGTGCCCCGATGGCTAATTCTCCTTCTAGATCTTCCAATTAAGGGACGTTAGGTCTACCTTCCTCATTAGACTACATTAGGCTTCATTATTTCATCATGGTTCTCAACACCACCCAAAGATCATGATCAAGCTCCTCCTTCCGTATCAACATCCATGATTGAGAGGGGATCCCCACTCTTCATTTTGTTCTTCAAGTTTTGAAATCCTCTTCTTGTCCTCCACATTGGCATCCCTTCCCTGTTGTACCTACACTTTGTGTTGCACCTTCATCTTTGTAAAAGGGCACAAGTGAATAATTTCTCCATAAGGGACGCTGTCCAAGTGGCACCTTATTGCATGTGTGTTCTCATTATGTAGCATTACTTTAGGCATCTCCTTGTGTAAAGCACACCCATGAGCACCCTACTCACTTCAAACCCCAAGCAATTTCCAACTACTATATACCTCTTCACCTTTACTTTATGATTGTCACCCTTGCAAGTGGCCGAGTAAATGCTCTGTGTTTCATGATTTGCAAGTTAACCATCCCTTTCTCCCAATCGGTACAAACTCCCAAAAAAAAAAGTTCAAAGTGGTTAATACATTGCCTTCGTAGGTTCTAGTAGGCCATGGACCAGCGAACATGCACCCTTTGTCCAATGCCTTGGTCTCTTTTGGGTGGCCCTTCAAACTCTTGAGGAAAGATAACCATCAAGTTTGTAACCTTGATAGGTTCTTGGGTAGCCAACAAGTACCCATTGGCAGATGACTTGGATGCTTTGGGGTGGGACCTCTTGAGGTAAAAAGGGGTGAGCTTTGCTTGGCAGTCCCTCTTAGTTCCTATTTTGTTAAGCTAAAAAGATGCATTACACATTAAACCTTCCTTAGCTCATTAAACAGCCCCAAAAGTGGAATGCACTTAGTGTGCTTCAATGTCCTATAAGGAAACCCACACACTTTGGTTGGTTCCATCTCTACAAACAAAAAGTGCGCTAGGTCACTTTGATCCCTTTGACATCTAGTCTGCCCATCACTACAGCTCCTGCTGTAACCATTTGCTCCTGCCATGACCATCTGCTGCTGCCACCCTGATCATCTAGTGTCTGCCATTATCAACATTGGTTCCGGCCTTCTATTGCCACATCAAATCAGCTATTTGCAATTTCTCCAGCCCCTACCAATCAGTATCCAGCTGCTGCCCTAATCAGTTCAGCCTCAGAAATGGCTGTGTTTTCTCCCGAGCACGCCACCCTGCTACTGTTCCTGGACTAGAGGAAATCTGTACAACTGCGTTTTGTTCTAGCAAGCTGCCCTGTTGCTGTACAGCACCTGGAGGTTCATCATACTGCTGCATTTCATCTCCAGTATCACCATTTGTTCCTGTTGCTGTACAGCACCTGGAGGTTCATCATACTGCTGCATTTCATCTTCAACGTCACCATTTGTCTTCCAGAGAATGTGGCCAAGCTGTACATTGCTGTGTCTATCTTTTCCATCCTCAAAGATCTGCTATGATTTGGTTTCCAGCCTGCTGCCCTTCCGTTCACAGCCTTCTACATCGGTCTACTGCATCAACTGGCCCGGGCCAGCTATTGTGTTTCATCACCCCCATCTCTAGTCTATTGAATCCTCACCGTCTTCTGCATCAACACAATGGTTGCTGCACTTGGGATTCATCACCTAAGGATGACACTCTCCGACACTCCTCCCTCAGCCCACTCTCCATGAGGGACATCAACTGTTGGGAGTGCTCTACCTCTGAGCATTGTGTCCATACTTTCATTCATTCATTTATTCATTATTCAGCACTCTTCATTTAGTTCTATCTTTGTTTTTCACTTTAGCTTTTTGTGTTAGTGTCTCTGTTCACCGTGTTCCAATCATGGTCATATGCACTTTTCTTTTGCAAACCCCTGTATCTCCAAAAGGGATAAAAGGGCACCTATGGACACCTACATGCACAGGTATCCCTTGGGCCCTCCATGCCTATCAAGCCCCAAGTGTCACCCAAATAGCCACACAATTTGCACACATGAAGATGCCTAATGGGCCATCTATCTTCTATTAGGCAACACTCCCTTCAACTAGGCAAGGGCCACTAGTCACCATGCTAAACACTTTGGTGCCAAATGTAGCATCAAGTCCCATGCCTGCCCTTTCCACCACATCCCCCTCGTGTGACACCTCGCGGTTCTTTCTATCCATCCACAACCCCCAAGAATGCATTTTGCGATTAAAAGGGTCTCAACTCTCACTTCACTACTTGGTCAAATCTAATGTGGCATGTGTTGGATTCACAAGACCTTTGTGTAAAAAGATGGAAAGGCATGCATTGATACCAAGTCAAGAGATGATAGCAAACATTGAGAGTGTGCAACAAACACTAAGAAAAGAAAACTTGGGAACTCGAAAGAAGAAGATGAATGAAGAATGGTGAACGTTGAATCATACCGAATAAATCATGCTAACACAATGGAGCAAAGCTTTCAGATGAATGTACTATCTTGGTTGATCAAGCAATAGCACCTAAGGGAATCTTCACTGTGAAGGGAGCAAAACATAGTCCTCTAGGCAATAGGGTATTGAACTAATCTCTGGAAGATGAAGGACAGCTATAGAGGGAGTGAACACAGTCCTTAGGGGCTGTCTCAGTGAAGAAGGTGATGATCAGCAACCCGAATCAGGTCTGAATAACCATAAAACAGGGCAGCCTGCTAAGATGCAAACCATTGATGTGGCTGATGAAGAAAACCTGCTCACAGAAAAATGCACCTGCTGCTGATGAAAACAGCAGCTCCAGGAGCAGGGCAGCCAGTCCAGACAGCAAACACAGATGAAGACTGCAGCAGATGATGCAAACACTAGTGGCAGCAGTCCCGGTCAATGTGGCAGGCTGGGCGACAGCCAATACATGATGCAGCAGGCAGTTGACAATGGTGACAGCTCCAAATGGCAGCGGGCAGCAGCCAGAGAGCTTCAATCAGTAGCACTCGAACCACTCCCACAAGAAGCATCCTCCATGCATGGGAGAGATGGAGAAGAGTGGATCTGATGGAGGGAGAATATGAATGAAAGTGTATGTGTAGATGAATGAAGTCTATGCCCTATTTATAGGCACTAATCAATCTAGGATGGCACCCCAAAATATGGGCGCCCAACCTTTTTGGGACTATAAGTGTGAAACCAAATGGGTTTCTCAACACCACCTCTCAGTCCCAAAAATGTGCCCTAGGAGGAGTGAAAGGAAGAGAGAGATGTTTCAACTTTCATCCTATAATCCAAGAATTCCACCTAAAAGGAAACCTATAAGAAAGAACAATAAACTGGATGTGCTAACAATGCATGAAACTTGACCTCAAGACAGAAGCCACTAGTTCTATGTCTCCATGCTACACAATGAGTATGACAAGGAAAGGCCATTTTTTGGCTTCCTGTTCCAATCCCGTTGGTTTCCCTCATATTCCCATTCCGTTCCCTTGTTTCAACTCCCTCTCATGTAAACACAAAATGGTGGTTCTTGCTCCATTCCATGCCCATTCCACGTTTTCAAAATGTGTTCCAAGTAACTATGCCATGCTAGTAAGGATGTGAAGGCCTAGCCACTAAGTCAAAGTTGAAACATCCAAGGCCCCAAACTAGGTAGAACCTGTAGATCCTAGGTATCAATAGGTGAGATGGCAGCTCAATGTCAGCCACCCCATCCAAGGAAAGATAAAGAAGAAAAAAGGTTTTCCCCAAGGTGTGTGAAGGACCACACGATGACTACATATCCCCTCTCATGATGGAGAAATGGGATCCCCCTCTAATAGAGATAGGGAATCTAAAAACTCATGGATCACAATCTCCAAAGCATCTAATGATGAAGAAAATGCCATTGGTGATCTGAAGGAGATATCTGGAGCCGCAATGTAAGAGAAGCCAAATAGCTCCCAAAGGTAGCCTCTCAAACCTTCGTCATCAAATGCTTTGGAGATCGTGAGAGACCCAGCGCACACATCTAGCCATCTAGCAACATGGATAGTGGACAATGTAGCCATGCATTACATATCACCGCTTGAGGGCATCTTTGTCTCCCATGGACTGAGAGTGAGAAGTATCTATTGTGAGAACAATTGAAGTTGGAGACTCCGACAACAGCTCCAGGAGTGTATTGTACCCAAGATGGGTTCCAAACATAGCATTGACAGTCCACTAACCAAGACATGGCAGTCTAACAAGGCCGAAAACAATGGCAACACTCCTCCTAGAGTGCAAATGCAAGGATGCAAGGCCTTTGGAGGGGCAGCAACAGATTGTAGACTACAAAACGCAGGAGGAAGCCAACACAGCAGCATCATGACCAACAACAGCTCTAAACAGCAACGGGCCCTCCAAGCAAGGATGAGGTTGGTGGGGGAAAGGCAAGCCAATGATGATGATGATAAGGCTGGCACTAGGAATGACAAGTGGCTGTCCACCACTGCTTTTAGGGGCCATCTTTCCTAACCACATTAAAATATCTTTTCTTTTTAAAATAATTAGGCCAGAAAATTACAAAAATTTAAGATCTGATTCAGGCCTTAATTTCACTTGCTCGACACTTTATGCACTCAATCTTCTTTGCTACAGATATAGATCATACTAAAATTTCTACAACCTAGCTTGCCCATCATGTGATAAATGCAATTCAACGACAATCTATTAGCCTTTTACATGTACATAGAATACCATCAAAAATGTGGAGTGTGTTAGTAAGATCGAGTATGTTAGTAAGAATGTGCATGAATGCAATTGGATGACAAACTAAATCCTTTTATGTGTTAATTGAGAAAAATGAACTCAATAGTTCATGTCTTTTAGTTATTATGTAAAAAGCAAGATAGCCTTTAGAAGACCTGGTATGATATGTATTCAAAAGCAAGAGCATTGAATGAGCAACAGATGCAGTGGTTCAGCATTAGTCGTTTGTATCGTCCAAACATACTTTGAAACAGGAAACAGAGGTAATGGATCCGACAAAAAACACACACACACACACACACACTCTTTCTCTCTCTCTCTCTCTCTCTCTCTCTCTCTCTCTCTCTCTCTCTCTCTCTCTCTCTCTCTCATACATGCACACACTAATGGACGCACAAACATGCTTTTGGCCTTTGACAGATTGCAATGTCTAAAAATTATCAGTCTAAACAAGAGATCTAATCAATTGAAAGGTTGAGCTGAGATCAGACACGGATCTGTTTCCTAACCTCTTGCTTGCCTTTGCCAAGGGGCTTGTCGACGACGTTCACATACTGCTTCGTCCGCCCGATCATCTTCAGCTGCCGCTACGAGAACCTCTAGCTGCTGCTTCTGTAAAAGATTGGCTATGTCGTAGCCTGTAAAGAAGGAGCTGAGAATACTAGTATGCTACATATATATATGTGTGTGTGTGTGTGTGTGTGTGTGTGTGTGTGTGTGTGTGTTTATTTGAGGCATAAAAATACTGAATTTGTATTTCTACTTTGTCACTTTATTTCACTTATGAACGTACATGTAGTGGCTATCCACAAAGTTAGAATGCCAAACCCTTGCCCAGGCTGTGGACATGTAATTTATTTTTTTGACGGAGAAAGCATTAACTTGTATTTAATTAATGGAGATTTCCAGTGGAAGTGGAGTAATTGTATGTTGTCAAAATAATCTACACATTTGCCAGGAAGACACCAAATCTCTAGCTGTAAGAGTGAATAGGAGTAGTAATGGATCGATAGATGTATATGATGTTAGAGAGATTCTTAAGCGAGGATTAACAATAGTAAGAGATTAGATAGATTCTTGTATGAGAATAGAGATGATGATAGAGATTACATAGAGTAGAGATCAACGAGAGATGAAACAATACACGTGTAAAAGATTGGAGGCTCAAAGTATCCCAAAACCAATCCTTGATTAAGAAAACCAGCTTACAATGAGTCTCCCCTTCGCCATGTCCTTTTTAACTCTTTTATACACAAAAACTCTCACCAAATAGTAGCTTCTACTCTGCTACTCAGATAGCAAATTTAATGGTTCTATTGGCTCTAAAAGGGGGGTGATATTGCATGACACCTATTTAGAACTCTCCCAAATCGTTGCTTCTCCACTTTCCATATTTGGAGTATTGTTTCTTATCTTTAAACTGCGATCACACGTGACACGAATTTAGGAGCCCTTTTTTTTAATGAGTTCTCCAAAACTAGCTGAAAAGCAACTTACTTTATGCATGACATCCTATTCTAGAAGTTTACTATACCTTTTGAGGATATTTACAATAAATGATATCCAAAATATAAAAAATAGACTAAAATTGTTTAAAAATCTCATAATTTTGAACCATCCATATTATGGACACTAACACTAATGACTAATATGACATTGACTCTCTAGATTAACAAGAAAGCTGGATGATGATGCACTCAAGGGTTTTTCACACTGTATCCGCATAGCACCACGATAACATAAAATTCAACAAGGGGCAAATTAGGGCATGGTAATTAAGCCAATTTTGTAGTGGACTCAAGACAATTACAAGTATGTTGGGTATAAACATAGACTAAATTTATCCAAAAATCGTGTTTTTTTTAACAATCCATATTATGGACACTAACGCTAATGACTAATATAACATTGCCTCTCTAGATTAATAAGAAAGCCGGATGATGATGCACTCGAGGGTTTTTCACATTGTGTCTACATAGCGATACGATAACGTAAAATTCAACAAGGGGCAAATTGGGGCGTATTAACTAAGTTGATTTTATCTTAGACTCAATACAATTACAAAAGCATGTTGGGTATAAACATAACAGGAGTCGTTGGATTATTTATTAAGTAGATAGGCTCCATTGTTGAGAGAGCCAAGAGGGCAATTTTAGCGCTCAATGAAGAAAGTCTTACGCCTTTCCATCTAAGATCAGTGCTCTTCATGGATTCTAAATTTGCTAAAGGAAACAAATTCCTCTTCTTCATGATCCTAGCCCATCCAAGGCATGTAATTTTTGAAGAAGGACATAGGATGTGTGTGTGTGTGTGTGCGTGTGTCCTCTCTAGTGCACAAAGGAGAGAGAATAGCCAACCCTAGGATAGACACTTTGGTGGGTGTGTGTGTGTGTCCTCTCTAGTGCACAAAGGAGAGCGAATAGCCAACCCTAGGATAGACACTTTGGTTGGTTAGCAACTTCAAAGTGGATGTCCACCGTATGTAACCAACCTAAATGCTTTCTACTATCAATCCACACTGACAAGATGTTTTACAAATCTAATGTCTTTTTTAGAGGTCTAAGCTTGTGACCAAGTAGACTTTATTATAGAGAAAAATGGTTACAAATCCCAACTATGAGTAAAGACATTCCCAATCAAAGCCTTCCAAATGTGGGTCTCTTTTTTCTTAAGCAAAAAGAGTCACACTCCAATGCAAGTAAATGTGCACATGTTTGTGCAATCATGAAGTTTTCTCTTTAATGTGTATATTTTGGTATTTATTTTTTATACATTTGAACTATATAACTTTCATTGCATTTAGCACAATGTGCGTGTGTATGCACGCACACGCGTACACACATGCGTGCACATGTGGTTTTGGCTTTATATTTATACATTTGAACCAATATAAATAGGCATTCCCATTCGAGCGAACGTGCACGTGTGTGTGTGTGTGTGTGTGTGTGTGTGTGTGTGTGTGTGTGTGTGTGTGTGTGTGTGTGTGTGTGTGTGTGTGTGTGTGTGTGTGTGTGTGTGCACATGCGTGTGCGTGTGCGTGTGTGTGTGGTATTTACATAAATAGTCCTTGCATTCAACCTCTCTCTCTCTCTCTCTCTCTCTCTCTCTCTCTCTCTCTCTCTCTCTCTCTCAAAATGTCATTGATCCATTGTTAGCTACTTTAAAGAACACATTATATATAAAATAGCTATATGAATTCAATTAAGGATAATCTCATGCTCATCTACTTTGTGAGATCTAGTTTTGACCCTATCTAAGTATTAACATGTTCTCTCCTTTATATGAATGAGTAGAAGCTTATTCATGTTTTCTCCAAATCCATATCCTATGGGTAATGACATGGGTGGCAATGTGTTATTTTAGAGTCCAAAATTTGTATTACATGGCTTGAAATAAAAGAACTCTCTTAGATGTTAGAGTTAAAGCAATAAATGCATGATTGTGTGCAAGGAGATAAGGTGTGACAATTTAGTACATTGTTCTACGGTTAGAAGCAATGGCATGTCTTAATTCTTCCTCAACTTGCATGACTTGTTGGATGTAAGTGGAAAGGTATTGATGCTATAGGATCTAGAAAAAAATCATGTGTACCATTGGATAGCTATACTGACTCTATTTTTCCTTGCTTAGTACTTAAGGATAGGGACTCGAGTGCTCAAAAGAGGAACAAACCTAAATATAAAACAAATGTCCTTGATCCATAGCTAAGAGCTTGAAGAATATATCAAATACTTATATAAGTTTAGTTAACCATAATCTTGTGATAATCTACTTTGTCGCATCTAGTTTTCACCATGGTTGTGTTAACATGTTTCATTCTTTTTATGAATGATACAAAAAAATGAGGAAAGATATTTGTCTTTGACATATCTATTTTTGGAGACATTGATTCTAGGAGGCATATTCCACGGTGGATTTCGTGAGGTTTTGCGGTGGATTCCGTAAAACTATATTTATTTGTTGCGGCTCGTATACAAGGTGGATTCCTTGTGCGAGAAGTTGACGAGGATACCTGTCCTTTTCAGGCGTCAAATTAATTTAATGTGCACGTGGGTAATTCCGTAGCGGGTGATTTCGCAAAAATACATATGTAAATTAATGGATGTTTATGAGTTTAGAGTGCACTCGTATTAAATTAAGGTTAGGACAGAGTTCCAACCTATTTATTTATTTTATAGCTGAAGACTGCTAGGTATTCACTTTTGTCGATTTAATTTTATTATTTTCTAACAATTGTGGATGCTTCAGTTAATGTATAGAGTAAGCAACGGTGGCGTTGGAAAGCACGAGGCGATGGCATGCATTCAAATTACCTAGAAAATTTTATTATTTTTTATGGATGCACGTCTTATCATTAAAGGTGTGGCGCTAATATTTATTTAGGTATGCTTATTTATTGAAGCGGTTGACAAATATTTATTATTTTGTATGCGCATAGGCACTCGGTTTTAATATTTCATAATTGGACTTGTATTTGGACACAGCTCGACTTTTGGGGTGCCCAACCGCTTTATTCTTTATTTGGACAAAAGCAAACACAAAAGCCAAAGCATGTTAATTGTAAAATTGGGCTATTTTTGTGCTTGGAGATTAAAAAATTTATAAATGCATGCCTTGTGGAGCGCTCACACAAGGCATGGGGGGATATTGTACCCAATTCGTCTTTTTGCTTCATGTCTGTAAACTCTCTTCTTGCTTTTATGAAGTTTAGTAGAGTTCTTTGTTCTTGGGGACCTTCCAGCGTTCACTACGTGTACATACAATATCCAATTTGCACACCAGTGATATCAAAGTGAAGCTGAGATCAAGGGCTTCCAATCGCTTACCATCTCGTGTGAAGGCAAAGCTCCTAGAACGAACAGGCTCTACAAGCTGTCTCACGACGAACTGTCAATACCAATGTGTTCCTGGCGGTGAAGAACCCCCTGCTGTGCTATTGGATCGTGAAGGACCACTCTTTGGCGATAAAGGACCACTTTCCAAGCTCCTTTATCAATACATTTTTTTTTTTCAACGTTAATAGAGAACAAAGAAGAAAGATTAGTTAATTGGGATTATAAAGCTTAATAAGCTTTATAAAAAGCTTAAGTTCTCAATTTTCATTGTCAGCGCAGCGGCAGGATGTACTAATCGTCGCCGAATCTGACGTCAAGCTGTTGTCGTCTTGATTCATTTTTCTTGAAATTATTAAGCTTTTAATAAAGCTTAAACTTATTAAGCTTCCTAAAGCTTAAAAGTTTCAATCTAAATCTCTTTCTCCATAGTGGCTATTCACACTGAACCAATCTTGAACCCGCTTTGCACCTTCAGTAAGCCTCTATTCGTACCTGCACCCTGACAGAGACAATTTCTAGCGAGTAGATTGTCATACGCAGACTATATGAAAGAAGACCGATATCAATTACTGTAACTGCAAAGAAGCAAGATTGCAAAAAGTCATACATATTTTTTTTAAAAAACAAGCATTGTAAACCCAAACTAGAGCTACACTCATCCCTCTAACAAGATTTTGAGTGTGTAAGGCTATTTGAGATTTTGCTAGATGTCCAATCAAACTATAGAAGATTTTATGGTTGAAGGTGATTGACCTGAACCAACGATGGAGCAAAAATTGGACCTAATCATGATGCAACTTCAAGAGGAACGAAGAGCACGTCAAACTTTGCAAGCACAACTGGCAATACTTCAACAATCCACTGTCGATCAAAATGAACTGCAACCCGAAGATGTTATACGACATATAATTGACGCGACACTCGAAGCACAATCTCTAAAGAAAGAAGCCAAGATAAGTAAAAGAAATTTCAAATTTTGTACTTTTAATGGGCAACATGATGGAAAAATTGTTATTGCTTTTATCAGTTAGTTTAATGATTATTTCCATGAAGAGCAATATGCTGAGAAAGATAAACTCAAATGTGTCACTAACCATCTAGTGGGGACAGAGCATCGTTACGGTGGATCGTTATCCGCAAGAGTATTGATTGTCCTACTACTTGGGAGGCCTTTCAAAATAAAAATTTGCAGAATTTTCTTCCACACACATCCTATGTCTCTCTCTCTTGCTCTCTTGCTCCATCCTCTATAACTTACACCTCCCTTACTTCAACTTGCTCTTACTTCCACTGAGGCTTCTTTCTTCAACTAGTATCAAATCCTTGATCGAGGAGATTTACCCAACATTACTTTAGCCTAGACTTGATACCTACAACACTTCATCAATGGCAGCCGTGGCTTTGGCTTCCAAGCAATACTAGTAGGAGCTCAATTTAGCTTAGCATGATTTGCACCTAGCAAACATCTAAACATGGTCTACAGCACATGTAGGCAACCTTCGTGATTCTTGACACTCATTAACCACTTGGAAATCATTGTGGACCCTATCCAACATTAGTGTTTCACATTTGGCACCATTTCCCTGCTCACTATTACTATGTGATATACAAGAAACCTGTTGTTCACATGTCTAGGATAACATATCTTAGAGTTTTGAAGCTTGTACCACTATGCCTATTAACACTCATTTGATGATGGATCTTCGGTACATACTTGGGTAATATTTTGAGATGTCTTGTGGGTTGCTTTGAGCTTCCATTGCTCAATTTACAAAGTCATTTTCATTGTTGTAATAAATTGGGTAGCAAGTATTTACACAATAAAAATATGTCTTTTGCTCTTTGATGCCATTCAGGTACTTGGGAAAGGGCAAGAAGTGTGTTTTTTTTGGCAACCCCTCTATTCTTGTTCCACGTAGTTTGCTTGTTCCATCCTTAGATGTACCAGCTCCACTTCCACCACCTTCACACACACACACACACACACACACACACACACACACTCTCTCTCTCTCTCTCTCTCTCTCTCTCTCTCTCTCTCTCTCTCTCTCTCTCTCTCATTAATCAAAAAATAATTCATGCTAGCACTTTGGATTGATATAATCTATAATATATTGTATTATGAAAGGTGCTGTAACAAATAGTTCTCTCTCTTGCTCTATATATGAACATTTCTCTCTATTGCGTAAACATCTCTCTCTCTCTCTCTCTCTCTCTCTCTCTCTCTCTCTCTCTCTCTCTCTCTCTCTCTCTCTCTCTCTCGTTAACCCAAAAATAATTCATGCTAGCACTTTGGATTGATATAATCTATAATATATTGTATTATGAAAGGTGTTGTAACAAATAGTTCTCTCTCTCTCACTCTACATATGAACAATTCTCTCTATTGCGTAAACAATTCTCTCTCTCTCTCTCTCTCTCTCTCTCTCTCTCTCTCTCTCTCTCTCTCTCTCTCTCTCTCTCTCTCTCATATTAACCCAAAAATAATTCATGCTAGCACTTTGGATTGATATAATCTATAATATATTGTATTATGAAAGGTGTTGTAACAAATAGTTCTCTCTCTCTCACTCTACATATGAACAATTCTCTCTATTGCGTAAACAATTCTCTCTCTCTCTCTCTCTCTCTCTCTCTCTCTCTCTCTCTCTCTCTCTCTCTCTCTCTCTCTCTCTCTCTCTCTCATTTACAATATAAAACTATTGTTGCAAGTAATTTGGATTTAGATTTGTATTAAATTGACATTTGGCAAGTGTACTATTATTCCACAAACTAAAAGACAATAATAGTAAAATATGATCATAGCTAACCAAGCGAGATATGTTAGTATTTTCTAAACAAAAGAAAATGCATTTGCTCTAAGAATTTGCATAGTCTTCACTCTGTTGGTCACACTATGGGTGACATTAGAAAAGTTCTTTTACATTCAAATATGAGATGCAAGTTCTCTTCAATAAGCACGGATTGGTATATAAACATGTTTACATTTGCATCTATTCCATAACACTCACTAAATATTTTGTTATGCATAACTTTAGCAACCCCATTAAACATTGGTTAAAAAATAAAAACTCATTATTAAAGCTTGCACATTTGTGGATTATTTATTGTGGTGGCAAAAAGGGATATTGATTGGTAAAAACAAGTATAAATTCGATGCTCAATCAATATGCTTAATGAGAGAGAGAGAGAGCGCACATCATCTTGATCTCTCATTGTGCATGCCTTTGCTAACTTGACATCATGTTGTTGTAATATTAATATTCATAGGTTATAAAATATAGTTATACTTCATTAAGCTAATTATGTGTGTGTGTGTGTGTGTGTGTGTGTGTAAGGACTCTCAATATGCATACACAAGTACATGCACATATACATATGTATCTTACCACTATATTATTTTCATTGTAGGTTTGGAAAGCCCTGAACCTCTAGAGGGCTTCGTGAACCTATCCCATTTTTCCAACCCCTCTTTCTCACGTGTAATCTCTCATTTTCTCTTATCCCTCTCTTTTTTAATTAAAAACCCCCACCTCCCTTTTTAAATTAAAAACCCCTCCCCTCTCTCACACTTATAACCTCTCTCTTTATTTTTCCCCTCCCATTTTAAATTAAATTCCTCCCCCCTTTGTCCTCTCTCTCTCTCTCTCTCTCTCCCTCCCTCATGTGTAGGGCCTAGGTTCTCTCTCTCTCTCTCTCTCTCTCTCTCTCTCTCTCTCTCTCTCTCTCTCTCTCTCTCTCTCTCATTAAATCAATCTTCTTTTTAAATCAAAAGTTTCTCTCTCTCACAATTAGATTAATCTTTTAAATTTAAATTTTTAATTAAATATTTTTAAAAATTAAAATTAAAAAAATAGCATAGTTTTTCACACATTTTGAGAGGGAGATAGAAAAAGAAAGAGAGAGATGAATAAAAAGAAGAAGATGCAAAAAGGAGAGGGGAAAGAGGAAAGAGAATAGTATTTTTTAAATTAAACATTTTTCTTCTCCCCCTCCCCCCTATCTCTCATGTGTAGGGTCTAGGTTATTTCTCTCTCTCTCTCTCTCTCTCTCTCTCTCTCTCTCAATTACATTAAAATTTTTAATTAAATATTTTAAAAACATTTTTAAAGTTAAAATTTTTTAAACATAGTTTTCACACGCTTTGAGAGGGAGATAGAAGAAGAAGAAGAATAATAATAAAAAAGAAAAAGAAGAAGAAAGTGAAAAATATTGAGAGAGGGGGGAAAGAGAAAAGAGAATAGTCTTTTTTAAATTCAATATTTATATATATATTTTTGACTTAGAGAGAGAGAGAGAGAGAGAGAGAGAGAGAGAGAGAGAGAGAGAGGAAATATATAATTTGAAAGAGAGAAAATAGGGGCAGAGAAAGGGAAAGAGAGAGAAGAAAAAATATATAAAGAGAAAAGAAAGCGAGAGAAAAAAACTTGAAAGAGCAAGAGAGAGGAAAAGAAAAATAAGGAGAGAGAGAGAGAGAGAGAGAGAGAGAGAGGGGGGGGGGAGAAACAGAAAGAGAATTATAAAGAGATGAAATATAAAATTTGAGAGAGAGAGAGAGAGGGAGAGAGAGAGAGGAAAAGTGACGAGAAGGGAAAGAGAAATAGAGAGAAGAAACTGAGAGAGAGAAGAGAAGAAAAAGAAGAGAGAATTTGAACACAAAGAAATAATTATAGAGAGAGGAAATATAATTTTTAAAAGAAAGAGAAAAGAAAATTATTTAAAGAGAGAATAATAAAAAAATAAAAAAAGAGGAGAGAGAAGGAAAAGACATGAGAGGGGGAGAGGGAAGAAGAGCAAAGAGAGAGAGAGAAAAATAATAAGAGGAAGAAGAAAGAGAAAAAGAGGAAGAGAGATGGAAAAAAAGAGAAAAGTCTTTTTTAAATTTAAATATATTTAGAGAGAGAAAGGAGGGGAGAGAGAAGAAGAGAGAGGAGAAGAGAGAGATATATACATATATAATTTAAAAGAGAGAGAGGGAGAGAAGAAAAAAAGGAAATTTAGGAAAAAGGGGAGGAGAAGAAAAGGGGGCGGAGAGAGAGAGAGAGAGAGAGAGAAGAAGAAGAAGAAGAAGTGAGAGAATTATCTATAGAAAAAAGATGAGAAAAAGAAAAAATTTACATACTTTAAGAGAGACGAGAGAGAGAGAGAGAGAGAGAGAGAGAGGAAGAGGGAGGGAGGGAACATGTAGAGAGAATTATAGAGAGAAAAGATAAAATTTAAAAAGAGAGTGAATAAAAAATAGAGGAGAGAGAGAGAGAGAGAAAAGAGTGCAAAGAGAAGAAGATGAGAGAGAAAAAAATTAAAAAGAGAATGAAAAGAGAGAGATAATAAGAATACATAATGAAAAAAGAGGAGAGGGAGAGAGAAGGAAAAGAGAGGAGAGAGGGGGGAGAATAAAAGGAGAGAGAGAGACGGAGAGAATGAGAGAGACAGAGACAGAGAGATAGAAGAAAAGCAAGGAGAAAAAAGGAGAGAGAAAATTATACATATGGAATTTGGGGGGAAGAGAGAGAGAGTAAATAAAAAATTCAAAAACAAAGAGGGAAAAGAGGAGAGAGAAAGATGAGAAATGGATTGTTGAGCAAAGTTACCGTGCGATAGCACACAACTTCGCTTACCGCTTCGTGGCTGTGAAACGGCCTAGCGTTTTGAAGCACGCACTAGTATATATTAATGAGAGAGAGGATGAGAAAGGGATAGATTTTTAGTGACGAAAGTTTTTGAATAAGAGCAAGAGATAGAAACAAGTTCTTGATGAGACACACACACATGTGCATATATGCACACACACATACACATGAAGATAACAATTAAGGTAGGTTTGTCTAGTGTATACTAACGAACTAAGAGCATAGCTTTAAAGATTATTACTCATAAAAACTCTAATCTACCTTCAATAAGTAATTCATCAATGGTTTGCCTAGTTTTTAAAATAAAAAATATATTCTAGATATTTTGAATGTAATGAATTTCAATTAGAAGGTATTTGCCTAGGGCTCAATTGTAAGGTGCCCGGCCATTGGCTGTCCAGACATGCGTTTAGCTGTCTATTGAGAAATGAATCTAAGCATCATTGCCCGACACTCCCATGGAATGTTTCGAGTTTTGTCACCTAGGGTTTCTCGAATCCACCTCCCAACGGAACGTTCACGGCCAAACCCACTAGGATCGACCTGAAATTTAGGCTCCTAGTGGCGAAGGTCTCCTAACAATATTCTAGCGTTGGATCCTGTACATCCTACTTTAAGGAGAGATACCCAAGCCAAAGTAGACCCATACCACACTTGGTTCAAAGAGAATGGAAAACGAGAGGGATGCACTGCTCGACCTCTCTGCCCATAGGGCATAGTCCCATTCCAATCTCCTAAAACGGCATGAATCGAGGTTCTATCCTAACAATTTCTAAGGTTGAAGATGATAAACCTTGTGAGAAGCCTCCCAGTTCTCTGGGACCATCCTGTTGTAGGACAGACTTATCGGGGGTTCTGCCCACCCGCTTTCCTTAATAGCTTTAGTTTTCTAATTAGGTCCTACCACATTTATGTGTGACACTTAAAGTCAGCTTCATTAATTAAGCCTTTTAGGGAACATGGTTCGTTCGCATAACGTATAGCACAGACACGAAAACAAAGCAAGCAATCTATTGGCAAACAAGTTTCTTAAATTATCTTCAAGTTAATCTTTGTCTCCCGCCTATATAGGATAAATTATGTAACCCTTCTGTCCAACAGAAGTATCCCTTTTGCCCTGCAGAAGTAACTGGTCCAAATCTCATGGCACCACAGACTCAATCATTTATCTAGAATAGGATCTCCCAACATACCCAGACGTTGGGGGCCATGGAGGTCTTCAACTTCATTTTAGACCTAGCAATGGGCGTCCAGAGCTCCACCTGACCCACAAGCTGTTTAGAAGTGAAACATCATTCCCGTGGTTGGCCTTTTCACCACTCGACCTTCGGTCCATGAATCGAGCAATGCCCTCTTTGGGTTAATCCGCGGTGCGATCATGGAGGGGATCCACTCGTGCAAAATATATTTCATTAATTAAATCCTTTAAGAATCAAGCACAAACAAGGCATTCAACCCTAATATCATTTTCCAAGACACTTGTAGTAATCATCCAAACAACGACTAACAACAGTTGAATGTAAAAGTATTTAGGATGTTGTTCGATCAACCAATAAAACCAATTGCATTCTTCTCAAACAATGCAAGAATAGTCATGATAACATTTCCATTGCGTATCTACTCTCCCCCTTGGGATCAACAAGCGATTCTATATAAAATTTACTTAATACTTGTATGCACAATTTTTAATATCATGATTATGCCATTCATAACCCTTGACCAATTCTTCCTTGTAATTGCTCTATCAACGAATAAGCCACATGCAACTAGGTGCAATTAAATTTCCTTGATATATGCACTTCACAAGCTCCATCTTATGAATATGTGAGATGAAATTATCTATACTAGTGTATCATAGTATGGGCCTAACGTATCTCATACGAGAATCAAAACAAGCATCTATCAATTTGAAAATACATTACTTACGACCGGAATCGTAGTTGGATTGACAATGATGCCTTTGCCCGAAGCTTCATTTCTGGTTATGGGATTGCCATCCACATACAACATTCTTCAATTGGAGGCCATCATCCGCAAGTAGACTCAAGAGATTAAGAAGGCAGAATAGATTTGAGATGGGAGAGTGCAAGAGAAGATGGTTAAGTCAAGGATCGACATAGAGGAGATTGTTCAGCCTCTCAGGGTAACTCTTCTCTCTCTCTCTCAAGCTCTCTCTCACAATCTCTTGGAGGGTATCCTTCTCTCTACCTCTCTCTCATAGCCTCTCAAGGTCTCCTTATGCTCCCTTTGTGGCTCCCCATGCCTCATATTTATAGTGACTTAGAGAAGAGGGCTTGTGATTGAGAGGTGGAGCTCTTTATGGAGGGGAATCTTGGAAAGATTAGGGATTTGATGCTCAGATCATAAATCTGATGGTTCCACTAGCTCCGAAAGGGGGTAAAATCCCAAGACACTTGATTAGAAAGCTCTTAGTTCACTCCTTCTTCTTTTCTTTGTTCAAAGTGCTATTTTCTGCGATCACGACATGTGCAATTTTGCAAATCCCTCTCTTTATTTTTTATTTTTATAAAATATCCCAAACTAACTAAAATATCACTTGCCTTTTTTTTTAATGACATCTAGTTTTAGAAATCTCCATATCTTTTTAGAATAATATCTAAAATATCTAAAATATACTAGTTTTGCCCAAAATCTAATATTTTTGGACCATCAAAGCTATACACATTAATATTAGTGATTAATATAGCTCCTAAGTCTCGTTCACGTTGTAACTTACGTGAAGGGTGACTACGGTCCTTGTCAATTCGATAAAAATATCGAATTTACGACTCTCAAAATTCTTTTATTGTGTGGAAATATTACATCAATGGAGAAGAGAGTGAGGAGAGAGATAAAAATAACTTTTGGATGAGAAAGATAGAGAGGAGATAAAAACAACTATTAATGAGAGACAAGAGAGAGGTCTTTTTAAAAATCATTAATAAGAGAATAGAAAGAAATGTGAAAAGTAGTTTGGAGTGCTCCCTTCTTTGGCTTTAAAAATTTGTAGCACTCTCTCTCCTATAATACTACCTTAGATTCTCTCCTACATTAATACCCTTTGATCTTTATCACCATACACGCACACATACTCCCTCTCTCTCTCTCTCTCTCTCTCTCTCTCTCTCTCTCTCTAAAAAATTCTAGCAACTCTCTCCTATAATTCCATTATACTACCTTAGGGCTTTGGACCTTTATCAAAACACACACACACACACACACACACACTCTCTCTCTCTCTCTCTCTCTCTCTGTGACTTAAAACAATTATAGCAACTCTCTCCTATAATACTACAATACTATCTTAGGGTTTCTGCCACATTAATAGCTTTGGACCTTTATCAAAACACACACACACACACACACACACACTCTCTCTCTCTCTCTCTCTCTCTCTCTCTCTCTCTCTCTCATGATCAAGTTCCTCTATTTAAAAGTTTTTGGCCTAAGTACAATTAGACTAAAAAGTCACATTTTGATTACAATTTCAATAGTATAAAACTTTTTGAAATCTTTGATAAGGTCTTTATTTTTCCAAATACGCAATGCAATGGCAATAGCCATTATACGTTATATTAATTGTTAGTTTTCTATGTTAGAAAGAAAAAATTTCCCAAAAAAGATGACTACTTTTTGTTCATAAGGCCCAAACATTTTGATACAGTTTATTCACAAAGTTCAATCTACTATGTCTCATATTAAAACATATTATAAATACACATATAATATGATATTCTTAGCTAGTGCTTATTTTTTATCTCTTCTCTCTCATCAAGCATTATTTTAAAACTTTTCTCTCTCCTCTTCTCTCTCATCAAATTTTTTCATATATAAATCTCTCTCTTCTATTTTTCCCTCTTGACTTTATTAAGCCCTAATGGTTCTAGAGAGGCACACACACATACACACACGCACACGCACATGCACATACGCATACGCATGGACATAGAGTTGCTAGAGATACATATAGTGAGAAACAAAGATAAGAGCCATGCACAAACACATACACACGCATACATATACATAGAGATGCATACACACAAGCACTACTTAATTTATTTTTTAGTAACCTAATTACTAATCATTTTTTAGTTATTTACTAAATATTATATATATATATATATATATATATATATATATATATATATATATATATATATAGAGAGAGAGAGAGAGAGAGATTATGTGACTTATTTTGATTTTTTTTCCATTGAGAAGGGGATTGTTAGCAATCCCTTCTCGAGAGGAATTTTTTTTTCACAAATCTTCTCCATTATTTCCTACATGGAAATAATGTATATATATAGAGAGAGAGAGATTATATATATATATATATAATCTCTCTCTCTATATATATACATATATATATATATATAGAGAGAGAGAGAGAGAGAGAGATTATGTGACTTATTTTGATTTTTTTTCCATTGAGAAGGGGATTGTTAGCAATCCCTTCTCGAGAGGAATTTTTTTTTCACAAATCTTCTCCATTATTTCTTTGGGGAGACTTGTGAAATTCTTTTTTTAAAGAATACCTCTGAAAAAAAAAATCACACTCGTCTTGGCATGAGGTGCAAAGTCTAGCACTCATTATCTCTTACTTGTAATTAGGTTTATTAAACCATGTTTTCGGCAATGATTGTAGTACCACATGTATTGTCATGGCATCATCACCTTGGATACATGTCATTAAAGGGAATGAAAATGCTTACCCATTTGCAATATCTTTTACACCTTGAATATAAATGTATTGATTCTTGTGATCATTGTCTTTATGGAAGGTACACACATAGTTTGCATAAGAAGTCTAGCATTATGTGCATGGGTGGGCCTTTGGCTCTTGTTCATTCTGATATTTGTAGACTTATGCCCTATTAGTTGTGTTGGGTGACACAAAGTATCTCATTACTTTCATTGAAGATTACTCACATAAGGTGTGGGAATACTCCATAAAGTAAAAATAGAAAGTATTGGATATGTTTTAACTTGCTCTTGTTGGGAACCAATGTTAACCCTCAAACGAACAAGGTGGAAAATCCGAAAAATCTAAAGCAGAAGACAAGGCCAAGGCAAAAGTGAAACGAAAGACGAAGGTGCGTCAATAAAAATATGGAAACACAAGAAGTACAGACAAGTCCTAAATCAAGGAGAAAGGCGCACAAGAAAAAGTGCAAGTCAATACTTTTGCAAAAGAGCGCAAGGCACGCCATGATTTATTTTAAGAGCGCCGGGCCTCTCACCCATGCAAATTATAAAGGTAGATGGGCGGTAGGAAGGAAGCTAGAAAGATCGGAGGACAATGGGAAAAAGGGCCTAGGCCACGACTGCCCATGTAAAAAAGGGGATAAGGGGATGACTGCCCAAAAGGGATTTAAGGTTTTGTATATAAAGTTGAAAAGTGAATGAGCTTATCATTTTGGTGTGTGGCCAAAAGCAGCTCTCCTATTCTTCTTCTTCTTCTTGCTTGCTTGAGCTTGTGCTTTGAGAGAGGAAGTGTGAGAGTGTGAGGAAGTAAGTATTTGAGGGTGAGGGCCCGTGGTGGAGAAGCTCTCCATCTTCTCCTCTCTTCTTTTCTTCTCTTCTCTTCTCTTGCTTGTGGTAATGGAGCTTGATGATTGAGTTTGCTTGAAGCTTGCACTTGGATCGTAGAGCTACCAGAGTTCTCGGGAGAGGAGGCAACTTAATCAGTATGGAGGTAAGCTCACTACACTTGTAGAGAGATAGTGCATCGGCTATGTGAGAGGTAGCCATTAGTGCTTGGCTTGAAACACTTGAACAATAAGCGGTCTGTGGGTCTTAGTGGTTGAGCATGAGCTCGCATCTACAACCAATTTAGATATAGGTTGAGATACCTATAACTTGACAATGGGGACATTTACGTATCTAAAGCCTTTGAGAAATTTTGTGATGAGAAGAGTATTACAAGCATCGGTTGATCGTCTCATACACCTCACCCCGGAATGGTATGGTTGAGTGTATGAACAAGACAATTTAAGAGAGAATTCATAGTATGCTTAGCTAGACAAGCTTATCACAACACTTTTAGGTTGAGGCAATTACTACTACAACACATTTGATTAATTGATCCCCATGCACTGCTCTTGACTATTATTAGGTTGTAGAAGGTATGGTTTGAAAAATCTCCATCATATACTCATTTGCATATATTTGGTTGTGAGGCTTTCTGCTATGTTCCTAAGAACAAGCGTAATAAGCTAGATTTTAACTCATTGTTTGAAATTCATCTTTCTTAATTATGGAGATACAAGTAAGATAGACTATCACCTATGGGATCCCAAGCTCGGAAGGTCATTCATCGTAGCCATGATGTTGTTATCCATGAAGAGAAAATGCATAAACATCATGAGCATTTAGTTGAGGTACACATGGTGATATTGCAGAAGGAGCCTCTTGTTACTATACATCTAGCTAGATAGCCTACAACAATTGATGCTCCATTGACCCATGATCATGATGTTAGACATGATGTACAAGCCTCACAACTAGTTTTGCAGATCTACTAGAGATAGATGTCAATTTGATTGGTTTGCACCCTCTGTGGATTATGTTATGGTGATAGATGTTGATGAGGCTATTACTTTGATGAGGCCATGCAAAGATGATAGACACTCTTGGGAGAGAGCCATGCATTCAAAGCATGGCTCATTGAAAAAAAAAAAACATACTTGGGATTTGGTTCCTTTGCCTAATGGAAAGTGTGCTTTGCCACACAAGTGGGTATACAAGTTGAAAGGGACCCCTAGATGTCCCAAGCTAGTATATAAGGCTAAATTGGTTGCTAAGGGTCTTAAGTAGAATCATGGTGTCAACTTTGATAAAGTCTTCTCTCTTGTAGTCAAGATGACTACCTTGTGATTGGTTTTGGCCTTGGTTGCACAATTAGATCTAGACCTTTATCAAATAGATGTAAAGACGGCTTTCTTACATGGAAACTTGCATGATAAGATTTATTTGCAACAACTTAAGGGCTTTTAGGAAAAATGTATGGAACAACTAGTGTGCAAGTTGAGAAATAGCATTTATGACCTTAAGCAAGTACTTAGGGAATGGTACCACAAGTTTGATGCTTTTATGCATTCATATGAATATATCCATAGTGATATGGATCTGTTTTTATACACAAAAAAGGCCTATGATGGTAACCTTATGATTTTGGTACTCCATGTGGATGATATGTTGATTACTAGGAGTGCTCATGATGAGCTAGATGCCTTGAAAAGTTAGCTCTAGAAGAGATTTGAGATGAAGGACATGTAACATTCCTCACATAATCCTGGGATACACATCACACATGATTGCTCTAAGGGACTCATTTGCTTGTCACAAAAGGAGTACATCTAGTAGGTCCTTAAGTAGTTTCATATGCAAGATATTGAGCATATTAGCTCTCCTTTACCTTTTCTCATGTGAAGGTTAGTCAAGGCAATTGTTCATAGTTTGATGAGTAGAAGGTTGAGATGGCCAAGATCCCTTATGTATCCATACTAGACAGTTTGATGCTTGCCATGATAGCCACTTATCTTGGCATAGTATTTTACAGTGGAAGTTTTGTTGCATGCTATATAACTACACCTAGCAGGTAGCATTGAGATGCTGTGAAGGGTATCATGAGATTACCTTAAGTGCACTGCAAATATGCGCATATGTTATAGTGGCCAGGGTATAAGAGTTATGGGGTATACTAACTCTAATTATGCAAGACATATAGATAGTAGGAAGTCCACCTATGGCTATGTCTTCACCTTTATTGGAGGTGCTACTTTTAGGATGTCTAGGATATAGAAATACATGGCCCTATCTACTATAGAGATAGAGTATGTTATAGCTACTAAGACTTGAAATGAGGCTCTTTGGTGGAAAACCTTGGTATTTGTGATATGGTCCCTACACTGCATTCAGATTCTATGAGTGCTATTTAGTTGGCCAAGCATTTGATCTTCTGTGAGAAGACAACTCACATTGAGGTGGTATCCTTGATGTGGTCCCTGCATTGCATTTGGATTTTATGAGTGCTATTCAGTTGGTTGAGTATCTGTGCTTCCATGCGGAGATAAAACACATTGAGATGCATTATCGCTTTATCATAGAGGTTGATTGTCTGCAATCTGACGAGTAGAAGGTCGATATGGCCAATATCCCTTATACATCTATAGTGGTGGACATTTTGATGTATACCATGATAGCCACTCATCATGACATGGCATTTGTAGTGGGAGTTATGGCATTTGTAGTGGGAGTTATGGCATGCTATGTGGCTACACATGGCAAGCAACATTGGGATGTTATGAAGGATATCATATGGTACCTTAAGGGCATTGCAAATATGTACATATGATATGGTGGCTAGGATATAAGAGTTGTGGGATATATTGACTCTGATTATATAGGACATGCAAACAATAGGAAGTCCACCTCTGGCTATGTCTTCACCTTTGCTAAAAGTATTATTTCTAGGATGCCTTAGGTGCAGAAATGCATGGCCCTATTCGCTATTGAGGCAAAGTATGTTGCATGCCATTAAGGCTTGTAAGGAGGCTCTTTGGTGGCAAATCTTGGTATTCCTGATGTGGTTCCTATACTACATTTGGATTCTATGAGTGCTATTTTAGTTGGCCAAAGCATTTAGTCTTCCATGTAAAGACAAAGCAAATTGAGGTGCATTACCACTTTATCAAAGAGGTCACTGAGAACAAGTCCATTGAGTCAAGATCTCAATTGATCAAAATCATGCAAATTTTCTCATTAAAAGTCTCTCAACAAAACATTTTGCCTTTCTAAGGAAGATGATGGGTGTGGAATGAGATTATGTCTTTTCTCATCCTACTATATTCTATGTACATTTGTACTTTGTCACTTTTTTCTTGTTCTCTCCTATATCCGTCAACCTCCCTGTAAGAAGAGAACCAAGCTCTATGCGGAGTAACATGACAAGATTCCATACTATCTAAAAGCCAATCAAAGGTATAGGTCGCATCATTGAGCAAGCAATCTGCAGGGTAACATGATGCCAAGAGTCTAGGCTCAGTTGCATCATCATGGGTAACTACATGCACCATACCACTATCAACAGTGATCTCACCTACTGTGTCACTGACTCTGCTCTCATGTCTAGTGCGATGCAATCTTTTCTTCTCTCTAATCCACTTGAAGCATTTACACTTCACATGCCCTGTCTTTCCACAATGAAAGCAAAGAGAACCTGTAAAACCTGTAGAAGAGGACAACTACTCTATAATAGCATTAGTAGGGTTGTCCAATACATCTAAGAAGCTCAAAGAATCAGGGGAACTCTCATAAGAGAGAACAGGCTCATCAAGAGGACTGTCTGCATGACTAGAAGAGCTGGAAGTCATCATAGCATACTGCAAAGGGGACTCATCCAAACTAGAAGGGAAGAACACAAAGGTATCAAGCACGGATGCAAAAGCTCCCACACGGACAAGTCTAGTAGACAAAAGCATGACATATCCAACCATTGTAGCTCGTAGAGCCATAAAAGCATAAGCATGCCTCGGAGCCATAAATGCATAAGCATCCCCGAAACATAGGAGTATACATAGCTTTGCAGTGTCTCATACCATGTACTGACATACATGTCCAGCCAAGAACGACAAGTGGCAAATAAACCTGCAAGAATCAAGCTCCAATAAAAGCCCAAATATCTGTGTAAAAGCATCTAGGTAAGAGGCTCTGTAAAATACATAGTAGCAGACCAAGTGCATACACGGGTGGCCATAAAGATCAACTGCTCCTTGATATACACGGGCAATAGCAACCCAAATAGCATAGATGCCATACAGAAAGAAGCAGGACGGCCATAACTGTAAATCCCAAGCATTATCCAAGTCCACTGATCAGTAAGTGTCCCGCATATCAAATGCAAACGAGCAATCACAGCTCAATAGGTAATTGCCAAAACAAGGGAGCAGTCACTGCTCAATACCTGTAAGTGCATCCAAGTAATAGCCAAGATCCATAATCGGAGCATTAAATCCCATATAGCATCCAAGGTGGTAGTGGAAAAAGCCAAGTCGTAATGGAAAAAGTCGAGTCAATGTCCAACTACTCAAGGGGATACTCAAATGAGTGTCTAGATGAGGCTCAAACAAGTGCCATCCACAACCAACCAAAAGCATTCACCAAGACATCATAACCCGCACTGGGTAGCCTAGGCATAAACCATGTCATGACAGTGAAATGTCTACTGCAAGGAAGTGATAGTGAACCATAAAATTGAGCTCTTATCTTAGCTCAAAACAATTTCGGAGCATAGAAGAACCATGTGGAATCATCCAAATGTGTGAATACATCAACCCAAGTAGCGAGGAGTACCTTGTACGCAATAGGTATAACTTGGCAAATCATTAAATAGCTTTAGCCCTAAAGTTTCCAGTAGCATATAACCTCTATAAACTAAGCAAATCAGTGCTCAATCCAAGCTCAAATACATAGGCAAACCATAGGCATGCATTCTCGTATGTATAGGCACCAACGAGGTATAATCGGGCATCAAATGCCAAGACATGTATGCATAAAATTGAAGTAACAGGTGGTTGCCCTGTTTTGACCGGATCTGGGATTGTTCAAAACAATCAATGGCTGAGCTAAATCAGCTCCAAATGCATCTCACATAAGAGGCATAACATCCACAAGTGGTATCAATAGACATCAGTAGAAGTATTACATAAGCCATAGGCATATAAATACATGTTGTCTCATACTTAAAATATATTGTAGAATATTTTGCCATCAGAATTTGGCAAATTCAACATCACCATTGCGTTCAAATTGTGCAAAAGCCCCAACTTAGACTCTTACCTTGCCTAAATCGGGTTCCGAATGCCCGAGATATGACAAAAATAGTGATTTTTGAGCCATTTTTACAAACATGCGCAAATAAAACATGAGCATGCTGCTGTACTTGAGGGGCCAAATTAGGGTGGGTAGGGGATAAGTAAGAGCCCAATGAAGGCCTACAATAGGCCTATACAAGCCTAGGACAAGTCCAAGCAAGAGGTGAAGAGAACAAGCTTCAATGATGGAAGTTATGGCTGCCTCTTCATGAAACCCTGCTGTTCATATCAAAGAATGGCTGGGAACTAAGTGAGAAGAAAACTCTCATACCTCGTGTAGATGCCGGGGAAGGTCGGGAAGCACTTGTGAAGGAGTGGCTCTGATACCAGTTGTTGAAAGGGATGCAGGAGACGCAGGAGAGAAGAGCGCACACAATGTAGGTGCTGTTAACAATGTTATGACAGCCTTATTGTACTTTCATATATATATGAACAAAGAATATGGGCGGTCACTATACACGGGTAGGCCCAAGGGCCCCTAACACTTATGTAATGAGTCAAGCTCGGACTGCATAGCCCTCTCCCAAGAGTGACAATCACCCTTGCGCATAGCCTCATCATAAGTAAGAGGCTCTTCTGCATTTGTAACTAGGGCACAAAACGATCAGGAGGTCGTCTATCACTAGTAGAACACCTCAACCTAGGCTTTACTGCTTGACCGATATTCTGTCTAACATCAGCATGTCTAACATTTGGGCCATGAGTTTAAGGTGATGTTGCACGTTGTCTAGATGGCCGTGGAGCGGGCTGAACGAGAGCAGGTGGCTCCTCCTAAAAGATAACTCTGCGTACCTCAACCATTTTTTCAGGCTACATATGCATTTTATTCTCATGAAAGATGACATCATGGCTACGGATCACTTTTTGTGCCTACAGATCCCATAGTTAGTAACCCATCTCTCCTGCATCTCCATAGCCAATGAAAATGCATTTGACACTTTTAGGATCCAGCTTATTGCATTTGTCCTTGGGCACATGGCAGAATGCCTTACACAGCCAAAGACACGCAAATGATCATAAGAGGGGGGTTTGCCTGACCATACCTGCTCTGCAACCTAAAAGTCAATGCCACTGCTAGGCGCCCCTGTTAATGAGATGCACTGCAGTAGTAACTGCCTCAGCCCAAAAGTGTTGCGGTAAGCCAGCCTGGCTAAGCATGATATGGACCCTTTCTTGAATGTTCCTAGTCATGCGTTCAGCCATACCATTTTAGGGTGGGGTGTAAGGGGTGGTCAACTGACGCTTAATACCCCGCTCATCGCAAACTGCTCAAAAGCATGTGATACATACTCACCCCCATTATATGATCTTTGGCATTTTAGCATTTTTCCAGACTGGTTTTTTGCCAATGCAAGCCAATGCTAAAATGTATCTAAGGCATTGTATTTTCTCTTTATGGGATAAGTCCAAACCTTACATGATAATCATCTATGAAAGTAACAAAGTAGTTTGCCCCACCACGTGATGTACAGGGCATGGGCCCACATACATCTGAGTGCGCAAGAGCCAAGGGCTCACCCATGCGTTTCTTACTAGACTTTTTATGCATATTTCTAGTCTGCCTGCCATACAAACAATGATCATAAGAGTCAAAATGCGAAGAGCCAAAAGGCAGAAGATACTGCAAAGCACACAGCATTTTCATTCCTTTAAGAGACATATACCCCAAACGAGCATGCCAAAGGGATACATGGAGAATAGAACCCATAGACAAAACATGATCCAATGTAGCTCCTGATACAAGGGATAGAGGCTGCCAGACTTGGCATCTCTTGCAAGTACAAGTATGCGACAAGTAATCTTCCATGCAGAGTCTCCAAAAGACACAAAATACCATGCATCATCAAGCTATCCACAGTTGACATAAGGCTGCGAGTCAATGCAGGTACATGTCATACATCATGCAAAACAAAAGAGTTGCTAGAAGGAAACTGCAGCCTAACATCTCCAATACCCACAACGTCAAGAGACCTATCATCACCAAGACGCATAGAACCAGACATGGTACGATAGGTATGAAACCAATCTCGAAAGTGTGTCACATGAAAGGATGCATTCGAATCCAAGAGCCAGCACTGCGCATACATAGAATGTATCTCAAAAGTCTATAAGACATTGCATGAAGAAACTACAAGTATGTAATCATCATCTGAATCATTGGCCTGCGTGACATTAACCTCTTCTATCTTCACACTAGACTTTGTAGGTACTATGATGCACTCAGAAGTCTTTTCCTGCACTTTATCTTTTCCCTTTTCCTTGCACTTATCATCGCCCATTTTATGGCACTACGGCCTAATATGCCCTGCTTTCCCACAATAATGACATGTAAGATCAGACTTTCGTCCACGGGACTTACTACAACCACGTGAATCCAAAATTGCAAGTTGTTGTAATTAGCAAAAAATGCAGCAAAACCATTGCTAAACTGGCTAAAAGAGTAAATTTTACCAAGAGAAGCACCTGTCCACCAAATATGACCAAGATAACATCAAATAGTAAGCATTACTCTCAGAGAAGTGCTCAAAACCTACAAATTTCAATTTGTTGTAATAAATGACAGATTTCAATAAATGAGAGCTAAATGTGCCAGAAGCAGATCCCAAGTCAATCATATACTGCCAAGACCATAACTAGCATCATGTGGGCATAACATAGGAATATGATAGTCGACAAGCATGAATCCAACACCCAAACATGTCATGAAATATCTGCCAGTGAGTAGGCACACCCCCAGTCAATGGAGCAAAGTGTGCCTGCCACTACTAAGACTTGACACAAGTAGGTGTCAGCTCATAAGAAAAGGGACCCAAGACTTATGAACCATGCATCATCCCAAAGGGTAAGAAATCCCAAATAGTCTCAAAAGCTCAAATAGCATAAACCATCTGCTCAATGTCTATCAAGCATCCAAAGACTCTCCCACTGGCACAAAGGCCGTAAATATCAAGCAATAAAGCTCGAACAAAGCATATACAAGCATTAGTGACAAGTATCCAAGATCAAGCATCAATGAGATATCCCGGACATGGAGACTGTGTGACATCCATAGACATCAAGTATATCCCAAAATAAACTCTAGCAAGCCAATAATTCTCCAAAATATGCTCCTTACAATCGAATGTCAAGCCCAAGTAAAGCTCCAATAGCATCCAAGCTCAAACGATATAACAGACATAGGTAGGTGACATGAGCATAAGTGCATGTCCAAAGCGGTCAAGCATAGACTGATAAGTGCCAAGATACATCCAAGATAAATATCCAAATGCTATGGAAAGTAGAGCTCAAGCTCAACCAATGATTAAGAAGCAATGTCGAACTATTTTCCAATCCTCGATGGTCAATACATCAATGTACATCTCCAAGACATGACCCAAATAGCATAGCATAAGCATACATGAGTAGAATAGCTTCAGCCCAACTGTTTATAGCAAACATTCATTGCTTCAAATTGAGTATTTTAGGCCTCAAATCAGTACCAAAATGATGGCAATTCATTAACATAGCATCTCCATACATGTAGACATCATCTAGACATCAATATGCATCAAGTAATCCCGATAAGCATAGACTTCAAGAGATAAGTGTTGCTCTGTTTTGGCCAGATCTGGGACTATTCAAAATAGTCAATGGCTGAGCTAAATCAGCTCCAAATTCATCTCACATAAGAGGCATAACATCCACAAGTGATCTGGTATCAATAGACATCAGTAGAAGCATCACATAAGCCATAAGCATACAAATACATGTTGTCTCAGATATGAAATCTATTGTAGAATATTTTGTCATTAGAATTTGGAAAATTAGACATCACCATTGCATCCTGAGTGTGTCAAAACCCCAACTTAGGCTCTTGCCTTGCCTGAATTGGGTTTCGAATGCCCGAGATATAACAAAAAGAGTGATTTCTGAGCCATTTTTGCAAATAGACGCAAATAAAACGTGAGCATGCTACTGTACTTGAGGGACCAAATCAAGGTGGGTAGGGGATAAGCAAGAGCCCAATGACGGCCTACAATAGGCCTACACAAGCCTAGGACAAGTCCAAGCAAGAGGTGAAGAGAACAAGCTTCAATGATGGAAGCTATGGCTGCCTCTTCATGAAACCCTGCTATTCATGTCAAAGAATGACTACTGAGAACTGAGTGAGAAGCAAGCTCTCATACCTCGTGTAGATGCCGGGGAAGGCCGAAAAGCACTCGCGAAGGACCTGCTCTGATACCAATTGAAAGGTGAGAAGAATCGAAGCTTGCACGCGAGAGCTATGGCGGGAGAGCAAGAGCAAGAAAGAGAGAGATAAGAAATGGGAACTCCAACAACCACAATGTATGACCGTGCCTTCCTTTATTCAAATTGTCACTAAAAGAATAAAGAATAAGTGATTGTGATGGGTGCCTGCCACCTGCAATGTGCAGTGGTGGGTAC
Source organism: Lygodium microphyllum (assembly GCF_053477565.2). Taxonomy (NCBI): domain Eukaryota; kingdom Viridiplantae; phylum Streptophyta; class Polypodiopsida; order Schizaeales; family Lygodiaceae; genus Lygodium; species Lygodium microphyllum. The sequence goes on from NC_141156.1 coordinate 80,373,538, forward strand.
TGTCAGTGTAGTAATACACGGGTGGCTAGGCGGAGGTGTCTTTACCCCCAACACATCGCACTATAGCCACGGTGTCCTCATACAATTGAAACATGTGACTTGGCCCACCTATAAATGACAATGGCAAAACTATCCTCTTGCCAACAGAGACACCAAAAATTTGCACTGGCCCAATATCGTGTGTTCCCATCATGTGTGCCAAGCCTTTATAGACCTTAGATCCTAACATTGACTGATTCTGATGATACCAAGCCAACCTGCACTACTCTATACTACAATAAGCATCAATAATAAACTGTTGCAATGGTCGACCACTACACAATACGCACATCTCAGTATCTTTAGGCACCTGGAGTCGAAATGCATAAATTTGCATTTGGGTAATATAATTTTTATTGGATGATTCATGTATGTTAATAAAAACATTGACATCACTATAGGGAACCTTTACATGCCAACCATCAACACCCATTGGAAAAAGGAGAACATATAGCATTGACATATATGCTCTATGCAACTTTGAAATAGCAATGCATCGACCACCTTGAGTGTAAACATGGATATCACGACGATCAAGAGCATTCTCATCACCCTGCCTCGGCATGATAGCAACAACCTCAATTGCCACAGGAGCCGAGTACTGTTTGCTAGTTCATTGAACACCAAAAATACTCATTCTTAACTCTCGCACGGGATTATTTTTCAATTACACACCCACATACCTAAAAGCTTGTACATATACGTTGTGTCAATGCATCATAGATTGCAACTCTCCAAGAAAATTTGGTAACACATCATGCATGACCCCCAATCGATTAAGCAACTCATGCTCAATATCATAAACGTAAAGCTATGCAAATCTTGGCCTTTCTCGATGTTTCATATCAGGAAGTAGAGGACCTATACGATCATAGATAGAGCTAAGTACTCTAAAGGTGTAGCCATTTTTGACAACAAGTAGCTCATCGACATTAGCCTCGAGGGATACAAATGCAAGAGCACTATTGTATGCTCGCATGTTATTTTTAAATATCCTATTGTGAGGGTGCATACCATGCAACGAATCGTGCAATGGCTATGGTGAAAACTGCAATGGTGGCAACAATACTTTTCCATTTCGACAACAGTGCTTTCCAAATAAAATCAACCCTTGCACCTGAGCCTCACACCTCCACGATTTAGCTAAACATCTCTCACATATTTCAAAAAGATTCCCCATGGAATGCACATATGGTCCTCACAACCGCAAACCATATATACATGAACATATGCATATATGGCTAGCCAAGCATTGCCTAAAGGCCTTGCCAATGGATGTACATTCAAATACACTTGTATAAAGATACATTATTGAGGAAAAAGAATGTGCCCTAGATGGAAAGGTGTCAAAGTCTCAAAACTACAAGAAGGTTACTAAATGATTTATTACTATATAAGCCCCAAGGCATATTGGTTAAAAGAAACAATGGAGCATGAACACACGAAGGAACTTCAAGGCCAAGTCACAACATCAACAATCAAGAGTGAGACAAAGGGAAGCATGCATTATCAAAATGGCCTAAAATAGTATTATAAAGCACAAGAGTTAAACAATGTGCTTCAAAATGGAGATTTTCGAATCTCCATTGCATGAGCGACATGGTGATGAGCATGCGCGACGACTTACATGCATTAGCATTGTCAAAAATTTGTCAAGACAAACTTTCAAAGAAGTAAGTTGCACATCAAGAGCAATGTTCTCCGGTGTAGCCAAGATTTGGGCAATCAACTCACACACTCTATCCTCTATACTACTCGCACTAAGTGGGAATACCATAAGCCCATGGTTGTATCATTATCCACCTCCAGAACACCTAGAGCCTCACTCAAATTCAATTGCAAATTTCGACCCCAATTTTTAATGTTGATATCACTTTAGTTAAATTGCATCCACCATGTTTGATTTAAGGAAACCGTTTATTGCCACATAAGTCCCAAGGTACATTGGTTAAAATAAACAACGGAGCCTTGATGCATGAAGGAACTTTGAGGCCAAGCACAATATCAACAATCGAGAGTGAGACAAAGGGAAAACACACTATCAAGATGGCTTTAAAAAATTATTATAATTTGCAAGAGTCAAACAATCTGCTTCAAAATGGAGATTTTCATGAAAAACTCATTCCAAATGTCATGCATAGACTATATATATCAAGCAAACTCTAGCGATGAGCCTATGCAGCAATTCATTTGCGCTAACATTGCTGAAACTTTATTAAGATAAACATTCAAAGAAGTAAGTTGCACATTAAGAGCAATGTTCTTTGGTGCAACCAAGCTCTTATTCTTGTGAGCAGTTAACTCACACACTCCATCCTCTATATGACTCGCACTGCTAATAATGTCCTTCAGCTTCTCCTCTCGATTATCTTTCAGCCCCAGTTCAAGACAAAGAAAAAGAAGTCCAAGAAAACTTCAAATTCGGACACAAAGGAAGAAGGAGGAATGAAAACGGTCAAAAGCGCAAGGGTGGCCTCAAAAGCTAAGTCAAAGGCAAAAGTGCATTGTTAAATGCAAGGCACCCATTAAACTTTTGTAAAAGAGCACTAGGCTCCCTCCTGTGCAAATTGTAAAGGGTAGATGGACGTAGGGAAAGAAAAAGGGAAACTAGAAGGGAATGGGAAAAGAGGACCTTGCCACAATGGCCAATCATGTAAAAAAAGGAATGGGTGTCCAAAGGGATAAGGGTTTTGTATATAAACTCAAAAAGTGAATGGGAAGCTCATTCTTTGGTGTGTGGCTAAAGTGGACTCTTCTTCTTCTCTTCTTCTCTCTGTCTTGCTTGCTTGTGTATACTTGAGAGAGGGAGTGTGAGAGTGTGAGAGGGAATGAGTGTGTGAGGATAAGGGATCTTGGATAAGAAGCTCTCCATCATCTCCTCTCTTCTTCATCTCTTCTCTTGTCTCGCGTGTAGCTATGGAGGATGGAGCTTGGAGGTGGAGGCTTGAGGATGCTTGAGCTTGCATCACGAATCATGGAGCTACCAGTGTGCACGAAGGAGGAGGGTACTCAATTAGGCATTGAGGTAAGCTCACTACACTCCTAGAGAGGGATAGCGAGCCGACTATGTGAGAGGTAGCCATTAGTGCTCATTTTGAAACTCTTGAAAGAATAAGTAGTCTATGGGTCTTGGCTGTTGAGCATAAGCTCCCAACATTTTGGTTCTGTTGTAAGAACCAACGGATTCGAGCCTTGAGCGCTTGCCTGCTTCGAATTGAGCATTAAAGTGGGGCTTTACCCTCGAACCGGTGCTTGATATAGGTAGGAGGTTTAGGCGCTTTGATCTTCGAAACAAGTAAGTATTTGGATTTTTTTGATGAGTAGATAAGTAGATAACTTCATCCTAGGGATCAGTTTGTGATTTTTTGTTGCATTTAGGTAGATTAGGACCAGAAACTTGTAGGGAAACAATAGGGTTTGTCATTGTTTTTATATCCCCGAAACCCCCTAGATAAATGACATGGCTTACGAAAACTGAGAAGACGAAAAATTGTGACCTATGGCCTAGAGGAAACCTCTAGTAGCCTAGTCGAGAGTCCAAACCCACTTGGAGCCAAAACCAACTCATAGACCCCAATTCCACCTTGACCGAGCCGAGAAGAGTAGTAAAGACCCTAAACAAGTCTTAGAAATAGCCAGAGAATGTGCTTAGAGCCACATTAGGCTACCAATGAAAAGGGGAATAATGTGAGCTGCATTTTCCATTTTGCATTCGCACTCCACATTGATTTTATCACTTGATTTGCATTGAAAAGTTGAAGGTCTAATTTGGCACATTGCATGAAAAAGAACTCGCACGCACACACACACACACACACACACACACACACACACACACACACACACACACACACGATGAATTGAGGATTGTCTATAAATAACAATGAATTCACTAAGGCTTAAGAAGCTGAACAAACCCACCAGTAGAAGAAGACCCAAGACATAGATGGGTGCTCGAGAGCCCCAATTCTAGGACCTTCGAAGACAACAAAAGGGACTGTAGGTCAGTAGCATTGAAGACACAAAGCTGCCGGATTTGATTGGGCTAATTGACAATCTCATGGAGCTTGAAGTCACCAATATATCAGGAGCTAGTGCAAATCAAGGAGACGACTAGTTGGACTTGAGAGAATTCCTGATCAAAATCCAGCAGGTGGTAGGGCAATACGATGTGTTAGCCAATACAATGCACCATCGTAAGCCAGTAGAGGAGATCATCTAGACTTGGAGGAGGAGAGAATATTAGTTAGGGCGCTACATGGCATAACAACCTATAACCCACGAGCAAAGGGCTAGGAAGCTATAGTAGGACGTAGAAGTGTGAGAAGTCAAGTGCGTCCTCGCTCTATCCAGTAGAAATAGGACATGACCAAACACAGAGAGGGAGCGAGCACTAGAAGCTAACTTAACACTGAGCAAGCTTATTACCAAGTGACTCATAGACAATACAACCACCAAGCAAAGTGCAACAACTCTAGCGACCTCATTGCTTATAGGGCCCTCCAAGAGCTATAGTTCAAGATCCCTGCAGTAGCCAAGCAGTTGGACAAGTACCAACCTAGCAACGACCTTGCCCAATGCTCCCAACCCAATGGTCTCATGGACTTGCCCAATGCTCCCAAGCATTTAGGATTTTCTTAGGTGACAAGGGTAGAACCTGGTACACTAGCTTAGATGCAGTAGAGAAGAACAATTTCAACCACCTCAAGGATCTCTTTATCAAGAGGTTCTCTGAGACAGGGTACTCAGACAACCTCATAGTCTAACTGATGAATGTTAGCCAAAAGGACAAAGAGGACATAAGGGATTACATTACCCATGTGGAGAGTTTGTTTAAGAGAATCTCATCTAATGAACAATCCACAACAAATGACCAGTCTCAACAATGTTCATTAATGGGATTCGTAGTAAGGAAGAGCTTGACAAGGCCATAGCGAGGAACTCCAACCTCCTATAGAGAGATGTCCTAGCTAGGGTTTTCAATGAAGCCATAAGAGTGGATGACCAACTCAAGGAGAGGAGCTCCATGAGCTTAACTTGAGATAGCGCTACTTCTAGATGCTAAAAGACAGCTGCTACATCTAGTGAGCAACCAACCCCTAACACCCCAGATAGGAGAAAGAGCGTAGACCAAAGCCAAGACCTGACTAAGATGAAGATGGAGATAGCAAGGCTACAAGAAATGGTGAGGAGGCCAACGCATCCACACATCTAATGCATGCATTGTGGTAGCAACCACCTCCCATTGAAGTGTCAAGATCCTAGATCTAGGCCATGCGCTAATTGCAGTAGGTTCGGCCATGATGCCATGCATTGTAGGCTATCAAGGAGATCTATGTATGCCTAGCAGTATAACCCACCATACATAGGGAATAGGTTGTTGAATTTCTTTGGAAGGGGAGCCCCATTAGCTCTCCCAGTGTCCAATGATGAGAAACCAACTATTTCTAGGATGGAAATCGATCCAACAAGAATACCTAGACCACCGAGACCCTTCATAACCCACCTACCGAGCAATGCTCCAATCCACTATGTGGAGGAGCCAAGTGACGAGGATGCGTACATGAACCCTTATGTCTCATATGATGAAGAGGGCAATCCAATCCTCATGGACTACTGACTAGTGATGTTGATGATGGAGTTAGGAAGAGGTAGGGGTAGAGGCTTAGGGGGACAAACCCAAGAACTGATTTCTTATTGGACTTGTAGTCGCCCAGGGCATATCTCCTTGCACTGCCCCGAACAGGAGCAAGCTAATCAAGAAAAGGTCGATCTTAGGTGCCTAGAAGGTAGAATCACTCACTTTTTTGCCGAATGCCCTAGATAGAAGCCACCCTCTAGTCTGATGAACAAGCCATCAGTACTAGTGGGGTTGTTTGGAGTTGAGACATTTGACAGAGAGGACACGCTTATCCCATTACACGTCATGACTCGTGCATATATAAAGTAGGCCGTCATATCACTGCCTAGGCCCAATAATCTAGATGTAGCCTTGATATGGAAAAAGAGCCATAGACGAAGGAAGAAGAGGACGGAAGCCAAGGCCACGCTTAAAATGAAGAGTGCTATGACACTACCCACAAGAAAGAAAGTCACCAATGTAGAGGCAATGACATCCACTCCAAAGATAGCAAAGAAGGGAAATGGCAAGGTAGGGGAGTACCCCAACCCAAAACACTAGCTCAAAGCCATAAACAAGGTTAAGGAGTGGATGAAAGAGGCCCAAGAACACTTGAAAGATGTTGAGCCCATCCTAGAGGATGAAACCAATGATCTCTCTAGGGTGAGCACACTGGTTTCACATGCAAGGGTAAAATCGAGAGATGTATCAGCACCATAGCAGCATGCAATATCGTAGAGATGGATCTTAGATGCTACGGGCCAACAAACTAGCCAGGGCCAATGGCTAAGGGGTGTTGAATTAGGAGAGATGTAGGCAGCTCATAACCTCCTTGCTACATTAGTGACAATCCCTATGACTTTGTCTTTGGAGATCTGCTTAGGCAACACCCCAACACTGTGGTGAGGGTTGAAGTTGTGGATTGAAGGACCAATGGAGCAAGGCACAATTGACCTGCATGATCATGATGCGGTAACTCAGATACCCAGTCTAAGACTACACTCAGTGCTTAAGTTGTTACATGTAAATACTTTTTGGGAGGGCACAGAGATGCATGCAGTCCTACTGGTCCTAGCATTAGGATATGCCACAAGAAAAGGAATCATGGACATGGGGGAAGGAGTCAGTGTGCTTAGCCATTCAGTACTCTAGGCTTGGGGTAACCTACGTGTCGAGAATGCTAGGTTTAATGTTACACTGGCCAATGAAGCCATTCGGAGTATTGAAAAACTGGCCATTGAAGATCATAGGTGTCTAGTTTTCAGTGAACTTCATTGTCATGAAGGGAATGGACTACGACATCCTACTAGCTTGACCCTGGATAAGGAATGCACGAGTCATAGAGGACTAGGGTAACGGTTTGATCTTCTTAGGTAACCGAAGAAAGTAGTAAGAGTGGAGATGGACACTTGGAAGACCACTTTAGTCAACTTGGACGCCATCTTTGCCTTGCTAAAGGGTGATGCGCAAGTAAGGAACTCTTATGGGCCACTCACAAAGTATATCCCTTTCCTAGAGGATGAGCAAGATTGGATGCATGTACTTGCTACAATCGATCTGCCATTCTCAAATGAGAAAGAGTAATATAAGCAAGCTGCGAAGAAAGTGAGAGTGCCCAAGAAAGAGCCCATAGTGCCACTCTACATGATGGCTAAAATCTCTTGCAGCCGATCCAAACCTGTCACATTCTATGTTCCTAGCAATAGGCTAGAACTCCACGAGGTCTTGGAGTGCCTAATGGGCAAGTTGGTCAACAACCTTGCCACTCACTTGAAACCTCTCAAGGATCTCATGAACAAACCTAAGTGGAAGTGGACCAAGGTGCATGATCTCAACTTGATGTACCATTGGGCCCTAGTCACCAATGAGAAAGAAATGGAGCATCGAGGCTTGGGAGATGACAAGTAGTTAGATGAGGACAATTTAGACGATGATTATGAAGATTGCTATTCCATGAACGAAGACAATAAAGAGGAGGATGATAAAGAGGAGACTGGCAAGGTAGATCTCGAAACCCCAGATGGAGAGTGCTTAGGCTTCTTCAACGAGAGCCGCATTAGGAAGTGTTACCCTCCCATGCATCCATTGCATGAGCCTCCCATGCTAGAGTCCCCTGTGAAAGTTTGAGTCACCACATTAACAAAAATTGAGGAAGAAGATGAGGATGCAGTGGCACCCACATATTTGCACATAATGGTCACTGCCCAACAGACACATACCTTCGACGCATTGATTGATGAGAGAGCTGATTTCAATATCTTAACTCATGATCATTGGACTTAAATTGACGGCCCACAACTACAACCCACCAATGCCAAACTCAACCCATTTAGAGGACAACCCTACTCACTGTTGGGAAAGTGCAAAATAGCGGTCTTTATCGAGACTAAAAGTCTACCCATGATCTTCTATGTGATGCCTAACACCAAGACTGCTAGTAAGGAATTGCTACTAGGACGTACATTCAAGAAACAAGCACATTGCAGTGTCGACTATGACTCGCAACACATTCACCTCGCCATTGGCAATGTTCAAATAGTGATGGCTTTTAGCAAGGGCAATGTAGCTCCATGCAAGCTCACAAAGCCACCGATAAAGAAACCCATGGCCATGTCTAAAGAGGTGGGTCATGATTTGTCACACCCCGCTCAAGCAAAACAACAACAACCCACCAAGAACACAACAAAGACCAGAGAGCCCACCCTCAAATGGGTGCCTAAGCACAAAGGCTCACCTCCTAAAAGCAAGCATACATGACCTGGCAACACTAAAATCTCACATCCAAGAGCTAGGAGGCAGTAGAATACGCGATACTGGCAAAGATGAACGGTCAAGCCGCGATAGGGGTCCCAAAACCTTGTTGCAAGTGCAGGCTATTACAAGGACAATGCCCAGATATGGGTACCTAAAGCCAAAACTATCAAGGTCACTCCTCAAGTTCCACCCTCAAGCCCATCTACATAAGATCAAACACTAGTTAAGGAAGCAAGGCCCCAAGAGACCCTCATACCCAAGCCTACAGAGCCCAAAGCTACTAAACCCATAGAGCCTAGATCACTAAGCCGTTGGCACTACAGCAAGTCCATTGACCAAAGCTGCAACTGACTCCCATTAGCTCAACCACCCCAAGGAGCCTAGTGACCTAGTTACTTCTCAAGCTGAGTGCAACACATCCTCTAAGCTACAAGCCCAACCCATGGTCCCTAAGAATGCCATTACTCTTAAGGACCCACTTGAGGATCCGGCCCTAGAAGCTCCCTTGTCTGACTCATTTCAATCCTACTCGCCACAACAGGTCTTAAGCCATCCTACAAATGACGATCGATCCTCACGTTGGCTAAAGACCTTCATTGAAAACACAAGAGATGACTTGGTCACCTGCATCAAGAGCTTAGATGCCACATTCACCCTACTTGCTAAGAGCTACAAGCGCTTAGATCTAGGTCTACTTGATGCATCCTTAGAGTTGGATGTTTGCTCCTTGCCATGCACTTGGGAGGAATATGAATTCGTGATGGTAAAAACCCCCATGGTCACGGAGGAATTGATCGCCAATGCCAAGATATCTCAAGACCAAGCCCTTAAACAATGGCTAATCACCTCCTACAGCACTCCAACTCCAACGGGAACAAGAAGGCTTCCAAGTCATGACCAATGTTGAGTAGTGACACACAATTAAGACCTCCGAGTATGATCCCACTTACGTAGCTCCTACCTCTTTTAGGATATTGGCCATCACTCACAATCAATCATTGGAAGATCATATCATGAGCTACCCTTACCTAGATCGATTCCTTACTGAAGAAGAGCTACACATTACTAGCATGATCAACTCTAGTGATCTTATCACTGATGTCCTCACCTATATCATATGCGTAGGCATCAGACCTCATGATATGGACTGCCATGCTTAGTTGAAATATAACCCACAATTCTATGCATGGCTTCTGCAAGGTAAAGTCCCACCCATGCGCACTTAAACGCCCTTAACCCTTCTAGAAGTTGACTCCAGAAAACTAATGGTGAACTATGATATATGATAGAAACTATGGGAGCTTTTACTCAACCACCAAGACCCACGGACCGCTTATTATTTCAAGCGTTCCAAGCCAAGCACTAATGGCTACCTCTCACATAGCCAACGTGCCATCCATATCTATGGGTGTATTGAGCTTACCTCCATGCTGATCGAGTTACCTCCTCTCCCGCGCACTCTAGTAGCGCTATGATCCAAGTGCAAGCTTCAAGCAAGCTCCATCCTCAAGCTCCATGCTCCAAGCTCCATAGCCGCGAGCAAGAGAAGAGAAGAGAAGAGAAGAGAAGAAGAGAGGAGAAGATGGAGAGCTTCTCCTCCCCGGTCCCTCGCTCTCACACACTCACTCCCTCACAGTTTCACACTCCCTCTCTCAAGCACAAGCTCAAGCAAGCAAGAACAAGAAGAAGGAGAAGAAGAGGAGAGCCACTTTTGGCCACACATAAGAATGAGCTTCTCATCCACTTTTCAACTTTATATACAAAACCCTAAATCCCTTTTGGGCGGTCATCCCCTTATCCCCTTTTTTACATGACCGGATGTGGCCTAGGCCCTTTTTCCTAGCTTCCTTCCTACTACCCATCTACCTTTACAAATTGCACGGGTGAGAGCCCAACGCTCTTTAAATTAAACCATGATGTGCTTGTACTCTTTTACAAAAGTATTGACTTGCACTTTTCCTTGTGCGCCTTTTTCCCTTATTTAGGACTTTTCTACGCTTCTTGTATTTCCAGATTTTTCTTGGCACGCCTTCATCTTCTGTTTCACTTTTGCCTTGGCTGTGTCTTCTGCTTTAGATTTTCCAACTTTTCCACCTTGTCTGTTTGACGGTTAACATTACCCCCTCCTAGACGAGTGCCAGTCCCATGGCACTCACCGTCGTAGGTAGTAGGCTTGGGCATGCATTGAAGACATGGGTGGAAGGGACATTGGTGGTTGCCGTGGAGGAGTGTTGGTGGTGGTGTGGAGGAAGGTCCTTGGGGGCACGTTGGTGGCCTAGGTGGCTGGTGGTAGTGTTGTTGGAGTTGGTGGTAGGGTTGTTCTTTGTTGGGGATTGCATTGATGGCCAGCACAAGTGTTGGTCTGTTGGGGATTCTGCACATGACGATTCTTAGTGGGCTTGTAGGATGATAAAGGATAAGAATTCAAAGTTGGGTGTTGATAAAGAGCAAACGACACTTTCGTTGGAGTCTTCAATACCTGCAATTGAAAACCTCTCATAGGTGGTCTCTCCCTAGGGGTAGTGCTAGTCTTCTCTATCGTGCACAAGACATAGTTCAATTAGTTTGGGAGACAGGTCGAACTCTAAGCAAGCTGAGAGTATTGTCCTGCACTTAAGGACCCAAATTGTGTATGTATTTCGGTGTAGATATTATATGAGTGCTTGTGCATACTTAGATATTATGTAGTTAGAAGATCGCGGGCTGGTTTCTCGTAACAATGTGTGGATGAAGCAAAGTTGTCCATGTTGAGAAGTACATGTGAAGGTGCATGAGGCATCCTTTGCATTGTGACTACACGAGGTAGCATAATTGAACATAGGGACACCGCACTTTCGGTAGCTGGGAGCTATTGGACTTGCTTGATGAGGACGGTGTACTTTTCATGGCCATTCGTGTGGTGCTTACCACAATTGATTGCAATGGTATTAAGGCAGAGTGCAAGAGGGAATCATGCGAATGGGTCAGGGTGACAGGTCTAACCATAGGCGAGACAAGCTCCCTAGGTATGTCTTGCCCTTGATGTGCCCTAAACAATTGTGGGTGATGTTAAAGGGCTAGGGGAGTAGGGACGAAGCCAGTCGATCGAGGTCACTGGACGTACCTAATTTGAGGACCCCTAAGTGCTGTGCCGTGATTGTGGGTGCTTCTTATTTTTTTGTTCTTTTCTTTTCTTTTTTCCTTTTTTGTTTTCTTTTTGTTTTCTTTTTCTTGTTCTTTTTTCTTTCTCTCTCTCTTTTTTTTTTGGGACTTGCCTGAGTACAACCATTGCAATATGTTGAGGCTATCAGCCTTTCAATGGGTTGGGAAATGTCAAGCTTCGAAGGCTTAAGAAATGGATATTATAGTGATGATTGTGCCCTAGCCTTGTTGTTAGAGAAGCAGTTGTTGAAATGGGGAGATACACTTGAGATATTGCAACCCTATTTGGAACATGTGATGTTGGTACAATTGGGATAACAACTGCCGTGAGTGCCCGACGTAGAGTGTAACCCAGAAAGAGGAAGTGGTTAAGATCATGCTTTGGGCCATGCGACGTGGGCACTCGCAATGGTGATTTTTGCTTTCAGCAGCGTGGATTTGTCGCGGCTCTTTGTGAGGTTGGTGGTCTTGCGGTGACTTGGGCATTGAACACGTTCGCACAAAGACCGGCGTCGTCTTGCATCCACTTATCACTTCATGAGAGTATATGCAAGTCACATGTATCAAGTACAACGAACATATGCAATCATGTCAAGATATTACTATATCAAAATCCTATGATGTTGATTGCGATGCATATTCTGATGCTTGTTAAAGACATGGCATATATTAGCAATAGGTAAGGAAAGTTATACAGGTGGGGAGCCTACCCCTTTAACCATTTAAAGACAAAAAGTTATGGTAGGATGGCCTTTGTTAAGGCTTATATATCATAGGGGCTACTCTATTTGCACGAGGCGGGGCAAGTCCGGGTGGTCGGGCAATTGAGGCTGTGCTAGTGAGGGGCTCCTGTGAGGTTAGGCAGGGAAGATATCGGCCAAGACCCGGATGGTGTAGTCCTTGGCCGCAACTATTTCCAGAATGCTTTTAAATAATGCATCAAATTCCTACTTGTCTCGAGCTGCCCTCTCCTCTTTCAAGCACCTGGTGCCTAAGTATCTGGTGGGAGCCTGCACGGCTGATGCTGCCACACCCCGTGTGCTCCCTTGAGCCCTCGTCCTCTTGACTTGGGGGGTTTTCGGCCTACGTCTTGGGCGGTGTCGTTTGGGGCCTCTTTTCGATGCGTACCACTTTAAAGTAGGCACGTAGCGTTCTGGTGAGGGCACTAGTGCCTTATGCTCTTTCCGACGCCGGAGAGCTTCCTTGCATGCTAGCTGCACTATGTGGTCCATGATTGCTACCGTAGGGGGATCTGCAAAATGCGAACCAAGGATTAGGCCTTGAGGTAGGATAAAACTATTCTCATGGAAGGGATTATACAGTGGGTTATCAAGCGCATATGACGAGGAGGGGAGAGGTGGGGCATGTAGTGTTTGTTGTAGAGGGATGGCCCCCATGATAATGATCGTTTTGCCTCTAGCCATTAGCAGATCTTGGCTTATGCTAAGTTGCGTGGACTAGTTGTCATGGAGTGGGGCAGGGCTCATTCTCAAAAGGATAGATCGGAAAGGGGGAAAGGTTTATAGAAAGGGACGGTACCCTGTCTACACCATCAGAGATGTTGGTCAGGGTTTCCTATGGCGGTAATGAGGGTTGCATGCCCTCCATCTGGAGGCGGGAATTGCCACATAACTTCTAAATGTGTGGTGAGAGGAGGACCTGAGAAGCTTAGCGTGTCGAACCCAACTCTTCTCCCTACGCTGGACTATCATTGCTTGTGTGTGTTGATATTGTCTATACAGGGTCACAAAATTCATTGCTTATTTATATACATATTTACAAATCCATGTCACTTCACGAGGATAAAAGCCAATTGTAGAACTCCGGATTGTACTGGAGTGTGGCACACGCATCTAGTACTCGTGGCAGCTTACTCAATACCGATAGATATTTTGCAACATCGAGTAGCATGGAACCTTGTCCGAGTCTACTGGCAACATGTAACTCCTCCTCAGTGAGAACCTTATCAGACAGAGAGTTCTCTTGGCTAGCTTCAGCTAAGTTCATACCCTGAATGGCAGTCAACACTCGAAAGGAAGTTGGTGCCACATAGGTTGGGTCTCTTTGAGACCGTGCCATTTGGCCAATCACTCCTCTGAGACTGTCATAATCTGGGCTCCTAGTTCGGCCATTGCAACGCGGTTTTCAAACCAACATTTTTCAAATTGACTTAAACTCTCTGATTGTCACTTTAATTGCTCTATCTCTAAGAGATTTGGTTGGTAGAGCACATCATTGAATGTTACAGTTAAGCGTAGTTCGTCGGCTTCCTTGTCAGAGGTGAGTCACATGCATTCATGCAGGAGCCTATCATAGTGCTCGTCAAGATGTTCTTGCTCTTCCCAGGATAGGGGAAATGGCAAGTGTTCTTCAAGCTGCTCTTTAGGGAATGCACCCATATCTTTCAGGACATCGACACATGCGAACACTTTGAGCTTAGCATCCAACTCAGTTAAGCATTCTGTGACACTTCTATGTTCAATGAGGGCTTGCTCGGTTGCTATCTCATGAAAGGTTCTAGGAGTTTTCCTAGGCTTTAGCATAGCTGGGGGCTCAGGCCTAGATGAGCAAGATTGGTCAACGCTAGGTTTGCTTATGCTCTTGGGGTTTCCATGTTTCTCTCGAGGCTTTGTTATTGCGTCATGGTTCTCCTTGGATGTGACTAGTATAAATTTGTCACCTTGTTGTGACAGTGTTGTATCCACTCTTGATTGGTCAATGCGAGTTCTGTTGTCAGTGGATTGAGTGTTGCAAGCAACTGTTGATGGTAATGGCTACTTTGATTTTTCAGAGCACACAGATGTGTCTGAGGTTTCATCGCTATTAGGAGAGACATCAAAGGGTTCATTGGTGGATGGACTCGATGCTTTATTCCTCAACTCTCCAGTGCTCTTGGTCTCAATGTTCTTGGGGTCCACAACCAGCCGTAACTACTGTTGTTTTCGTTGTTTTCTCCTCTTTTTCTTGGTTAGTGCAGGTGCATCTCTCAACGACTTAGGACCTTGGACTAGGTCAATCGTTGATGTGCTTAGTTGGGCCTCAACATTCTCTTTCTCTAGTGTGTCCTCATGGAACATTGCCGTGGCCTGCTGAATAGCCTTGTTAGGTTGTGAGGGTACAACTGCCTCCCTTTTCGGAGAGTCTAGCTCTTCAGCCAATTCCCTTCTGTTTAACTCCTCGAGCCTAGGCTTTAAGCGCTTTGGAACTGCTGGAGTTGTCAAGGAGGTTGGTTGTGGCACTTCCTCCACATGTAAACTACTAAGGACACGTTCCGCAAGGGGCATTGTCATGGCCAAGGGCTGTGACTGTTATGATCCCTGATTGGAAGTAATAGCAGCTAGTTCTATGGACTTGCTACTATTGGTGGATTGCGGTGTCAAGTCCTTAGGTCGATTGGAAGTGGTCGTGTCTTTTGTTGCCCTTAGAGCATTCACTTGTGTAGATCAAGCATCAGTTGAGCTAGCCACGGTGGATTGCACAGGCATATCCTTAGGTTGAGAGCTAAGGGTGGTGTCATGTCCTGCCTCTTGGACATTTGGAAGCTCTGATGTAGGTAGAGATTGGGATTGAGTAGCCGCACTTTATGACTGTTGTGCTTCTTGTGTCCGTTTAGGGGAAGAGGGTGTAGGAGACTTGGGACTCCTAAGTGGTTTTGACATTGGCTGGGAGATTTGCTCGTGGCTGTTAGATGATTTTGCTATTTGCTTTGTTGAGCATTTAACCTTGCCATGAGCAATGTTGTGCCTATGATGCCTGCTATCCTCTTGGGGAATCAAAGGCTCCTTGGGCACTAGTGGCTTTTGTGTATCCTCAACAATTACATCTAATATCTGCTTGTCAAGCATGCTAGGCTGAGGATCTACCCTCCAATTGGTCCCGTTTGGTTTCTTGATTTCGACCATGAGGGGCTCGATCACTCCACTGTTGTTGACTTGAGACTTGGTTTTTCGTTTGGATCTCCTCCTATGCTTCTTTGCTCTTGATACGATCAGGCCTTCAGTTGACAAGGGAGGTTTAGCAGGGGGTTTTGGCACCCAAATCCATCGATTACCTGCGTAATACCCTTAAGCATGTAGCAATGCTTTGGATATCCATCGTGGTGTTGTGTTGACCCTTCATTGATGCCTTTGTCTATAAGGCTTGGGCTTCTTTTGGGGTCTTTTACGATATTTGTAAGTCCAAAGACAGTCCTTGGCATTGTCTCTTGACCTTCTTGTTTTAAGCATGGCCTCACTCACTGGTTCTCGTTGTTTGACTTGTGCTTGTATCAACTCTTCCAACAAGTCCTTACTCTCATTAGCAGGCTTGATTGTTATGTCAGCACCTTCCTTGCCTTTCCCTCGAGGTTTGATGAGGTCACCCTTGCTAAAGGTTGTGACTATCCTCACACTCGGTAGTGTCAGGCGTATCCTCTGTGCTACATAGTTAGCCTCACACTTGGTCGCCCTCTTCCTAGGAGGGTTTCCTTTCTGCAATTAGCATTATTTGGAGGAACATGAAATAGGATAGGCAAGCTCTCAGTTTCAATTGTCACGAGGATTTTGCACTTTCCTATAAGTGCTTGTGGGTGTGCCCCGTAAGGACTAAGAGTTGCATTAGTCGGTGTGAGCTCTGGTTGGCCTAGTAGGGTCCATGCCTCATAGGTTAAGATATTAAAATCTGCCCCTTCATCAATCAGAGCATCGATAGTGTGCTCTGTTTTCGCGGTGAGTTTGACCCTAAGATAAGCAGGTGGTACTATGTCTTCGTCTTCCAGGTCTTGGCTTGTAAATTTAAGCCTTCTGACCAATGCCCTTGGGTCCCCAACTACACGATCAGATGTGGATTCTCCACTGATGTCTTGGATAGCCTGTGTAGTGCTATTCAAGGTGCATCTATTGTTAGGATGGCCATATCTAGTCATCCTCCATGTTGTAGATTGATGCTGTTGCTTTCTGCTTTGACCAGATGCAGTCCGAATGCAATACGTACGTGTTTTTGTAGTGTGGTCTTTTTGCCCTTGTTGGCTAGATTGGCCCATTGAGGTTCTAGGGTCTCTGTTTGTCTTTGTTCAGGTATGGATTTTTGGTTGCAAGTGAGAATCCATGCTCGTGTAGAGCCATTACTACACTAGGGTCCAATTTGGAGGACCTGACCTGTCATGGCGCGCGTTTTCTCTCCAACCTACTCGAGGGAGGTGCGGAGGGGGCAGAGCCCCCTTTGCGGGGGTTCGGGGGGGTAGTCCCTCCTGGCCTGCAAGGTCGTTACGATAAATGCCATGCGCGATTTGAAGGATTGTTTGTAGCCAAACTTTGAACTACTTGCTCTAAATTTCAGCCCAGTGATCCATCTATGATATGGTTTCGGCTCTATATGGTCTCTCGGTCAATTTCAAGGTCTACATGTTAAAATTTGAAAAAATCAAAATTTGGCCCAATAGGTCCGAATTACAGGGACAGAATGCCTGATTCGGCCAGTTCGAGGGCCGAGGGCCGAATGTAACTTGTCCGAATGTCAAATTCAGCCATTCCAAGTGTGGTTGTTCGAGGGCCGAGTGGTCGAGTGGGCCGAGGTATGAGTCAAGTGGGCCAAGGGCTGAGTGGTGAATTCGGCCGGGCCGAATGTCAACTTGTCCGAGTGGGGTTGGGCCGAGTCAGGTGGATCGAGTCAAGTGGTCCGAGTGGTAGTGGGCCAAGGGTCGATTCTGAGATTCGGCCCAGAATCGTCCTCACTCAGACAGGTTGAGTGTGACGCAATTTTTATCGACGCAATGATAAATCACTCGAATCACACAATTCAATTCACAGCCTATCATACACACCTCCACATCAAAGCTATGGATGGAGCGGAAGAGTTGTATATACCTGGAATAGCCAATAACTCCAAAATGCAAATCGGCAGCCCAATCAAACTTTCATGCCCTGTTATGACAGTAAGAACCCTAATGCTTGTTTTTCTTCTTTTTCTTTGTTTTTCCTATCCTAATGCACCCAAATCACAAAGCAAATAACTACACTACTCCATCATGCTTTTCCAAATCCAGAAAACCAAAAACCTACTTGCTAAGGAGATCGAATACCTCTTCAAATTCCCTCGCTTCCTACCTATCTACCTCAAGTACCGATTCGGGGAAAACCCTTACTTTGATGCTCGATTCAAAGCGCACAAGCGCTCAAGGCTTGAATTCATTGGTCTCGGCAATGGAACCAAAATGTGGGAGCTTTCGCTCAACCGGCAAGACCCACAGACCGCTTATTGTTTCAAGCGTTCCAAGCCGAGCACTAATGGCTACCTCTCACATAGCCGACGCGCCATCCATATCTATGGGTGTAGTGAGCTTACCTCCATGCCGATCGAGTTACCTCCTCTCCCGCGCGCTCTGTAGCTCCACAATCCAAGTGCAAGCTTCAAGCAAGCTCCATCCTCATGCTCCATGCTCCAAGCTCCATAGCCGCGAGCAAGAGAAGAGAAGAGAAGAGAAGAGAAGAGAAGAGAAGAGAAGAGAAGAGAAGAGAAGAGAAGAGAAGAAGAGAGGAGAAGATGGAGAGCTTCTCCTCCCCGGTCCCTCGCCCTCACACACTCACTCCCTCACACTCTCACACTCCCGCTCTCAAGCACAAGCTCAAGCAAGCAAGAAGAAGAAGAAGAAGAAGAAGAAGAAGAAGAAGAGGAGAGCCACTTTTGGCCACACATAAGAATGAGCTTCTCATTCACTTTTCAACTTTATATACAAAACCCTAAATCCCTTTTGGGTGGTCATCCCCTTATCCCCTTTTTTACATGGCCGGATGTGGCCTAGGCTCTTTTTCCCATTGTCCTCCTATCTTCCTAGCTTCCTTCCTACTGCCCATCTACCTTTACAAATTGCACGAGTGAGAGCCTGACACTCTTTAAATTAAACCATGATGCGCTTGCTCTCTTTTACAAAAGTATTGACTTGCACTTTTCCTTGTGTGCCTTTTCCCCTTATTTAGGACTTTTTTGCCCTTCTTGTATCTTCTGTTTCACTTTTGCCTTGGACGTGTCTTCTGCTTTAGATTTTCCAACTTTTCTACCTTGTCCATTTGGAACCTAAAATGATAGGGCAAGATAAAGGTGGCAAGCTCCCATTCACGGACGAAGAGCAAGCAAAGTACGACTTGATGGTAGAAACAAGGGGTTTCATTCAGTTCACATTCAAGCATACCCTAAACCTAGAAGATGCCATCATGGAGGAGCCATCCCTAAAATAACTCATGGACTAGTGAAGTCTACAAAAGTATGTAGAGAAGGTCGAGTAGGTTGTCGTTTATAGCAAGTGTGTAGAATTTCTGAGGAACTTCGATGCCGAAAGAAACTGTGGCATGATGACAGTAAGAAGAGGAGAAGAAGCCCACCAAGTAGAGGTGGAGTTGAGCCCTGCGACGGTGGAGAAGGCCCTGGGTTTAGCCAATAGGATAGAGAAATGCCCAAGGAGGGATGTGTATAACATGCTGGGGGTGAGCAAGCCTATCATGTATATAATTGATGGGATAAGCTTGGCCGATATGCCAAACCCTAAAATTAAAATGCATGCAAAGATGGTTCATGTCCTCTTCTCTAATCAAAGATACAACACCCTTATGAACAAAATTGATGTACCATTGCTCGAAAGCATTGCAATTGGATCCCCAGATGAGGTGGAGTGGAATGCCTTCGTGCATAAGTTCATCAAAAACTCAGCAAAAGCCTTGGTCACAGGTGCAGCAGCAGCAGTGGGGAGTCCCGGGCCTCCGCAGTGAGGTCAGCGAGGAAAAAGTCCTCCTCCAAGGCATCCACCATTAGGTTCAGTGGAGTACCAATGGCCATCATCCACAAGCTCTTGAAGCATGCATCAGGAGGTGAAAAGGAAGTAGGGGAGACCCCTGACCGATTGCCACACCCCGAGCACTATAAGTGATAGGGAAGAGTAAGAGACACAGTTTGGCCAGAGAGAGCCTAGGGCACCAAAGAAGAAAACCCCATCAAAGCCACATAAGGAAACAAAAGAAAGAATGACTAAGGAGGAACTAGCGGAGCTGAAGAGGACCCAAAGAGAGTCCAAGAGGGCTAAAGAGGAGAGAAGGGAGAAGGAAGAAGCCAAGTTGAAAAGAGGAGTTGAGAAGTGTTGAAGAAGAGAGAAAAAAAAAGCTGAGGAAGAGATGAAAGAGTTGAGGAGAAAGGAAGATGAAGACATGACTGAGGCCATGCACAAGTCAGTGGAGGAGACTTTTAGTGTAGAAGAGTAGCCACCATGATCCCCAGGAGGGAAGGAGAGCTAAGAAACAACACCAGGGCCTTAGAGGGTGAAGCAATCACGATAGTATCAAGCAAGGGCAATTCCCCAATGCACCCCCTCCCATCAATCTTCACATCCCGTGCCACTACCACCTTGATTGTCTAAGACACTATAGCTACCATGGACACTAGTAAGTTAATGTCCATGATATAGTTTTTGGTAATGAAGTTGCAAGAGATAGCTCTAAATTCGGGAGCAAGGGTCCCCACAACAAGAGCTAAAAGGCCAATGACGAGTCAAGGCAGCATCTCAAGAGGCAGAAGCTAGAGGTCTCTACGACTACAGTACCTCCCATGACACCCACCGCCACAACATATGATGAGTACGTCAAATAGCTTCTAGCACAGCTAGAAAAGGCCAAGGAAGAGAAGAGAGCGACAACAGTCAAGCTCGAGACTAAAAGAGAAGCATGAGCAACACTCAAGTTGGAAGCAACCTGCCAAGCAGCAAAGCATCAACAAGAAATCTAAGAACTAAAAGAGCAGCTCAAAGCTAAGGAAGAGACATAATCAACTTGGCAAGCAAAACTAGATGAAGAGACACAAGATCGGGTGAGGATACCACAATGCATTGAAGAGCTAGCCAAGCTGTATGAAGAGCTGCAAGGAGATATGAAAAATGTCCTGGATTCCACAAAGGAGCTAGAGGCAGCAAGAGAAGAGAGGGCACAAAGACATCAAGAAGAAATAGAAAACTTGAAGAAGAGGACTGCCCTAGAGTTGGAGGAATATGAGAGAGACTGGAAAGGGAAAATCGAATGCTTGGAGAAAGAGAAAGAAGAAGTTGTCAAAGAAGCAACCCAAGGGTTGTAGGAAAAGCTAGAGAACCTAGAGCAAGAGGTCGAAGAGATAAAAACCATGGTTGAATGTGAAAGATAGCACCATGAGGGAAGGCAATAAGGCCACGTGCACAAGAACAAAGATCTGTCGAAAAGGCTGTTAGAAACTTCCATGCAACTCACCGTGGTGCAACAAGCCTAGAAGATAGTCAAGGAGCAGTTGAATCACTGGAACAAGGAAAAAACACACATGTTGAAAGTATGGAATGAACAATAGCAGGTGGTAAGGATGCTATCTCAAAGCATGGAGAAGGGCAAGGAGGAACTGGAAGAGAGAGCCAAATAGTGGGAAGAGCACAACTTCGAACAGGTGCGAGGTTTTGCCGAGCGCTTGGCCATAACAAGATGTGAGCAGGTGGGCAAAGGAGAGAGCCGAAGCTGCAGAAGCAAGTTCAGATGCGCAATAGCAAGCCTTCTTATGCATAGTGCTCCATGTAACACAAGTGGACAATGATAATTCTGTAGAGAGGAAGTTAGAGATGACTATCAGAACCCTAAAGTATGCCCTGCAAGAGCTTGCTCTTCCAACTAACACCAACCTAATGAGAAAAGAACAATGTCAGTATTTGAGGCAAGTCGGTGCTGAAGGAGCTGGGTTTTGAAGAGCAGGAGTAGCTGCATCCACCCCCAACTCCGACCCCACAAGAGCAACCGCCAAAGGAAGGGCCAGACTTCAAGTAAGAGTTAGAAGAAGAGCAATAGGTCCGAGAGCTTAGCCCACCACTGCCATATGTGCCTCAAGAAGATCCAAAAGGCAGCTAAATGCTCGAGCGCATCATTGGAGCTAAGAGAAGAATATGGGAATTGGTGGAGCAAGCACAGCAGAGAGCTAGAGTGCAACCCCATCAATTTCCTGGAGAGCCCGTGCCACAACGCGAGGATTGGTATCCTGTCCACTAGCCCTAGTAAATAATTATTTGTGAGCAAGGAGAACTCCAAACCCGGCCCTTCAAGTTATCATTCCTCTACCCATGGGCCCTAGAATGAGTCCTACTAGTGGAAGTAGTGGACAACATAATCCAAACGGCCAACAACTTGGCAAATCGATGGGTTGAAGAGCAGAGCATAGTTATCACTCGATGGAGGCGAGAGGCCCCAGATTATTGGCAAGATAAGGTATACCAGATTCCCAAGATGGTCCAAGGCTATGAAGCACAGCCCAAGTGGCAGAGGAGGATCTAGGATACAAATGGCATTCTACGGCACACTCCCTAAAGAAATAAATGATCCTATTTACATGCCCTACCCTCGTAGTAGGCATGGAGTGTATTACAATAGGAAGGAGCATGGTAGGTATGACTTTCCCAAGATCTACAATGCCAATGCAGAGAGTCCCAAGGAGTGCCTAACCTCTAAGGTACGAGACATCCATTTGTCAATCACACCCTTCCTCGAGGATTTCTCATCTTGTCCAAACCCCACTTTCATCACATCTTGTAATTATCTTAGGACTATTAGGTTTCTACTAAAGAAAAAGCCATCCGCCGAGGAGGGCCACCTCCCCCCACTATTTTTTTATCTCAACATAGCAATAGATAGTTGTGCCATGGCCCAGCTAATGACGAGGGCTACGTTGTTAACCTCTTTTTGTATGAAGGTACTCGAAGATATGAACGATAGCCAATTTACAAGGTGTGGACACTTCTTTTTGTCAGCCACACCTCGAAATGTCGAGGCTAATCTCAATAGCTACATGCAAAGCCATGCCTTTTTGAGCAAATCCCTTAGGCCACCATGTGATGCATCATCAGAAGAGGACCGGGTGCAGCCTAAGAGCACCCCTGTATCTGTGATGTCGATTGTGTTTACCTTTTTTTTAAAAAGAAAAATAAAAAGAAAAAGGAAATAAAAGAAAAGAAAAAAAGAAAGAAAAGGAAAAGACTAAGTCCCTGAAATCATTCGAGTGCCACAATCACTACACCTAGGATTTTTTACCTAACCCCATCCCCCACTTCACACTTAGAGCACCTCAAGGGTAGGATTTCCAAACCTATCTCCCTAAGCCGCACACTGCACCTATAATGATGCACGAACTAGGTCCTCAAGTATGGGACAACACCGCAGGCTTTCGACCCAGCTCCCAGTTCCACTAGCACAAGCATAATGCACCACACGGCAAGGTAGACACTCCCCCGAGGTAACACACTTATTTTCTTTTCAAGTACAAACAAAGGGGATAAACCACCAACTTTAGAGACCCCATCATCCACTCCAACCATTAGTCTCCACCACCTCAACATTTTGATAAGCTTCTCTCCAACGACTAATCCCCGCGAGGCCCCATTATCATCAACTCACCAACCACCCTTCAGATCATTGAGGCCTCATCAACACAGACATGCAAGTGCAATGGAACTAGCACTCATCTAAGAGGGAGGTAATGTTAAACCCAATTCAAGACAGAGAAAAAGAAGTCCAAGAAAATCCCAAATGCAAACATAAAGGAAGAAGCAGGAAGGAAAACGACCAAAAGCACAAGGGCGGCCTCAAACGCTAAGTCAAAGGCAAAAGTGCATTTTTAAATACAAGGCACCCATAAAACTTTTGTAAAAGAGCACCACGCTCCCTCTTGTGCAAATTGTAAAGGGTAGACAGATGTAGGTAAAGGTAATGAGGTGCTATTACATGAGACTAAAGAGTTTGACATGGTTAGCTAAAGTGATTTAGACTAGTCTTATAATTAGTCCACAAAAGTAACTTTGAGCCACATTCTTCCCAACCCTCCATTTCAACATTTTCAAAGTAGCAATTACATACAAAGAGCTTGTAGGAGAAGAAGCTTGAGAGCACACAAAACAAAGTGTTGAGAAATATCAATGCATAATCCTAAGCTCTTTAGGTATAATACTACTTTTTCCATAGAGTAAATGGGTGTATGTACAAGGACAAGGGGAAAAAACCTCCTAAGGAGGCAAAAATGGTGTCCCAACGGTCCTCAGTCCATTCATACACATCATTACCAAAATAAGGGCAACTAGAAGGGAATGGGAAAAGAGGACCTTGCCACAATGGCCAGTCATGTAAAAAAGGGGATGGGTACCCAAAGGGATAAGGGTTTTGTATAAAAACTCAAAAAGTGAATGAGCAGCTCATTCTTCGGTGTGGGTAAAGTGGAGTCTTCTTCTTTCCTTCTTCTCTCCTTCTTGCTTGCTTATGTATGCTTGAGAGAGGGAGTGTGAGAGTGTGAGGGAGTGAGTGTATGAGGATGAGGGATCTTGGAGAAGAAGCTCTCCATCATCTCCTCTCTTCTTCTTCTCTTCTCTTCTCTTCTCTTCTCTTGTCTAATGTGTGGCTATGGAGGATGGAGCTTGGAGGTGGAGGCTTGAGGATGCTTGAGCTTGCATCACAAATCATGGAGCTACCAGTGTGTATAAGGGAGGAGGGTACTCAATTGGGCATCGAGGTAAGCTCACTACACTCATAGAGAGGGATAGCGTGTCGACTATGTGAGAGATAACTATTAGTGCTCAATTTGAAACACTTGAAAGAATAAGCGGTCTATGGGTCTTGGTGGTCGAGCATGAGCTTCCAACATCATCCAAAGATCCAACATGTGGCCACTAATTATTCTGGATGTGTTTGTAAATGTCATCTATATAATCCTAGATCTCTTCTAACTCCCCTTATATCATTACTCCATCATCAAGGCTCTCTTCATACTTCTCTTCTAATATTCTCTCAATCCTCAACACACGTTCACCAATGTTCTCACTTAGAGAAATTGAAGTTTTTTTACACCAAGATAATGTATTCATCTGCTTTTTAATCCCATCCAAGTGATGAATGATCCTCAAGAAACCACTAGAACTATCGTGCCTTCCAATATGCTTGAGCGCATAATGAATTGCCTTATTTCTTGTGGCCTCTTTCATTTTGCGTACAACATTTTGTACACACACATTCTTGTTCGCTGTTACAGAAGCCTCCATACTGGACAAAAAACACGTGCTGACCTTGAGAGTTATATAAACCATTCTCTCTACCTAACTAACTTACTAACCAACTCACCAACTAAGCAATGTAATAGACATAGTCAACCCTCCCTCCCTCCCTGCTTAACCCACTAACTAATTAACCTAACTAACCTACTTCTCCCTCTCACCTCCTCCTTGCTCTCTCTCTCTCTCTCTCTCTCTCTCTCTCTCTCTCTCCTTAACTAACCTCTAGCTCAAATAATATTAACCATTCTCTCTACCTAATTAACTAACTAAATTACTAACCAACTCACCAAGTAATGTAACCAACATAGTCAACCTACTCTCCCTCCCTCCCTCCCTCTTCCTGCTTAACCAACTAACTAATTAATGCAACTAACCTACTTCTCTCTCTCACCTCCTCCTTTCTCCCCCCCCCCCCTCTCTCTTTCTACCCAACTAATCAACCCATAAAATTTATAAGAAAGAGAGAGAAAAGAAGAAGAAGAGGAGGAGGAGGAGGAGAAGAGAGAGAGAGAGAGAGAAGAAGAAGAAGAAGAAAATGACATAGAGAGGAAGAAAGATGAGAGAGAGGGGTGAGAGAAGAGGAAGGAGGAGAAGAGAGAGAGAATAATGATAGTGTGTGTGTGTGTTTGATAGAGAGAAAAGGAATGAGAGAGAGAGAGAGAGAGAGAGAGAGAGAGAGAGAGAGAGAGAGAGAGAGAGAGAGAGAGAGAGAGAGAAGAAGAGACAACCTACTAATATCATATCTCTCTCTTTGTACAACCTAACCAACTAACCTACTAACTAACATAAACACAAATTAACCTACTAATCAACATAAAACAACCAGTTACTAGTATGACTAATAACAACTAAACACAAACATACATTAATCTACTGTCTTACTAACATAACCAACATAACCAACATAACTAACCCAAACACACTCTCTCCCCCACTCTCTTTCTCTCTCTCCTCTTTGTCTTACACCCAACCAACTAACCAACATAAACACAAACTAACATCCTAAACTCATAAGAAGGAATGGATAGAGACATATTTATTATGCTTTGACAATGGTACTCTCAAAGAAAGTAATATAATATCGAAAGCATCATTAAGAGAAAAGAAAGATAACATATTGCCCAATCATTCAATACTTAATAGATTGCCCAGCCCTAAATCTTCAATCCCAATAATGAGGCTTACAAACAAACATTTAGTTGTGGAAGGCAACATTTTGTAAAGAAATCAATACTAACCTAACCACCCAACTAAGCAACCTACTAACCAACGTATCTACTCCTCTCTCTCTCTCTCTCTCTCTCTCTCTCTCTCTCTCTCTACCCAACTAACCAACCCATAAATTTCGTAAGAAAGAGAGATAGAGAGAAGGAGAGAGAGAGAGAGAGAGAGAGAGAGAGAGGAAGAAGAAAAAGAAGGGGAGAGAGAGAGAGAGAGAAGAAGAAGATAGAGAGAGAGGAGAGTGAGGTAAGAAAAGAGGAAGAAGGAGAAGAGAGAGACACAGAGAGAAGAGTGAGGTAAGAGAAGAGGAAGAAGGAGAAGAGAGAGACACAGAGAGAATGATAATAATAATAATAATGATAATAATAATAATGAGAGAGAGAAAAGAAGAAGAAATGTTTATGTTGCCTGTACTTCGTTCAGGTACATTATACTAAGAAAGAAAAATAAAGAGAGAGAGAGAGAGAGAGAGAGAGAGAGAGAAGAAGCCCAAACCTACTAATAGCTAACCAACCAACTAATATCATATCTCTCTCTCTCTCTATGTGTAACCACCCAACTAACTAGCTTACTTGCATAAACATAATCTAACATAATAAAATTCAACCAAATAATAACTAACCCACACACACTCTCTCCTCCATTCCCTCTCTCTCTCTCTCTCTCTAACCATCCAACCAACTAACCAACCAATGCAAAGAGTGTCGTGATTTCGAGGGACACATGAGCACATTAAGGACCTTAATAAAATCGGAGAAGGCTAAAAATTGATCAAGAATTCACCGTATTATCATGTTTATTGCAAACTCCAATAAATAATCAACTCTTATAACAATAAATTTTTGATGCGGGAGAACAACCTTCATTCAAGTTCAAATTTCCAAGCACTTCAGTGCAGACCATACGAATTCATTTACTGTCTAATATGAGACATGGAGCCAGAAAACAATTAAAATAACGCACATAATCAAATTAACTAACTAAAACTAAACAAACAATATACACTCTCTCTCCCCTCTCCTCTCCTCTCTCCCTTCTCCCTCCTCTCTCTCTTCTCTCTCTCCCTCCTCTCTCTCTCCCTCCTCTCTCTCTCTCTCCGACGCCAAGTGTGTGACCACACACACACACTTTGTGTGTCTCTCCTCTCCTTTCTCCCTTCTCTCTCTATATTCTTCTCTTTCTCTCTCCCTCCTCTCTCTCTCTTCTCTCCTCTCTCTCCCACGCCCCAAGTGTGTGAGCGCACACACACACTCTCCCTCCTCTCTCTCTTCCAGTTGCCAAGTGTTAGAACTCTCTCTCTCTCTCTCCCAGTTGCCAAGCATCAAGCAATGTTGTGCCACTATGGCACTGTGCCACTGTTGTAGTCACGCTTTGGCGACCACCTCGGCCGTCACCATGAAAGTGGCTCAGAAAGGACCACAGATGTCTGCAGTGTCAAGGAATGTGACATCGACGCTCTCGCCTCAAACCTCGACCCCCCCCCCCCCCCCCCCCCGCGCGAGAGAGAGAGAGAGAGAGAGACCCTCTGCGTACGCATTTTTCCCACAACCCTCTCTCTCTCTCTCTCTCTCTACGACCAATAGAAAGAGAGAGATACCTACGACCTGCGACCAATAGAGAGAGAGAGAGAGAGAGATACACTGCGATGACCTACGACCAATAGAGAGAGAAATACCCTCTCTCTCTCTCTCTTGGCATATCTCTCTCTCTATTGGTCACCCTCTAACAGCCATCTCCTTCTCCCTCTCTCTCTATTATGCCAAGAGAGAGAGAGAGAGAGAGAGAGAGAGAGAGAGGGGGGGAGGAGGAGGAGGAGGAGGTGGTGGTGGAAACAAACCACGTACACACGATTGTGCTCCCAATCATGAGCATAATTATTAGCAATTATTAGCACTTAATGAGCACTTTTTTGGTTTGGAGCAGGTTTGGGAGCTCCTTGGTGCTTTGACACCTCGTGAACCTCTAGCTCAAATATTAAAGAGGTATAGATAATGAAAACAAAGAAGTACAAAAGAGATAAATACAAATCCTAATACGCACAAGAGTTAGGTGTGTAGAGGTCTAATGGAAATGCTAGGCGTTCGTGAAGTACCCCTTGAAGTTGTCTAGCCAAAATTGAGCTTGTACTCGACACATCCACTATTCCTACCAATAGAGTAGAGATGGATGAGTCCATCAAAATATAAAATATGCCAAAAGGCATTGCATTAAAAACAAAAGCTTCTTTAATAAAAAAACTAAAGTAGTCATAAGTCTATCCATGCAAGCATCACTATTATGCCATATGCAATAATATATAGTCGATGTTCAATGGGGCGAAACATGAATTCTATAAGAGATGGCTAATTGTGAGATGTTCATTGGAAAATGATATGCTTGTGATGTAGTTGATAAGCCAAAGTTAAAGAACATGCAATAGCATTGACGAGTTTAAAATATCATAAGTAGGTTGATTTGATTAATATTGAGATTAATTATGGCACATCATAAGATATGGATTGTGCCTATGACATCCATTGTGTGTAAGTCCTTGTGCCAAAGCCTAATTATTGGTGCAACATACATTTGTCACATCACACTTTTGTATGTTTAAGAGGCCTTTCTAGTTGAATCAATGTATTTTCTTATTGATAATCACATGTTGCTATATTTATTTTTGAGTTTTTGTTCTTTAGTATCACTATACAACATAGAACACGGACTTAACATGACAATAAAGACTCACAATAGGAATTAGTTTTGATAAACAATGGTATTTGTCTAAGATTAAAAAAATGAGCTACTAACTTCATTAAGCTTGATTAGGTTCAATTTGAGTGTTATCGCTTGAAGTTGTTCGTTCAATGTCTCCAATGTGCTTTTCTAAATGAAATGACTCAATGAATTCAATACATTAAAGGTCATAGTAGTTAAATTGGCTACATGGATTTTGAGAACATATAAATCAATCATAGATGAACTCCAATAACTCCTTCATTGGCTTCCATCCAACACATGCAAGTTGTTAATATAGATGTTTGCCTTATCATGATAGTGTCCAAGTGGTATTTACACACGAGTTTAATACTATGTGCCTTGAGTAAATGGATCACTTTTTATGACTTGCTTTCATGCAAGGTCTATGTATTGATCCCAAAAAAAAGAGAAAAGAAGCAAAACCTCAAGAGCATATTTCAAGGTTCTAATATTCTTTATGTAATTGATTTAGTTTTAGGGATTGATAATGCTAGGCATGTATTGTAGTCAAGTGCTATCACTTGCCACAATATTGTTTTTAATTTCATTGTGGACACAAGGGTTGTGATTTTGTTTCGCATGATCAATGTGATAGTAGCCTTTCTAATATTATTGGTAAAAAGGAGTTGGTTTCATGAGAAGTCTAGCTTTCTACTATTTGCTTGTGCCAAACTATGGCTACTTCATGCTAGGGCTAGTGCTATGTGCCAGCTTACATTTGGTGCTTTGTGACACAAACTTTGAAGCATCACAATTCCTATTGGTTAACACATTTCACATCTTGGTGCATATCTTACGTGGCAATATGATTCATGGCCAATTGAGTGTCCACTTGTATTATTAATAGTTAATGTATTGCACTTTTATATCAATTATTGAAACAATAACTTAATTTTCAAAAACACACTTGTATCTCAAAACGATTCAATATACAAAAAAAAGAAACAATTTAACTACTCTTGCAAGTTATTTTTACATACAAAAGAAAGAAACCAATAACATTGCTTATCTCAGCCATACGAAAATGAAAAGATGAATGAAAAAAAAGTGATTTTAAAATGTCATTGTAGTATCCCAATAATAACAGAAGCTAAATGAAAAAGTATGTAATGTTCTAAATCATTTTACTGAAAAGAAAGCCTTCTCTTCTTAGTAGAGTTATTAAAAGTGGATGTGGCATGCAGAACATGCAATGGTGAAGCTATGACATGCCCTCTCCTAGATTGTGTTGTAACACTTGAAAATGAAAATATGAAATTTATCGTTTCCATATAATAATTTTTTTATGAAGAAAGTGAGTAAGTACTACTTAGGGGCATGTGGGATAAAGCTCTAACATTCGTAGAGCAATCAGTGGAGTTTGGATGGAATTGATGTAAAGTAACAAAACATGACAAATCTTGAAACTCCCAATTTCTCCAATCAGTTGGTATCTGACTAGTGTGGGAGCGGAATATGAAGTAATCATCTCTTGTTTGTTTGACATAATACCACTGAAAGTATCCAAAATATAGAATTTCTATATACAAAAGAGTATTTGCATTAGAAAATCCATCATCCAAAAATAAACTCTAAGAACAATCAAATAAAAAATTTTACTTTAAAAAATATGAATTTCAAAATACTTTAAGCATAATATTTTATTTGCACGTGCTTTTATATAAAGGAAAAACCCAACAAAATAACTTAAATATGCCTTTATTCAAATATCAATATATACATATACATTAATACACACATATACATAAGTATAGAAATTTTACATATAAAGCACTACTCCCATTAGTAATCCATCATCCAAAGTTGTAGGGGCAATGCCATGAGTAGCCACAGTGTATAAGGCCTATTAAATTCTCATTTGGTAAGTTGATGTATCCTTTTTTTAAAAAATCCATATAATAGTAAAGATGAAGAAAAATAGAAAAAGTAAAGATTGGAATGTTATTTAAAAAAGCCAATACACCTTACAATCAAGAAATAAACCTGAAGAACAATGAAGGAAAAAATATACACAATTAACTATCATGGTTCAGTCTTGGAGCTATAGAAGAAAAGAAATAGAGGTTACAATGCTTTCTGTAAAACTTCATTGTACACAAAATTGATGATACCATTTACCATATTCTCTTTCTCATCAACCAAAACTTTCAATTTTTTTAGGGACTTTACTCTTGAGAAAGCAACATACAGTTGACCATGAGTAAAGATTGGGGTCTTCAGATATATCCCGAATGATAACATCTGGCTTTGAGATTTGTTGATTATCATTACAAATGCCAAATGGATAGGGAATTGTAAAGGCTGAAAGTTATTATTAGTAATTATTTCTACATCAATAAAAGTGTTGTTGAAAGCCTTGAATACTAATCTAGTACCCTTGCATAGCCTTTAGAAAGATTTAAGTTCCTAAGTGATATTATTGGAGCATTTACTTGCAACATTAAGATATGAAGAGGAATACCTCCAGTAAGGTTAAGGGAGTTTAGATATTCCACAAAGTAGAGAAAGGAGTATCAGCACTATAGTATTGCTTAACCTCTCCCGGCATCAATTGCAATGCATGGTTGTTCAATATTTCCACCTCATTGTTTCGAGGTGTAAGAATGGCATGTTTACTAAAGAATGACATGTAATCAATCATACAATCAATATCTTCATAGACAAAATTGATCAACTCTTGCATTGACCCTCCCTTTAACAACAATGCATATGGAACTTGCAATATCTTATTACTTTGTGATAAACCCTTTCCATCCCCAATGTCTTGCAACCCTGCAATAAAGTGGTCTTCATATGATATCACTTGCATATTTTGTGTAAGTCTCAATATATTAAAATGATGTCACAAAGCTGGATAACATGTAGCCACATTGACAATATCTTCACGGGTACCCTTTGGTAGAACATGTAATATTTGCCTAGAATCTCCACCTAGTAGAACAACTTTACCACTAAATGGTATATTGCATTGCATTATATCCTTTAAGGTTACTGCCTCAAAGGCATGTTGATGCAACATAGGAGTTTCATCCCACAAAATAAGACTCGCCTCTTTTAATAATGTTGCAAGGTGACTTTAAACATGTATATTGCATATAGAATGATTATATACTTGCAATGGAATTTTGAATGGGTGGTAAGCCCATGTGGCAAAAGTAATGCAGCAATACCAAAGGATGATGTAGCTATGGCAATGCAACCTTGACTACAAAGCTTTGGAAGTAAACATTTATACATGAATGTTTTTTTGAAACCACCTAGACCATCCAAGAAAAATGGTTTGCCTAAATCATTATTAATATCATTCATTAATACCATAAAGGAATTCCTTTGTCCATCATTTAACATAGCTTCCATAGCTTAAATTTTTCTATCTTATCCTACCTTATCATAAACACATTCATCAAGGATCAGAGGGTTTGCATAGTCTTGCATTACTACATCACGTAGTCCATGAAAGTCTGCTAAACTGTGACCATGTGTTTATCGCAGCACAAAAGATTACCACAACACAGAGGATCGAAAAATGGAGGAGAAGTGCGGGAAAAATGAAAGAAGGATATAATAAAAAAGACACAGGACAAAGGAAGGAAAAGGCGCCCCAGATGGAAGTCAAACCCTGAAAATTTGAATGACGACCTCTCCAGAAGGCTTCAGTGTAGCCTCGAGAAAAGAAAAGAGTAAAAGCGCGTCATTAAATATGAAGGCACTCCCGAACCCTTGTAAAAAGAGCATCGGGCTCACTCCTGTGCAAATTGTATGCATTAATGGGAATGGGATAAGTAGAATGGTGGGAAATAGGAAAAGAGGGCCTAGGCTAATGGCCGGCCATGTAAAAAGTAGGGATGATCGCCCAAAAAGTAGGGCATGTATATAAAGTTCAAAAGTGAATGAGAAGCTCATTCTTGTGTGTGGCCAAAGCTTCTTCTTATTCTTCTCTTGTTTCTTGCCTTCTTTCTTGTGCTTGAGTGAGGGAGTGAGTGTGTGAGAGTGAGGGATCGTGGAGAAAAAGCTCTCCATCTTCTCTCTTCATCTTCTCTTCTTCTCTTCTCTTGCATAGCTATGGAGGATGGAGCTTGACGAAGGGGACTTGAGGTTGCTTGAGCTTGCTACAAGGATCGTGGAGCTACTGGAGTGTAAGAGTGAGGAGGGAACTCGATCGAGCATCAAGGTAAGCTCACTACACCCGTAAGGCAGGCATTGCGCGTTGGCTATGTGAGAGGTAGCCATGGGCGCTCGGCTTGAAACGCTTGATCAATAAGCGGTCCGTAGGTCTCAAGGTAGAGCTCCGTAGCTCCCCTCCATTTTGGTTTTGTTTTCGGGACCGACGGAATCAAGCCTTGAGCACCAAGTGCATCGAATCGAGCATAGAAGTAGGGTTTGCAGCTCGAACCAGTGCTTGAGATAGTTAGGAGATTTAGGAGGTTTTAATCCTTAGAGCAGGAAAGTATTTTGATTTTTTGTTTAATATTAGAGTAGGACCATCCATCTCCATATCCATTTTTATTTCTGTTGCATTAGGTTAAGTTTAGGATAGGAAAAAGAAGAAAAACAAAAGGGTTTTGCTGCTGCTGGAAATAGGGAAATAGGGGCACAGATTCAGACTTCTGGCTGGAAGAGTGTGCAGGATTAATTTCTAAGTTTACAACAGGCTGGGATGGGGCAATAAGAGGCCCAGCGAACTAAGGAACACCACATTTGACATTCTGCCTTCTGAGAAGAGAGTGACCTTGAGAGCCAAGGAGAGAGCAAGAGAGAGAGAGAGAGAGAGCGCTGCGGGGAGATCGTGAAGTGTTGATCGATTCGAGTGCCACATCACTTCTAGGTATGCCAGGCAGTTCCCTCTATTGCTTTGCATCTATTTGGAAGGCATGGCATGATTCCGTGGAGTAGGCGTTGACCTTGAGGCATCGCGCGCAACCCGCAAGCTGTCGTTCGCGCCGTTGGACCAGTTCGTCCGAGTCCCAGAATAGGACTGCCTGATTTCTGGAGTCGAACCGTCCGACTCTGAAAATCGAACCACTTTTTCAATCTGATTCCCAGAATCAGACCAGCTGTCCAACTGTTATAATCAGACCCGGTGTCAAAGTTGGACCACGTATCCTAGTCCCAGACTTGGACCACTCGACCCATTGCAGTAGTCGAACCTCCCTCGTTCGCCTAGGGAAATCGAACCTAAGTAAAATTTGACCAGCTCATCCGATTGTTGTAATTGGACCAGCCTGTCTAATTCCCAGAATTGGACCAATTTACCAAAACTTTAGTAGAAGGTTTTTAAACCTGTCGCACAGTCCTGGCCACCTTGGTCACATCTTTGATCCCCTAGGGAACCCAGTTTAGCCTTAAAAGCCAGAGGCCAGATAGGATAACCGAGGATTCACCCTAAATGGCTAGACACTGAGTAGACCAAATTTAGAAATTGACTTGATGTTCGGCGACCAGCCAACCAACCAACCCTGAAGCAGAATAGAGAATGCAGTAGGGTCTTTCAGTAAAACTTTAGATCAGCCAAAACCTGCGCTTAGAGCCACATCAGGCTACGAACGTGAGGGGTAGAGTGGAGTTTGCATTAAGCATTTCGTGCATCCGCACCTCACTTTTTAATTTCATCACCTAAGGTGCACTACAAGAAAAGGAAAAGCTTGTTTTCACACTGAGCACTAGAAAGCACGAAGCACAAGTTGTGAATAACGTTGATGATTGCTTCCAATAACAAGGAGCTCATCAGGAGACATGATAACATCAAGGAACCCACTACTAGGAGAAGATTACAAAACATAGTTAGCTACCTAAGAGCCCCATCAGTAGGACCCTAAGAGGACACGAAGATCCGAAAGGCGACAACAAAGAGGATCGGACGCTGCCGAAGTTACTCAAATTGATCGACAACCTTGTAGAGCTGGAAGTGGGAGCAATGTCAGGATCACGAGGTGGACAAGGAGAGGACCGACTGGACTTGGGAGAATTCCTAGTCATAGTGCAGGAGTTAGTCAATGAGTATGACTTGTTGACTAGGATGGTAGTTCAGGATAGGCCAGTAGAGGAAGTGGTAGCAAACCTAGAAGAGGAAAGAAAGGCGATCAGAAAGGCACTAGAGAGCATAATTGCCTATAACCAGGAGCAAAAGGCTAGGAAACTCCAACAAGATATAGACATGTACGAGGCCTGGCGTGTGCTAGCCCTGGCTCGTGCAGCCAAAGCAGGACCAAATGCAGAGAGAGAGCGAGCAGTAGAGGCTTATCATTGAGTGAACTTGTAGCCAGGCAACTCATGGACAACACGTCCGCTGAGCATAGCGCAACAGCCTTAGCCACAGCATTACTCTCGGGATTAGGGGTCACGCAAGGGGCAAAGGGGCAATGTAGGATCCCTGTTGTAGCAAAGCAACTAGACAAGTATAAACCTAGCAATGACCCATATAGCTTAGTGGAGCAGTTCGAACAAGTTTGCAAAGCAAACGGTCTCACGGACCTTGCACAACGCTCTCAAGCCTTCGGGCTCTGTTTAGGTGATAAGGGGAGAATTTGGTATGCTAGTCTAGATGTAGCCAAGTGCACGAACTTTACCCGTCTTCAAGACCATTTTATCAAGAGATTCTCTGAGACAGGGTACTCTGACAACCTCATCGTCCGATTGATGAATGTCAGCCATAGGGAAAAGGAATACGTAAGAGACTACATCACTCATGTGTGTAGCCTCTTCAAGAGGATCCTGACCAATGAGCGACCTAACGAGAAGGCTGTGTCTACCGTGTTTATAAATGGAATCCGAAGCGAGAAGCTATACAAGGCCTTGGCTAGTAACTCCACCCTACACAGAGACGTGTTAGCTAGAGTTTTTGAAGAGGCAATAAGGGTGGACGATTAGCTTAGGGAGCAGAGCATGAGGAATTCCAGTCGGGACAGTACAAGCCAGAGAGCTCTAGGGCGAACAACGGCGTTGGGGGAGAGAGAGAACTCTAGCATACGGGATAAGGGAAAAGGTGTTGATCAAGGCCAGGACCTGGCTGAGGTAAGAATGGAGCTTGCATGATTGCAATAACAAATGAGGAAGCCTGTGCGATCTCACGTGCAGTGTATACATTGTGGTGGAAATCACATCCTAGCTGAGTGTTAAGATCCTAGATCTAGGCCGTGCTCGAACTGTGGTAGGTTCAGTCATGACGCGTTGCACTGCAAATTGCCCAGGAGATTCCCATATGCGTAGCAATACAACCCTCCATACTTAGGCAATAGGCCACCTAAACTCTTTGGCAGGGGAGCCCAACTGGCGCTTCTAGCACCAAATGATGCAAGACCAACCATTCCTAGGCTAGAGATGAACCCAACATGCATACCCAGACCACCAGGGCCCTATGTAACCCAACCATCAAGTGACGCTCCTGTTCACTATGTGGAAGAACCTAGTGAAGAGGAAAGCTATGTGAACCCATACATCTACTATGACGAGGAAGGCAATCCAGTCCTGATGGACTATCAACCAGTATCGGTAATGGCGCTGGGCAGAGGAAGAGGTAGAGGCTTTGGAGGACCAAGTCAAGATCCAATCTCATGCTGGACTTGCGGTCATCCAGGCCATATTTCATCACGCTGCTCGGAAAGGGAACAGGCAAACAAGGACAAAGCCGACCTTCAATGCACCGAGTGTGGGATCACACATCTATTTCCTGACTGTCCTAGATGGAAGCCATCAGCTAGTTCTGCCAACGTGCCCTCCATACCCTTGGGACTATTCTATGTAGAGACCTTTGGCAGTGAGGATACGCCCATCCCACTACATGTCATGACGTGAGCGCAGACAAAACGAACAGGCATCTCATTGCCTGGGCCAAGTAACCTGGACGCAGTCTTGTTGGGAAAGAAAAGCCAGAGGAGAAGGAGAAAGAGAACATACGTAAAGATTACCCTTAAGACTGAGGAAGCTACAATCTTAGTGGCAAGAAAGGGGGTCACTAATGCTGAGGCAGAGACCTCAGCTCCTAAGACAGCAAAACTAGGGAGTGCCAAGGTAGGGGAGTACCCCCATCCCAGACGGCAACTCAAGGCTATAGCCAAAGTTAAGGAGTGGGTCAAGGACGCCCAGAAACACCTTAAAGATGTACAAACCATACTGGAAGACCGAATGGAAGACCTCTCTAGCGTGAGTACACTCGTTTCACCATCGCGACCTCAATCGAGGAACGCGCCCACACCACTAGAGATGCCATAGAGGCAAGACCAAGGAGAAGCTTGTCAACAAGCTAACTAGGACATACGGCCAAAGAATGGTGACCAAGGAGGAAGCCAGCCACTCAGCAACCTTCTCACCACTTTAGTAACCACCCCAGTAACCGTGAGCCTAGGAGATTTGCTTCGGCAGCACCCTCCCTTATGGCAAGAATTAAGGCACTGGGTGGAGGGAAAAGAGGAGCAGATTGCCGCTGACTTGCAAGAGCAAGACGTGGTCACGCAGATTCCAAGCCTAATGCTACACTCGGCTCCAAAGTCACTGCACATTAATGCTTTTTAGGAAGGCACTGAGATGCATGCAGTCCTACCTATCTTAGCCTTGGGGGATGCAACACGAAAAAGAATCGTAGACACGGGTGCTGGGGTCAGTGTCTTGAGCCACGGAGTTCTATAGGCCTAGGGAAACCCACCTGTGGAAGCGGCTAGGTTCAATGTCACATTGGCCAACGGAATGAAGCTCAAGCCATTCGGGGTCCTAAAGAACTGGCTAGTGAAGGTTGTAGGAGTGCAGTTTTTCGTAAACTTCATTGTCATGAAGAGAGTGGACTATGACATACTGCTAGGCCGACCCTGGATGAGGAACGCGCGAGTTATTAAAGATTGGGGGAACAATCTCATCTTCTTGGAAAATATGACAAAAGCGGTAAGGGTTGAGATGGACACCTAGAAGACTACCCCAGCCGATCTTGATGCTATCTTGACCATGCTAAAAGGTGATGCCCAGGCAAGCAAACCCTATGAGTCATTGACCAAGTACATCCCTTGCCCTGAGGACGAGCGGGATTGGATGCATGTCTTGGCAATCGTTGACCTACTGTTCTCAGATGAAGAAGATCTGTATAGGCAAGCTGCTAAATCACCAAGCATGCCAGCAAAGGAGCCCACCGTGCCACTCTGCATGATGGCAGGAAGCTCACATGACCCAGGGAAACCAGCCTCGTTCCATATCCCCACCAACAAGCTCAAGCTCCAGGAAATCATAAAGTGCCTGACCAATAAACTGAAGGGCAACATGGCTGCTAATCTAAAATCCTTAAGTGATCTCTTGGCTAGGCTTGAGTGGAAATGGACCAAAATGCATGATCTTAACATAATATACAATTGGGCTTTAATCACTGACGAAGAGGAGATTAGAGAGGAAAACCTGGGGGATGACGAGCAGTCAGAGGGGCAAGACTCCGATGATGAGGGGTACAAGCACTGTCGCTCTACGGGGGACGAGAGTAAAGAAGAGTTGGACACGATAGAATATGACACTGAAGGGAGAGCAATCGAACAGATCAAGGCAGACTCTAGGCCTAGAAGGAAAAGGGCAAGCTGGAAGGAAAAAGGAGTCATGCTGATGGAGTGCGATAGGTCCTGGTTGGAGCACATGGGAGCCATGGATTACGAGCAGGCAGGGGTGGCATAGCCACTAGTAGCTCCAGTACTAAAGACGGATTCATCTACTGAATTATGACCCCCTGGCGAAACTCCTTCCTCAAGCGAGGGATGTGAGTTTAACTCGGAGTCTGAAGTTAGTACAGAGAGTGATCCTGAAATACCCCAACCCTCTAAGGTCAGATGCACCAAAGGGGACTTGCCAGTCCACCTAAGGCGTAGACGGTTAAGGGAGGAGGCCAGGAAGCAAACTAAAGACTTAGAAGCAGAGAGACAAAAGAAACCACAGGATCTCCCCAAACGCTTCACGAAGTTTAAGGAGGGTGATAGAATGGTGATTTTGCTAGGAGCAAAGAGACAAGGGCAAGCCAGTGAACCAATTGAGGGACCCACCAGGGTCAAGGAAGTCGACCTGGCAGGGAAAGGCGAGAAGCCTTGACTTGTGTTCATCGCTAACGACCTGAACAAGGATGAGGAGGCTAGACTTGTTGCTCTCCTACGAGAGTATGTCGATGTATTTGCCTGATCCTTGGAGGAACTTAGAGGAGTCGATCCTAGGGTTGTGACCCATAATATTCCAATGGTTCCAGACGCAGTGCCAAGAAAGCAGCGACCTTACCAATCCCAAACACACCCATGCAGTGAAGGAAGAAATCGATAAGCTCATGAAGGCGGGATTTATATATGAGATTGAGCACACGAATCGGGTATCGCCCATAGTGATCGTTATGAAAAAGAATGGTAAAATTCGGGTGTGCATGAATTACAAGAAAGTTAATGCCACTACAAAGAGGGATAACTACCCCTTACCGTATACCTAGCACATGCTGGAGAGTGTGGCAGGCAAAGAAGCTTATTGCTTCCTGGATGGTTTCTCTGGCTATAATCAAGTGCAAGTGCACCCTGACAATAGGCACAAGACTGTCTTCGCCATGGTGTGGGGTGTATTAGCCTGCATCGTTATGCCCTTTGGGCTAATGAATGCGCCTGCAACCTTCCAACGATTAATGTGCACCATCTTCAAGGATATGCTGAGATGCGAGTTAGAGGTGTTCGTAGACGCCTTATGCATACACTCTAGTTGGGCCGAACACTTAGAGAGGTTGAGAGCTGTCTTTGAACGGTGTCAGTTATACAACCTCTCGTTGAACCCCTTGAAGTGCCAGTTCTGGGTGAAGCACGGATATATCCTAGGGCACATAGTGTCAAGGAATGGCATTGCCACCAACTTCTCAAAAGTCAGGGTCATTGTCGACCTACCACCACCCATTAACTACAAGGGCGTTCAGTGTTTCTTAGGCCATACGGGATACTACCGATGCTTTGTACTGAACTACGCGCTGATTGCTAGACCATTGTACAAGCTACTGATCGTATTCGAGTTGACTGAGGAATGCCAACGTGCGTATGAACAGTTGAAGAAGGCTCTCACCACTGCACTAATCTTACGAGCCCAAGACTGGAGTATAACATTCCATGTACACATAGATGCCTCTAAGTTTGCTATTGGAGCTGTTCTATGCCAGCCTGGTGAACATAATCTTGATTACCCAGTGAGCTTTGCCAGTAGGCAGCTCATCGAAATGGAGATGAACTATTCCACTACAGAAAGGGAAGGGTTAGCCATGGTGTTTGTTGTAAAGAAATTTAGGCATTATCTGTTGGCCACACCCTTCGTCTTTTTCGTTGACCATCAAGCCTTGCTGTATCTTGTGAACAAGCCGTGTGCTACAGGTCGCATAGCGAGATGGTTACTTCTCTTGTTGGAGTTTGATTTCTATGTGGTTGTACGTAAGGGAAAGCAGCACTACATTGCGGATCACATGTCCCGCATACCCACAAGAGAAGCTGCTGGACAAGGCATACCCGATGACTTACCGGATGCTCATCTCTTTGGCCTATCTAGCGAAGGAGACTTCTTTAGGGCTGATTTGATGCCATATTGGGCCAATGATGTAGTCCAAGTGCTAGAGAACGGTCTGCCTAAGATACCTATTGAGAAAGCCAGGCTAAGGAGACTTATCTTAAAAATCTAGCCATACCAATTGATCGCTAGCCAACTCTATAGGTTGGGACAAGACGGTTCATTGTGTAAATGTGTGTGCGAGCATGAGATGCACGATGTATTGAGAGAAGCGCATGGTGGGATAGCTGGCAGACGCTTTAGTGGGGATACAACCGCCCATAAGGTGTTACAGTCCCAACTATGGTGGCCCACCCTATTTCACGATGCTGCTAAGTTTGTCAAACACTACGATGAGTGCCAGAGGACTAAGGTGCCCATGCACAAGGATAAGATGGAGTTGACCCCCGTAATAGCTCGACAGCCCTTTGAAAAATGGGGCATTGACTTCATTGGACCTATTAGTCCTGCGTCACAGTACTCCCAGGCACGCTACATCATTGTGGCAACGGATTACCTGACGAAGTGGGCAGAGGCAAGAGCCACTAGAAAGAACGATGCTAGAACCACTACGAAGTTTCTGTGGGAGCAGGTATTTTCACAGTTTGGTTGTCCAATCGAACTAGTGAGTGATCAGGGGCACGCACTTTATTAATGAAGTGATATCCCACCTGCTCTCAACCTTCCTAATCATTCATAGAATGGCCAAGCATAGTCCACCAATAAAATCCTAGTCAATGTGCTTACTAAGATAGTATCCACATCACGAAGAGACTGGGATAATAAATTGATAGCGTCCTTGTGGGCCTATCGTACAGCTTATAAGACGGCTGTCGGACAGACGCCCTCGGACAGACGGCCTTTAGGCTCTGACTTATGGAACAGAGGCCATTCTACCCTTAGAGTTCTTTGTCCCTAGCTTAAGGATAGCAGCTCAGGAGTGTTGGGAGGGAAGAGAAGCTTGGACCGACCGCTTAGTGGAGTTAGAGCGTCTCACAGAGATTCGACTCTTAGCCACCCATGCTCTGATTTGTGAGAAGGCATGACGAAAGATGTGGTTTGACAAGCATGTCAACCAACGCAACTTTGATCAAGGAGACCTTGCCCTACTATACTCAGTGAAAGGTCACAAACAGAAAATGAAATTTCGAGGACTAGGACCTTTCTGGGTGCGTGCAATTAATAGAACGGGCAATGTCAAGTTGGAGACGCTCGAAGGGGAAGGAATAGGCTTCTTCAATGGTAGTCGCATGAAAAAGTACTATCCTCCTTCCTATCCATTGCACGAGCCACCTATGGATGAAGCCCATGTCAATGTCTGCATAGCCACAATTACCGAACTAATAGATCAAGATGAAGAAGCAATAGCACCCACCTATCTACAAATCACAGTCACCACAGAACGGACGTAGTCTTTTGATGCCCTGATCGACGAAGGTGCCGACTGTAATATCTTGACGCATGACCATTGGACACACATCGGTCAGCCTAAATTATAGCCCACAAATGCTAAACTCAGCCCATTTGGGGGAAACACTTACTCACTCTTAGGAAAATGCAAAGTGGCTATCTCCATCGAGTCTGAAAGTATCCCAGTCATTTTTTATGTGTTACCAACATTAAAGGGGCCGGTGATAAGTCACTACTAGGTCACACTTTCAAAAAGCAGAAAAACTGCAATGTGGACTACAACCTAAATCGCATCCATCTTGTTGTAGGCAATGTGCACATAGTAACTACTTTCAGCAAGGGTCATCTTACGCCTCCTACAACTGCAGAGCCACCAATGGAGACTCCCACGACCAAGCCTAAGGACAAGGGCATGGATATCTCACCCCATGCTCCAACTGCTAGAATCAAACCCGCCCAAGCCATTCACATGGCCAAAGAGCCCACGCGCATATGGGTGCCAAAATGGCGAGGGCCACCTCCTGGTAAACCACAGAAACATGCTTCTAAACGCAAAAACTATCAGTCGCAGCCTAAGAGGCAGCCCAGATGCTATCGACATAGGCGCACTACCATGCCACGATGGATCTCGAAAGATCTCCTGCGATCACAAGGATACTATGAGGACAACCACTGGATATGGGTGCCTAAGTGTGGACATTCAAGAAGCTGAACTCTGAGCAACCCCACTCCAGCTGGACAGGCTGGCACATACAAAGCACAAACCGCAAAGAATGCTGAACTAGCACCAGTGATGATTAATGACTCCCAACACATTCATTTTCCCAAGCTGGATGCCCCAGCACCATCCAGGCCAGAGGAGTTGCGCATCCCCATGCCGGCTCGAATAGAATGCAGCACGCCTCCTATGCCACTGAAGCCCACTGCAGCATCTCCAAGTGCTTGAGAGTGCAAAGTTCCATTTGTGATGCCAGCAATGGAGTCACCCACTGTCTAGCCCAATTGTGCCATCACCACCAGCAGGTCTTAAGCCTTCGTACGAAAGACGATCTTTCCTTTCAGCGGCCAAGGATCTCACTAAGACCTCGGGGAATGACGTAGTGACATGCATCAAGGAGTTGGATGACACCTTCACCACATTTGCTAGGAGCTATGAGAGGCTTGACCTAGGACTTCTTGACGAACCCCTTGCTTCTGATGTTCGCGCGTTGCCATGCACTTGGGAAGACTATGAGTTTATGACCATCAAATTTCCCAAAATTGCGACCGAATTAATCGCTAATGGAGAAATCTCAAAGGAGCAAGCTGTTC
Organism: Lygodium microphyllum; assembly: GCF_053477565.2. Taxonomy (NCBI): domain Eukaryota; kingdom Viridiplantae; phylum Streptophyta; class Polypodiopsida; order Schizaeales; family Lygodiaceae; genus Lygodium; species Lygodium microphyllum. Next base: position 80,416,335 of record NC_141156.1, read on the forward strand.
TCAGACGACTAGTCACCTCTTACCGCAAGCCTACTCGCTCTACACCTGAACGAGAACTGGAGGAGCTCACACAGCTTGCCACCTCTGCTTCTTCATTCTTACAATTGTGGTATGCCTTACGACTCCAATGGGAGAAAAAAGGTCGCCGTATCATGACCAATGCTGAGCAAAGGAGGGCAATCAAAACAATTGAACGCGACCCTACTTATGTGGCACCTCTTTCATTTAGAGTTTTGGCCATTACACACAACATACACTTAGATGATCAGGTATTGGCCCACCCTTACATTGACCAGTTCCTCATGAAAGAGGAGTTGCACGTTGCTAGTCGCCTCAACTCCGGCGAGGATATCTTTCATGATGTCTTGACCTACATCACTCAAGCTTCCATACAACCATGTGAACTTGATCGTCATGCCCAGCTTGAATATAACCCTAATCTTTATACTTGGCTGTTGGCCAAGTAGCTCGCCCCACATAGCCCATGCGAGCCTTCCTCCTCCCCTCGCTAATCCTAAAAAGGATTCCCTTAACACTTGGGAAAAAAGGGGGGAGGAGCGAATGAGAACCAAATGATGTAGCAAGAGGTATAAAGGATGAAAATGATCAACTGAATTCAAATAAGAAAGAATGCAAGGAGGAAATAGATGTTGGTTGTGAATTATTTCTAAGTTTCATTCCTCTGAATTAGCACGGCAAACTGTCACACACATTCTTTCTTGGGTTTTGCTAGGAATGAATCAAGTTATAACGTAATGTTGACTTGGGTGATGACAGTCACCTACCATGGCAGGACAGGGTAGACTCCCATTCATGGAAGCGGAGCTGACAAAGTATGGAATCAGCATCGAGATGCGTGGATTTAGCCAATTCACATTCAAGCATACCATGAATCTAGATGAAGCCATCTTGGAAGAGCCGACCGTGAGGCAGCTGGTGGACAAATGCAACCTCCAAAAGTACATGGAGAAGGTCGGACAAGCTGTAGACTACAGCATGTGCACAGATTTCTTAAGGAACTTCGATGAAGGAAGGAGCTGTGGCACGGTCACAATGAGGGCGGGTGATCAGGAAAGAAGAGTGCAAGTGCCCCTTAACACAGACATTATCGAGAGAGCCCTGGGGCTTGTGCCCAAGAAAGAAAGACGCCCAAAAAGAGATGTGTATGCCATGCTCGGAGTCAGAAAAGAGGACGTGCACACGGTCAATGGAATCAGTCTGGTTGACATTCCAGACCCTGCGACGAGGATGCAAACTAAGATGATCCACGCTCTTTTCTCGGGCCATAGATACAACGCACTCATGAATAGAATTGGCGTGCCACTGCTGGAAAGCATTACATTAGGAGTTTCGGAGGAGGTGGATTGGAACAACTTTGTCCAGAAGACTATCATGACTTCAGACACCCTTCTGGCTCTAGCCGCAGCACCAGCTGGTGGGGAATCTTCGGCCTCTACCACACAATCCACAAGAAAGAAACCTGCCACCAAAGCCTCTACAATAAGATACGGAGGTGTCCTCACGGCAATCATTGATGAGACTATCAAGGATACCGGCGTGGAGGAAGAGCAAGTTAGGCACCAAAGCTCACCTCACCACAAGAAAGAAGGCTCGAGCAAAAAGACGCCAAGCGACGAAGGAGAGTCTAAAATACCACCCACTCAAACGGCCAAGCCACAGAAGCAAATGAAGTCCGACAAGAGCCAGAAAAAGAAGGAGGAGAGACTGAGCAAGGAGGAGTAGGCCGAGGTGAAGAGGGCCCAAAGAGAGTCAAGGAGGGTGGAGGAGCAATGACGGAAGGAGGAAGAGGAAGAACTCAAAAGAGTTAGAGAAGAGTCAAAAAGGGCAAAAGAGGAGAGGCAAAGAAGGGCGAAGGAGGAAGCCAACGAGCTAAGGATGAAAGAACTGGCTGAGTGGCAAGAAATCTGTTGAGGAAACCCATGGAAGAGGAGAGATCAACCCCTCGAGTCCCCACCATGAGGCTGAAGCAAGTGGCAGCGCGGAGGCAACCCCAGTGATCGTAGGCAAGGGCAAGTCACTGTTGCACCCCCTGCCTTCCTCCTTCGTGCCGGTGCTGACCGACACCAAAATCACCCCGCAACCCATGCCCTCTCTGGACATGGCCCAGCTGATGAGCATGATGCATATGCTTGTCACTAAAGTGGCTGAGATTGTGCCAGAGACCGGAGCGAAAAGACCCGCCACTGCAGATGCTGAGTCCACTGAAACGGCAAAAGCTGGAAGCATCAACCACCACAGCTCCAACTCCCATGCCACCTAGTGTGCGGACTACGACGCTTATGTGGCTGAGCTCCTGGCACAGTTGGATACAACAAAGGAAGAAAAGAAGGTGGCCCTGGTGGAGCTGGAAAAGGAAAAGAAAACTTCAGCAACCTTGAGGCTCGAAGCTTCAAGGCAAGGAGCCAACCGAAAAAGGGAGGTGAAAGTACTGCAGGATCAACTGGAGGCAAAAACGAAAGAAGCCCAGGATAACGAGAGCCGCCTGAGACAGAGGCTAGAGGACGAAGAGCAAAACCTGGTAGTCGAGCAGCAGAGCTTAAAGTTGCTAGTGCAGCAATATGCTGACCTGGAACAGAGAACAGCTAGACTAGAAGGGTATGGACAGTTGGTAGCTCAAGAAGGCGAGCCGAGTGAGCGACAAGAGAATACCATAGCAAAGCTATGGTATGAACTCGAGGAACAAGACAGGATGGAGAGAGAGATAGAGTTCCTAGCACGGGAAAGGCCGGCAACCCTCACAGCAGAAGCACAGGGGCGGCAATAGGAGGCACAATGACTGCAAGGTGCATTGGAGGTTACCAAGGAAGACACAAAGGCCCTCATGGCCATGGCCTTCACATAATGAAGACTGCACCTTGGGGAGATCCAGAGCCACGAGCGGCTAGCGTAAGAAAAGTCAGAACTAATCACTGAGGCAGAACAGAGGTTCAGTATTGCAAATCAAGCGAAAGAAATTGTCGAAGAACAGCTGGCTCGAAAATCCAGGGAGTGGCACCAACTCTGGGTCTTAACAAATGAACAACAGCAGGTGGTAACCACATTGGCAAGTGAGCTGGAAGAGGGAAGGAGGAAGATGGATGAAAGAGCCAATGCGTGGGAAGAGAACAACTTTGAAAGAATTAGAGTGCCTGGTGATGTCTGAGTGCGAGAGAGTGCTTGCCGAATCCAGGGCCGAAGCAGCTGATATATGTGCCAACGCACAAAGGCAAGTCTTTCTCAGCACAGTACTACATGTCATCCAAGTAGAGAGCAATGATTCAGTGGAGAGGGTGAGAAGAAAGCTGGAGTTGACTACTCGAGCGCTAAGATATGGCCTTTAGGAACGGGAGCTTCCCACCGGCACGAGAATCATGAAGGAGCAGCAATTCCACTACCTGCGCCGTGCCGGTCTCTCCACCATTGAGCTCAAGGAACTTGGATTTGGGTTCGAAGAACAGGAGCAGTCTACACCACCACCATAAGTGGCCCCAACAGGTGGCCAAGCTGAATGTTGAAGAGGGCCCGAACTTGGAGCACGATGGTGAAGAAGAACAACGAAGAACGCCCAGTCCACCTCTACCAAGCCTCCCGCCTGAAGAACCCGAAGATGCCCACATGCCTAAGCGCATTGTGGCAGCCAGAAGATGAATGTAGGAACTGGCAGAGGAAGCACAACGTAGAGCACGATCACTGCCCAGACAATTCCCTGATGAGCTGGTGCCACTACGAGGGGATCCCAACCCTATCGATTGGCCTCAGGAATTGATCATATGGCATGACCGGGAGTTCTAGACGATACCATTTGAGCTTTCATTTGCCGATCCACACTCGTTGGACCATGCATTGCCTTTAGGCGTTCTATCCAAGATCAAGGACCTAGACAATGACTTGGCAAACATATGGATAGAAGAGAGGAGCCTTATAATAACCATGTGGAGGCAAGAGCTTGCATATTACTGGTAGGACAAGGTGAACAGGGTCCCCAAAACCATCCAAGGCTACGAGGCACAGCCGAAGTGGCGGAGGAGGATTTGGGATGCCAATTTTGACGCCTGGACCGCCTTCTGCAGCTCACTTCCCGAAGAACATAACGACCCCATCTACATGCCCTACCCCCGTAGGCATGGAGTTGATTATGACCGCACTATTCATGGGGATTTTGACTTTCCTAGAATATATAATGTAAATGCCTGAAATCCTGAGGAGTGCCTAGTTTTTAGAGTAGAGGATCTCCTTCCATGCATCAACCGCTTCCTCGTGGATTTTTCGTCTTGCCCGGATCCAGCCTTCCTGACCACCTACAATTATCTCAATTATCTTAGGCTTATCAAATTCCTACTAACGCAAAGGCCTACAGCCAAGGAAGCCCACCTTCCCCCCCCCCCCCCCCCTCTTTTTTGACATCAACCTAGGAATAGATAGTAGGGCTATGACTAGATTAATGATGAGGGCAACCCTGCTTCCGTCCTTTTGCCTAGAAATCTTAGAGAATATGAATGATACCTACTTCACGAGGTGTAATCATCCCTTCTTGTCATCCACACCTCTGAAGGCCCGGGCTGCTATTAAAAAATACCTACAAAGCCGCGCCTTTCTATCCCAATGCCTGCGACCACCCCGCGCTTCGGCTAAAGGAGATAGGCATTAGCCAAAATGCCTCCTTTGAATGCAATCTTCAAAAAAAAAAGGGCACGAAGGCTCACTTTGCTCACCACACCTAGGGTTCACCCCTAGCCCCTCTCCCCACTTCATGCTTAGGGCACATCAAGGGCAAGACTTCCAGACCTATCACCCTAAGTTCTGCACTCCGCCTCCAACAACACATGAACTAGGTCCTCAAGTGTGGGACATTACCGAGGGCATACCCAAGGTTAGACCCATCCCCCAGTTCCACTGCACATGCACTTACACCACACCGTGAGACAAACACACCCCTTAGGGAGTGCACAACTTTCTCCTACAAGCTATGATCATAACTCAGTGATGGACCCACCATTGGCATAGATCTTGGAACCATGTGTTCTTTAGCTGATTATGGAGCCCAAGTTTTGGCAGTCGTCACAGAAGGGAAGTTACAATTGTGTGATAAATATCAAGCATCTGCCTAAAGATCAAGGCACGCCGGAACATCTCCCAATCAACAGAAATCAACACTCTGTCATCTCTCATTCACGCCAGCATCTTTTATTATGGTCATCTACCCACCAATTCCACTTAGCAACAGCCCCAACTACCCTATTGCTCCCCACCCTAGTGCCATGGAATTGGCACTCCTCTAGGAGGGGGTAATGTTTACCGCAGCACAAAAGATTACCGCAACACAAAGGATCGAAAAATGGAGCAGAAGTGTGGGAAAAATGGAAGAAGGAGATAACCGAAAAGGCATGGGACAAAGGAAGGAAAAGGCGCCTCGGATGGAAGTCAGACCGTGAAAATTTGAATGGCAACCTCTCCAGAAGGCTTCAATGTAACCTTGAGAAAAGAAAAGAGTAAAAGCATGCCATTAAATATGAAGGCGCCCCCGAACCCTTGTAAAAAGAGCGTCGGGCTCACTCTTGTGCAAATTGTATGCATTGGTGGGAATGGGATAAGTAGAACGGTGGGAAATAGGAAAAGAGGGCCTAGGCTAATGGCCGACCATGTAAAAAGTGGGGATGACCGCCCAAAAAGTAGGGCATGTATATAAAGTTCAAAAGTGAATGAGAAGCTCATTCTTGTTTGTGGCCAAAGCTTCTTCTTCTTCTTCTCTTGTTTCTTGCCTTCTTGCTTGTGCTTGAGTGAGGAGTTAGGGAGTGTGAGGGAGTGAGATTCTCTCTTCATTTTCTCTTCTTCACTTCTCTTCTCTTATCTTGTGCGGCTATGGAGGATGGAGCTTGACAGAGGGGGCTTGAGGTTGCTTGAGCTTGCCACAAGGATCATGGAGCTATCGGAGTGCAAGAGAGAGGAGGGAACTCGATCAAGCATCAAGGTAAGCTCACTACACCCGTAAGGTAGGCATTGCGCGTCCGCTATGTGAGAGGTAGCCATGGCCGCTCGGCTTGAAACGCTTAATCAATAAGCGGTCCTAGGTCTCAGGGTAGAGCTCCATAGCTCCCCTCCACCATGTTGACCTAAAAGTTTTTGTATATGCATCAAATCTTGATTGCTTGCCTCTTCTTGCATGTTTAAAGTATGTTTATTTTGCAAAGATAATTGATGTTCTATATCCTTCGTTAGTGGGACTAAAAGCTCTTCCCAAAGTGCACCAGGTCAAGCAAGTGAACAAATTACCAAGATGAACACAAATAAATTTCTCAATTGAGCACATGTTTGCATCAATGCAACTTCACGCAATCACATTTGCCATTCAAGATTAGTTTCCAACATTCCCTTTGCCATGCAAGCCTCCTTAAAAGTTAGATACCTCACATTATCAACTGTACGTAATTCCTCAAAGGAAGTGGACCCCTTGCATACAATGAGTAATAAACACAAATAGTATTTTTCTCTGCATGTAGGTGCAACAAAATATATTTGACCCCACGTATTTCCTTGCTTTCTCTTTGTCCACATTTTCTTTAGTGCATTCCAAACCCAATGCATTGAAAATTCGTGATTGAGGATTGTATTAGCATCTGGATATAAACGATTGTAAGTAAACCATTTAGTGAGAGTAGTTTTTTTAGTATTTTCATTTTGCAAAACGTCACAAATATTATATGAATCATGAAAAGAAAAGGTATTCTCTCTAGGTAAATGTATTTGCAGTTGTTGGATATCGGATTTCTCATCATGAAGTTTGAATTCAAATATTCACCAACATGATTCAGAAGCAAAAATATATCATGCATCCAAGTAGCTCTCAATATCATCTACATTTTGTGCACCAATATCATTGGATACCAAACCGTGCATAGTTGTAAATCAGATGGTCACACGATCATGGCCCTTATACACATACTTATATAAATAGTTGACAATTGAAATGGTAGAGCAAACCTCAACATTTTTATGAGCATTATACTTAGAACTCAAGTAAGGATTGTATGGCACCACCCATCGATTATCCAATTTGTTACCATTTGAATTGTGTATTCTTCCATCCAATCTCGACGTCTATACAAAGGATAACTAGTTTTATCAACTCTAGTTGCATGTATAAACTTTTTTGGATATCCCTTTCTACACTGTCCATCCATCATGCAAGGACTTCTTTGATTGAATACACCACATGGACCATGTATATTACATTTAGTGACAATTTGATAAAGATTCGGAAACCTTTCCTTATCAGGTAGCTCAACACACACCAATTTATCATAATGTTGTGGTTTTAGTGGCCTAAAGTGTGACTCAACTATTAAGAGCGTGTGCGAATGAGGTAAACCTCTCTTTTGGAACTCTATCATGGATACATATCCACCTTTACCAAATTGTTCTTTTTTGACTATCATATGCATCATATCCTTGTGTTTGAAACAAAAAACTCTAGCAATAAAATTTGGCCGATCATATATAGATTGCCTAGGCAACAAAGTATCCATAATTTTAGATCACTTAGGATTACATGTCGTGATAAATAAATCAAATTTTCCTTTATTGCACACAGTTGCCATGGCACCTTGATATAATTGGTACACGAATCTTAGTATGCCTAGGAAGCAAGATGGTAACACTATTTTGTTGCCTACAACAATCCCATTAACTTTGTTAGCAATTGCGTCTAAATCATTGACCATATCAGCCAATCCCCTATAGATTACAACTCACAAAATCACTTGATTATGATGACACCAAGCTAATCTACATTGCTCAATGCTACGATAGGCATCCACAATGTATTGTTGCAATAAGCGACCACCGCGCAATAGACATGCTTTCGTATCATCATGTATTTGAAGGCATAATATTGCATTTGAGAGACACAAACTTCGTTTAGAAGATTGTTGGCAATAATATGATAATCCACATATGCATATGGAACTCTAATATGCCATCCATCCTCTCCATTTAGAAAGAGAAGAACGTATAAGCCTTGTGTAAGTTAGAAATGAAAATTAGCTGGCCTTGGTGAGTGCAAAATTGAGTGTTATGATGATCGAGCATGTCATCATCACCTTGTCTAGGCATGATTGTAGTAACCTCACTTATAGTTGAAATTGAATATTCTCTAGATGTGGATCGATTCTAAAAATTTGGCATTCTTGTTTCCACTAATGGATTGAGTTGCAAGCTTATACCAACTGCTATAAAGGCTTGTGCATAAACATTGTGATCATGCATTATTTGTTGAAGCTCCTCTAGCAAGTCTCCATGCAAAATCCCCATGCGATTCAATAACTCATGCTCAGTATCCTAAATGTAAAGTTGTGCAAACTTTGGTACTTGTTGATCATCGGTAGTAGGGAACCCATGCGGTGATATATTGATCCATGGACCTGAAAGGTATATCCATTCCCATTTTGGGGTAAAAGCTCATCAAACTTTGTACCCATTGAAATAAAAGCCAACGCACTATTGTAAGCACTTATATTTTTCTTGAACTCTCTATTGTGTGGATGTGAGCCATCCAACAAATTACATAGAGGTTGTGGTGTGGCTGTTGTAGGTGTGGTAAACTTACCTTTCCTTTTCTATAACAATGCTTTCCAATGAAAGTTGAATGCATTCTTTTAGTTTTAGATTGCCACAACTCAACCGTGTGATGCTCACAAACCTTGGCAAGTGTACTAACTATATGCAAGTTTGATTTTTGAAAGAATAATATTATTTTAGATGGATGAATATCCAGATCAGGTGGCATGTCATGGAGAATTGAACAAAATCCACCATTTTGAGGAAGAAATATAGATGCTAGAATCCTGCATTGGTGATCGAATATCTCCATATGTGCAACTGTAGTATGTGTAGATGTGTTGCCTTCTTGAGTAAGGCTAGGTGGTTGAACTTCAAAGGGCAGCAATGGTGCATGTAGCATTTGAGCATTTGCAACATTCAAATTTGGAGCTCGAATGGCATATCTGTTGTTATTTGTTGTATTGCAATGCAAAGGTTGTAATTGTGTTGTAGCTCTTGACCTTTGTCTACATTTAGCCCATCGAGCATTTATCTATGCACAATCAATTGAGTGTTTGAATTGTTTAGACTTTGATTGTATTGTCAAGTTGTGCTAGGTATCAAAACTTGAAAGGGTAGAAATTCACGAACACCGAAGGTAGATGCAACATGGTTATCCAACATTTGAATATCTATATTGGGGATAGTTGCATTTCCTTCTTGACCAATAGCACATAGTTGAACTTATAAGGGTAACAATGGTGCAACTGGCATTTGGACACTTGTATTGCTTGCAAGTAGATCTTGAATGGCACCATATTGATTTCTAGTTGCAATTTGATGCAATTGCTGTAATTCGGTTCTAACCCTTGCCATGTGCCTACATTTAGCTCTACTAACATCAAGCACTTGCCTATGCACACTAAATCTCCCATTTGCATTATTTACGCTTTGATTGCAATGTCAAGTTATAGTAGGCATATGCACTTGAAAGGATAGCTATTCATGAACAATAGAGCAAGATGCAGCCTTAAAATGATTGGCTTAGCATAGATCATTTGACATTTGAATTTTAACATTGACTCCATTTATATCATCTTGTTCATGCACATCTCTTGCATGGCAATGAGCACGTAATACAGTCCTAACTCACGTGACTTGCCTACATTTATCTCCAGCCATAGAATGTGTTGGGAGCACCATTGTTGAGGATAACCTAAGATGAGAAAAGGCAAAAAAGAGTATTGTGATAACAATTTTCACAAATGCCAAGCTATCTAAACATTATTTAGATATTATTACACTTTCGAGAACATACAATTTCAATCTTTTAATTTGACAGAAGCAACAATGCAATCACATAGGCAACAATTCAAATTGGAGAAGCATATTATGTCATTGTCATCATGAGGATACATAAGTCCAAATCTAACAATAGAATGAACATTTCTATTGGAGGATTTCTGAAAAAGGTATTGAATAAAGTACATATGTTGAATTTGTACTATGCATTTGATGATGAGCCGATGTGATGATTCATTTGGTTTAACATCGCAAAGAGCCTATTCAGGCAAACTCTCAAAGATGTGACTTGAACATCATGGGCAATGCTATCAAGCACAAGCAAGTCGTCATTCTTCTAAGTCAATAACTCAAACACGCCATCCTCTATGCGACTGTTGCTCTTAGCAAGGTCTTGCACCTTATCTTCACGATTTTCCAAAGCCCACGTTTCCCAATATTTGTGAATAAACTCATAGATTTCTCCTATGTAGCCATTTATTTCATTTATATCTTCCATTAAATTTAGCCCATCAACCAAGCCTCCTTCATATATTTCTACCGATATCTTATTGATCTTTTGAAGACGATCATCAAAGTTTTGATCGAGGGAGATTGAAGATCTTTGACATTTACATAGATTTTTTATTTGTTTCTCAATTACATCCAAGTGATGTATGAACTTAAGGAATACAACACAATTGTTGTGTCCTTAAACATGTTTAAGGGCACATTGAATTGACCTCCTCCTTACCATGTCTTTGATTTTATGCACATTGATCCCTACATTTGGAGTGCATAAAACAATGTCTACTACACAAACATTGTTTCTTACATCTGAGGCCTCCACATGATCCATACTACCATGGTTATACACAAAATATTGAGAGAGAGAGAGAGAGAGAGAGAGAGAGAGAGAGAGAGAGAGAGAGAGAGAGAGAGAATGCATAAGTGAACTATATATATATATATATATATATATATATATATATATATATATATATATATATATATATATATATATATATATATAAACCAAAACATAAACATTAATAATAGCCAAACTAATGATCAAGTCAAGTCAATTCAAAGTTCAATGATGGTATTAACCATAACTCAACTAATCAAGTTAATTGATTTCAACATTCAAGAACGATATTAAACATAAACAAAAAACTTACGAAATAAAAAATAAGTTTTAAAAGTATAGATGGAAAAGCATGTACATGCAAAGATGAAGCCAATTGACGAATGCAAATGCAAAAGAGTGGTAAACTGCATTCAATAAAACAGTCACCAATGTAACATCGGAGAGAGCATACAAATCATTTTTAAATAAGAAAGTGAAAAATATCTTATAGAAAATAAATACTAACATCAACTAACCTTTAAAAGTAAATACAAATAACTATCTTTTAGTATGAAACATTAGTTTTATAATAATACACAATGATAAGAATGATAAAAATAAATAGTACTAATATAATAATTTATTTTATTTAGAATAATAAAGCAAGAGAGAGGTTTATTAAAATATATAAATTATAAATAGCAACAAAGAATTTAAAAATAAATATAAATAATTCACACATAGTGGTACTTTTAAACGTTTTAAAGGACATAAATTGGTATATGTATATATTATGTGCGTGTGTGTGTGTGTGTGTGTGTATGGACATTGATAATATACAATAAATTATGTTAATAACTATATGCATATTTGATAATCAATTACACACACATGTTATATACATATAATTATATTATAATATCATTAACATACAAAGTCATATCTATACTTATAAAATAGTTGCATATTATTATGGTAATTATATACATAATTATGTGGTAAATTTATATACAAATATGTTCTATTTAATGTATACATATATAAAAAATCAAAAATTTATTTAAAAAGTAGTAATTATGTATTGCATCATTGCGAGAGAGAGAGAGAGAGAGAGAGAGAGAGAGAGAGAGAGCTCTTAAAGAACACATATACTAATAAATTTAATATTGTTGGTGGATATATATATTATCTACAAAAAAAGTTCTCTCACACGCACGCACGCGCACACACACACACACACAAATATATATAGACAATTTTAAACATTTGAAAGGATATATTGCCTTCATTTCTTATCTCAATTGTGTACATGTGTGTGTAGGGATATTGACAATATAAAATAAGTTATATTAGAACCTATACATATTTAATAATTGATTATATACATAAAATTATTATATACATATAATTATATACTTATAATTAATTGAACTAAAATAATAAATTATTTTATTTCTAGAGAGAGAGAGATCTTAAATTATATAAATAATTGCAAAATATAAAATATAAATAATAACATATCAATTTAAAAACAAAAATAATAGTTATCTCACACACACAAAGAGGTAATTTTAAAAAATTTAAAGGATATCAATTGGTATATGCATATAAGGCATACATTGGATTTACCATTGGTACACACACACACACACACACATTTAATAATCGATTATACACATGTATATATTATATACATATAATTATATTATAATATCATTAGCATTTTAAATAACATATAAAGTCATATCTATATTTATAATATAATTACATATTATTATGATAATTATATACATAATAATGTGATAATTTTATATACACATATGTTCTATTTAATGTATACATGTATCAGGAAAAATATAAAGAAAATAATTACTAATTATATATTGTACCCTTGCAAGAGAGAGAGAGAGAGAGAGGCAGTGCCTGTGTGCATATGTCACATGCACACAAGCATTGTCCCCCCTTTCTCTCTCTCCCACTCTCTCTCTCTCTACTTAGAGAGAGAGAGAGAGTGCATGTCACACATACATGCACTCCCTCCCCCCCCTCCCCCTCTCTATATACATAACATGGCACAAATGGAGATGAACACGGCTGAAGACAATAGACCACCTATGTGATGTGAAGACAATGGAGGTTGCTAGTATGAAGACAATGGAGGTGACCTGCGTAACGAAGGCCGCTGGTACGAAGACGATGGAGATGACATGTGTAGTGAGGAAGGAGATGGAGGCCGCCAGCACGAAGGACACAAAGGGCACTACATTCTATAGATGCGATGTAGGCATGCAAGCCACGACTGAAGACGCAAGTGTGTGGAATGGTGCGAATGCTGTAAAATTTACAGGCATGGTGCGAAGGATTTCAAAATTTAAGTTTCTCACAAGACAACACGTGGCACCTCCAAAAGCTTTGGTTAATACGAAACGCTAGTCCGCTTCGCAACAACTTCGCACGCGAGGCTGCCGCGAAGCAGCATGCGCAACTTCGCTCAATAATCCATTTCTCCTCTTTCTCCCTCCTATTTCCCCTCTCCATTTCCAATATGATTTCTCTCTCTCTCTCTCTCTCTCTCTCTCTCTCTCTCTCTCTCTCTCTCTCTCTCTCTCTCTCTCCAATTCTCTCTAAGCATCCTCTCTCTCTGTCTCACATACACACACCAAACTTAAAACTAAAAGTAGTTAAAAAAATTTGTAACACAAAATGCGAGACATAGAAACAATCTCTTCCATACACCATACTTACAAACTTTCCTCTCGACATCAATGTAAGCAATCATATGCTTGCACGCGCGATACTTAAAAACAACAATGTAATACTAAAACGAGTCATAATCGAGACAAAGACCAAGTACCACGAAAAGAATTTCTATAAGAGACCTAGTGAAAACTAGCCACAAAGGCCAAGTATAAGGCACGCAAGTGTTTCTAAGCACCATAGGCAAATGGCCGATACCAACAAAAAAAGACAATGTCTCGAAGATGCCTAATAGAAAGAAAGCTTCCTCTTCTTTGAGTAATCATTAACAAAATCTTCCTTGTTGAGCAAAACACGCAAAGGCGAAGCCAGGAATGATCCCATAGTTTCCATCGGTAATCGCATGGGCGATGCAGTAGTCCTACCTCTCTCTTTACCACTTGCATTGGAACAAAAATCACAATATAAGTACGTGGAACAACAATGTTACACTGAAACGAGCCATAATTGAGACAAAGACCAAGCACCACAAAAAGAATTTCTATAAGAGACCTAGTCAAAATGAATCCACAAAGGCCAAGCATAAGGCACCGACGTGTTTCCAAGTATCATAGGCAAATGGCCGATGCCAACAAAAAAAAGACAATGTCTCCAAGGTGCCTAACGGAAAGAAAGCTTTCTCTTCTTTGAGGAATCATTAACAAAATCCTCCTCCTTGAGTAAAATATGTGAAGGCGAAGCAGGGAACAATCCCACAGTTTCCATTGGTAATCGCATGGGCGATGCAACAATCCTACCTCTCTCTTTACCACCTGCATTGGAACAAAAATTACAATATAAGTATGTGGAACAACTAACAAAGATCATTCCATCCCAACAGTAATAATACCTGGTTGAATATTTGTGAACCACTGCGTAGGTACTGACAAACATTGATCCAGTGTCACATAACAACCCAAATCCTTGAACCCATACTTGAACCAATGCCTCGGTATCTTATCAGTATGAGAGTGTTGAAATCTCTTCTTATGGTCAACCTCGTACATATGCACCCAAAAACATTGCATGTATCCACAATGTACAACTTCAATAAAAATTGGGAGCTTGATGTCGATATCAGCATTATCATATAAACACTCGATGACCCTTGCAAGTGTCATTCTTATGATATCATCAAGAGCTACAATGAGTAACGTGCACTGTAGCTCCTTTTGATAGTCAGAAGCTGGGTAATAGTGCCACTCTAGGATAGGCATCTGCAAAAGTTAATATGAAAAAAATATACTTCCAATAAAGTATACGCCAACCAAACAGGGCACAGAGAGCAATTCACATATATGCAAAACCAGCTTCCCTGCATGGTCGTCAATAACTACTCCACAAAGAAAGCAACAGATTGCAATTCACATATATGCAAAACCAGTGTCCCTACATGGTCATCAATAACTACATCTCCACAAAGAAAGCAATGCACATTACTGCACCTTTCGAAGAACATCCTTGTATACAATGTTTGTGATCATATCCCCATCCTCTTCACCCAATAGCACTTTCACACCATGAGAAGATTTTACCCTTGAAAATGCAACATACAGCTAACCATGTGTAAATACTAGTGCCTTTAGATAAAGCCCAACAATGAACAAAGTCTACCCTTGTGACTTGTTGATTGTCATAGAGAATGCCAACCGGATGGGAAACTGTCTTCGCTTCATGGTAAATGGCAATTGTGTAGCATTCGAAACAAAAGTAATTCGGGGAATAAAAACTCGTTTGTCCACATTTGCCCCTGTTATTATCTGAGCATCTATCACTTTCCTATTGAAAGCTCTTATGGGAGCTTTCCCTCAACCGCCAAGACCCGTGGACCGCTTATTGTTTCAAGCGTTCCAAGCAAGCTCTAATGGCTATCTCTCACCTAGCCGACGCGCCGTCGATCCTACAAGTGTAGTGAGCTTATCTTGATACTTGATCGAGTACCCTTCTCTCTCTTACACTCTGGTAGGTCCACGATTCTTGATGCTAGCTCAAGCATCCTCAAGCCTCCTCCATCTCCAAGCTCCATCCTCCATAGCTGCACGTGCAAGAGAAGAGAAGAGAAGAGGAGATGGTGAAGTGCTTCACCCTCTTGATCCCTTACTCCCACACACACTCACTCCCTCACACTCTCACACTCCCTCTCTCAAGAGCACACACCATCAAGAAGGAGAGAAGAAGAGAGGAAGAAGAAGACTCTTTTTGCCACACACCAAAGAATGAGCTTCTCATTCACTTTTCAACTTTATATATAAAACCCTAAATCCCTTTTGGGCGGTCATCCCCTTTTTTCCTTTTTCACATGGCCAGCCGTAGCCTAGGCCCTTTTTCCCATTTCCCACCACTCTAATTTCATCTTATTCCCAACTAATGCGTACAATTTGCATAGGAGCGAGCCTGGCGCTCATTTACAAGGATTCGGGAGCACTTCCATTTTTAATGGTGCGCCTTTTACTCTTTTGTTGCCTCGGGCCAACACTGAGACTTTCTGAGGGTCGTGCTCGAACATTTAAAATTTTCAGGGTCTGGTGACCGGTCAAGGTGCCTTTTTCGTTATTTCCTTTTTTCCGTTTTCCATTCCTCTATGCTGCGGGAAACATGGTAACATTACCCCCCTCCTAGCTAAGTGCCAGTCCCATGGCACTGCAATGGGAGTAGTGGCTAGTTAGGTCTACTGCGAGGCAGAACTGGTGGATGGATGACACCTCTTCCAAGGTGGTTGTGTGAATGAGAGTTGATGGAGTTTAGTGACGATGACCAGGAGAGGTTCTAACGTGCTTTAGGCTCCATGAAGATGCTCGGCATCTTTCACACAGTTGTGGCATCCGTTATGTAGCCGGTCGTCCCTTGAGCATCAGAAACGCTTGAAGCAATAAGCAATCCCTTAGGAGGATGGTATTGGAGGGATTTATTCTGGAGAAGCCTCCCCCCGACCTCTGTCTTGACAAAGATAGGTTTGTCTTCGTATTGAAAATTTGTGTCGTTGATTTGAAGGTCTTTGTCTTTGAGTTGAAGGTCTTCGGTACAGCGTTGAAGATCTTCAACTCTGCATTGAAATTCTTCAGGCTTGTGGAATCAATAAGCGATCCGTAGATCTTGAGGCATTGCGCATGTATCTTTGGAAGATGAGGTTCCAAGATCTATGCCAATGGCAGATCTATCTTGACTTGGTTCAATCATGGTAGCCCTCAGCAGGCAGATGGCTGGATGCTGGCACATGGAAAAAAGTTTTGGTCATTAAAGGATGCTGTGGGTGATCCTCTTCAGCGAAGTAACCATTTCTTGAAACTCGAACATAACCTGCAAGAAAAGTTGTGCACTCCCTAAGGGGTGCGTCTACCTCTCCGTGTAGTGTGTGGTGCCTGTGGCAGTGGAACTGGGAGATGGGTCTAACCTTGGGCAAGCCCTTGGTAACGTCCCACACTTGAGGAGCCAGTTCGTGCGTCGTTGGAGGTGCGGTGCAAGTCTTAGGGTGACAGGTCTGAAAGTCCTGCCCTTGATGTGCCCTAAGTGTGAAGTGGGGAGGGGGCTAGGGAAAACCTTAGGTGTAGTGACTATGGTGCTTTTTCTTTTTCTTTTTCTCTTCTTTTTTTTTTTGTTCTTCTTCTTTTTCTTCTTCTTCTTCTTCTTCTTCTTCTTCTTCTTCTTCTTCTTCTTTTAAAATGATAAATAGGCCTAATTGTCTTCATTGGAATGAGGAGGGGAAGGGGGTCGAATAGATTTGCTCAAAAACTGGTGACTTTACATGTAAACTTTCAGATTCATGCGGACATGAAGAGAAGTGGTGGAGAGGAAAGGGTGATTGCACCTAGTGAATTGGCTATCGTACATATCTTCTAGGAGGGCTAGGCAAAAAGAGGGAAGGAGACTAGCCCTCATCATAAGACGAGCCATGGCGCAGTTGTCTATAGCGTTAGGATCAAAGAATAGGGGAGGTAGGCTGCGCTCTTGTGGAGTCGGGTACTGCTTAAGGAGTAGCCTAAGTAACCTAAGTTAATTACAAGTTGTTACAAAAGCGGGGTCAGGACATGAGGAGAAATCCGCAAGAAAGTGCGTCATAGACTCATCTAGGCTTTCGGTGGTAAAGAGAAGGGCATGCTCGAAGGATACTACAGTGGAGTTATAAATAATAGGGAAGTCGTACTGCCCGTGGAGGGTGGCATCAAAATCCACCCCTATCCTTCGAGGGTACGCCATGTAGGTAGGGTTGTTCTGCTCGAATGGCAAGGTGTTATAAAATGCCATCCAGGCAAGCATGCTGATGTCGCATACTCGCCTCCTCCACAGGGGTTGGCTTTTGTAGCCTTGTATAGTGTGTGGGACTTCAAAAACTTTATTTTGCTAGTAGTCGGCCGCTTCTGTGCCCCAAGAGGTCGAGGTCTTTTCTTGCTCTTTTAGCCATCTTTGCCCCAACTGGCCACCGACTGCGATTACCTCATCCATCACCTTGAGCGGCAGGACCCTCCGCAGATTGTTGGGTAGGAGGAAACTATAGGTGAATGGATCCTTTCCTTGTTCCTGTATCTCCCACAACACCAGTTCTGCGTGGAATCCTATGGGAAGATCATCAGGGCACGGTGGGAGAGGTGCAGACAGTAGCACGGCTAGTTTAGCTCTTAGCTTTTTCCTGGCTTCCTCCACTAGCTTTTTGCTTCTTTCCCTAGAGGCAGCTTTTCTTTCTGCAGATGGGTCCTCTTGTGGTGGCTCTTGAGACTGCGGCGAGGGGGGTTGTGGGACTACATCCTCCCTGAATCGATTCATATCGATTTCCAGTTCTATTTCCTCCCTCTGCCCTTCTGCGTATGCTGCTTCTTCCTCGAATCCAAGGTCGTCGATTTCCTAGGGGGTTAGGCCGGCAAGCAATAGGTATTTCGTTGCTCATCCAAGCTCAGCCTAACCTCCACAGGTAGGGGTGGCATCTATAGTCCAGTGTGTAAGGCCCTTCGTGCCATGCCGAGCTTTCTCTGTGTCACCTCCAATGGCTCTCCTTGCACTACGTGGGTGGCGTCCAGGATGGTATCGAGGAAGGCTTTCTGTTGAATACTAAAGGCCACTTGGGCTCCTTCTGCCTTGCTCTCTGCGATGATTTTCTCCTTCTCTGCCAGAGCAAGGTGCCGCGCCAGTGTCTTCACCCTCTTTTCATTGTGCGCAGCCCACTCCTCTGCTCTTTTGTTCATCACTTCCCAGCTCTCTCCTTGCTTTAGGGTTAGCATCATGAGGTTCTACTCATAGTCTTCCAATTCCCTGACTAGCCTCTCTTGCTCTTCTTTTTCAGAGGTTAGCTGGTCTGTCAGGCGCTCGATTTCCTCCTACTGTTCCTTCATACCTTGTTTTCTCTCTTCGTCCCTGGCATTCAGCTCAGCCACAAGTGCATCAATCTGAGTAGATTTCGCAGCAAGCTCCTGGTATTGCACTATCAGGAGCTTGTGCTCTCTTTGCATTTTTACTAGCTCCTGTGTCTCGTTTTCGAGCTGCTGCCTCCAGTGCTCCTCCCTCTCATCCTTAGCCTTCATTTCTTGTCTGAGATCTACGATCTCCCTCTGTTGCAAGGCTATCATTCTCGTTTTATCTAGCAGGAAGGCGGCCATTGATTCCTTCTCGGCTGCCAACTCAGCCACCGCTATCTTACATTCCTCCTTAGCTTTCTCCGATTGGGAGAGCAGCTCGGCGATGTATTCGTCGTAATTAGCCAATGGCATCATCGTTATGTGGATGGGCGAGGTTGAGGCTTCGACTTTCTGCCTTTTGGGCTCTTGCATGGACTCCGCATCCGCAGTTGGCCTCTTCTGTCCTGTGGCCGTGGTTTCTGTGCCCCCTGGCCCATCTCTTTGTTGATGAAATACTGCATCCACACCACGAATTTTGACACGTCTGCACTGGTCGAGATGCTAGGGGTGATGGTGGTGGGTTCAGCAGAAGGCACCAGTAGGGTAGGAATCGGATGAATCGGGGCCTTGCCCTTGCCCTCAGGGACTGGAGGTGGCACAAACTCTGGCACCTGCGTGCTAGACTCTGGCCCTTCTTCTCTATGCGGGCTCAGGCTCCTTAGTTTGTCTGCTCAGCTCTGTTGCTCGATGGACCCCGGCGGGTGGCTTCCGCCAGGTCCTCCTCCTCCTTCCTTCGTAGCTCTTCCTCTTCCTCATCCGCCTTTCTCTTCCTTTACTCCTCCGCTTTCCTCTGCTCTTCCTTTTTTTTCCCATTTTCTTCTTTTCCCTCCTTTTTCTCTATTTTGCTTCTTGTTTCGACGCCTTCTTTGCTGTCTGTAATTCTTCTTTTTCCTTCTCCTCCTCCTCCTCCTCCTGTCTCTTCGTCCTCTCTCTCCTTTGCTTCTTTTAGTGACTCTTTCTTTGCCCTTTCCAAGTCTTCTCTCTCCTTCTTTCTGCCTTCGTCATCCTTCTTCTTCCTCTGCGTCGTCTTCTTCTTGGGTTTCCTGGTTGTCTTTTTGCTAGTCTGTCCCTCCCCTTCTTCTTCTGTTTCAGTTCTGTCGATGGACCTATCCTTGTCCCGGTGAGGAGGCGACCTCTCTGGCATTTCTCCTTCTCCTTCTTCCACCTCTTGTGCTTCCTTCACTGCCTCTTGGATGAGTGCAGTCAAGACTCCTCCATACCCGATGAAGGAGGCTTTGGAGGAGGCTTTCTTTCTTTCCGTAACTTTGGAAGCCGAAGATTCTCCTCCTGCTGGTGCACTTCCCAGGGCCAATGCTTTGGCCACCTAATCAATCGTTTTTCGCACGTACCCGTTCCAATCCACTTCATCTAGGGTATGGACTGCTACATGCTCCAACACGGGTACACTAATTCGATGCATTAGTGAATTATAACGTTGGCTGGAGAAAAGCACATGTATCAGCTTGGCCTGCATCCTGGCTTCTGTGTCATGGATGTCCTGGATACTTATGCCGTCATTTGTGAGCACCTCTTCTTTCTTCATTTTTAGCATGGCATAAACATCCCTTTTTTGTTTCCTCTCCGTCTTTGGTACCAATCCCAAAGCCTTCTCCACCAAGGCTGGGTCTAATCGGACCTGTAACTATTTTGCATCTTCTCCTCTACCCACTGTTACAATACCACATTCTTGGTCTGGATTGTATGTTCTGAGGAACTCCACGCACTTTAGGTGGTCCGACTCCTATGAGAATTTTTCAAGATACTTTGTGAGGTTGCATTGTTCCACCACCCTCCTGGTTGCTTCCTCCTTGGCCACCACGACTTCTATGTTGTGGATGGTTCGGAATTTGAGCTGGCTGAAGGTGCAGTTCTCTAGATGGATGTGGTATTGCTCCCTTTCCTCGTCTATGAACGGGAGTCGATGGGCGCGGTCTTGCTGCGACATTTTATGCTCCTGCCATAAATCATAACTTTCATTAGTATTTTCCACATATCAATTTGCTGATTGCAGGAAAATAAAAACTCTATGCTTTTTGAATGAATTCATTAGGAAGCCATGTAGATTTTTCTTTTTACACTTGGACTTTTGCCCTTTACTTCAAGGTTTTTCTTGCCCATTTTCCTACCTCGTCCGTTTTTTTCATACTACATGCTTATGCTTTTCACTAACTTTGCTTTAATGTATCCCCTTTGATTCATTTCTCATCTGATTCATTTCACCTTCACCTTACCCCCTCCCCTTCCACCTTGAAAAGAATCCTTCCTAGGATTGAGGGTCAAAAGGTTAAGAGCTCTCGGCATGTTGGGGTAGGAGTTACTTGTAAAGGATCCAAGTATAGAAATTGGGATTGTATTCCAGTTGAGCTGCGCGGTCCAAATCGAAAGGTCGAATTCCCACGTGCGTGATGTATGTGAGAACATCTGTGAGGAGGTCACCAGAGTCGACCCGACTCTCAACGTGGAGTTCTTCTTCTGTTAAGAGGCGATCGAGGTAGAGGTGTCCTTTGAGGTGTTCTTCCATGGGTCGGTTCCAAAGAGTGGTTAACACTCTATACGAGGTGGGCGCAACGTAAGTGGGATCGTACTCTGCCATTTTGATGGCGTGGCGTTGCTCGGCGTTGGCCATTATGTGGCATCCTTCAACTTCCCATTGCAGCCTAAGAGTATACCACTGCCTCAAAAAAGGTGATCCGGTGTCAGCAAGGTGTGATAACTTTGCGATCTCTTGGTTAGTGATAGTAGAAGTGGTTCGTGGATCGTATGACGTGATAAGGCGTTGTTTGATGGCTTGCTCCTTGGAGATCTCGCTTTTGATCAAATCAGTGGGGTGGAGCGAGAAGCTTTTGCAAATGCGAATTCAAAGGTCTCCCAAGAGCAAGGCATGTTGCGCACTTCCATTGCAAAGGGTTCCTCCAATAGACCTAAGTCCAAGCAATCATAGCTGAGGGCTAGCAATACGAAGGTGGCATCAAGTCGTTTAATGCATTCCACTACGTCATCCCCGGTGTCCTCCGCAAGGTCAGCGGCTAACGCTAGGAGGGATTTTCGTTCGTAGGAGGGCATAAGGCTGACAAGTGGTTGAGGTTTAGCAGAACAAGCATTTTGGACAACAAAGATGGGTGGTTGGGAGTTTCCGTGAGCCTGCAATTGGGCTGTCTGGAATATGGGTGGATTAGGGTCAGCCTTAACAGATGGACTACTACATTCAGCTTTGCTTTGGGGAGTCGGATTGACTTGATCAAGTGATGCCTCCTGTGACGGTGGCTGTTGCTTGGGCCGATAGGTTTGTGCGACTCTCTTGGGCCGAAGCATAGATGAGTCGGATGGTTGGGGCTCTGGAGAGCATTACGGCCTATGGTTTTGAGGTGTTAAGGGACGTGGGCTAATCAAGCTTGAGGGTGGCATATGACTAGTGCCTTTGGTCGTGGGGGCCTTAGGGATCCACAGTGAGGTATTTCCCTCATAGTAGCCTTGCGCATGCAAGAGGGCTTTAGGGACCCATCTTTGCTTAATCACGCGGCTCTTCCTATGATTGCGTCTTGGCCTCCTAGGTTTAGAGTGCTGGGTCTTATGAGGATAGGCGTGTCAAGTCCTAGGCGGTTGTTGCGGCTGTTTAGGCATCCACTGGAGGCAAGGCTGTTGGGCCCTTACTTTGGTCGCTGCGGGCTGCTGTTTATGGAAGTCGGGGAGCGACAACCGCGCACTACCCCCCTCCTTAGTCTTGCTTATGGATGTTTCTACCGGTGGCTTTGCGGATGGTGATAGTGTCGCACAGTCCTTGCTGAAAGCTGTGACAATGCGCACATTGCCTATTGCTAGGTGGATGCGCTGCGACTCATAATCAACATTGCAGTGAGTCTGCTTTTTGAAGGTTTGCCCCAACAGCGACTCCTGCATGCGTCTGTGGCACTTGGCAACACTTAAAAAAGCATTGGAACAGTCTCAAACTCGATAGAAACGGCGACTCTGCACTTGCCGAGAAGTGCGTATGATTGAGCTCCATATGGGTTTAATTTGGCAGTTGTGGGTTGAAGTAGGGGTTTGCCAAGTTGGATCCAATGATTGTGGGTTAAGACATTGAAGTCTGCCCCCTCATCGATCAAGGCGTTGAAAGCGCATGTTTGCTTGGCAGTGACCGTGACACGGAGGTAAGCGGGTTCTACGGCTTCCTCATCATCTTCGTTGATTTTAGCGATTGTAGCTACTCGTACTTTAACCGGCGGCTCTAACAAGGGTGGCTCATGCAAAGGATGCATGGGAGGAAAGTACTTCTTGACACGACTGCCATTGAAGAAGCCTATTCCCTCACCGTCTAGTGTCTCAAGCTCTACATTGCCGGTTCGGCTGATCGCACAAACCTTGAAGGGTTCGAGACCTCTGAATTTCATTTTTTGCTTATGCCCCTTAACTGAATAAAGGAGCACTAAGTCACCCTGTTCAAACTTGCGCTGCTTGACATGCTTGTCAAACCAGCTTTTGCATCGGGCTTTCTCACAAATCAGCGCGTGGGTGGCTAGAAGACGAGTTTCTGATAGGCGTTCCAGCTCGACCAAGTGTTGCGTCCATGCCTCCTTCCCTTCCCATTGTTCTTGAAGTGCTATTCTCAAGCTAGGAACTAAGAATTCTAACGGTAGAATTGCCTCAATTCCATAGGTCAACCTAAAGGGGGTTTGGCCGACAGCCATCTTATAAGCTATGCGGTAGGCCCATAAGGCTGCCATCAGCTTGTTGTCCCAGTCGCTGCGTGAGGTTGAGACTACCTTAGTCAGGACATTGATAAGAATCTTGTTAGTTGATTCTGCCTGGCCATTAGCCTGAGAGTAGTATGGTGAGGATTTGCGATGGATGATGAGAAAGGTGGATAGGAGATGTGCTATCACTTCATTGATGAAGTGTGTACCTTGGTCGCTAACCAGTTCGATGGGGCAATCGAAGAGCGAGATCACTTGCTCCCATAAGAACTTGGCAGTTGTCCTTGCGTCGTTTTTTCGTGTGGCTCTTGCCTCTACCCATTTCGTGAGGTAATCTATGACTACCACAATGTACTTGGCTTGTGAGTACTGCACTGCAGGACTAATGGGTCCTATGAAGTCAATTCCCCATTTTTCGAAGGGTTGGCAAGCAATAATTGGGATCAACGCCATTTGATCTTTACGAATCGAGACTTTTGTCCGTTGGCACTCGTCATAATGCTTGACAAATCACTTGGCATCGTGGAAAAGTGTGGGCCATCATAGTTGAGATTGCAGCACCTTCTGTGCTGTCATGTCTCCACTAAAGTGTCCTCCCTCAATGCCGATGTGCGCCTCCGAGAGCACATCATGCATCTCATGCTCACACACGCACCTATGCAGCAATCCGTCTTGCCCCAGCCTATAGAGTTGGCCTGCAATCAGCTGGTAGGGCTGGATCTTCAGGATCAAGTGCCTAAGTCAGGCCTTTTCTATTGGTCGCTCAGGTAGTCCGTGCTCAAGCACTTGGACTATGTCGTCCGCCCAATATGGCGTTAGATTAGCCTTAAATAAATCTCTCATGCTAGACAGGTGGAATAAGTGGGCATCAGGTAACTCGTCAACAATGCCTTGTCCAGCGGCTTCTCCTGTGGGGATGCGTGACATGTGATCAGCCATGTAATGTTGTTTTCCTCTTCGTACTACCACGGAGAAATCGAACTCTAGAAGTAGGAGGAGCCATCGAGTTATGCGCCCTGTAGCACAAGGTTTGTTTACTAAATAGAGCAGGGCTTGATGGTCCACGAAAAAGATAAAGGGTGTGGCCAATAGATAATGCTGGAATTTCTTCACAGCGAACACCATGGCTAATCCCTCCCTTTCTGTTGTCGAGTAATTCATCTCCGTCTCAGTGAGTTGTCTGCTAGCAAACCTCACTGGGTAATCTAAGTTGTGCTAACCAGGTTGGCACAGCACTGCCCCCACGGCAAACTTAGAAGCATCGATGTGCACGTGGAAGGTAATGGTCCAATCTGGGGCTCGTAGAATTGATGCTGTTGTTAGAGCCTTTTTTAATTCTTCGTACGCTCGTTGGCATGCCTCGGTCCACTTGAAGACAATCAGCAGCTTGTACAATGGTCTGGCGATCAGCACGTAGTTCAGCACAAACCGTCGGTAGTATCCTGTATGGCATAAGAAGCATTGAACTCCCTTGTAATTAATTAGGGGTGGAAGGTCAACAATAACCCTGACCTTCGAGAAGTCAATGGCAATGCCATTCTTCGATACCACGTGTCCTAAGATGCATCCGTGCTTTACCCAAAACTGACACTTCAAGGGGTTTAAGGAGAGACGATATAAGCGGCACCGTTCAAAGACTGCTCGGAGTTTGTCTAAGTGTTCTATCTAGGTCGAATGGACACACAGGTCATCGACAAAGACCTCTAACTCCTTGTGAAGCATGCCCTTAAAGATGGTGCACATGAGGTGTTGGAAAGTGACAGGGGCATTGGTCAACCCGAAGGGCATGACTATGTATGCAAAGACGCCCCACTCAGTGGCAAAGGCGGTCTTGTGCCTGTCTATGCAGAATGCACTTACACCTGGTTGTACCCTAAGAAGCCATCCAAAAAACTGTAGGCTTCCTTGCATGCCACCCTCTCAAGCATGTGCTCAGTGTACGGCAATGGATAGTTGTCTCTCTTCGTAGCAGCGTTCACCTTCTTGTAATTGACACACACTCGGATTTTTTCATTCTTCTTCATCACAATGACTATGGGTGATACCCATTCTGTGTGCTCAATTTCCTAAATGAATCCAGCTCTCATCAGCTTGTCAATTTCCTCTTTGACCGCAAGAGCATGTTTTGGATTCATAGGGTATGGTCGTTGCTTGACTGGCGTTGCATCCGACGTCGTGGGTATGTTGTGAGTCACAACACTCGGATCTACCCCCTGTAGCTCTTCTAAGGACCAGGCAAACACGTCTATGTACTCTCGCAAGAGAGTGACAAGACTCGTTTCTTCTTTACCAGTCAAGTCGTCGGCAATGAACACTGGTCGTGGTGTTTCCCCTTCCTGGACTAAGTCTACCTCCTTGACTTTGGCTGGTCCCTCAATTGGTTCTCTCGTCTGCCCTTGACGTTTGGCACCTAAAAGAACTACTACCCTATCCCCTTTTTTGAATTTCGTGAAGCGTTTAGGGAGGTCCTGCGGCTTTCGTTGTTCTTTAGATCGTGTATCCCTAGGTTGCTTTGCCTTTTCCTACCTTAACCGTCTGTGCCTTAGGTGGACGGGTAGGTCCCCCTTGGTGCGTTTGGTCATGGGCAGCCTAGGGATCTTTGGATCACTGTCCGAAGTAACTTCCGATTCAGAGTCAAACCCTCCATCTTCACTAGAAGAGGTGGTATCCCTTGGTGGCTGCAATTCAGATGGTGATTCGATCCTAAGTATTGATGTCGTTCCTGGCTGGCTAGGCCTGCTTGCTCAAGGTCTATGGCTCTTATGCATTCCAACCAAGCGTGATCACATTCCATGCGCATGACTCCTCGCTCTACTCTAAGGGCCTGCCTTTTCTGTGGCTTGGCGTTTGCTCGTATTTGCTCAATTTCTCGTCCTTCTGTGTCATATTTTATAGTATCTACTTCACCCTCGCTCTCCTCACACTGAAGGATTGGTAGTCTTCGTATTCATCACTGGAATCTTTGTCATCCGACTGCTCATCGTCTCTTAGGGCTTGGTATGCCTTGTGTCATTGGTCAGGAACCAGGGCCCAGTTATACATGAGATTTAAATTGTGCACCTTGGTTCATTGCCACTTTGGATCCTCTAAGAGATCCTGGAGTGGTTTGCAATTTGCAGCTGGATTGCCAGCTAGCTAGTTTGTTAGGTATTCCAGCATCCCCTAGAGTTCCCTTTTGTTGGAAGGTACGTGGAAGGTGACATGCTTAGGTTTTCCCCGGCGGCTTCCTGCCATCATGCAGACTGACATAGAGAGCGCTTCGTTGGACTTGCTGATCGTTTTGATGGCCTGCTCATATGCCTCATGATCTGAAAATGGCAGGTCGATTGCAGCAAGAACGTGCATCCAATCCCGTTTATCCTCTGGGCATGGGATATACTTGGTCAAGGCCCCATAGGGCTTCCTGACCTGAGTATTCCCCTTGAGCATAGCAGAGATGGCGTCTAGGTCGACTAGTAAGGTCTTCCAAGTGTCCATCTCTATTCTTACGGCGTCCGCTCTATTGCCAAGGAAGATCAAGCCGTTACCCCAATCTTCGATGACTCTAGCGTTGCGTATCCAGGGTCGGCCTAATAGGACATCGTAGTCCACTCCTTGCATG
The DNA here is from genome assembly GCF_053477565.2 of Lygodium microphyllum. Lineage (NCBI taxonomy): Eukaryota > Viridiplantae > Streptophyta > Polypodiopsida > Schizaeales > Lygodiaceae > Lygodium > Lygodium microphyllum. The sequence goes on from NC_141156.1 coordinate 80,443,413, forward strand.
ACTATAAAGTCGACAAAGAACTGGATACCTACGATCTTCACTGGCCAATTTTTCAGTACCCCGAATGGCTTCACTCTCATACCGTTTGCTAGCGTGACATTAAACCTAGCAGCTTCGACGGGTGGGTTTCCCCAAGTCTGAAGCACTACATGGCTAAGCACACTAACCCCAACTCCCATGTCTACGATTCCCTTTCTTGTTGTGTCACACAAGGCTAGGACCAGCAGGACCGCGTGCATCTTAGCGCCTTCCCAAAAGGCGTTGACGTGCAAGGATTTAGGCACGGAGTGTAGCGTCAAACTTGGCAATTGCGTTTCTGCATCCTGGTCCTGAGGGTTTATTGTGACCTGCTCTTGTGATCCTTCGACCCACTGCTTAAGATCTTGCCATAGGGTAGGATGCTGCTTAAGCAGATCTCCCAGGCTAAGTGTTACAGGGGTGGTCACTAGTGTGGTCAGGAGATCGTTAGATACTCTTCCTTCCCCTAACCTAGACTGTCCGTGCCAATGGCCGCGGCTGATCTGCGGCTCTGTCGTGTCAAGGCTTTGACTTAGCGGCACTGCTTGTGGCGCAGTTGCTTATGCCGACTTAGGTTGAGGCGGTGATATTGGTGTGCTTACACTGGAGAGATCATCGATCTCATCCTCTATGATGGGTTCAGCGTCTTTGAGATGCTGTTGAGCCTCCTTCACCCATTCCTTCACCTTTTCTATGGCCTCTAATTGTCGCTTCGGATGCGGGTATTCCCCTACCTTAGCGCTTCCTTTTTCAGCTATCTTAGGGGTTGAAGTCTCTGCCTCCACTTCTGAAACCTTCTTTCCTGCAGGTAGAGTCGTAGCACTCTCGGTCTTTAGTGCGACCTTAGCTTCCGATCCCTTCTTTTTTTGCCTGCGGTTTTTCTTTCCTATTGAGGTTGCGTCAAGATTGCTAGGTCCTGGCAGAGAGATGCCGGCCTGCTTCGTTTGGGCTCGGGCCATAACCCGCAATGGAATAGGTGTGGCCTCCCCATCGGGGTTTTCGATACCAAACAGCCCCAATGGGACAGATGGCAAGTTGGCTGAGCTAGAGGATGGCTTTCGCTTTGGGCAATCTATGAAAAGATGGGTGATTCCGCACTCTGCGCACCTTTGGTCAGCCTTGTCCCTGTTTTGCTGCTCTCTTTCAAGGCAACGTGATGAGACATGATCGGGGTGTCCGCAAGTCCAACAGGTGATTGGATCTTGCGCGGCTGCCCTCCTAGGCCTCTACCTCATCCTCGTCCCAATGCCATCACTGGCACGGGTCAATAATCCATGAGGACCACGTTGCCCTCGTCGTCATGCGAGACGTAAGGGTATATGTAGGTCTCTTCATCAGTTGGCTCCTCCACATAGTGTACTGGAGCGTCGCTCGGTGGGTGGGTCACGTAAAGACCAGGCGATCTAGGAATGCCTGTGGGATTTATGTCCATTATAGGGGCTGCTGGTTTCATATCGTTAGGCGCAGGAAGAGCCAATGGGGCTCCCCTTCTGAAGAATGACTGTGGCATGTTTGCTAGGTAAGGCTGGCCATAGGGTTGCGAGTATAGAAGTCTTCATGGTAATCTACAATGCACGACATCATGGCCGAACCTACCACAATTAGCACGAGGTCTTGACCTAGGATCTTGACAAGCGGCCAGCAAGTGGTTTCCACCACAGTATATGCATTGGACGTGCGGGCGCGTTGGTCGTCTCAACATGTCTTGTAGCTTGGCTAATTCCATCTTGACCTCAGTCAAGATGGAATTAGCCTTGGTCTGTCTCAGTGGCCTTCCCCTTATCTTGGGATGATGGGATTGACCGCTCACTAGAGGCTAACGTTCTCTCTAAGTTTCGCGAGTTGGTCTCTTCTAGATTTGAGCTCCTAAAGCTCCGCTCTTTCAGCTGGTCATCGACTCTGATGGCTTCCTCAAACACTCTAGCCAGCACGTCTCGCTACAAGCTTGAATTGCCTGCCAAAGCCTTATATAACTCCTCATCTCGAATTCCGCTGATGAATACAGTCGAAATTGCTCTATCAATCGGTCGCTCACCTAGAGGGATTCTCTTAAAGAGACTCCTCACATGGGTCACGTAGTTGCGGATGTCCTCCTTCTCTTTTTGCTTGATGTTCATCAAGCGTACTAGCAGGTTATCAGAGTATCCGGGCTCAGCAAATCTCTTGACGAAGAGATCTTTGAGATTATTGAAGTTGGCTTGCTCTACAGTGTCCAGGCTTGTATACCATGTTCTACCCTTATCGCCTAGGCAAAGCCGGAATGCTTGCGAACGTTGAGTTTGGTCGTTGAGGCTGTTGGCTTCGTAGACTTGCTCAAACTACTCAACAAAGCTGTATGGATCGTCATGTGGTTGGTACTTATCGAGTTGCTTGGCAACAATTGGTATTTTGGCCTGGCTTTTTGAGCCTTGGTTCGCCCCTAATCCTGCAAGCAGTGATATCGCTAGTGCGGTGGCACTCTGCTCTACTGCTGTATTATCGAGCAATCGTTTCATGAGAAGCTCGCCCAACTTCAAGTCTCCCTCCAATGCTCTCTCATGGTTCGTTCGGTTTCGGCCAGCCAAGTTTAGCACTCGCTGCACCTCATGCAGCTCCATGCTTTGCCTTTGGCTCCTAGCCTGTTGATCCCTATTGTACTCGGCTATGCCCTGCAATGCCTTGCGGGCTAGCCTTCTCTTCTCCTCTAGATCTGCAATGATTGCATCTGCTGTTCTACTGCGGTGCTCGTACCGGGCGTGCACATCGTAACTGCTCACCAGCGCTGTTGGATAGCGTCTAGAAATATACTCAAATCGAGCTCCTCATTAGACCGATGGTATGAGCTTTCTTCCATCATGGTCGAATTCTTGCGCTCCACTACGCTATCGATCAGGTTAAATAGACTTGACAGATCCTCGTTGTTGGCGTTCCTTGCTTGGTCCTACTCTGTGCTTTGTTGGTTTGTCTATATCTTGGGTCCTCTCCTATTGGTGGGTTCCTTGAGTGTTTTATCTGAGTGAGTTCCTTTGGTTATTGAATGCAGACCTCAATTTATGGTCACTCAGTGAGTGTGTCGTTTCTCGTGCACTTGTGCCCAATCAGGCTTTCAACTTTCTTAAGTGTACTTCAAGTGTAAAAATTCCATGTGAGTGCAAGCGTCCTACACACTCTCGCTTGTTTCGGGCCTGATAGGCTTGTAGGTCCATTTTCTGGCCGTTTTGTCAGGGTTTAGGGTTTCCTTGTATGTTGCCTTGTTCGCTTTCGGTCGATCAAGTTTTACGATTCAGCGGCTCGCGTCTAAGTCCTTGGGTCTCGCAACTGTCCACTTCTAGCCGCCAAGCGACTGCGCACTACAATTTCTCTTGTCACGTGTGCAAGAATCAAGTTCTGAGCGCCCGAAGGGTTTCGACAGTTTGCGCTACTGCGTATTTGCCGGGTCAGGTCAAATTTCTGACAAATTTGACAAAAAGTTGCACTTAGACCAACTGGTCCAAATTGCAGGGTCCGAGTAGGTCACTCGGACAGGCCGAGGCACAGGGTCGAGGACCGAATTTTCGGGTTTGACTCAGACGATTTGATTCAGACGGGCCGAATGGCGAATTCAGACGGGCCGAACGGTGCTTGGCTGAGGGCCAAATCTCGAATGTGGTCGAGGGCCGAATTTGAGACTCAGACGACGAGCCGAGGCCGGATGTGCCACGTGGCAAAAAGCTTTGACTCAGACAGCCGAGTGGGTTGACTCGAACAGTTGCCTCGGATGGGGGTCGACTAGGGTTTGGCTAAGTGGGCCGAGGGCCGATTCTGGGACTCGGCCCAGGAGAGGCCATTTGGAAGGGCTGAATGCGATGTGCATAACCCGCACGAACGCGATTTCGATCGTTTTACCAAATGTAGGCCGGCGCCATGGTCATGCACTTCCAGATCCTATCTAGGGAAGTAGAGGGAGAGGTTCATATACCTGAACGGGCCGGTAAGTGCATCGGTGATGCGATCGAATCGACACAGGCTGGAGCTCTCTCTCTCTCTCTCTCTCTCTCTCTCTCACTCTCTCTCACTGGAATGGCACAAATGAGCTCTCCCTTGGCCTCCTGGCTCTTATATGCATTCCCAAATGTGGCGTTGATGCCCCCAATCACTCACTTGCTGATCTTAGGCATCACTAGCGAGCATTTTACACATTTTGCACGATTTTTGCCCTGTTTCGAAACAATAAACCCTACCCTTTTTGGTTCGATTTCCTAACTCTAACCTACGCTAAATGCAACAAAGATCGAAGGCAAAAAACTGAAATAGAGTCTCCATGCTTTCCAATCATCACACAACCAAAATATCCCAAAATACTTACTTGTTTTGAAGATCAAAAACACCCAAATTTCCTACCTATCTCAACCTCCGTTTCGAGGATGAATCCCCTACTTTGATGCTCGATATGAGGCGCGCAAGTGCTCAAGCTTGAATCCGTTTGTCCCAACAAACGGAACCAAAATGTGGGAGCTTTCGCTCAACCGCCAAGACCCACGGACCGCTTATTGTTTCAAGCATTCCAAGCGAGCTCTAATGGCTATCTCTCACCTAGCCGACACGCGTGATCCTATGAGTGTAGTGAGCTTATCTTGATACTTGATCAAGTACCCTTCCTTCTCTTGCACTCCAGTAGCTCCACGATTCTTGATGCTAGCTCAAGCATCCTCAAGCATCCTCCATCTCCAAGCTCCATCCTCCATAGCCGCGCGCGCAAGAGAAGAGAAGAGAAGAGGAGATGGTGAAGAGCTTCACCCTCTTGATCCCTCACTCCCACACACACTCACTCCCTCACACTCACACTCCCTCTCTCGAGAGCACACACAAGCAAGAAGGAGAGAAGAAGAGAGGAAGAAGAAGACTCTTTTTGCCACACACCAAAGAATGAGCTTCTCATTCACTTTTCAACTTAATATACAAAACCCTAAATCCATTTTGGGCCGTTATCCCCTTTTTCACACGGCCGGTCATAGCCTAGGCCCTTTTTCCCATTTCCCACCACTCTAATTTTATCATATTCCCAACTAATACGTACTATTTGCACAGGAGCGAGCCTGGCGCTCTTTTACAAGGATTCATGAGCGCTTCCATTTTTAATGGTACACCTTTTACTCTTTTGTTGCCTCGGGGCGACACTGATACTTTCTGAGGGTCGTGCCCGAACATTTATATTTTTCAGGGTCTGGTTACCGATCAAGGAGCATTTTTCACTATTTCCTTTTTTCCGTTTTCCGCTCCTCTATGCTGTGGGAAACACGGTAACAGCTCTACATATCAATCGCGTACCATTACATATACCCCTTCCTGGATTTAGGTTTCTAAGAAGAATAAAAGGTGCATTTATCTTCAGCAGCAATAAATGAAGAGGAAACCCACCTCCAAGGTCCAATGTATTTAAATACTCAACAGAGTATAAAAATGAGTCGTCGGTCTTTGCAATTGAATCTACACTATAATACTGCCTGACCTCCCCTAGCATTAGTTGCAATGCACGATCATTCAAAGTAGCCACCTTTGTATTCTGCGAGACAAGTATAGCCCGCTCACTAAAATACGATGTGTAGTCACCCACATTGGACACGTCACTGTAGACACTATCAATCAGTGTTTCGATAGACTGCCCTTTTAATACCATGCTAGGTGGAACACACAAGTTATTACAACTTTCGGTAACACCCACTCCATCCCCTATTCCTTGAATCCAATAGATGAACCTGTTGTCCACCACACTACCAGTTGTTGACACTCGCATATTGCCAGATAGCCTTAGCACCCTTATATAATGCCACAAATCATAGTAACACAATACAACATTAACAATATCCTCACATGTTCCCTTTACCACAACCGGCAAGACCTGTCTAAAATCTCTCCCCAAACAAAACAACTTTTCCACCAAATGGCTTATCGCAACTCATAACATCTCTTAGAGTACTATCAACCGCTTTGAAGGCATATCGATGGGTCATAGGAGCCTCATCCCACAAAATAAGGCTCATTTGTCTCAATAACCGAGCAAGGTCACTTTGAACAAGAATATTGCAAGTGGATCGATTATTTAATTCTATTGGGATTTTAAACCGCGAGTGAGCTATACGACCACCTGGTAAAAGCAAGGCAGCAATGCCACATGATGCTGTTGCCAATGTTATATGATCACCACTGTGTACCTTCGCAAGTAAACATTTGTATAGAAAAGTCTTCCCATACCCACCAGGACCATCCAAAAAGAATACATCCCCAGTATTTATATCAACAGCATCCATGACTGCACTAAAGGCAATTCTTTGTCCTTCATTCAACATTCTCTCCATAGATTCAGAAACCCTATGTTGTTTTGATATGTTGTGTTTACCGCAACACAAAGGAGCGGGAAATGGAAAAAAGGAAATAGCAAAAGGCGCAGGACAAAAGGAAGAAAAAGGTGCCTTAACCGGTAACCAGACCTTGAAAAAATTAAAAGCACGGTCACGACCCTCACAAAGTCTTAGAGTCGCCCAAGGAAAGTAAAAGAGTAAAAAGTGCACGAATCCTTGTAAAAGAGCGTCATGCTCACTCCTGTGCAAATTGTATACATTAGTTGGGAATAGGATAGATTAGAATGGTGGGAAATGAGAAATGGGCCTAGGCTAATGGCCAGCCATGTAAAAAAGGGGATGAGCGCCCATGAAAAGTAGGGCATGTATATAAAGTTCAAAAAGTGAATGAGAAGATCATTCTTGTGTGTGGCCAAAGCTTCTTCTTCTTCTTCTCTTGTTTCTTGCCTTCTTGCTTGTGCTTGAGAGAGGGATTGAGAGAGTGTGAGGGAGTGAGGGAGTGATTGTGTGAGAGTGAGGGATCTTGGAGAAGAAGCTCTCCATCTTCTCTCTTCATCTTCCCCTCCTCTCTTCTCTTCTCTTATCTCGTGCGTGGCTATGGAGGATGAAGCTCATGGGAGAGGGATTGAGGTTGCTTGAGCTTGCCTTAAGGATCGTGGAGCTACCGATGTGCAAGAAAGAGGAGGGTACTCGATCGAGCATCAAGGTAAGCTCACTACACTTATAAGGTAGGCATTGCGCGTCGGCTATGTGAGAGGTAGCCATGGCCGCTCGGTTCAAAACACTTGAGTAATAAGTGGTCCGTAGGTCTCGGGGTAGAGCTTGTAGTTCCCCTTCATTTTGGTTCCATTGCCGGGACCGACGGAATCAAGCCTTGAGCACCGCGCGCATCAAATCGAGCATAGAAGTAGGGTTTGCAGCCCGAACCGGTGCTCAAGATAGATAGGAGATTTAGGAGGTTTTAATCCGTGAAACAAGTAAGTGTTTTGGTTTGTTGGAAGCATTAGTGTAGGACTATCATTCTGCATCTCTGTTTTGCATTTTGGCTGCACTAGATTAAGGTTAGATTAGGTTAAGAAAAGAGAAAATAGAAGGTTTTGGCTACTACTGGAAACAGGGAAACAGGGGACCAGATTCAAATTTCTGGGTAAAATAGGGAAAAGGGAACTGGCTTTAAGGTTTTGCAGTGCTAGGAAAGGACCTTAAGAGGTTTGGGAGGTTAGGGCAAACCTCATTTCACTGGTTAGCTTTGTGAGAGAGAGAGAGAGAGAGAGAGAGAGAGAGAGAGAGAGAGAGAGAGAGAGCTTTTGGTTGCCAGGAAGAGGGAGTGCTATCACGATTCTAGGTGCCATCGATTTGTGCTACTCCAAGTGAGTCTGGTGCTTCTTAGTAGTGCCCTAATCATATCTGAAAAGTCTCTTGTGATTATTTGTAGCAGGTGTCAAGTGGGATCGAAACGCGTCGAAATCGCGCCTACCGCTAGACGCAGTCGAACTAGGTCTTAGTGGTCTGATTCCCAGAATCGGACCACCCAAGTCCTGGAGTCGGACCCCGTCCGATTCCAAGAATCGGACCGTCCGACTGAGGGAGTCGGACTGCATGCTAGTCGAACCATCCAACATTCGGATCGGACCAAACAATTTTAGAATCGAAACCCACTACCGGATCGGACAGTCCGATCGGACATGCCACGTGGCACTCGGACCGCCCATCATAGTCGGACCATCAGACTTTAGGAATTGGACCCGACCTGTCCTATTGCTAGAGTCGGACCAGCCCTGTCTGATTGCAAGAATCGAACCGTCTGACTACTAGAGTCGGACCAACCCTATCCGATTGCCAGAATCGGACAGTCCGATTCTGGGAATTGGACCATCCTGCCAAAAGGAAAAATAAGGATCTTTAGTTGACCCTACCACTGGCCTGACCCCCAGGACACAACCCTGAACACCCCCAAGACCCAATTTGACCATTAGAACCTCAGAGACCAATCGAACTTAGAGCAAAATAGAAAACGCAACACAGATCTTCAGAAAGACCATAGAATAGCCAGGAACCAAGCTAAGAACTCAAATCAGGCTAAGAATTTGGAGAGAAATAGAGTGGAGTTCGCATTAAACGCTTTCTATATCAGCACTTCACTCTTGTGTTCCACTAAGTTTGCACTGCAAAAAAAGAGAAAAGCCTATTTTCGCACCAAGCACCACGAAAGCACTAAGCATAACGTCTGAATAAGGATTGCAGCCGCTTTCAAATAATAAGGAACACATCATGATATCTAATAACATTAAGGAACCCACTAGTAGGAGAAGACCCCAAGACTTAGACAGGTGCCTGAGTGCCCTACTAGCAGGACCTAGAGAAGACACGAAGACACGGAAAGCAACAATATAGAGGATTGGACGCTGCCAGAGCTGCTTGGATTTATTGACAACCTCGTGGAGCTGGAAGTAGAAACAATGTCGGGATCAAGAGGCGAACGAGGAGAGGACCAATTAGACTTAGGAGAATTTCCAACCTCAGTCCAAGAACTGGTCCACAACTACGATCTACTCACTAGGACCATGATCCAGGGCAGACCTGTAGAGGAAGTGGTAGCAAACCTGGAAGAAGAGAGAAGAGCAATCAAGAGAGCGCTAGAAGGCATAATTGCCTACAACCATGAGCAAAGGGCTAGAAGGCTACAACAAGACGTAGATATGTATGAGGCTAGATGAGTGCTAGACCTAGCTGGAGCGGCCAAATCTGGATCGAATGTAGAGAGGGAACGGGCAGCAGAGGCTGACATGACATTGAGCGAACTGGTAGCAAAGTGACTCTTGGACAATATGTCCGTTAAAGAGAGCGCTATTGCCCTAGCCACCGCGCTACTATCGGGATTGGGAGTCACGCAAGGGGCTAAAGGGCAGGCTAGAATCCCCATCGTAGCAAAACAACTAGCTAGATACGAACCTAGCAGTGACCCGTATAGCTTCATGGAGCAGTTCGAGCAAGTATGTGAGGCAAACGGTCTTACTGACCTTGCGCAGCGAGCTCAAGCTTTCGGCCTCTGCTAAGGCGATAAGGGGAGGACCTAGTATTCTAGTCTAGATGACGTAGAACGTACAAACTTTGTTCGCCTTAAGGGCCTCTTCATCAAGAGGTTTTTGGAGGCAAGGTATTCGAATAACCTCATCGTTAGGTTGATGAATATCAGTCAAAGGGAGAAGGAAGACGTTAGGGATTACGTCACTCAGGTGCATAGCCTCTACAAGAGAATCCCTGCCAATGAGCGACCTATCGAGAGGGCAGTGTCTACAGTGTTCATGAACGGGATTCGAAGTGAGGAGCTCTACAAGGCTTTGGCCAGTAACTCCACCTTGCAACGAGATGTGCTAGCTAGAGTTTTCGAGGAGGCAATACGCGTAGATGATCAACTCAGGGAACGCAACATGAGGACTACCAACCGAGAGACTGCAAGCCAGAGGGACCTTGAGAGATCAACTACTTCAGGGGAAAAAGGAACTGCTAGTGTGCAGGATAAGGGAAAGAGTGTAGACCGCGACCAAGGGATGGCAGAAATGAGAATGGAGATTGCACGGTTGCAAGAGCTGGTAAGGAAGCCTATGAGATCGCATGTACAATGTATATACTGCGGCGGCAATCACCTCCCAGTTGAGTGCTAAGATCCTAGATCTCGGCCATGCTCAAATTGCGGTAGATTCGGGCATGATGCAGTGCATTGCAGAATGCCAAGAAGATTCCCATATGTGCAACAGTACAACCCTCCATATTTAGGTAATAGGCCACCCAATTTCTTTGGGAGGGGAGCCCAGTTAGCTCTCCCAGCACTGACTGACTCAAGACCTGCCATACCTAGGCTGGAGATGAACCCAACTCGTATACCCAAACCACCAAGGCCTTTTGTAACCCACCCATCTAGTGATGCTCCTGTTCACTTTGTGGAGGAGCCTAATGAGGAAGAAACATATGTCAACATGTACATATCCTATGACGAGGAGGGCAACCCAGTCCTGATGGACTATCGGCCGGTGCCGGTGATGGCTTTAGGAAGAGGAAGAGGGAGAGGCTTTGGAGGGCCAAGGCAATATCCAGTCACATGCTGGACTTGCAGCCACCCAGGCAACATTTCATCACGCTGCCCAGAACGAGAACAAGCTAACAAGGACAAAGCGGATCTCCGATGCACAGAGTGTGGAATCACACATCTGTTTCCTGACTGTCCTAGGTGGAAGCCATAAACCAGCTCTGCCAACATGCCATCGGTGCCTTTGGGGCTTTTTGGAGTGGAAACCTTTGACAGTGAGGATACACCCATCCCAGTACATGTTATGACGCGAGCTCAAACAAAATAGGCAGGCATCTCTTTGCCAGGGCCAAGTAACCTTGACGCAACCTCAATAGGAAAGAAAAGCCGGAGGAAACGGAAAAAGAGAACCGATGCAAAGATAACTCTTAAAACCGATGAAGTGACTACGTTAGTAACGGGAAAGAGGGTCACAGATGCAGAGGCGGAGACCTCAGCTCCTAAGACAACCGAGCTAGGGAGTGCCAAGGTAGGGGAATATCCCCATCCCAAACGGCAGCTCGAGGCTATAGCTAAGGTCAAGGAGGGGTCAAGGACGCCCAAAAGCACCTCAAGGATGTTGAACCCATATTAGAAGATCCCATTGACAATTTCTCTAGCATGAGCACACCAGTCTCACCTTCAAAACCATAAGCTGTGAGCATACCTACACCACTAGGGGCAACTCAGTAGAAGGGCCAAGGGAAAACTTGCCAGGGCAGACAGAACGCATGGCCTAGAAATGCTAGCCTCAGGGGAAGACAAGAGCCCAGTAGCCTCCTCACAACCCTGTTGTCTACTCCAGTAATTCTAAGCTTGGAAGACCTACTTAGGCAGAATCATTCCTTATGGCAGGAGTTAAAAGACTTGATGGAAGGACACACAGGACTTGCGGATGCTGATCCGCAATATCATGATGCGGTTACACAGATCCCAAGTCTAACTCTACACTCAACTCCTAAGTCTTTGCACATCAATGCTTTTTGGGAAGGCACTGAAATGCATGCAGTTTTACCCGTCCTAGCCTTAGGAGATATGACGCGAAAAGGAATTGTAGACACATGCGCAGGTGTTAGTGTACTAAGCCATGCAGTCTTAGAGGCATGGAGAAACCCTCCTGTAGAGACTACCAGTTTTAACGTCACGTTAGCAAATGGAATGAAGGTAAGACCATTCGGGGTCTTAAAGAATTGGCTAGTAAAGATTGTCAATGTGCAGTTTTCCATAAACTTCATTGTCATGAAGGGAGTGGATTACGACATACTATTAGGCCGACCTTGGATGAGGAATGCGCGTGTCATTGAGGACTGGGGCAATGGTTTGACTTTCCTAGGAAACAGAACTAGTGCAGTAAGGGTAGAGATGGACACTTGGAAGACGACCCCTGTTGACCTAGATGCCATCTCAGTTATGCTGAAAGGCGATACTCAAATGACCAAACCCTATGGATCACTCACTAAATATATTCATTGCCCTGAGGATGAGAGGGATTGGATGCACGTTTTGGCAAACATTGACCTACCATTCTTGGATGAGGAAGAACTATATCGGCAGGCTGCTAAAGCCACAACCATGCCAATTGAGGAGCCAATTGTGCCACTCTGCATGATGGTAGGAAGCTCACTCAACCCAGGCAAACTAGCCTCGTTCCATATCCTCAACAACAAACTAGAGCTTCAGGAAATCGTAGAGTATCTAACTAATAAATTGGAAGGCAACTTGGCTACTAACTTAAAACCTCTACGTGATCTATTAGCTAAGCCAGAATGGAAATGGACCAAGGTCCACGACCTGAATTTGTTATATAACTGGCCTTTAGCTACTGATGACAAGGAGACTGGAGAGGAAAGCTTAGGTGATGATGAGCAGTCAAAAGGACAGGACTTTGATGATGAGGAGTATGAGGACTGTCACTCTACGGGAGAGGAGAGTGAAGAAGATATAGATACAATAGAGTAAGACACGGAAGGAAAAGCGATAGAACAAATCAGGGCGGACTCGAGGCCTAGGAGAGGAAGGACCAGTCAGAACGAAAAGGAGTCATGCGAATGGAGTGTGACAGATCCTGGCTAGAACACATAGGAGCCGTGGATTACGAGCAAGCCGGAGTAGCACGACCATGGATAATCCCAGTGCTCAAGATGACGGATGCACCTACTAAACTACGACCCCCTGGGGAAACACCTCCTCAAGTGAGGGATGCGAGTTTAACTCAGAGTTAGAAGTTAGCACTGAGAGTGATCCCGAGATACCACAACCTTCTAAAGTCAAACGCACCAAGGGAGACTTGCCAGTCCACCTAAGGCGCAGGAGGCTAAAGGAGGAGGCCAGGAAGCAAGCAAAGAACTCAGAAGCAGAAAGGCAAAAGAAACCGCAGGATCTACTCAAATGGTTTACAAAATTTAAAAAGAGTAACAGAGTGGTGATTCTGCTAGGTGCGAAAAGACAAGGCCAAACTAGTGAACCGATCGAGGGACCCGCCAAAGTCAAGGAAGTTAACTTGGTTGGGGAAGGTGAAAAGCCAAGACCTATATTCATTGCAGATGACTTGACGGAGGATGAGGAGACCAAACTTGTTGCACTCTTGCAAGAGTACATTGACGTATTTGCCTGGACATTGGATGAACTTAAGGGAGTCGACCCTAGGGTTGTGATTCATAATATCCCAATGGTCCCTGATGCAGTGCCAATGAAACAATGACCTTACCCCATGAATCCCAAACACGCCCATGCAGTAAAAGAGGAGATTGATAAACTCATGAGGGCAGGATTCATATATGAGATCGAGCACACGGATTGGGTATCACCTATCGTGATTGTCATGAAGAAAAATGAAAAAATTTGAGTGTGCGTGAACCACAAGAAAGTGAATGCCGCTACAAAGAGAGATAACTATCATTTACCTTACACCGAGCACATGCTTGAGAGGGTAGCATGTAAAGAAGCCTACAGTTTTTTGGATGGTTTCTCGGGCTATAATCAAGTACAAGTGCACCCCGACGACAGGCACAAGACTGTCTTTGCCACGAAATGGGGTGTATTCGCCTATATTGTCATGCCTTTTGGGCTGATGAGCGCACCTGCGACTTTTCAACGCCTAATGTACACTATCTTTAAGGACATGCTTAGGTGCGAACTGGAAGTGTTTGTAGACGACTTATGCGTACACTCTAGTTGGGCTAAACACTTAGAGAAATTGAGAGCTGTCTTTGAAAGGTGTAGGTTGTACCACCTCTCGTTGAACCCCTTAAAGTGCCAGTTCTGGGTGAAACACGTATGCATCTTAGGGCACGTAGTGTCAAGGAATGGCATTGCCACTGACTTTTCTAAAGTCAGAGTCATTGTTAACTTACCGCCACCCAATAACTACAAGGGAGTTCAGTGCTTCTTAGGACACACTCGATATTATCGATGCTTTGTACTAAATTACACACTAATTGCTAGACCATTGTACAAGCTATTGATAGTGTTCGAGTGGACTGAGGAATGCCAGCGCGCATATGAGGAATTGAAAAAGGCTCTTACTACTGCACCAATCTTACGAGCCCCAGACTGGAACATAACGTTTCATGTACACATAGACACCTCTAAGTTCACTATTGGAGCCGTGCTATGCCAGCCTGGTGAACATAACTTAGATTACCCGGTGAGTTTTGCCAACAGGCAGCTCACAGAGACCGAGATGAACTATTCCACAACAGAAAGGGAGGGGTTGGCCATGGTATTTGCGGTAAAGAAATTTAGGCATTACCTGTTGGCCACTCCCTTTGTCTTCTTTATTGACCATCAAGCCTTGCTATATCTTGTGAACAAGCCTTGCGCTACGGGACGCATAGCTAGATGGTTACTCCTTCTACTGGAGTTTGACTTCTCTGTGGTTGTACGCAAAGGAAAGCAATATTACATGGCTAACCACATGTCTCGCACAACCCACAAGAGAAGCCGCTGGACAAGGCATACCTAACGATTTACCGGATGCTCGTCTCTTTAACCTGTCTAGCGAGAGAGAATTGTTTAAAGCTGATCTGACGCTGTATTGGGCCGATGACATAATGCAAGTACTAGAGAGCAGACTACCTGAGAGACCTATTGAGAAGGCCAAGCTGAGAAGACTTATCCTAAAAATTCAGCCATACCAACTGATAGCCAGCCAACTCTACAGGTTGGGACAAGACAGTTTATTGCGCCGATGCGTATGTGAGCACGAGATGCATGATGCATTGAAAGAAGCACATGGCAGAATCGCTGGAGGACACTTTAGTGGGGACACAACAGCCTGAAAGGTGCTACAATCCCAACTATGGTGGCCCACCCTTTTCCACAATACAGCTAAATTCATAAAGCACTGCGATGAGTGCCAAAGGACCAAAGTGCCTGTGCGGAAAGACAAGATGGAGTTGACCCCTATCATAGCCTGACAACCCTTTGAAAAATGGGGCATTGATTTTATTGGACCTATCAGTCCTGCGGCACAATATTCCCAAGCTCGCTACATCATAGTGGCAACCGATTATCTAACGAAGTGGGCAGAGGCACGATCCACGAGGAAGAATGATGTTAGAACCACTGCAAAGTTCTTGTGGGAGTAGGTCATTTCACGGTTTGGCTATCCAATCGAACTTGTAAGCGACCAAGGCATGCACTTCATTAATGAGGTGATTTCTCACCTGCTCTCTACCTTCCTAATAATTCATCGGGAGTCCTCTCCCTATTACCCTCAAGCTAATGGCCAAGCCGAATCCACGAATAAAATCTTAGTCAACGTGCTTACAAAGGTAGTGTCTGCTTCAAGAAGTGACTGGGACAACAAGCTAATGGCGGCCTTGTGGGCCTATCATACAGCTTATAAAACGGCTGTAGGACAGACGCCTTTTAGGCTAACGTACGGAACTGAAGCCATTTTACCCTTAGAACTCTTTATCCCTAGCTTAAGGATAGCAGTCCATGAGCATTGGGAGCGAAGAGAGGCTTGGACCAATCGCTTAGTGGAGTTAGAGCACCTAACGGAGACCCGACTCCTCGCCACTCACTCTCTGATTTGTGAGAAGGCTTGATGAAAGATGTGGTTTGACAAGCATATCAAACAGCGAGACTTTGAACAAGGGGACCTTGTTCTACTATACTCTGTAAAAGGACAAACAGAAGATGAAGTTTTGGGGGCTAGGGCCTTTCAGAGTACGCATGATTGGTAGAACATGGAATGCTGAGTTAGAGACACTTGAAGGCAAAGGAATAGGCTTTTTTAATGGCATCCGCATAAAGAAGTACTATCCTCCTTCCCATCCATTACATGAGCCACCCATGCTAGAACACCCAATGAATGTCTGCATGGCTACTATAACCGATCTTATAGATCAGGACGAAGAAGTAGTGGCACCGGCGTATCTACGAATCACAGTCACAGCAGGAGCGACGTATTCTTTCGATGCCTTGATTGATGAAGGTGCCGACTACAACATCTTGACGCATGACCATTGGACACACATTGGTCAACCGAAACTACAGCCCACTAATGCCAAACTCACCCTGTTTGGGGGTAATGCTTATTCACTCGTAGGGAAGTGCAAGGTAGTCATTTCTATCGAGTCTGAAAGTTTACCAGCTTTCTTCCATGTGTTGCCTGACACTAAAGGAGCCGGTAATATGTCACTATTAGGTCGTACTTTCAAGAAGCAAACGAACTGTAATGTGGATTACAACCTAAACCACATTCATCTTGCTATAGGCAATGTGCGTATAGTGACGACTTTCAGCAAGGGCTGTCCTGACTCCTCCACCATTACGAAGCCACCAGTAGAAACCCCTACGACCACGCTTCAGCCCAAGTCTAAACAGAAGAAAACTAAGGCCTCATGCCAAGCTCTCGACCCTAGGCCCAAACCCACCAAGAGTGCTCACAAGGCCAAGGAGTCCAAGCTTATACAGGTGCCAAAATGGCAAAGACCACATCTGGGTAGACCATCCAAATGTGATTCTAAATGCCAAAATAATCAGCCATCACGGCCTAAGAGGCAGTCTAGACGCTATCGACGTAGACACACAACCACGCCGCGATGGATCCCCAAAGATCTCTTGCGAGCACAAGGATACTACGAGGGCAACCCCTGGATTTGGGTGCCTAAAAATGGTAAGTTTAAAAGCTCATCTACAAGCAATATCACCCCAGTGAGGGAGGCTTGCACACATGGTGCCCAGGGCATAGTCAGCAAACCATTGCTCGTTGTGGCTAGTAAGCCCCAGCTCATCTATCGACCAAAGCAAATGCCACAAGCCTTAGACTTACCTAATCCAGAGAACTTAAATACCCCCATGACTGCTCACTCAGAACCCAGCACAACTCCCATGCCCCCAGAGCTTCCTATAGCACCTCAAAGTGCTTCGAAGTGCAAAGCCACACCTGTGACACCAATGATGGAGTCACCACTATCCAATCCATTTGCACCATTCCCACCAGCAGGTCTTAAACCTTCCTACGCGGTACGACCTTTTCTTTCCTTGCCTAAAGACCTCGCCGCGACTTCTGGGGATGACTTAGTAACCTGCATCAAGATGTTGGACAAAACTTTCACTACATTCGCTAGAAGTTATGAGAGGCTAGACCTAGGTCTTCTTGACAAAACACTTGCTTCGGATGTTCGTGCATTACCATGCACTTGGGAAGAATGACCGGTAAATTTCCCAAAATTGCTGCTGAACTGATAGAAAACGATGAAATCTCAAAGGAGCAAGCTGCCCTTAGAAGACTAATCACTTCATATCATAAGCCTCCTCGTTCTATTCTTGAGCACAAGTTGCAAGAGCTCATGCAGATGGCAAGCTCACCTTCCACGTTCTTGCAGCAGTGGTTTGCTCTGAGAATCCTTGTGCTCGCAAGAGATCTTTATGTGGTATCTAGTAGAATGTTATGATTAATTGAGTTTCAATGGAAGATACTGCAAAGGGAAAACAATAGCAATTGCTGCTGTGAGCCTGTCTCTAAAATTCAAGCCTCTAAGCAAGTATACCAATTTTTGACACATACATTTTTCTCTCAAAATTGAGTTTTGTTAGAAATAAGCCGATTTTTAAGCAGTAATGTTGGCATGGTGTGTTGACAGGTAACCACCATGGCAGGACAAGACAAAGGGGGAAAACTCCCATTTTTTGAAAAAGAGATGACCAAGTTCGACATCAGCGTCGAGACACGAGGATTCAATCAATTCACCTTCAAGCACACACTGAATTTGGATGAGGCCATCTTGGAGGAATCTGCAGTCAAAGAATTGGTGGACAGATGCCACCTCCACAAGTATGTGGAAAAGGTGGGGCAGGCCATGGATTACGGCATGTGTGCTAAATTTCTGAGGAACTTTGACAAGGGCAGAAGCTATGGCACTGTCACAGTGAGGACAAGGGAGCAGGAAAGAAGAGTTGAAGTGCCCCTCAATGCGGCAATCGTAGAGAAGGCCTTGGGGCTCGTACCCAAGAAAGAGAGGCGGCCGAGAAGGGATGTTTACGCCATGCTGGGGGTAAAGATAGAAGAGGTGCACACAGTGGATGGAATCAACTTGGCTGGCATCCCGGATCCAACAGTGAAGGTGCAAGCGAAGATGATCCATACACTCTTCTCGGGCCAAAGGTACAACGCATTGATGAACAGGATCAGGGTCCCGTTGTTAGAAAGCATCGCATCAGGAGTCCCTGAGGAGGTAGACTGGAATGGGTTCGTGTAGAAAACCATTCAAAGCTCAGTTGCCCTTCTCACTCCAGCGGAAGCACCAACAGGAGGAGAATCGCCTGCCTCAACAGCATGCTCCACAAGGAAGGAACCTGCCTCGAAGGCGGCCACAATTAGATATGGTGGTGTTTTGACAACCATCATAAATGAAGCAATGAAGGATGCTGGATTCATGGAAGAGCAAGCTGCGCATCAAAGCCCACCTCACCACGAAGGAGAAAAATCAAGTGAAAGAACGATAAGTGACAAGGGAGAACAGGAGGTGCTGCCTACACAAGCAAGCAAACCAGAAGGACAAAATAAAGGGGACAAGAGACAGAAGGAAAGGAAAGAGGAATTAAGCAAAGAAGAACGAGTTGAAATCAAGAGGACTCAAAGAGAGTCTAGGAGGGCTGAGGAAGAAAGAAGGAGGAAAGAGGAGGAAGAGCTTGCAAAGATCAGAGAAGAATCAAAGAAGGCAGAATAGGACAGGAAAAGAAGGGCGGAAGAATAAGCTGAAGAGTAGAGACTGAAGGAGCTGGCCGAGTTGGTAGAGGCTACACGAAGATCTGTGGAAGAGACCCACAGGGGTGGAGAGCTTGAACCTGTGAGCCCCCGTCATAAAGTCGAAGCTAGTTCAAGTGTGGAAGCAGCTCCAATTGCTGTAGGCAAGGGCAAGTCCCTACTACATCCACTTCCTTCCTCTTTTGTGCCTACAACCACTGAAATCACGACTACAACCACCACATAACCCACACCTCCCCTTGACATGGCACAGCTAATAAACATGATGCAAATGCTAGTGAGCAAAGTGGCCGAAATCGTGCCAGAAACCGGATTGAAAAGGCCTGTTGTTGCAGATGCAGAGTCACGGCAAGACCCTAAAAGACAAAGGCTGGAGGCATCAACCACCACACCCCATACTCCCATGCCTACCGACACTGACTATGACGCATATGTGGCTAAGCTACTAGCACAACTAGACAAGGTGAAGGAAGAGAAGAAAGTGGCCTTGATGGAGCTAGAAAAAGAAAAAGAAACATCAGCTGCTCTTAGGCTAGAAGTCTCAAGGCAGGGAGCCGACCGACGAAGAGAAATGAAGGCCCTACTGGACCAGCTAGTAGCAAAAGCAAAGGAAGCCCAGGACAACGAAAGCCGCCTTAGACAAAGGTTGGAAGACAAAGAGCAGAACCTGGTGGCAGAGCAAAGGAGTCTAAAGCTACTAGTGCAGCAATACAATGATCTACAGCAAAAGGTCGCTCAAGTGGAAACGCTAAGACAGGAGGTTCATGAAGGCGAAGCCAGTACACCATAAGAACATACCATGGAGCTTCGTTTGTGGCAGGAGCTAGAAAAACAAAACAGATTAATAAGTGAAATCGAGTTTCTGAAAAGTGAAGGCCAGGAGTCTCAGGAGCAGAAGCAAAACGGCTACAAGATGAAGCGCAAAGATTACAAGATGCGTTGGAGACCTCCCAGGAAGATGTAGAGGCCCTCATGGCCATGGCTTTCAATCAAAAAAGGCTCTTCCTTGAGTTGAGATCCAAAGCCAAGAGCAGTTGGTGCAGGAAAAATCAGAAGTACTGACCGAGGTGCAACAAAGGCTCAGCATTATAGATCAAGCCAAAGGGATTGCTGAAGAGCAGCTGGCTCAGAAGTCAAGAGAAAGAAACCAGTTGTGGTTTTTAACAAATGAGTAGCAACAAGTAGTGTCCACCCTGGCGAGCCAACTAGAGGAAGAGAGAAAAAGGATGGAAGAAAGAGCTATGGATTGGGAAAGGAATAATTTTGACAGGGTAAGAGACTTGACCGAACGCTTGGCAGTGTGGCAGAATGCAAAAGGGTGCTTGCAAAAGCCAGGGTTGAAGCTGCCGAAATAACTACTAAAACACAGCGACAGGCCTTCCTCAACACGGTACTCCATGTCACACAAGCTGAGGGCGATGATCCAATGGAAAAGGTGAAAAGAAAGTTGGAGCTGACCACCCGAGTTCTAAGATATGGTCTTCAAGAGCGTGAGCTCCCAACGAGTACAGGGATCACTAAGGAGCAACAATTCCACTACTTATGCTGTACGGGCCTTTCCACTACTGAGCTCAAGGAGCTAGGTTTTGAGGAGCATGAACAGCCACCACCACCACCACCAGTCATCCCATCTGTGGTGGTTGAGCGACATGTCGAAGAGGGTCCAGATTTTGAGCAAGGTGATGAAGAAGAGCAACAAAGAATGCCGAGTCCGCCTCAACCCGATCTCCCACAGGAAGAACCTGCAAATGCCCATCTGCTTGAGCGTATAGTTACAGCAAGGAGGAGAAGACAAGAATTAGCTAAGGAGGCCCAACGCCGAGCACGCACAATTCCAAGACAACTTCCTGAAGAGCCCATGCCACTGAGAGGTGATGCACATCCTGTAGACTGGCCCCAGGAGTTGGTCATCTAGCATCAGCAAGAGTTCCAAAAAAGGCCGTTTGAGCTCTCATTTGCTTTCCCACTCTCTCTGGACTGGGCCCTGCCTCTAGGAATCTTAGCCAAGATCAAGGATCTGGCTAATGAACTTGCAAACAGGTGGATTGAAGAGAGGAGCCTGATAATAACTAGGTGGCGACAAGAACCACAGGATTACTGGGAAGATAAGGTCAATCTGGTTCCCAAAACCATCCAAGGCTACGAGACACAGCCGAAATGGTGGAGGAGGATTTGGGACACCAATTTTGATGCATGGACCGCCTTTTGCAGTTCACTCCCCGAAGAGCGCAATGATCCTATCTACATGCCCTGCCCCCGTAGGCATGGAGTGGACTATGATAGAGACTTGCATGGGGATTACGACTTCCCAAAAATATATAATGTAAATGCTAGGAGCCCTGAGGAATGCTTAGTGTTTAGGTTAGAAGATATACTTCCTTCTATAAATTGTTTCCTTGCAGACTTCTCTTCCTGCCCAGATCCATCGCTTTTTACCACTTGTAATTACCTCTGACTTATTAAATTCCTGCTACTCCAAAAACCCACAGCAGGAAGCCCATCTCCCCCCACTCTTCTTTGATATCAACCTAGGAATAGATAGTAGAGCTATGACTAGGTTAATGATGCGGGCTACTCTCCTTCCTTCCTTCTGTCTAGAGCTCTTAGAAAATATGAGTGACACCCGCTTCACAAGGTGTAATCACCCTTTCTTGTCAACCACTCCTCTGAGAGCTAAGGCCGATATTAAAGAATACCTACAAAGTTGCGCATTCTTATCTCAATGCCTGCGACCGCCCCGTGATTAAATGGGTGTGATATGCCTTGGCAATTGTACTCCCTCTCTCATTCTCAAAAAAAAAGAAAAAAATAAAAGAAAAGAAAGCAAAGAGAGAAAAAGCCACAAGGAAACAAAGACAAGGTGACTGGAGAGAAAGACAAGAGCAACAAATAGCAAAGCTGAAAGATGAATCTACTACTAAGCAAGTTAACAAGGAGAACACTTCACATGTACTTGCAGTCTCCCTTCATTGTTATTGTGCACCACACTCACTGCATCTAGGGTTCTCCCTAGCCCCTTCCCCACTTCACACTTAGGGCACATCAAGGGCAGGACTTTTAGACCTGTCACCCTAAGTTTTGCACCGCACCTCCAATGACGCACGAACTGGGTCCTCAAGTGTGGGACATTACCAAGGGCTTGCCCAAGGTTAGACCCATCTCCCAGTTCCATTGGCACGAGCACCATGCACTACATAGTGAGATAGACACACCCGCTAGGAAGTGCACAACTTTTCTTGCAGGTTATGTTTGTGTTTCAAGAAATGGTTGCTTGCCTGAAGAAGATCATCCACTACATCCTCTAATGACAAGGAATTTTTCCATGAGTCGGACATGACTCTATTACTGCAACTTCAAGAGCTTCGTTGCGAAGGTTTAAATGGCTCAACAGATTTCATATTGCCAATCATCTGCCTACTGATGCGGCTGCCATGACTGAACCAAATCAAGTAGAAGGAAAACCCAGTGATGGATCTGCCATTGGCTTAGATTTTGGAACCTCATCTTCCAAAGATGCATGCCTACCGCCTCAATATCTACGGATCGCTTATTGATTCCACAAGCATGAAGATTTTCAATGCAAGGTTCAAGATCTTCAACTCAGCACTGAAGATCTTGAAATCAAACATGAAGATCTTGAAATCAAAATTTAAGATCTTGAAATCAAAGCTGAAGATCTTCAAATCGAAGACAAGGATCCTCAGGATAACAAGATCTTCAAAACAAAGACAAAGATCTTCCATGCGAAGACAAAGCAAACCTTTGTCAAGACAGAGTTCAGGGGGGTTTCTCTAGGATAAATCCCTCCAACACCATTCTTCTAAGGGATTGCTTATTGATCAAGCGTTTCTGTTGACCAAATCCACCAGCCAATTGGAACCTCTATCAGCCGTCGCAGAATGGGAGCCACAATTGTGTGTGAAATCTCGAGCATTTTCATGAAGTCTAAAGCACGCCGGAATCTCTCCTGGTCATCGTCATCAAACTTCATCACCTCTCATTCACAAGCATCAATGTCATCTACCCACCAGTTCCACCTAGCAACAGCATCATCTATTCCACTTCTTCCCACCACAGTGCCATGGGACTGGCACTTGGCTAGGAGGGGGGTAATGTTTACCGCATCACAGAGGAGCGGAAAATGGAAAAAAGGAAATAGCAAAAGGCGCAGGACAAAATGAAGAAAAAGGCGCCTTAACCAGTAACTAGACCCTGAAAAAATTAAAAGCACGGGCACGACCCTCACGAAGTCTTAGAGTCGCCCAAGGAAAGGAAAAGAGTAAAAAGCGCACCATTAAGTGTGAAAGCGCTCTCGAATCCTTGTAAAAGAGTGCCAGACTCACTTCTGTGTAAATTGTATGCATTAGTTGGGAATAGGATAGATTAGAATGGTGGGAAAGGCCTAGGCTAATGGCCGGCCATGTAAAAAAGGGGATGACCGCCCATGAAAAGTAGGGCATGTATATAAAGTTCAAAAAGTGAATGAGAAGATCATTCTTGTGTGTGGCCAAAGCTTCTTCTTCTTCTCTTATTTCTTGCCTTCTTGCTTGTGCTTGAGAGAGGGATTGAGAGAGTGTGAGGGAGTGATTGTGTGAGAGTGAGGGATCTTGGAGAAGAAGCGCTCCATCTTCTCTCTTCATCTTCCCCTCCTCTCTTCTCTTCTCTTGTCTCGCGTGTGGCTATGGAGGATGAAGCTCATGGGAGAGTGATTGAGGTTGCTTGAGCTTGCCTCAAGGATCGTGGAGCTACTGGTGTGCAAGAAAGAGGAGGGTACTTGATCGAGCATCAAGGTAAGCTCACTACACCGAAACACTTGAGCAATAAGTGATCCGTAAGTCTCGGGGTAGAGCTTGTAGTTCCCCTTCATGTTGTATGCATATTCATCTTGCAAAAGAGGGTTAGCATGCAGTTGTGAGTTTGGTTGATGAGGTTCAGGAAACCCATCAAAATCACAAAGTCTTCATCCTACATTACGTAAAAGGTCTTGCAGATGCAACAAAGCCATGTAAAATGCCTCATGTTGCAGAACACCAAGAGAGGCATGCACGTATTGTAGCTACAATCTATACATGATATCCTCTACCATTGGCACCAATAATCTTTCCCATAGATGGCCAGGCCGAGCTGGCTCACAAAAGACCAAAATTGCAACAAACAAAGTTCAGAGTTGAGCACCAGTTTGCACAGAGGCAGCTTCTTCTAAGCACACAACATATTCATCATCACTCTCCAACATGCCCCTTGTATCGACAGTACGCAAATCTTCAAAAGAAGTATATCTCGACACTCTGTTAAAAGCATCCGCAAATAGTAGAGCTCACCACAGGTAGGCGCCACAAAATACATCCGACCACATATATTCCCACGCTTTCTTCTAGTCCACATCTTATGTCGTGCATTTCACACCCAATACACTGGAAAGTCCTGATAACGAATAGTCCTAGCCTCTGGATGAATGCGGTTGCACACAAACCATTCAGTAAGAGTAGTTTTCTGGAGGTCTTCATTCCGCACAACATCTGGTATACTATCTATATCCCGAAACACCACATAGTTCTCACCAAGTAAGTATACCTGCAAACGTTGTATATCGGGCTTTTGATCATGCAATGCATAATCATAGATCTGCCAACATGCCTCAGAGGTAGAAACATATTGTGCATCTAAATAACTTTGTATCTCGTCCACCTCGTGAACATCGCCACCATTTCGGACTGAATCAACCCCAATAGAAAATTTGACAGTTGCATAGTCATGCCGCTTGTACACATACGTATACAAATACTTAACAACCGCAATTTTCAAGCACACCTCAACATTTATGTGTGCATTGTATTTCTTACTCAAGAATGGATTATATGGAACAATCCATTGGTTATCAATAACATTGCCATTTATGATCACAGAATTTCCATCATCTCATCTTCGATAAATGGGATAGCCAGAACTATCAACCGTTGTCATGCCCACTAATTTTCGCAGGTAATCTTTAGTACATCTACCCTTGTCCATGCAGGGACTCTTGGGTTTGATCCTTCGCAAGGGCCATGAAAGTTGCACTTTGAAATTGTCTCAAATAAGGTTGGAAACTTAACTCTATTGGGCAACTCAGCACAAACCAGTTTATCGTAGTGACATGCTTTAGAAGGTTTCAAAGACGGCTCTAAAATTAGCAAAGTATGAGAATGTGGTAGCCCCTCTTTTGGAATTTAATCACATTAACATAGCCTGCAACCTTTTCAAAGAGATCCTTCCGCAACAACGTATACATTAAATCGACATGCTTTTTATGAAACACACGAGCAGTCAAATCCGAACGGTCATAAGCACTTTGCCCATGCAATAAAGCATTAGTTATCTCCAACCACTTTGGATTGCATGTCATTGTTATAAAAACGTCAGGTTTTCCCTTGCATCGCACTGTAGCCATGGCATCCTGATATAATTGATACATGTGCCTTGGTCCACCTGTGAATGACAACGGTAAAACTATCCTCTTGCCAACAGAGGCACCAATAATCTGCATTGGCCCATTATCGTTTGCCCCCACCATGTCTGCCAAGCCTTTGTAGACCTCCGATCGCAACACTGATTGATTCTGGCGACACCAAGTTAACCTGCACTACTCTATACTACAATAAGCATCAACAATAAATTGTTGTAATAGTCAACCAGCACGCAATATGCACACCTCAGTATCTTCGCGCACTTGAAGATGGAATGCATAAAATTGAATTTGGGTAACACAATTTTTATTGGACAATTCATATATGTTAACAGGAACACTAACATTGCTGTAGGGAACCTTTACATGCCAATCATCATCTCCCATAGGAAAAAGGAGAACATATAGCATTGACATATGTGCTCTATGCAAGTTTGAAATAGCAACACATCGACCACCTTGAGTATAAACATGAATATCCCGATGATCAAGAGTATCCTCGTCACCCTGCCCTAGCATGATAGCTGCAACCTCAGTTGTATTTTTTCCTGGTTCTTTGAATGCCAAAAATACTCATTCTTAGTTCTTACATGGGATTATTTTGCAATTGCAAACCCACTGACCTAAAAGCATGTGCATATATGTTGTGTCGATGCATCATACAATGAAGCTCCCCTAGCAAATTTGGTAATAAATCATGAATAACCCCCAGCCTATTAAGTAACTCATGCTCGGTATCATAAACATAGAGTTGTGCAAATCTTGGCCTTTCTTGACACTGCACATCAGGAAGCAAAGTACCTATACGGTGATAAACAGAGCCATACACTCTAAAGGTGTAACCATTCCCGATAATAGGTAGCTCATCAACATTAGCTTCGAGTGATACAAATGCAAGAGCACTGTTGTATGATCATATGTTGTTTTTAAATATCCTACTCTGAGGATGCATACCATGCAACAAATCATGCAATGGCTGTGGTGGACGTTGCAATGGTGGCAACATTACTTTTCCATTTCGACAACAGTGCCTTCCAAACAAAATCGACCCTTGCACTTGAGTCTTGCATCTCCACAACTTAGTTGAATACCTTTCACACATTACACAAAGACTCCCCATGGAATGCACATCCAGCACTTGAAATAGTAGTATTGATGTTGCTGAATGAACATCTTTTGCAGGCAAAGCATTTAAAATGGAGCACAATCCACCACTTTGGGGATCAAAAGCAGCAATATTATGAACACGTAACTCATTAGCCACTGAATTTTCCACATTGTGGTGATTTCCAAAATCTAAACCAACATGTTATTCAACTAGCTCACTTTTCCCATTTACAAATTCAACACGGCGAGACACATTCTCACAAACCACTCCACTAAAATTTCTCCCATGTTGGCACTAGACATTGAAACATTATTAACGTGTGACTCGAAAATCACATGATTAAGACCATTGCAACCACCCACTGATGGCAAAGCATTCGTCAATTCCACACCAAACTATCGCGGGGCTTGAAATCCCCTAATGGTTCTATCCAATGATGGCAAAACATTAGCCACATCTATACCAAATTGTGGTTGGCCTAGTTCATGATGACCACTTAGAATCTCCTGATGGAATGTTAGGTTTTCAATATCTCTACGAATGGATCTACCACGATCTAAAATCCCTTTTTCGAGCCCTAAGTCTAGTAACCTGCCGTCACTCATACCTTGTGGATGTAAGCATGTCCCTATGGACACACAACACATAGTCACTGCCAGTTGCTCGATGCAAACACCCCATATTGATCAGTTGGCTACAAAACCTGTTATCAACGTATATACACATTTAATATTTAAATATTAAAATATTAAGATTAAATATCAAGACACAAAACCACTACCACCGTATTTGAGTTAGTGCCTACAACCCAATCAATGTATCTGTCTACAAAGACACTGCACTCGCCCATTAGAGAGAGAGAGAGAGAGAGAGACACACAGAGAGAGAGAGAGAGAGAGAGAGAGAGAGAGAGAGAGAGAGAGAGAGAGAGAGAGAGAGAGAGCCTGGTTGCTAAGATAGAAGTAACCTTGGTAATAAACACATGCGCAATTAAAATGAAGGAACAAGAGATTGGAGTTAATTCCAAATTCATACCCCACAAGGTGACATTTAAAGATGACCCTATGATTGGTGTGGTTGCTAGAGCGCAAAAGCAGCAACAAGAGGAGCAAGGTCTAGAGGAAGAGAGTCTACAATTAAAAGGAGCAATGAAGGATAAATCTAAGGATATAGATCCTAATGTAGAGCTACCTGAGTCAGATTCTCCACAACATTCCTCTGACTATCCATTATTACATGTGCCCTTAGCAAATCCTAAGATTCAAGTAGGGGTAGATCCTTTTCCTAGTGGCAAGCGCACTACCAACACGCGCACATAAACTCGTCTGCATTTCCATCAACTCATTCATCTTGGCCTCAAGTTTTTAAAAGTCCAAAGCACCTGAAGTAGCCCTCATGTTTCTTCGAATCTTTGTAGCTCTTGTACATTTAGCAACATGCATCTCTTGTCCCTTGCCACCTCTTTCATTTTTCGCACTTTCATTCTATTAGAGCCCATACGTTGGCTGCAATGAAACATATAAACAATCATCTCCAAAAATATATATAGTAGCACTTTGATACAATCACAATTAAAGAAACTGTCTTCCATACCCATGCAGATAGCTCCAAGCTGGCAAGTGTCGAAGAGATGATGTCATTGCCATTTCGTTCAATCCCATAGGACACACAATAACTTACCAACTCACATTCGCAACCACAAACCCTAAATGCATGAAAGAATATATATACGCTACACATGAGTGCTATCATGCACACATGGCACTCACCAAGTACCAACCATGCATTGCCTAAAGGCCCTGCCAATGGATCTTCATTCACGTATATCTGCACAATCTTGAGAGAAAAGAACATGTCCTATACAAGAAGGTGTCCCAGCCTCGAAATACTTATTAGTGTCAATCCCATAGGACACACAATAACTTACCAACTCACATTCACAACCACAAACCCTAAATGCATAAAAGAACACATAAGCCACCTAAGTATGAGTGAGAGAGAGAGAGAGGGGGGGGGAGGCATATGTACCCTAATTGCAAAACCAAACTATATAAAACGTCCCAACATATCAAAGCTACAATCATTCTATGTATCTAATCCAATCTAAGTTACAAAAGTACATTAGCAAAATTGCTTAGTAATCGAGAGAGAAACATAGAGAAACAGAGAGAAAGAGAGACTATTTAAATGGTTTAAAAGCAGTTTTATAATTTGCGAGACACATACGATGTGTTTCAAAATGAAGATTTTCATCAAACAATTCATTTAAAAAGTCTTGTAGGAATTACATATATCAAGCAAACCACGGCAAAGAAGCACTAGTTAACATTGCCAAAAACCTATTGTGAACCACTCTTCAAAGATGCAACGTTCTGTAGTGCATATCAAGGGCAATGATCTCCAGTGCCAGAAGATGAGCCTGCACGGCGATTCATCTACATTAACATTGTTGAAAATCTATTAAAATAAACTTTCAAAGAAGTAAGTTGCACATCAAGAGCAATGTTCTCCGGTGCAACCAAGCTCTCATTTTTTTGTGCAATCAACTCACATACTCCATCCTCTATACGACCTGCACTATTAAGAATATATTTCAACTTCTCTTCTTGATCGTTTGAAGATCTAGCACACGGCCACCAAATTTTCTGGATATGTTCATAAATGTCACCTATATAACCCTTGATCTCTTCTAACTCACCCTGTATTGTTACTCCATCAGCAAGGTGCCCTTCATATTTCTCTTCCAACATTCTCTCAATCCTTTGTAGATAGTCACCAATGTTCTCAAAAATTGAAATTGAAGCTTTTTTACACCGAAATAGTGTCTTCACTTGCTTTTCAATCCCATCCAAGAAACGAATAAACCTCAAGGAACCAACGGAACTATCATGCCCTGCAACATGCTTAAGTGCACGACGAACAACCTTCTTCCTTATGACCTCCTTTATTTATCGTACATTCATTTGCACGTTAGGAGTGCATTGTATAATATCTTCTATAGACATATTCTTGTTTGCTGTAGAAGTCTCCATACTGGACAAAAAGCATGCGTTAGCCTTGAGGGATATATAAAATATTCTTGAAATTTAGAAATAGCAAAAACTCCTATGTCTAATACTGCCAAAGTTCAACTAACCCTCTCTCTCTCTGCTTCTCCCTCTCCCTCTCTCTACACCTAACCAACCAACCAATGCACTAACTAACCAACCTCTAAACTAAAGTAACCTACCAACTAAACTAACTAAACCAAGTAAGGTAAGCAATTAATCTAAGGTAAAACCTACTAACTTACTAATCAATCATCGAATTATCTACTAACGTACACAAACCTACTACACCAAATAAACCAAAATACCAATAAATCAAACCTCTCTCTCTCTCTCTCTCTCTCTCTCTCTCTCTCTCTTCCATAACTAACCCTAAACTATATCCATAAATTAAAAATTAACATAGCACACAATCTAAAGTAACTAACTAACCAACTAACTAACTAACCTACTAACTTGCTATATCTCACTAAAGTAATCTAAGGTAAGTAACTACTACAAGGTAAAACCTACTAACTTACTAACCAACAAACTAAAGTAAGGTAAGCAACTAATCTAAGGTAAACCTACTAACTTATTAATCAATCATCAATTTATCTACTAACTTACAAAACTAAACCAACTAAACCAACTAAACTAACTTACTATTTAACTAACCAACTTACTAATCAAATCAAACAAAAAATTGGAATAACTAAATAAACTACTAAACTAACTTATCATTCTCTAATCCTAAACTTTAAAGTAAACTAAACTAAAACAAAGGATTAAACTAACCCTAAGTTTTATTTACTAACCAACTAAACTAACTTATAATTTAAAGTAAACTAAAACAAAAAAATAAACTAACCCTAAACAACTATATGTACTAACTTACTAAACCAAAACAACAAAATTAAACCAACCGTAAATCAAACTAAACTAAACTAACTAATCTAATGTAACAAGCTAAACTAACTAACATAAAAAACTTACCAATCTAAATAAATAAACATGACCGTAAACAAAACTAACCAACTAAACTAAAGTTAACTAACTAACCAAACTAAACTAACCAATCAATCTAACTAAACTATTTGATAGATAATAAACAAAAATAATTTAAACTAACTAATCTAATAAGCTAATGTATCTAACCAAACTAACTAATAATAAAAAACTCACTAACCAACAAACTAAAGTAAGGTAAGCAACTAATCTAAGGTAAAACCTACTAACTTACTAATCAATCATCAATTTATCTACTAACTTACTAAACTAAACCAACTAAACAAACTTACTATTTAACTAACTAACTTACTAATCAAATCAAACAAAAAATTGGAATAACTAAATAAACTAACTAAACTAAACTAACTTATCATTCTCTAAACCTAAACTTTAAAGTAAACTAAACGAAAACAAAGGATTAAACTAACCCTAAACTTTATATACTAACCAACTAAACTAACTTATAATTTAAAGTAAACTAAAACAAAAAAAACTAACCCTAAACAGCTATATGTACTAACTTACGAATCTAATCAACTAACCACAAACAATTAAAACCTACTAACTTACTAAACCAAAACAACAAAATTAAACCAATCGTAAATTAAACTAAACTAAACTAACTAATCTAATGTAACCAACTAAACTAACTAACATAAATAACTTACCAATCTAAATAAATAAACACGACTGTAAACAAAACCAACTAACTAAACTAAAGTTAACTAACTAACCAAACTAAACTAACCAATCAATCTAACTAAACTATCCAATAGATAATAAACAAAAATAATTTAAACTAATTTAAACTAACTAATCTAATAAGCTAACGTATCTAACCAAACTAACTAACAGTAAAAAACTTACTAAAGTAAACCAACAAAACCAACAACCTATTTAACTAACTAACTTACTATTTAAACCAATAAATACATCAAAACAAATTTACAACGAGAGAGAGAGAGAGAGAGAGAGAGAGAGAGAGAGAGAGAGAGAGAGAGAGAGATCACCGACCTGAATATTGGCTAGACAACCAATTCTCACAAATAAATTGCACCAAATAAACCAAAATACCAATAAATTAAACCATACCAAGCAAACCTCTCTCTCTCTCTCTCTCTCTCTCTCTCTCTCTCTCTTCCATAACACATATAAACTAAAACAAAAAAACAAACTAACCCTAAACTATATCCATATATAACACACAATGTAAAGTAACTAAGTAACTAATCTAAGGTAAAACCTACTAACTAACTAACCCATAACACATATATAAACTAAAACAAAAAAATAAACTAACCCTAAACTATATCCATAACACACAATCTAAAGTAACTAAGCAACTAATCTAAGGTAAAACCTACTAACTTACTATTTAACTTAATATCTAATCAACTAACTAAACTAAATAACCAAAAACAACCAAAACTAACTAAATAACTAAATAAAATAACTAACTAAACTAAATAAACAACCAAAACTAACTAACCACAAACTAACTAAACTAAACTCTCTCTCTCTCTCTCTCTCTCTCTCTCTCTCTAACGGCCCAGTCTCTCTCATTCTCACGTCTGCACTGTGGTGACTGCGCCTCTCTCTCTAGAGAGAGAGAGAGAGAGAGAGAGAGAGAGAGAGAGAGAGAGAGAGAACCCTGTTTTTTGTGCTTTCTCCACCCGCCCAAGATCCACCGTCATCTCTCTCTCTCACGTTTGCCATCAGAGAGAGAGAGAGATCCGCTTGCTTCTCTCTCTCTTTGACGTCTGCGCGCGCACATACACACACAGAGAGAGAGAGAGAGAGAGAGAGAGAGAGAGAGAGAGGACAACAGACCTGCCTACTGCCTACCTCCTCCTGTCTGCTACCCGTGAGAGTGAGAGCGAGAGTGAGAGTGAGAGGAGAAGGTGGTGGAAGGAGACGACGTTTCCTTCTTTCTGCCCCCAATCATGTGAGCATTTAATGCCACTTTGGTTTGGTTTGAGAGCCAAGTTTGGGAGCACTGTGGTGCTTCGACACTTTCCCGAACCTGTAGCTCAAATAATAATGTAATATAGATATAGAAGATATAGATATATAGTAAAAAGAATAGTAAGCACATGCAACCCTTAAGGCTAGGCCATATGCAAATGCAACCCTTCAAATAAGTCTTGGCACCAGTTATGTAAGGAAAGTGGAAGGCCTTTATTTTTGTTGCCTTGTAAAATAAGATTTATTACGAGCTCGAAGAGCATCACGCGACAGCAAACAAGCTTCTCTTCTCGTCG
Source organism: Lygodium microphyllum (assembly GCF_053477565.2). NCBI lineage: Eukaryota > Viridiplantae > Streptophyta > Polypodiopsida > Schizaeales > Lygodiaceae > Lygodium > Lygodium microphyllum. The sequence continues at coordinate 80,475,886 of NC_141156.1, forward strand.
GCATTCCTCTCATTCGCAGACACAGAACGAGAAGGAAAGCAGACAGCCATGGCCCCCGACCCGCACCAAAATGGCAGCATGAAGAGCGTACCCCAGCCTCCCGCCAAGGTCTCCCCCCCTAAAGATGCGAAGAAGAACAAAAAGGAAGAGAAGAAGGAAGAGGAACTGGTACTCTCTTCTCCTCCTCCTCCTCCTCCTCCTCCTCCTGCTTTGCCTTTGTCATTTTGTTCTGGTTTCTGAGGTCTGTGGGTTTTTTGATATTGCCAGTCCGAGGAGGATCTCGCCCTAAAGCAACAGCTGGAGCTTTATGTGGAGCGTGTTCAGGACTCCGATCCGGGTGTCCAGAAACTTGCTCTTGAGAGCATGAGGTAATTTTTAATTTTTCATGCATCAACTGCACGACAACTAGAGCCAAAACCCTAGTTCACAGCAACAGTGGAGCTGACACAATTTGTATAGTATTTAAAATCCTCAGTTGTCTTCTCATTAAACACATGGAAAAATCAATGTGTTACTTTTGTGACCCAGGCGTGAAGATTGCATTTCTAGTCTGGCAAAATTACAATTCATTGTACTATATTGCTGCTGTTAGTAAGATACAATGCCTTGCTTTATTGTCCCATTCGGGACTTAAGGAGTTAAGTTAGACACCAGTATTACCTTTACCAACGCAGGTTTCTGTCTATCAATCTCTAGCGGGCTGCTGTACTGATGGGCAATGTTGTGAAAATTGGAGAACATGAACATTAATGAATCAATTAGCATCTCAGCTCGATCTGCAAAGGTCAAGATCACTGAGCAAATTTTTTGCTTGCAGGATTGAACCTATGTTATGGATCCATACAAGAGTCTTTTTTTTTGCTCACGTAGTCCCCTAGTGTGATTACAAAAACTATATCAGTCTGCAATCCCAGGTTTATGCTTAGCCGTGTAAGTAGTCTCTCTAGTAGCTGATGAAAAGTTGTTTCTGGTATTGCTAGCAAGCAATGCACATAAGCAACACCTCAACAAGATCAAAAGGTTGAAGTCAATAATTTTATTGGAAGATGGGCTGCACTTCTATTTCGAACTCAGTAGCTGATGGTTAGTGTGATGGATGAGATAGATGGAGTTGAGGCAATCCTCATTGTCGGCTAGAATGAAGTGGATTTGTCGATGCATGCTAATTCAAGCATGTTAGAGTGACCATGATTTTCCTTCTTCACCCAAACTGTCAAAGTGTTCCACCATCAAGATAACCATGAAATGTTTTACCCTCGAAACATTTTGCATTTGAAATTTTCACCCTTGTTTAGATCCTAAGTGACACACCACATGATACCTCAAAATAACACATTTAGAATGCACACGATCAACAATTTTTAAATCGAATTATTTTCCCCCCCTTAGAGAAACATGGAGAGGAAACATTGCATACTAAATGTTTGATTAGTGAAACATGAGTGAAATGCTTTCACCATGCTCCCCATGTGGGAATAGACTAGGAGCAAACACATGTCCAAACCTCCCATCATGGACTTGAAAGTCAAAGCAACTTAAGTGCTAGACTATGTTGATGCATGTAGAAATTGTCCCTCAAGGTCCATTGCATCATATTTGAATGTATAGTAGGCATTAATCTACACTACCTCAGCCCTCTCATAATTATCCCTCTTTGGCTCTAGAATACATGAGCTGTACTGCTTTACTACTACAGGATAGGGACATACCCCCTCCGTGCCAAGGCATACAGTGGAGGAGAATAAGTGTTGCAGTAGAGGAGAGCAAGGAATGCTAGAACTTGCATAGGCAGACTTGCTAGGCACTAGTGTTGTGCCATTGAAGTTGGCTTTTCTCCTTGATATGGAACCACCATTTGAGTCAATTCGGGGGTCAAGAGACGATATAGTTGTGAGAGTGCACAACAAAAGAAGAAACTCAAACATAGAGAGAACGAGATAGCAGGAAGAAGAAGGAAGAAATAAAATTGCACCAAGTGGAATAAATGCTGAATACAAGCAGAAGGACTGACGAGTTGTTGCACACAGCCCGAGTCATCAGTGAGGGCACTAGATCAGGTTGGAAATAATGACGGTAGTAGTGTCATCGGAGACAGAGGAGGATGCCTAAAGTCAGATGAGAAACTTGCAGAAGATGATGGCCAAAGTGAGGAGAGACCAGCTGTAAATAGTTTAAGTCCACCAAATTTGGCCAACTTGCCAAAATGGCCAAGAAATTGACCAACCTATTGGAAATGACCATAGGACTGCAATAATTGCAGTCCGACTGCATAGGAAAATGGGACAAATAATGACATGGCATGTTGGCCAGTGTGGAAGTAGGCAGGCATTGGTAGGAGGTGTAACCAATTGATAGACATAGAAAAAGGGCTTGAAACAAGAGAAATGTACACTAAAATGCTAGAGCTCCCATGTCTCTGTTAGACCCTTTTGACAAGAGCTCACAAAAGGGAGATGATAGATTAACCATACTAAAATAGACAGGGTAACATCCCTCTCAGATCCTAGGAGTGTATGTAGACCCAACAACCTCATGTGATGAAGCATAGAAGCCTTGGGCAAAGGCTTCCTAAAGAGATCCGTTACACTGTCCTTTGTGGGATAATAGGCCACCACCAACTCGGAATCCATGATCCGCTCTCAAACATAGTGGTATCAAACCTTGATGTGCTTTGTGGGAGCACGAAACATTGGGTTCTTTGTTGGAGTGAGGGCATTCTAGTTATCCATGCGCAGCTCTGTACGTCTTGTATGTGGAAAGTCAATCTCTGCCAACATACGACGGAGCCAAATTGCCTGTATAGCTATAGAACAAAGTGCAGGACACTCAATCTCTATAGAGGAAAGGGCCACAATAGGTTGCTTATTACTACTCCAAGAAATAGCTCTTGATCCAAAGAAGAAGGCATGGCTTGGAGTGGACCATCTCGTATCCAGGTCACTTGCCCAATTAGAGTCATTGCATCTGGAAAGAGTGGCTCCCTCTCCATACATGATCTCATAGATTCATGTCCCCTGTAAGTAGCATAGCACACACAAGGCAGCTTTGCAATGAGCTTGCGTAGGAGTCTTTAGGAAAGAAGACAACAAAGCTACCACAAAGGAGCTGTCTGGCCGAGTGTGGATCAACCAGATCAAAGAGCCAACAAGGCACCTATAGCGGGTGGCATTGGGAAGAGGATCACCTACTACCAATAACTTGGACTCCGGGTCCATGGGGCAAGAAATCGGTTGACACCTGCCCATACCAAATTCCGAAAGAAGCTTGGAGATGTATATGTGTTGGGAAATAAAACTATCCTGTGCCATTTGATAAATCTCCAATCCAAGAAGAAGTGTAGGACCCCAAGATCTGCCATGTCGAACTCCTGGCCCAATATCATCTGAGTTCGATCAACCTCGTGTGTTACTCTTTGTGATAGTGAGGTCATCAACATACAAGATGACCTAGAGGCACATGTCCTCCTCTACCTTGTAATAAAGGTTGGGGTCATGATCTAATCGATGGAAGCCACTGTCCAAGAAAAATCGATCAATCCATTGATACCAAGCCGTAGGAGCTTTAGGCCATAGAGGACCTTCCACAACTTGTAAACATAGTCCTCCTTCTCCTGCATAAGAAAACTAGGAGGCTATGAGACATAAATCTCCTTCTCCAAGATGCCATTTAGAAATTCAGACTTCACATCCATTTGATAAATCAGCCAGTGGTGGTGATGAGCGACTAAAGCCAAGATAGCTCAAATAGTGGACATTCGAGTTGTTGGTATGAAAGTCTCAAAGTAATCTAAACCTGCTCAGTCATCACTGAGAGAATCCCTTGGTAACAAGTTGTGCCTTATACTTGTCCAAGGTCCCATTTGCAAGATACTGGGTCTTATAGACCCACTTCACACCAATCACCTTTAGCTTCTTTAGACAAGGAACGAACTCCCAAGTTTGGTTCCACTCGATAGAATCAAGCTTAGCGTTCATAGCATTGTGCCAGTGGTGATGAGTGACTAAAGCCAAGATAGCTCGAATAGTGGACATTTGAGTTGTTGGTATGAAAGTCTCAAAGTAATCTAAACCTACTCAATCACTGAGAGAATCCCTTGGTAACAAGTTGTGCCTTATACTTGTCCAAGGTCCCATTTGCAAGATACTGGGTCTTATAGACCCACTTCACACCAATCACCTTTAGCTTCTTTAGATGAGGAACTAACTCCCAAGTTTGGCTCCACTCGATAAAATCAAGCTTAGCGTGCATAGCATTGTGCCAAACATTTGTTGCAAGAGCTTGATCAATTGTAGTAGGCTCATGGTCTTGGAGAAACTGTGACTAAGGTCATAGTGCACGCAGAGTGAACTATTCCACTGAGCATGTAGCTTGGCTGATTTGTGTGGGCCAAGTAGCATCTCAGGGATCTAAGTAATCCTTGAATCTTGCATGAGCCTTTGATACCATTGAGGAATGGTAATAGGCTCGCTTGTGGCGAAGGGGATCGAGAGGCCTCTAGGACTTGTAAAGCACTGGTTTGTAGTAGGGACTCCCCCTTGCTAAGGGAAGATGGATCCTTCTCATTCGATGAAAAAGTTCCCCCTTTGATGGCTCGATCCCCCCAAAAGAAACTTAAGAAGATGAAGGTGTAGAAATACTTCATGACAAAGTAGTAGATGGAGGAGCCATCAAGTGTGGAAGGGAAGAAGGTGAGGGAGAAGGCGAAGGAGGGGGAGGAGTTGTAGATGAAGAAGGGGGTGGCAGAAACACTAGTTACACAAGCATTGCCAGTTCAGCCTGCCACTTTACAGTAGCCAAATGTTGGCCTAAATGGACAGGGAAACAGTTTTCAGGCTTTACCACAGGTTTTCCCACCGACCTCTGTACATCCTGGGTACTTTGGAGGTGGATCTGTATTTCAGAGTATGGTTGGTTATGCCCCTGGAAACCAGATTTATGTACCACGAACAGTGTTTGGGGGTACACAGGGTTTTATGCCAAACCCCATGTATGGCAATATAGGCATGCAGCCTGGATTTCAGGGAGTTCAGGGCAGTTTTGGCATGCCACAGGGCACTTTTGGTATGGCTGGTTATCAAAATCAGCAAGCAAGTATTGTGTCTACAAGCCCTGTAGTCAGTGGTCCGGCAACTTCCATGCCATCTGTTAGTGTTCCTATGTTTCAGGCATATCCTACGGACCCTTTGATGGCTCATGAGAAGCCAAAGCCATACAAGGAAGGTGGTGTAGCCGTACAGTTTGACATCTTTCGAGGATTTGAAGATAGGACTAAGGCTCTTTCTTTCTTACAGCAGTTTGATGCCGCATTTGCAAGAGGGAACTTTATAGAGCCTTCTAAGGTTCGGAAAGTTGCCACTTTTCTTAAGGGTAATGCTAGTTAGTGGTGGAGTACACTGTTGATGCAAGGACAGGCTCCTGCCACTTGGACTTACTTTAAGCAAGTATTTGCTTCTGCTTGGTTGACCAATGAATTTGAGATCGATGTTATGTCAGCTTGGCACAATTTGGATGCATCTAAATGCAAGGATATGGAAGACTATAACAAGAAGTTTTGGGAGGCTTTGCTTCCAGTCACTTCTTACAGGGTTGTGCCATTGACCGAGCAGATAGAGAAATATTGCTGTGGGCTGCCCAAGGAACTTTGGAATTATTGTACAAAGACAAAGGTCACCACTTCGACTCAGTTAATTGAGAATGCTACCACAGGAAATGCATTATTGTTGGGACAGTCAAGTGGTTTTGGGGGCAGCATTAAACAGGACAAACCTGAGAAATTTTCAGCAAAGAAGCCATTTGGTAAACAGGTTTCTCAGATTTCTCAAAGCACAGGTAAATCTTGGCAGTTCAAGAAGGAGCCAGCCAAGTTCTTTGGACAGCAGCCAAAGGACCAGAAGAAACCTTTTGTGCGCAAGTCTCTTGAAGAGAGAAAGGCTTTAATGGCTGAGAGGAAGTGCTTTATCTATGAGCAGACTAGTCATATTGCGTCTAACTGTCCGGACAAGAATAAGAGACTAGCTGATGATGATAAAGAGGACAGGAAAGGAAAGAAGCCCAAACCTTCAGCATGTTTAGTGCTAGATATGCAGGGAGACAAGCCACATTTGGATGCTAATGAGCTTTGCAGAGCTTGGGGTAAAGTTAGGGATCAATATGTACTTATTTTCTTTGATCCTGGAGCTAAGGTAAACTTTATCTCACCAGAGTGTTAGCAGAGTATTTGTCAGCTCATGTGTGAGTTTGAGCTTGATCTGGGCTGGGCATTTTTATTAGGTATTTTAGGTATTTTTCTGGTGTGGCATTTTATGCCAGTGGAGCATTTTATGCACCAGTCGGCCAGCTTTAATGCTGTCCGACCAGCATTATTGCTCCCCACTTTTTCAGCCTATTTATACTTAGTGGCTCCTCCTCAGTCAGTCACTTCATCTTCACCATCTGTAGACTCTGTGGAGAGAGGAGCCAGTGCCAGTGCCCACGCAGCCAGTGACTCACTGTTGTATGCGACTGTCTCGTGTTCAGATATATGGATTCCATTTTCCGTGCATACATCTGAGTTCTCATCTGTATCGTGTTTTTTTCTTTTCTCTTTTTGTCTTGTGTTTCAGCAGTTTATTTCAGCACATGTTTATGCTTCCACCACTGCTCCACTTCTGACACAGAGTTGGCTTCTACTTTGGGCATCAGAGCAGATGAGATGGGCTACACAGTAGAGGCAGGGTTGGCCTGTCCTGGTCACTCAGAGTCTGTGACACCCATTCTTGGAAAGCTGCGTCTTCATGTACAGTCTTATGTTGATGCAGAAGAATTTTATATCATGCCACTGGAAGGCTGTGATGTCTTGTTGGGAATGCCATGGATGTTTAGAAAGCATGGTGTGTTGGATGCCTTTAACAAGACACTGACTTTGGAACATAGGGGAAAGACTCATGTGCTTGATGTGAAGCTTAAAGGAGAGTCTGTACCTGTTGTATCGGCTTCTGCCATTACATCTGTAATAAAGAATCATCTTTCTGCGTACTTGATTTTTGCACGTGATGTCAAGGATAATGATGAGTCAAAATTTTCTATGTTAGATAGAGACATGTTTGCTTTCTTGTCTCAGTTCAGTGATTGTTTTTCCGACTCATTACCATCACAGTTGCCACCAAAGAGGTCTGAGGATCATGCAATAGATTTGGTGCTAGGCAGTAGCCCACCAAATAGACCTCCGTATAGGGTTAGTGCAGCCCAACAGAAAGAGGTATTGAGCTAGGTGAATGAGCTCTTAGAAAAAGGGTTGATTCAGCCAAGTTCATCTCCCTTTTGCTCACCAGTGCTCCTAGTGCAGAAGAAGGATGGCTCTTGGCGCATGTGCATAGATTACCGAGCGTTGAACAAGAATACCATCAAGAACATGTTCCCCATTCCAAGAATTGACGACATCCTTGACCGTTTGGAAGGAGCGTCCATTTTCAGCAGGATAGATTTGAAGAATGGATACCACCAGATCAAAATTAAGCAAGAGGAAGTGCATAGGACTGCATTTAGGACCATGTTTGGTCTCTATGAGTTCTTGGTAATGCCATTTGGACTTACTAATACTCCTGCTATGTTTAATCGAATGATGGACAGGATTTTTCGTCCATACAGGCAGTTTGTTGGTACATTCTTTGATGACATGATTGTCTTTTCAAAGAATGAATAGGAGCATAGAGAACACTTGAAAGCAGTCTTTGATGAGCTTTGCAGTAATAGGTTGCTTATCAATGGCAAGAAGAGTGAGTTCTTCTTGGAAGAAATCCAGTTCCTGGGGCACATAGTGTCAAAGGATGGTGTTCGAATGGATCCTGCTAAGGTTGAAGCAATTAGAACATGGCCAGATTTGAAGACTGTCCATGATGTTAGAAGCTTCTTGGGTTTGTGTTCTTACTACAGGAGGTTCATTCGCAATTTCACAGAGATTGCTTTTCCTTTATATGCTTTACAGAAGAAAGGAGTCTCTTTCCAGTGGACACAGAAAGAGATTTGAGCTTTTAATCTTCTTAAAGAAAAGATGACTTCTAGTCCAGTGATCATTCTACCAGATCTTAGGAAGTCATTTGTTGTCCAGTGTGATGCCTGTGGCAATAGCATTAGTGCAGTGTTAATGCAAGATGGCAGGGTAGTGGCTTATGAAAGCAAAATCTTGCGAAGGCCAAAGAAGACTATGCAGGTCTATGAGAAAGAATTGCTGGCTGTGATTCATGCGCTTTCTAGTTGGAAACACTACCTACTTGGGGCAGATTTTGTTGTCCAGACAGATCATTAGACATTGCGTTATTTCTTAACTCAGACTAAGCTGTCAGAAAAGCATATGCATTGGGCAAACTTTTTGTCAATGTTCCATTTTCAGATTGTGCATGTGGAAGGCAAAAAGAATGTTGTGGCTGATGCTTTGTCAAGGAAGCCACAAATTTCAGCTGTGTCAATTCCTTATCATCATGAGCTTGATGATATGAAGGAACAGTATGCTGATGATGAAGATTTTGCAAGGATCTTTGATCAGCTTGTCAATGGACAACATCATGAGCATTATCTTCTCAAGGATGGTTTCATGTTGATGCATGGTAGACTATGTGTGACTATGCCATTGAGACGGAAAGTTATGACAGAGAGTCATTCTCCACCGTATGCAGGGCATCGTGGTATTGATGCAACAATCAAAGCAGTAGAGACATTCTTTTATTGGCCTACTTTGAGAAGAGACGTGGATGCTTTTGTGCGGCAGTGTTTGATTTGCCAAAAGGTCAAGTTTGACAGGCAAAAAGTACCAGGGCTTTTACAGCCATTGCCTATTCCAGATAAACCATGGGAAAGCATAGCTATGGATTTTATCTTTGGTCTTCCAAGAACACAGACAGGAAATGATGGGATATGGACTATTATTTGCAGGTTTAGCAAACAGGTTCATTTCATTCCTGTCAGGAAGAAGATAAAACTAGATCAGATGGCACGTTTGTTTATGTGCAATGTCTTCAAGTATCATGGTATGCCACAGTCTATTGTCAGTGACCGTGATCCATGGATGACAAGTCTATTTTGGAGAGGCATATTTGAGAACATGGGCACAACGCTTAAGTTCTCATCGTCATTTCATCCACAGACTGATGGACAGTCAGAAGAGGCAAATTCTACTGTCTTGGATGTGCTTAAGTGCTATGTGTCAGAGCACAAGTCAAAGTGGGAGCAATGTTTGCCTTTGGTCGAGTATGCATACAATAATACTGTGCATTCGTCAACAGGCAAAGCCCCTTTTGAAATTGTTGAAGGTGGTAAAAAGGTTCCTCCCATTTTGCATACAAAGGATAAGATCTTTCGGGCAGATCAGTATGTGCAGAGTATGGGTGAAATGTATGAGAAAGTTAAGCATGCCCTTAAAAGGACTTAGGCAAAGCAAAAGAAAGCTGTTGATCATCACCGTCGTGAATTGATATTTTCACTTGGTGATTGGGTACTGTTGCGGTTTGAAAAGACACGCTTAAAGAAGCGGAAAGGCAAGGAAAGTCTTTTCACTAAGCTTAGTATGCAATCCTATGGGCCTTTTCAAGTAACAGAGAAGATTAGTGATGTCAGTTATAGGCTGAAATTGCCTGACAATTGGAAGATTCATAATGCTTTCCATGTAAGTCTTCTTAGACCCTATGTGGGTGATGTGCCAGAAGATATGCCAGCTGAGGAATAGCCCGAAGTTGAGAAACTTGATGAAATTCTTGTTCCAGAACAGGTACTGGCATACAAGGAAAGGAAAGTGAAAGTCAAAGTTGCTAGAAGGTATTTGGTTAAGTTCAAGAACTATCCAGCTATAGATGCTAAGTGGATGGACAAAGGTGAACTTGCAGAGTCACCTTATGTGTTGGAACTTTACCTTCAAGCATTTCGCTTACAACCTACCTTGACCCCTTGTATCTCTAAGCTGAAATAGATTGTCAAAGTGACAATTGCTCAAGAAAGAAATTATGTACAGAAACAGATTTTGTATAGGTTAACACTTATTGTGTCCATATGGTTTTCTCAGTGCTAAAGAAGTAAGTATTGCTTGCAAGAATACAGTTTTTACTTCTAATGAAATGAATACATGTTGTAACAATGGTTGCTCGATCGGGCATGTATTCTGTGAATTGACTCAGTGGGGATATCATTTTGATGTACCAGCCACTAGATCTCTAGTCAGGGTGATGTGGAGTCATCAAATGAGAATCTGCCACTATGGGGATATCATTGTGGTGTACCGGCCACTATATCTGGAAACAGTGATGTGGAGTCACATGATGATAGTCTGCCATGTTTCACAGTAAGAACATACATGTGTTAACAGTGTGTTCAATACACAATGTTGATTGATAGCATGTATGTGTTGTGCATGTGTTGCCAGGTGTAAGTTCACTGGGTTAGCTGGAAGCATGTATAACATTCATGCAAACGAGGACGTTTGCGATTTTGAGAGGGAGGTATGTCACAAGACTGTGACAACTATTACCTTTTTGTTGATTTCTTTATTACATATTTTATTTGGTTTTTCTTTTTGGAAGGATCCCTCTTGAAATCTAAATGCCTGAGTTGCATGGCCAGTATGTGAATCGGACAAGAATGTCTAGTGAGTCAAGACTGGACAGTTAAGGTCTAGTATAAGTCTGGAAGAGACTGATGGCACTGTAGATTGACAAGCCTGGAAGAGACTTGTGAAAGTGTACATGGACAAGTGTGTTGAAGAACTAGCCTGGAAGAGACTAGTTCAAAGTGAAGATGGACAAATCTTCAAGAGATTAGTCCATGTGGGGTCATCAGTGGAAATTCACTTTTAGTTGAGCTACATTACAAATTTGGATGTAGCCATAGTCTGCAAAGATGGTCAGAAGACTAGTGGGATGCAATGGAAGCAACTCCTAAAATTTAGGGAGTTACTATTTTTGGACCTCAGAATCTGTTTGCGCCCTTGTCTATGATGCACAAAGGGTTGAGCTTGCTTCCTACTCTCTCTCTTTCTCTCCCTGACAGTATGGTTATGCTGCGGAATCAAGGGCCTTTCTTCTGATTCAGGTACAGCTGTGTGGAATATGCTGTTTTTGCATGAGGCAAGAGCCTCTTTTCTCCAGGAACAGGAGCAGTTGTTTGCCGCCCACAAGCAGAAACAGGTGAGGGTGGTAACCTCACCAAGCAAGTGTCTGAAACAGCATTAAATCAGTTCTGATTCTGGACTGTTCAGAGGTTATTTCAGAGCCCAATTGATGTTAGAATCAAGGGGCACTTGGCCCAGATGATGCAGGACAGTGCAGGGAATAATATGAGCTGAGAACAGGTGTCAGAACAGGTCTGAATCAGTAATTACAATGGCTGAACAGTACAGGGAATAGTATGAGTTGTAAACAAGTTTCAGAACAGGTCTGAACCAGTAAATACAGCAGGTTGAAATGGTCAATTCTGCACTCCAACCAGAAGATTCAGACTTGGGCAGAGTTTCCCCTCTTGGTCAACTTGATTTGGGTGAGTAGTTGTATTGTTATGCTGTCAAATTTCACCCAGAATAGGTGAAAGACAGCCCATTGTACTTTCTCTTTTTAAAAATAAAGAAATACAGCAAGGGGCGCCTGACTTAGGGGCCAACAGGGTGTCTGTATTACATCAGGAGCATTCTAGCTTCCTGTTTTTCTTCTTGATTCTGTGTCTTTAAGTTCAGGTAAAGTGGACGATTGTAAATTGGGTGAAAGCATTTATGTATTTTGGTTATACACTACTGCTCTTTCCAGTGAACAGGCCGGTTACACCTCCAATGGCGAGAGGCCATGGAAAAACAGCTTGAGAGTATTGACTGAAATGAGACTTGAACCTTGGTGGATCGTTTGAGCCACAATAAATTCATTAGGACAAAGTGGTTTTTTAGGGCTAAGCTAAAAGCAGATGGGACTTTGGACAAATTTAAGGCTCGCCTTGTAGTGTAAGGTTTTCAGTAAAAGTAAGAAATTGGTTATAAAGAAACGTTTGCTCTTACAACGCGGTTGACTTTATTTCATTTTTTGGTTGCACTTGCCGTTCACAACGATTGGCCAATCTATCAGATGGATGTCAAAAGTGTCTTTTTGAATGATTATTTGGAGGAGGAAGTCTATGTAGAATAGCCTCTCAGATTTTCTTTTGTTGAACGAAAGTATAAAGTTTTTGGTTTTGAAGTAAGTACTGTGGTCTTGGGTCTTGGTTCGAGAGGACACTTTCCATGTGACTCTCCCACCAGTGTCTATTGTGACAATCAAAGTGCCATTGCCCTCGTAAGCAATCCAATCACCATACCATAGATGTGGTATGTGGGGGTCCACTTTCACTTCACCTGAGAGTAAGTTGAGCTGGGTACCATACCCCTAGAGTTTGTGCTTTTTTCGGACAATTTTGCATATATATTGACAATGGTTGTTAATTATCCAGTGTTGTAGTATATGTTACCCAAGATTAGCTTAGGTACATCCTTCTCTTTCTTCAGATTGACGGGGAGAGGATGCTTTTCTCTTGCTTTTTCTTTCAATTTAAGAGGGGGCGACTTTTTTTCTTGATATTGATAGTGATGATGCTTACAGATTTTGATTTCTTTATTGTATTTATTGCACATTGTATCTTCGTCCGCATTGTTAGGATGACATGATTATAAAAGGGCATTTGGGCAAGTGAGCACTTTCCTTGTGAGAGCATTGTCCAAGTGGTATTGTTGCACAACATTTTGCACAAGTATGATTATCCTTGCATTGCCTTTTGCATAACTCCAGTGCATTGGTATTCTATTCTGTAAACATGTATATGTGTGCATTTGTTTCTTTACAGTCTTTCTGAGTGGTTGACTCTAGATCTGCCATATTTGCAGCATTGCACATGGCACTCTCCCTTGCTTGCTTGCTTGCTTTTCACACATTCTTTTTTACCTCTCCACAAACCCCCCATATTTGTTGCGCATTCCACTAGTCTACTACTTTGTCATTGACATCAAGTAGTGATAGGGATAGCTTGTTTATTTTATGAAAGCCTTTGGGACTGGCTACTTCTCTCTCATCTGTTACTTAATCGATCGCCACCTCCCCTTTGAAAAAATGATCTGTTTTGTGATGCATGGGATCTGACCATTCCTTTTCATTCTCCCCCTAAGGTATAATACTTGATAGGCCACAAAGTATATTTCCTCGCTCCCCTCCCCGCCTACACATTAAGGGAAAAAAAAAAGGATTTAAAGTGGTTTCATCCGCCTTTGTAGGTCTTGATAAGTCACTAGGTAGCCAATAAGGACCCTTTATTTGATGCCTCGGCCTCTATTGGGTGTCTCTTTGGGTTGTCGATGTAAGATAACCATTGCCTTTGTAGTCTTGGTAGACCATTGGCAACCGTGTGAACCCTTTATCCAATGCCTTGGTTGCCTTTAAGTGGAATGCGTTGGAGTGATTATGGGCTAGAGCTATGCTTGCAGTTCCTTTCTAGTTCTAGTTTTGGGCTTGAGAGGGGTATTGAGATAAGAAATGCATTGTAAATTGATTAGCTCTTTAAAATAGCCCCTAAATGTGTAAATTATCCAAAGTTTGATTAAATGGTGTGTGATCTTAGAAAGTGTCGATGTCCCATAAGCCAAACCCAAGCTTATTTTCACAAATTTATTTAGTTCACGCCTATTACCACTATTGTGTGATATCTTTTAATATTTTCCCCATATTATACATTGTTTTTAGTGAGTAAAAACCTTGCCGTATAATTGAATTACAAGAAGCCAAAATGCATGTGTTTGCACTTGAGACGACCACAAGTTTTTGTCGAAGTCTTTGGAACATCTACTAGTGGGGAATCTGATGGAGAAGCAATCTCCTCATCTGTAGATGGAGCTTCAAGAGGCATAGGCTCCACAGGGATTGGCTTAGGTGCCCAACTATCACTTGGATCTCCAAGAATAGGGTGCTTCTCAGCTCCTTGTGCAACTGGTAACTCAATGAACCGCACATCTGAGCTTGTATAGACATCTCTTGAATGGGATCATAAATCCTATATGTTTGTGACTGAGAGCTATTGTCATGAACACTTGTCTCTTGGAAGATGGCTCGAACTTATGCCTTTACTTCTTTGGGATGTAAACATATGCATCACACTTGAATACCTTAAAATAAGGAATATCTAATTTTAGTTTAAAATATGCCTAAAAGGAAGTCATACTAGCAATGACGAATGTGGGTGACTGATCTAGGATATGATTTGTGGCGGCCATTGCTTTTGCCCATAGAATTGAGGCGTGTTGAGAAACCACTTCTTGAGTTCACACGCTTCATTTAGGATTTTGCACTGACAACCCCAAAAAGGGTTGGTGTCCACATTTTGGTCGCTTTTTCAGCGGACACCCACACAGTGGTGCACCACCCTAGATAGCTTATGCCTATAAATAGGTAGATAGTCCATTCATTTTTTACACTCCTATCGCCATTCTTCAGTCATTCTTCATCCCTTTTTCTTTGTCATCAGACACCCTTCTCTTCTCTCACTAACCCCTTTCATTGCCTTCATACCCCTTTAGGAGGACATTGCGGTTGGTGGCTTGTGGCTGCTTTCACCCTTCCTCTTTTGCTTCAGACTCTTTGTTCCAACATTAGGCCTTGTGTTTGGGGCATCTTCCACATGGTGTTACCATCATCTGCTTGGCGTTAGTACCCTTCTCCATCAAGCTTCACCTTCACTTGCGTTTTTTAGGTTGGAGGCCTTCTCCTTGCTTAGTGTGATCATCTCTTGGTTGGCATCAACATCCTAGTCTCTGGCGACAGTCTACATCACCGAGTGTTAAAGATTTCATTACTCGTCTATTAGAGGGGCTGTTGGGACTTGTGTTTTTGCAGCCTGGCTCCTGCTCCATCACTTGGTGTCACTTCTGTATCACGAGGGTTGTTGAGACCTATGTTTTTGCAGCCTAGCTTCTCCTCCATCACCTGGCATCACTCGTATGTTGCAGAGGTTGCTGGGACGTGCGTTTTTGCAGCCCGATTCATCCTCCATCATCTGGCATCATCATTCTCCACTTGATGTCAGCGTTTGGGCTGCTCTCCTTGCATTTGACAGTTCCGTCACTCTGGGATTTGTGTTTTGCTGCCCAGGTCACTTCTTGGCATTAGAGGATTGTGGTTAGCTCCCTCGATAGCTGGCGATTATCTTTCACATCTCTGATGGCATTAGAGGATTGTGGTCCGCTCCCTTGACAACTGTCTTTCACCTTCTAGTGATTACTTCGATAGCCCATTGCTCGAAAGACTGTGTATTGCTCCTTTCACTTTGCAGATTTCCCATAGGTGTTGTTGCTTGATTTAGATAGGACAGTGCAATTATCTTCTAAGCTTCAGCTTTGCTGTATTAGCTTTTTTTCTTAGAGCATGATTCAGTGCATCATCACCATGTTCTTCTTGTGTTTTTGAGTTTCTCCTCTCTTAGTGTTTGCCGTACTACGCACTGTGTTACTCCCTACAAACCCTACTCTCTTTGCACCGTTGCTTATTTTGACATGGTATTAGAGCATACCTATTATTTTTGACAAGGTGTTTGCCAATGCTCCATTATAGTCCAAGCCATCTTGATGACACTATGGTTCTTTTGCTACAATATGCCATTCTGATGAGAAATGTTTGTGTCGGCATATGCTCGATGAATTCCTTGATTTGCACATAATTGACCTAATTCACCAGAGACAAACTCTCCACCCTTGTTAGATCTCACTATCTTAAGCTTTTTCCCTGAATGGTTCTCCTTGAAGCCGAGCCAATCCTTAGAGTGAGAGAGCTTTAGATTTCAATGCTAGAAAGTAAGCCCATGTCATGCTATTGTAATTATCCACAATCAACATAAAGTAAAGACATCCCTTAAGTGACTCCATCTTCATAGGCCCATATAAATGTATAGCAACAAGCTCCAAAGGCTTCTTGGCCTATCGTGAAGCCTTGCTGGGAATCGCATCTCTATGGTGTTTGTCTTGGATGCAAGATATACATGGTAAATGGCTCACTTCAACATTTAGCACAAGTTGCCTTTCAAAGGTACTTGTAGTTGAGGTGGCCGAACTGAGCATGCCATAGCTTCGTTTGAGACTGGGAAGTGAGGAAAAGAGAAATATGGGCTGAAGTGCTCCGCATCTGATAGACACCATTCTCCTTGTGTCCTTTGCAAAGCATCTGTCTAGTCTTTCAATGAAGAATATGAAAGGAATCCCTGTCAAACTCAACTTTGAGGCCAAGTCCACAAATCTTATGTATTGAAAGGAGATGATAGCCCAAGCCTAGAAAATAGAGAACCTTTGAAATGTGAGCACTGCCATGTCTATTTGGGATCAGTTGCATATGACCCTTGCCTTGTATTGGAACAAAAGAACTATCACCAATTAGAATGTGCCCATGCATCAGGCGCATATGGACAATGCCATTTGGAGAAGGGGTCATGTGGTAGGAAGCACCGCTATCCACAATCCTCTCTCAAGACTGGGGCCATCAGGGCTGCATCAGATGGATCGTGTGAAGAAGGCTCAATAACCTCTAGACGTAGAAAAGCCATTGATGAAGGAGCCCCCACTGCTTCGGAGTCCTTTGTAGCCTTCCTCTCTTGCTTCTTGGTGTTCTTTTTATCCTTTTTGGGGCAATCTTTCTTCTAGTGACTTGTCTTACCATAGATGTGGCAAGTGGACTTCTTTCTTATCCCTATTGTTTTTGTCTTCCTTCTTAAAATGCAGCCTGCCATGTGGCACATCTGCCTGACCTGTCCAACCTGTCCAATCTGCTGAGACGACTGCAGAATGACTGTCTGACCTGCTCTTGTACATGGTATGACTGCGTAAACTACTCTAATCTGCCTTGTACATGCTTGTGCCTATCCTGGAGGTGACCAAGTCTCTGACATCTTCATGCAGCTGTTGGGTCAAAAACTAGTGTTGGGCAGCCAGTGATTGACGGGGCAGGGAGGCAACTGTTGTGATTGACCTGGCAGGCAATAGGACAGAGAGGCAGCGACTGGTTTTACAGTCAAACATGCACGTCCAACTGCAAGGAAGAAGACGTCACAGCCAGGTAGCAGATTCAGCACATGTGCAGGGAGATGCCATGAGCAGGCTGAGCAGGCAGGTTTGCCACATAGACAGGCTGAAGTGGACGCACAGAGGACAACAGATTGTGAGGAGGAGCCAGGACAAGATGCGCAGGTCATCAAATCTGGAGCAGTGGTAGCCAACTTGGAGACTGAATGGCAGCTAAGGTGGCAGCACTTGGTGAGCTGAGTGGTGGCTGAGAAGGGGTATGGCTTTGATACCACTGTTAGGTTAGGATTAAGCAACACATGCACACACACATGCACTCACGATGAACAAGTGAACAGTGAGAGAGGAGAGTTGTTGGAAGGTCACATCCAATATGTAAGAATGATACTAAAAGTACAATCCTTGAGATACTAAAATACGGCACCCACTGACGGGTGTTCACAAGGGGAAAAAGCCCATCTCCAGCCAGAAGGTAAAAAGTGCCTGTGGATAGGGGAGCATTCACACGAGAGCTATTATCATGTGTAACAAGATGAAGACTGAAATAAGAACTGACATACAGCTGCCCAGGCTGCCTATATAGGCAACCAAGAGAAATCTGACTGAGTAGCTGTGGCAAAATACAGTAACGGCCAACCTGCAATGTGTCAAAATGACTATGAGAGAGAGGAAGTAATGCCTTGGACAAAGGGCCAAGAAACCCTGATATGGATCTGGACATGCTCAATTTTGACATGGTATAGAAATGAATTGCCAAAGTCAGTCAAGCTTGATGATAACAGGGCATACTTATATGATATTAGTGTTATCTACTGTAAGTGATATAAATTGGGAAAATGATCTTTATTCCATAGGAAAAAGAAATTATTAGTGATCCTTCATTTTGACCCCAAAAAACAGAGGTTCATTGTATTCAACCATGTGAGATTTTCCTATTTTGTATTATGTTTATGTTATCTTCCCTGGTGGTTTTTGACTTTTCTGGTAGCTTTATGAAAAACTGGATACAGGCAGGAGATTCGGACTGCAACGAGCTCAATGACATCTGTTCCTAAACCTCTGAAGTTCTTGCGTCCACATTATGGTTCTTTGAAAAATTTCCATGAGACAATGGCCGATATTGAGTTGAAGGTGCTAGTGATCTCTTTAGCACTGATGTTTATCATTATATTGTGTTTGTTTGGAGTCTAAACCAAATTTGTTTCTGTTCAATCTTCTTCAGAAATATTTGGCAGATATTATCTCTGTCTTGGCCTTAACAATGTCAGAAGATGGTGAAAGGGTAATTAAAATCACCAAAAAATTGTACGCTGGTTAATGTATTTTGAGTGGTATGTGCCTGGACATGCCCTAATCTATGAGTCATTCTTTTTGTAGGAAAGTCTTAAGTACAGGCTGATGGGATCAGTAGAAGATATTGGTTCATGGGGACACGAGTATGTGAGGTAAGTCTTTGTTTGCTGGGAAATCTGAATTTAGAAGTGTATGATGTGTGTAAGAAAGTTAAGCTGTTTTGGCTTATTTGACATGCTCAGGAATCTGGCTGGAGAAATAGGTATGGAGTTCCAAAATCGCCAGGTATTATGTTGCTATATTCCGTTCTTGTGCTCCAATGGACATGCCTTTTAGATGCTTGAGTATTTCTTAAATCTGTTTTCATAAAAGATCTGTTCACATTGGAAGTCCAAGCAGTTTCATATGTTCACATCTTTGATACAGCAAATTCGCTGCATCCAGATATGCCGTGCAAGTGTTTGCTGTTTAAGAATGATATCTCTAGTATGGAGTCTCAAATTGCAATGTAGCTTCTTTGGAAGAAGGTTGAAAGGCAAACATTATTTATTTGTTTAGAACTGGATGCTTTTAGGTTTCAATCAGTTCTCTAACAAAGGATCAAGCTTTCTAGTATTCCTTTATTTGAATGTATGTGGTGCTTCTGGAAGCAGATTGTTCTGTGACTTTTTTCTTATAGCCTTCGTTTCTTAGCAAATTCAGTATGAGAACAAATTAGATTTGGGTGTTGTCCTAAGTCACCACAATTGGATAGAGCTCTTAATGTTCCTTATTGAATCAGCTAAGGTTCACAACTAGGAGACGGCCATGACCATTGACTCCTTTCTCAAACCCTGGGTGTGCTAGGAGTGCAAATGCAGAAGAACTGAAAGCAATGGAAGAGTCGTCATGAAGATACTCACTACATTGTCCACTATAGGACAATATGTGAGGAAATGGTAGGTTTGCAGAGAGAATATATGAAAAGGGGATCACTGCATCATAACCAAATGCAGTTAGGGAGATGGGTGGCAGTACTTGTAGAAGGGTAGGAACCTCTAGATGGTTGGTGGCAGCTTGCAGAGTGTCCTCCACGTGGAGGTGTCAGCCTGCAGATGAGACTGCAGCAATAGAATGGAAGCATCCAGAGCTAGTGGCAGCCTTCAGTTCAAAACGCTGGTGTCCGGACACGAAAGCAACCACCAGCAAGGGTGGTGCACAGTGCACTAACAACAGAAGTGGCAGCACGGTGGGCAGGGAAAGTCTTTTAGGGCAGGGACAGCAGCCAATGAGGAGGAAGATGAAGGAGGATGATCATGAGAAAGGTGATGGACAGCTATAGAAGATTTTTGGGCGTTTGTCCTACCATCAAATAAATTCTTTTTGGGGCTGTTTGTTGGGAGTTAAAATTAGGCCAAAATGCACGATGATTTATCTAGTATTTTACTTGCCCAACACCCCCTCTCAAGCCCTGAAACGTGCCCCGGGGGGGGGGGGGGGGAGTATAATTCTGTCCTCATGATCCAAAAGGTCCCACCCTGAAGAGACCAGGATATTGTACCAAGGGTGTCACATTGGACTGCCCAAGGGCCTACCAAGATCATGGAGGCAATTTATATCTTCTTTTCGGTAGTCCAAGTGAATGGATCCCTCGAAAAGGACAATCATGTGGCAAGATTGTGCATGACAGAGTTCTGACGAGGTAAAGCTGCCAAGTTGCAATGTAGCAGAAAATGACCTGCACGACTATGATTCAACAAAGCTCCTTATGTCCCTCACAGACTTAGTGTAAGGCTCACAACCAAGAGATGGTCACGATCGCTTACATTTCTAGACTATGTCACCTATTAAAATCACACATAGCTATGGACATGGATAGACAGCATCTTCAAATTTGAATCATGCCTGATGCCCCATCATTGTTTGTATTGTTTGGATTGAAAGTAGATGATCGAGGACAAGTGAGTGTTTAACTAAGTGTGCTTTCTAGATTGTCATGCTTAAGTCACCTATTATGCCCCATCATTGTTTGTATTGTTTGGATTGAAAGTAGATGATCGAGGACAAGTGAGTGTTTAACTAAGTGTGCTTTCTAGATTGTCACGCTTAAGTCACCTATTAGAATACCACATACATTCCAATGCAGACAGACACGGCATTGAAAATTCCAATCATGCTTGATTCCCTGTCATTGTACACATTGTTTGTGTAGGACAATACAGATGCAAATCTTATGTTCAATTACATGGATGCTTGCCTAACCCACATTCTATAGTGTGTCAAAAGCTATCTTACTTGTCACTTTGTTCATTCCTTTTCTGGGAAACATCTTGAGAGTTGCACTTGGTTTTGTAGATGGAGGACAAACCTGTTGATGACCTTATGGCACTAGTAAAGCAAATTGTACCTTTTCATATAAAGGTAAAATAGTTAAGCAAAGTCGTACTGCTCTAATATTGAGAAGTTTCTCTATTTGAAAGTTGAAAAAGATCCTGAGTGCTGAAGGTCGTAGTTATTCAGATGAAAGCAAAGTCTCTTCCCTAGTGGCCTAGCATGGCAGAATTTGTTGATAGCTCAAGTGATATGCTGTTTCAAATGTTGATAGTTCAAGTGATATGCTGTTTCCCTAGTGGCCTAGCATGGCAGAATTTGTTGATAGCTCAAATGATATGCTGTTTCGAATGTTTGAGAGGCCTTCATATTTAACATTGCTCCAAGTTTAATTGAACCATTCTCTAACATGTTGATATGTAACCTCACAGCATAATGCAGAGCCAGAAGCTGTGGACTTACTTTTGGAGGTATACATGATGCTGAACGCTAGTTTCAACTTTCAAATTAAACTTGTTGTGCTTAGGGTGATTTCTGTCGAATTGTGGATTTTTAGGTGGAAAGTCTAGGCCTGCTCAGTGAACACATCGAGAAAGCGAATTACAAACGCACTTGTGCATATCTGACAAGCTTTGCAAGGTAAAGGTTAACATGGATCATTCCTACATCATTTGACATGCATTTGATTTTGCAGCTTTTACAAAATATAAGGTAATGGAAAGGCAGTATCTCAAAGCAGAACTATCCTGATCACCTTGACCTTTTAGATGATCCCCATCTCTTTGCTGCTTAAGATTGAAAATCTGTTTGATACACTTCTGCTTGAATACTTATGACTTTGAATTCAGACTTGGTTACTAAATTAGATAGTCTATACGATGTCTTGATGAAGAGGTAAGGGTAAGTCTTTCTGCTGGGTGATGTAAGTTTGAGTGTTCAAAAGCACCATGTTAGGATTGCAAAATGAAAAATCAGAGATGGAAGCATCTGCAGGCTTTGTTTGGGTGTTTTTCCTTGGAATGCAGAGGGTAAAAATGCTGTCTATATTTTGAACCTTTTTTCGAGGCTTATTTATGTTGTAGGAGATCAGTAGGTCATAAGCTTCAAGTCTGCAGCAGCATCCGTTGTTTCAAAGTTTTGAAGGACGTTTTCACCGCTTACAGCTGCAAGCTTGTTTTTTGGCCGCCTTTACAGCTATGTTCCTGAGCTGGATGATATTCCAGTGCTTGATATTGCTTACCAGATTTACATGAAGTTTGAGAAGTACCCAGATGCCCTAAGGGTGGCATTACGAATGGATAAGGAAGTAAGTTTCTAAAGAGTCCAGCATCCATGAGATTGTAAAACATCTTGGCCTTTTGGTCATGTTAACAAGGGAGGATTTGGTGTCTACAGCTTGTGAGGAAGACATTAACAGCCTGTAAGGATTATTCTATGAAGCAACAGCTCTGTTATATACTTGCTAGACAGGTAGTAGCTCGGACATGTCCAATATAAAAAAATTGCATTGTCTTTTCTCTCAGGACATTGGTTTATTGAACATTCTGGGCTGTGCACTTCTTTTTCCCTTTCTGTGAGGTTGAAAATTTTGAGTGGATTCTTTGGCTATTTACCACAGGGTGTCTCTTTGGAGATCGAAGATAGTATGATCGAAGGCTTTGAAGACAAGGAGTTGTTCCAAGAAATTGTTAACAATAGTAAGCTAACTGATGGCTATCTTACTTTAGCTAGAGACCTTGATGTTATGGAGCCCAAAGTTCCTGAAGACATTTATAAGGTAAAACAAGCCAGTCCTTTGCTGAGTTCTCCTTGTCAAGTTATACCTTCTATTTTTGATTTCTGTGTCAAAGAACATTAGAGTGTAATAATCCCAATATTCCCATCAGGCTCACTTAATTGATGGGCGTGCAAGTGCTGGAGCTAGTGTTGACTCAGCTCGTCAGAATTTGGCAGCCACATTTGTAAATGCATTTGTGAACGCAGGGTTTGGACAGGTAAAGATGTCAAAGTCAATGTTGTCATTCATTGCTGTAAATGGTGGAATCAGTAGAATGTTTTTCTTTACACACATGCATATTTTTATCTACATCTCACTTGATTATTAGTATGTCTTTTCAACAGGACAAGTTAATGACACCACCTCCACTTGAAGGTAGTAGTACAGGAAACTGGCTTTTCAAAAATAAGGAACATGGAAAGGCCAGTGCAGCTGCAAGTCTGGTATATCTCACATTTGTACTTGAATGGATTTTCCTTTGAGAAGGCTAGCAAGTCAAGTAGTGTAAGATGAGTATGTTCCTTGTTGATGTGGCAGGGCTTGATTATGCTCTGGAACGTTGATGATGGGCTACCTCAAATTGATAAATATCTTTACAGCAATGATAACCATGTGGTTGCGGGTTCTCTTCTGGGTGTTGGAATCTTGAACTGTGGTGTCAGAAGTGAATGTGATCCTGTGAGTGCAAAACCCTGTTGCTATTCTCCTTCTAAATTGGCATGTAAACGGATTAGTTTATACCCCTGTTTATGCAATTGATCTGCTTTTACCCAATTTTCTTTAGTAAAAAGTAGCCTAACAATGCAATGGGGCATGTGATTTGTAAACTTGCTGTTCTTTCATTACCACAAGTGCTGCTGGTGGGAGACCACTACACGATTTTGGTAGGAACTATAAAAATTTGCAGAAAGTGCAGAAGTTGGTGAGTAGGTATCGTAGAGCAACTGCCAGAATGAGTCTCTTAAGAAGTAGAATGTATGTCGATTCTGGGCCTGAAACTGTAGATGCCTATTGTTTGGTCTGGAACACATGAAACACTCCCTTTCCTCCTTATTGAATTTGGCGGTGGTTTCTCTTCTGGCTGATTTTTGCACATTGCATATTTATATATATGGCCTTTTTACATATTTATGGAGTATTGTAATGCCTATATGCTTGAAGTTTTGACACTGTTTGGAGGTTTCTGTAGTGTAGTTAGTGTGTGTGATATATCTCTTTGAAGATTTGACATTGTTTCGAGGCTGCTATAGTGGTCATGTAAGGAAGGGATTAATAGGGTTATTTGAAATTTCTTGGAATGTTTATGACCTGTGCTTTGTGTTGTGTACAAGAAATGTTTTCCAGATGTTCTCCAAAAATTAACATTGTAGGAAGCTTGTTCAAAACTGGCTTCTTCCTGCCTCTGCTATCTTTAAAATTTCTGGCTACCTAAAACACAATCACATAGCAACTCATTTTATAACTTTTCGGCTTTTCTCTAAAAGTCTTGAATTATATCTTATACTTTGTTTGTAATTTTTATTCAGGAATTTGTAAAGACCTTAAGGCAAACTGTTTATATTTTTAAGACTTGATTATCACCTTGCTCATCTACATGCACACGTACATGTATGCATATATCAGTGTATGCATTTACATGGGCATGCCACACACACACACACACTCAGAGAGAGAGAGAGAGAGAGAGAGAGAGAGAGAGAGAGAGAGAGAGAGAGAGAGAGAGAGAGAGATTGATTGATTGATTGATTGAACAATTGATTTTGCAATGAGAGCAGGCTTTTGCTGTGCTTTGTGAATACGTGGTAAGGGATGATCCTGCTATTCGTATTGGTGCCATTTTGGGCTTAGCAATGGCCTATGCAGGCACTAATAAGGAAGAGGTTTGTTGGCTACTCTGGTTCCTGCTGCATCTAGCGGGTATTTATGTAGAATAAGTTTGTTTGGAGAATTCTGAGGATGAGGTTGGTTCATTGACAGGTTTTTACACTTCTTGCTCCCTTGATTGTGGATTCAAGAAATGGTCTAGATGTAGTGGCTTTTGCAGCTTTGTCCCTTGGTATTATTTATGTTGGATCTTGCCATGAACGGGTGGCTGAAACAATCATGTATGCTTTGATGGAACGGAGTGAAGCAGAGCTTAGTGAACCTCTAGCTCGATTCTTATGTCTTGGACTAGGCCTGCTGTACTTGGGAAAGCAGGTAACTCGCTCACCTTGGCTTTAAAGTCTTTTCTGGATGCACACTTATATCATTGCATGTGCAGTTTGTCCCACATGTTTATTTCTTGCTCCATTTCACTACATAATGAAGCATTGTAATAAAATGTGCATCTGTCTATTTACATGTTCTTACCTCTTTCTCCATCTCACTCAGGTGTTTAAAACATTCTAGTGTAACATGAACCTTTCTCTTTGCACATGTTTCTCACACATTTCATCTCTCTCCTTTGATTGTAGAATAACAGCTACCTTCCCCTTATATTTTGTTTAAAGCTCACTGTACTTTGTTGTTGCTGGGGAGTGGGAACACAGTATCTCACTTAGGCATGTAACCACTCTCAATGACAGAATGTGTACTGCAGAGAGCAGGAACACATAACGTCACTGCATGATATGGAAACAAGGTCTAAAGTTGTGCAAGTGATAGGAATCCTAACATGCTAATGGAAATGTTGAATCGCATTCTCTGGATGGTTTGTGTGTTTGTGTGTGCACAAGCATGTGTGCAGGTCAAAATCATGCTGTCTTTCACAGGAAGGCTATCAGCTGAACAATGCTGCTAGATGGCTGCTGGATGTCTTTTCCAACTGGTTTTGTACTTTCTTTTGTTATCCTTAATTTTAGATGACAAGCTTTGTAGTGCATACATCAATTTGGAATACAAGAATGGTTTCAAAAAAAAGTGTCACACTTGTGCAAGTTGGTGGAGTGCAGATCTTTTTCCATCATTTTGTGCTGTGTCACATTTGTGCAAGTTGGTGGACTGCAGATTCCTTTACTTTATTTTGTCCTAATATTAAGGTCTGTGCATGGAGTGTTGTGGTTCAAAATTGTCATTCTTTGTTTTGGCCTGGGATAACTGATCTTCCAGTTAGATTTCTTTGTTTGATTTAAAACTGTAATGATTGCTTTGTTTTTAATAAGAAACTATGATGTTGGGATCTCAAGGTGTCTTCTGGGAGTTATTGGTTTAGTTGAGAGTTTTGGGCACACTGGAGATTTAGTGGAGTTCTTCTAGATTAGACTCAGATGGTTTGTTTGTTTGCATTTGGTTGAGAATCTTGCATATTTCTGGCTTAAGCTTTGATGGGGGCTTGTGTCTTGGCGATTGGTGCCAAGGCAATGATGATAGAAATGCATTGTATAAAATCCTTCAAAGTCATGGAAGGGACACATTGTTCGATTATATGATTGCATTGTATAATATCCTACATGGAAGGGATGCCTTGTTTGAGCATAGAGTACAAAGAGCGGTCTGTTTGCAACTGTCTGAGAACCTTCCCAAAGAGTGCCAACAAATGTGAAACATAGTTATATGGCATGGCCATTTTCTAGCTTCCCTTCCCAATTCCATCCCATTCACATCCCTATGTAAAGTCCCCTCCAGTTGTGACAAGGGATGCCAATTACCATTCCTGTCCCCATCCCTGTTCCCAATTCTGTTCCTATTCTCGTCTCCAAAGCCCATCCTGTGTCACTTGATAAAAAAGGCCAGGTAGCAAGCCTGTTCTCGTCCCCAAAACTTGTCCCATGTCACAATGATGCGGTGGGCCAAGTAGCAAGTGTAAGGCATGTCACAATATTTCCATGCAATCACAATAGCAAAATTGGGTTGCTGTAGTAGTAGGAGAGAGAGAAAGCATGAACATTGACAAAAAGAAAAGAATACAAAAAGACAAGAACTCAGAATGAATGTGCTTTGGAATCCATAAGATGAAACATGAGATGTACAATACAATACCACCAGGGTAATGATGCAATGATGACTGGCAGTAGTGCCACTGATCTTCCTATCTCAAAGTGCATCCAACTGAGGACTAGACAAAGTGCCTAAAACCCATTATACGTATCAAAATAACACCCTCTCTTCGATTATGAGTGATCAATGCAATGAAATATACAATTATGGGGAACATAAAATCCTGAAGGGCCACACCATGTCCCATACCACAACATTATCTGCCAGAAACTTGTAATATTATAATGCATACAACAACTTCAAAAGTACCATGGATTCTCTTAACATTGGCCAAATGCTAGGTATGCTTCAATAGAAACATTGATATTGATGTCAATCAGGCTTGATCCTCGATGATAGAAAGTGGACATAGTTGAATCTTGTTACTTGTTATGTTACTGATGCATTGCAGAACCATGGATCCTCCTCCTCTAGCCCAACCGTTTCCCCCCCACCAAAAAAAAAAATCCAAATCCGCACCCCAAAAAAAAAGAGAAGTTTTTTAAACATCATGGATTTGGACCACACCAACTCCAAGATTCAAACCGCCAAACTAATTTGAGTAATGCAGAAAGCCTCCCTTACCCATTGTATCAGGAAATTGGTGAGGTTGGCAAAACCCAACCACCACCCTCTCATAGTCTCTTGCTAGCTTGGGAACTCGCGAGGGATGACAACATTACTAGGGCTAGAAATACAATTTCGGGTCATAGCGAGCCTTGTCGCGCAACAAGAATCAAAGTAGGATTGTGAAGAGGATGAAGAATGGAAGATGATCTTTCTCTGTTCCTTTTGAAAAGCTCCCAACTTCTTGCAATCTTTTGGGAGATATCTCTTTTAGCCATAGAAGCACTTTGCCTTCTCTTGCTGCTCTTGTCTCTGTACAGTTGCAGAGTGGTGACTTGAGACGACAGGCTTCCCTACAACTTGAGGGTGCACTCGTGCTCCAATGACATAGAAGTCATGCAAGAAAGTTCATTGGATCCATCGAGGTTGGAGGCCTCAAGTTAGTAGCCACACCATCAAGATCAGAAGGGAGCTTGCAAAGAACGAGCCTCACAAAATGTGCTTGAAGGCAGGCAACTTGCATGCTACAAAGCCGGTCTTGGACAGGTGCCACTTGGAGAAGGATTGGATGCAATTTGCAGACTTGAACTTACGGGTTTGAATATCCACAACCGGATAGAGCTTGTAGCCCAAGAACTTTGGTAGTAGATTAGCACGAACCATTGGCAGTTTTGGATTGCTTTAAATTTTAATCAAGGCAAAGTCTGTTATACTGCTTATAAGGATTTGGCAAGCAAAATTTTTAGTGTGTACCAATCCACTTAGTGTTATATCATATAATCTTCCATAGACCTTGCTATGCAATGCGTCTCTTTGCTGAGGATAATGATTCCTCATCACTTGCATCCTATTCTCTTGGTCACATCTTGCTGAAATCTTTGAAAACTCATTGCTGTTCACTGATTGCAATGCTTCAGAAAACATGTGTGCTAAACCACCAGCCTAGCCCAAAAATCCACAAATTTGCCTATGTGAGAATGTTGTTGATGTCCTAAAGTCCTTAGCTGAATTCAAAATACAGCAAGTCACTCTTACACTCAAGACAGCCATTGGCCTTCACCTTCTTTTAAGAAGGTGATGCCAAGGCAACAAATGAAACCAGTCTTCAGAGTTAACGTAAGGGATAGTGAACATGAGCTAACTTGCATACATGAAAGAAATCAGCAAATAAACGAGAGACTCATTGAATAGGAGAGTTAGAGTACTCTTCCATTGTAGATAATACAAGATAGGTCCCAAAGGTTAGTGCCCCTTATGGTATTTCTTTATCATTATTCAAAGTTTGCTCATATCGCAAGTGACCTTCTGTCACAAACCAACAATCTCTCAATGCTAGTGATTCCTATGTGCCTTGCTCTTGAATCGGATGAGACTAATCTTCAATGCGGTATCCTTAGTTGCTGGCAACAACCTTAACCAAATGTGCAATAAATCTGTCCATTCACATTGTAGCAAGTGTAATGCATATGAACACATGTTGTCTTTTGTCCACAAAAGTAACATTGGAGGTGCAAAGTTTGTCCCATACTATTGCACATTGCAAACAATTGGGTGATACGCACAAATCTCGGTTCCAAACTGATTCAATTTGCTATATGAAGCCTCAATCCTATTCATGCACTAATCCAAGTGCCTTGCCCTAACATTTGCACACCCAATTCATTGTTAGATTGAGAAAATTCAGACTTGCACTTTTGCCACAACAAATTTGCATTCAATTTATGCTTGAAAACTCAGGGCAATTGCTTTACTCCTTGCAATATGCATTCCATTAGGTCGTGCCTTGCATTTCCTTAATTTTCCCATACGTTTTCTGTGACAAAAGAGCCACAATCTCACTTTGCATGCTCTAAAGTGCTCAATGAGCTTGTTACCTTCAATGTTGGTCTCCAACCAACTACAAAGTGTTCAAAATAGCAAAAGAACCAACCAAACTCTAAAAAATGATTGATATTTGGTGATAGTTTGGTAGGGCACCTTAGCACTAGAATCACTAGACCTATCCAAACTGGACCACAAAAGCTTCAGATTAACCAACATAATTGTGAAACATAGGATGAAAAGAACCTATGTATCAAGCCATCAACAATATGACCACATTAACCACTAGAGCTCGATTCACTATCAAGAGACGAGTCATGCTCTATAGGTAAGCTTCCGTCAAATAGAGTCAAAGACAAGCATAGATAGTGTGAAGAAAACTGCTAGGGTTTGCATTGAGGAAACACAGAGTGTACAACCGATAGAAACACAAAGAGACAGACACAGACACAGACACAAAAAGCAAAACTCAAACCCTAAACGCAAAACTCAAAACTCAAATCCTAAATGCAAAAGCTCAAAACTCAAACACAAACAAAAGAAGGGACAAAAGAACACAACTTTGAAGTGAATGAATACTGCAAATGAATGAAAGAGTGTACAGATACTCAAGGGCAGAGTAGTGTGTCGGAGAGTGACGTCCATTGCAGACGGATCCCAATTCTGTGACCACCAGTCGGAGTGTAGGATGGAGAGGATGCAGCAAATGAAGGTGTTAGGAGGACTTGGAGCACCAAACACAAGTTGGATAGATGGCGAAGAGGGTTGGCAGCTGTCGCTTGGTGTGGAGGAGTTGTCACTTGATGGAGGAAAGCTGCCACATGATAATGGAGATGGGCTGCCAGTTGTCGCCTACACTCTGGAGGAGCAAACGCAGCAACAGAAGGTGTGGCAGCAGTCTTTGGGGCTAGACAGCCACGTGTGTGTGGACTTATGGCTGAAATCTGCACTCCAAGGGTGTGGAAAATGCACAGATGGGAATAAGGCTGAATGGGGGCAGCTTGTCTATTTATAGATGTTGAAGGGTGCCCCAAAGAATTAGGGTTTTTTGGGGGACCATTGAAACTCTCTTAGACCACTCCCCTTTTTAGGGTTTTTCATTAATTAAGTGTGTTTTGGGGCTGTTTAAGAATGCTAATCAGCTGGAAACCGTGTTTTAGCTCAACATGTAGTTGGGTTTTGTGATGTCAAGTCCCATGTGGTATCCTAGGTGACCATTTGTCCCATGCTTACTAAAATCTAAAGCCCAAGTAAACTCCCCAATCTATGCTAGAGCTATGATCTATAAGGAAACCAATGACTAAGGACTTATGTTAATTGTTTTTCGCCCTTGTTGTTGTGTAGAAGACTTCCAATGCTAGTCGCTCTTTTGCATCAACTCATCACCCTCAACATACAAGGCAGAGTCATTTGCATACTTGTGAGTCTTACAACTTGGGCTGTTTTTGTACAAGAAGCATGGGGCCCCTCAGCCTGTTGACCCTTTGCATGAAGGAAATAGAATATTGCCTCGACAAAGAAAGGAATATGGAGCCAAAAGGCAGCATTGTTGCTTTAGTCAGAATTCTGCTCCTTTCTGCCCTCCTATCATGTATGATCACTTTGTTGATCATTGATCTGTAAAGTGATGAGAACCCACTCACTGTTGAGCAAAGCCTAACCAAGCCATGGCCCCCTCCAAGAAGTCCCAATCAAACTTGTCATAGGCCTTCTCAAAATACAAGAGAAGCACTGCAATCCTCTGTCCTAATCAACCTTGTCATATGGCTTCTCAAAGAAGCACTGCAATCCTTTGCCCACCGTGTTGGGCCCACTCTGTAGCCTCAATTTAAGTGAAGATGTTATTCAGGATGCTCTAATGGAGGCTAAGCCTTTCTGAGGGTCATGAATGATGTTTGGAAGGAGGGGCCAAAGTCTGATGCTGATCATCTTTGCCGGTATCTTATAGGCCATTGTACTTTGTTAGAGAAGTTGAGATGCTGTCTTTATTTTTGAGATACCATTGTACTTTGTTAGAGAAGTTGAGATGCTGTCTTTATTTTTGAAGATGCTTATTGGGTCTAACCTTACCATACTTTAAGAGTTCCCAATCACCATTTTCTAAGTTGCGTCCACACTGGCCTTGCCTTTCTTATGTTTCAGCTATTGCTTACTTTAAGATGTTATAAGCCAATGCAGTATCTTTAATAAACTAAAAATTTCGTCTTTTGTCCAGTAGAGGATGATGGAGGCACTTTCTTCTAGATGAATGCACAACATTGTCACAGGCAAACTCAACCAAGGGCAAATACGTTTTGCCAATACTAATTTCTGACAAGCAACATGGCATATCAAGATATTGAG
This sequence comes from Lygodium microphyllum, assembly GCF_053477565.2. Taxonomy (NCBI): domain Eukaryota; kingdom Viridiplantae; phylum Streptophyta; class Polypodiopsida; order Schizaeales; family Lygodiaceae; genus Lygodium; species Lygodium microphyllum. The sequence goes on from NC_141156.1 coordinate 80,506,980, forward strand.
CAAGTTAGAATCGAGAGCCTCATTAGTTTGTGGATGGCGTACACATGCATCTATTAAAGCTTTCCAGAAACTCTTAACCATTGTAGGATCTTGATCACTAGTGTTAGCCCTGGGCAATCCATGGTGACAGGGGTTTTTGTATGTGTAACAAACACTCATGCTAGTTGTCTGTCTTTCTAGGCTTCTACTGGAGTCATTTGGGTAGATCTGTCTAGAATGTTTGGTTGGGAAGGTTTGTCACCATCCATGTAATGGTTGTGATAGCTCTACTGTTTATTCTCATCATACTGAATCTGAAATCTGTTCTTAATTTCTTTTCTTTTAAATAACTAGAGATAGGATCAGAATTGCCTGTCAATTTAAAAGTCCCCTAAATGTTAATTATTAGTAAAGATGGCCTTGGTGCCTAGAGGAGCAAGACCATAAATAGTAGGTTTTCAGGACTCTCACTTGCAATTTCTGTTACATTACACAGATATCTGCTTGTCAAATATCCAGCATTTTAGGCATTGACATCTTGAAAAGACATGAAATCCTTATTATGATTCATTACTTTTGCTAATGCATCAAAGTCTTGTGGTTAGTTATTTAAAGCCACAGCAATGAGCCAAGCACACTTTATCCTCATCCCAATTTCTGGGATTTGATCTACTAGCCCATGGTACTTCATGATTAAACCTTGTATTGACTTATCATATCAATAGATAGATTGTCAATGTGAGTGTTAAGGGTGGTAGCTCGGGAAGGAGATCGGGCTTTGAAAAATTTCTCTCAATATTGATTGTACTTCATGAGATGGCAAAAACCTCTGTTATTAACCATGTCTCATGAGATGTCATAAATTTCTTTAGCTAACCATATGAGAGATCTCAAAGGTCAAACAACAAGGTCATTTCCCATGTGAGACTCAAATCCAGAGCTGAATGACACTTAGTTGCCTCTCTCTATTGGGCTTCTAGTATCTCTTCATGGTTCTTAGCCATCCTTGTGTTGAGGTCCAGCTTTTGTTCAATGTAGGAAGCAATACTTCACAATGTCTTTTCCACAAGCCAAAACTTGGTTGTCATTTTGTGACAAGGGTATCATCAAGCATCTCCTAATAGGTGTTGAGATGGCAATCACGATATTGCAAGTCACACAAAATGGTGGTTCCCCTTATAAAGCAAGTCAATGTATCTACTAACCATGCAAGGCCACATGTATCATTTTGTTTCAATTAGAGCATGCATGCACGCATCCAAGTCCTTGTTGCATCAAACAACACCATATTGGTTTAAGTTGCAGTCAGGTCAGGTGCAAAATACAAAATCAGAAGCTTTCTCTAGGGTTTTCTAGTGCTGAAGCATAGAGATGTTTTCTTTGGTGTTGCAAAAGATGACAACAGAACATCGTGTGCCTTGCATCTAGGAAACACTGCAAAGAGAGAAATTGAAGATATGCTCAGGAAATGGAATCCATATACCGTACCAAACATGAGACAGTTGCTTACAACAGTGAGTCATTGGCTGTATAGGCACTGGCCTCGGGTCCTCTCTCCAACAGGACTTGGGCTCTGAAAGATTGCAAGTGATGAGTGAATGTGGAGGGAGCCAAGCAATAAAGAATGCTGGTCAGCAGCTATAAAATCATGGCATAAAATCACAGAAATAGGCACCAGAAAAATTTCTTAGAAATCTTCTGTGCCCAGCCCATAAATACGCATGCATAGACTCACTCATGAGCTTGACTAATTTGCTAACAACCTTTCCCCTACAATCTATGCAAGGCCAAGAGCTTGGAGCTGTGAGAGAGAGAGAGAGAGAGAGAGAGAGAGAGAGAGAGAGAGAGGGGGGGGGGATCCTTGCTCGTAGATTGTGCTCTAATTTTAGGCTTTATAGGTTGTCTTTTAGTCTGACTAATACATCTACTTTTGGGAGATAATTATGTGCTATATTGCATCTGCACTCCTGAAGACATCGACTGTATAAGCTTATGCCTCAAGAACCAACAGAGCAGTTCTGCACATGATGGTTGTTTGTCCTTGTACCATTTGATATGTGTTAGAGATTGACCAGCTAGTTGAATTATTGTCTCTCACTTGTCTGTTGCAGGATGCAGTTGTTGCTAGTATGGAAGCAGCGAAGATTTTGAATGAGAAAATTTCAAGATATTTGCAAGTGACGCTGCAGTCATGTGCTTATACTGGGACAGGAAATGTGCTAATGGTATTTATTTTTTATTTTGAATAGTGCTTAATAAACTTGACACTATTTTTACCTGCATGCCTGCTGCTTATGCATATCAAATGCATTCTTATGATGGCTGGTGGAGAATGTGAAGCGTGTTTTTAATAGTCTGTGGTAAGTAAGATTCATGAATAATAATGTGGATAATCAATGGGGTAGTGTAAGGGAATTTTGAAATTGATTTCATAATCAGCGATAAGGCTTATGAAAGCAGAGGGCATATGCTGTTGGAGGATGTTAGGCATGGTCTTGACAGCTCTGATGTAAGGTAGATTCGTGAATAGTAATCTGGACTAATAAGGTGGTAGTGTAGAAAACAAATTTAAAACTGGCTTGATAAGCAGTGGCAAGATTTATGAAAGCAGATGGTGTATAAACCATGGTCTAAAATGATTTTTACTGGACGGCAGGTGCAAAAATTTTTGGGTTTGTGTGGAGAGCACACAGAAAAAGGGGAAAGTTATCAATCGTCTGCTGTCATAGGCATTGCTCTGGTAGCAATGGCTGAAGAGCTAGGCCTGGAGATGGCTATACGCTCATTGGAGCATCTTTTGCAGTATGGTGAACATAACATCAGGCGATCGGTGCCCTTAGCTCTTGGGATATTATCAATATCTAACCCGAAGGTTTGTCACTGCTTATTCATATTCTCTGTTCAGAAGCACTCACAAAATATTACAGAATTTGCTTCTTACCTTGTTTTCCCTTCCTTCAGATAACTGTGATGGATACTTTGAGCAGGCTTAGTCATGATAGTGATGCTGAGGTTGCAATGGTATGAGCTCTTTCATTGATGCAGCACATTATGTTCTATGCTTCCATGCTCTATCTAAACTTCTTTAGATGATTGTTTGACAACAGACAGCTATAGTGGCTTTGGGTCTAATTGGTGCTGGGACAAATAATGCTCGTATTGCTGGCATGCTTCGAAACCTCTCTAGTTATTACTATAAGGATCCTAGTCTTCTGTTCTGTGTAAGTCCTGAATATCTAACATACTCAATTTTACATCATCTTCTTCCTGCCATGTTTTCATATTTTGTTCTCTGTTTGCAGGTCAGGATTGCTCAAGGACTAGTACACATGGGAAAAGGGCTATTGACACTCAACCCTTATCATTCGGATCGCTTTTTGCTTTCAAAGTCTGTGAGCTTTATCTTATTAACGGAAGCTGCTGTACCTCAGATTCAATCTGCATTTAAAATGTAGTCAAATGGCAGTGTGATGTGCTTTTTACCTTGTTTGCAGTGCTGCAGTTGCTGGATTGATAAGTTTCATCCATGCATGCCTAGATATGAAGGCTATTGTTCTTGGAAAGTATCATTATGTGCTCTACTTCCTTACTTTAGCTATCCAGGTATGTGCAAGCTCTGGGCATTATCAATGAAAACTACAGAGCAGATTTGCAGAAGATTTAAGCTGAGCTGTGCTCTTTTATCTTGCAGCCTAGAATGCTAATGACTTTGGATGAGAATTTGAAGCCTTTGTCAGTCCCCGTTCGAGTAGGGCAGGCAGTGGATGTGGTAGGTCAAGCAGGTCGTCCAAAGACCATAACTGGTTTTCAAACCCACACTACTCCAGTTCTTCTTGCTACTGGTGACAGAGCTGAACTTGCAACAGAGAAGTATGAATTCCCTTACGAAAAATGCAACTATACACCCATTTATGCTTTCAATTTTATTGCCTGTGCTCTATGCGGTCTACCTAATTATTGCTCTGTGAATGACAGGTACATTCCATTGTCATCTGTGCTGGAGGGGTTTGTAATCTTGAAAGAAAATCCAGATTATGAACAAGAACATTAGGGTATTTGTAAGTGTCTCGTGGATTCTAGGATTTTCACCATGGCCATTTGCTTGCATGAAGGACATCATGTGTGCCATGGAGACATCCCAAATATTAGCTGCTTAGCACTTCGGTTCAGAGCAGTTTTTGGGCTTTTTCATGAGCCATGAGAATCAGCTGTGTAATATGTTGACAAGCTCAACTGGTATAGTTGGGAGTAAGAGCTTGTAGCTGCATGCAAACTGGAAAGGAGAAAGCAGAAAGTCTGCAGTTCCCACCGATGCAGGTGTTTCCAATGCAGTTTCATGGAGACAGTTCCATCTCAACAGTGCTATATCTGACTGCACTGTAGGCGGGAAGAGTGCATTTGTAAACACTATGGCCCAGAGAAGCTTTTTGACTTTCTAATGAGTTAAAGAGAATAAGCTATTTATAGCACGATGCCAAACTCAGCTGGTTCAGATGGGAGTAATAGCTTGTTGACCTGTGAAAACTGAAAAGAAAGTGTAAGATCAGCGTTTGGCAGTGATGAAGCTGTTTCTAATGTTTTTGTCCAGCTGGGGTTTTGCAGCAAAAACAGTTACTGCAACGTGTACCCAAACAAAATTTAGTCGTGCAATATGTTGTTACAAGTCACAACCCCGAAAATCCACTGTACACAATGAGCTTGCAAAGTTATCAATTTGTTTTTTGGATATCAAACGAGCGTTCTTGTTATGGTACACAAAATATTTGACAAACATGATTGAATACAACTTTGTGCAGGTCCTATTTGAATTGTTGACAAACATGATTGAATACTTATATAATTGAAAAACATGATTGAAAAACAATTCAAATATTTGACAAACATGATTGAATACTTGCTTGGCTATGATTGAATACAACTTGAAATTGTTTTTTGTTTCACTTTGCATCACTTATATAATTTCAAGTGCAAGTCCTATTTATTTTGCTGCTTTGTAGCTTGAACTAAAATTTATGGCATTGCATAGCTAGAATTGCTTTGTACAATTTGTTTGAATTTACTACCATTAATTTGAAGGGTGGTACATTTATTTATTGCCATTTATTTGAATTCTTTGAGACTCTTCAACTTCACTTGCTTAGTTCACTTCTCTCTCTTTTATTTGGCTCGATTTCATGCAGAGTGCAGCTTAGATTTAACTTGGTGTTGAACTCCTCTCTTCAATTTTTTGACTCTTTTCTTTAACTTATGTGATTACACTTGTTTGATGAAGCACCTTGGCATATAAACTTTACTTGGCTTACTATTCTTTGCAATTCTTTTGAAATTTTGTTTTGGAGAAATCTTGCAATTGACTCAATGCGATTGACTTCACTTTTATATAAAGTATGTAGCTTAATACAACAATCATTTTCTCTAGTCCTATTTTGCAAATCAAGACTTGCATTCTTAAACAAGGCCAAGAGTTTCAACTAAGTTAACAACCAATTGGTTCACACTAATTTTACAAGCTTTGGTCTATTTACTTAGATCTTGAGTGCGTCAGATGATTCAACGTCATTGTATATTCTCAATTCAAGTAACCAAATTGTTGTGATAAAGATGGCACATGCTTGTGGTGGCATGAGGAGGGGAAGGAAGATAACCTTTGTGAGAAAGGTTTTTACATTAGTTTAGTTCTTTAGTATAATCCTTGATTTTGTAGTGGCATGTAGCATGCACACAATTAAAATATTGTGCTCATTTTCATCACAAAAGTGGGAAACATTTCCATCAAGAAATTTGTGGCAAGGATCTATTATAGGATAGAGGTATCCAAATCCAAATGTTGTAGAGTTGATGTGCACACGAAGTGATTTTGTGGTTGCAATGGATATAAAATGGAAACACTTACCAAAGAATAAAAACAAATTAACCATATTCTATAAGATAAAAAATACATGGAATCTAGCCATTGTAGATAATAAGGTCTTTAATTTGTGAAAGGTGAGAAGGATCAAAGCTTGTACGAGAGAGCTATGGTAGGAAAGCAAGAGCAAGAGACAGACTCACAATGTGGGAATTCCATCAGTCACAATGTGTGATTGGTCTTCTCTTTATTCATTTGTCATTTAAAGAATAAAGAATAAAGTGACAGTGATGGGCGTTCGCCGTCTATAGTGTGTAAGCACGGGTACTGTTAGTGTAGCAATATACGGGCGTTTAGGTGGAGGTGCCTTTACTTCCAACAACCTCGTACTTAAAGGCGAATCTGTCCTAGTGAGGAGTGAAAAAGAAAAAGAAAAGACAGCACAATATGTACACATACATAACAGGATGAGAAAAGATGCCATCTCATCCCATGCCCATCAATCTCCTGAGGAAGGCAAAGCACTCTGTAGAGAGGATTTTGGTGAGTAGATCTGTACGATTTTGGTCAATCGAGATCTTGACATAGCACTCATAGAATCCGAATGTAGGGTAGGGATAACATCAATACTAAGGTCATGAATCAAACGACCTAACCAAATGGCCTCCTTGCAAGCCTCAATGGTTGCAATATACTCAGTCTCTGTAGTGGAAAGGGCTGTGCATTTTTACACCCTGGGCATCCATGAAATAGTACCTCTAGCATAAGTGAACACATAGCTAGAAGTGGGCTTCCTACTATCTATATGTCTTGTATAATCAGAGTCAGTGTACCCCCACGACTCCTGTATCTTAGTTGCCATAGCATATGCACATATTTGCAGTGTCCTTCCGGTATCTCATGATACCCTTCACGGCATCCCAATGCTTCTTTTCAAGTGTAGCCATATAGTGTGTTACAACACTAACTACAAAGGTAATATCTGGACGAGTGGCTATCATGGTATACATAAGATTGCTGTCCACTGCGGATGCATAGGGAATCTTGGCCATCTTGGCCCTCTGCTCATCTGTCTGCGAACAATCGGCATGCGATATCTTCACATAACAAGAAGGCAATAGACAGCTAATAGGCTTCATGTCCTACATGCGGAAGCGCTCAAGGATTTTATGAATGTACTCCCTCTATGATAAGTAGAGTCGTCCCTGATGCCTGTTGCGTCTAATGCACATACTAAGTATGTGAGGCATGTCCCAGATCCTTCATCTCAAAGCTCTTATTGAGCTGAGCCTTAAGAGCATCTAGCTCATCATGAGTTTTTCCTGCTAATAGCATGCTATCCACATAGAGTACCAAAATAAGCAAAGATCCATTATGGGCTTTCTTCGTGTACAAGCATGGATCCATAGCACTACGGCTGTAGCCTTGTGACTGTATAAAGGCATCAAACTTATGATACCATTCTCTAGGTGCTTGCTTTTAGCCATAAAGACTTTTCTTCAACTTGCACACTAGGTGTTCCCTGCCAGGCATTGCAAAGCCCTTAGGCTGCTCCATGTAAATCTCATCATGCAAGTTTCCATGTAAGAAAGCCGTCTTGATATTCGTTTGGTACAAGTCCAAGTCAAGTTGTGCAACCAAAGCCAAGACTAAGCACAATGTGGTCATCTTAACCACAGGAGAGAAGACCTCATCAAAGTCAACACGATGCTCTTGCTTAAAACCCTTTGCTACCAATCTAGCTTGTATGTCAACTTGGAATGTCCAGGGGTACTTTTCAGCTTATACACCCACTTGCATGGCAAAGCCTTCTTGCCAACAGGCAAGTCATATTCTTATGCAAGAAGTCTATCTAAGACTACATAGCCCTCTCCTAGGAGTGACTGTCACCCCTGTGCATAGCCTCATCATTGGTGAGAGGTTCTCTTACATCTATAACCAAGACATAGTACATGGAGGGCTCAAATCTATCAGGTGGGTGTCTATCTCTAGTAGAACGCCGCACTACAGGCTCTGCTCCCTGCCCAACATTCTGTCCAACACCCTGGCCATGAGCATCTGTTGGTGTTGCAAGTTGTCCAGCTGGTTGTGTGGGAGCTCATGGCTTTTCTTGAAATATAACCCTACATATCTCCACGACTCTCTCAAGATGCCTATGCATCTTGTCTTCATGGAAGACTACATCATAGTTGTAGATGACTTTCCGTGCATGCGGATTCCATAGAAGGTAACCCATCTCTCCTGCATCTCCATAACCAAGGAATACACATTTAACACTCTTAGGATTCAACTTGTTACACTTGTCCTTAGGCACATGGCAGAATGCCTCACATCCAAAGACGTGTAAATGCGCATAAGAGGCTTTCCTGTCCATACCTCCTCTGCAACTTGAAAATCAATGCCACTATAGGACGATCTATTAATGATATGCACGACAGTCATAACTGCCTCAGTCCAAAAGTGCTGGGGTGGGCCTGCATAGCTAAGCATACTGTGAACCCTTTCCTGGATGATCCTATTCATTCGCTTAGCCATACCATTCTGGGCAGGGGTGTAAAGGGCGGTCAACTGACGCTTAATACCCCTCTTATCACATAACTGCTCAAAAGCACGTGATACATATTCACCCCCATTATCTGTCCTAAGGCATTTCAGTCTATGCCTAGACTAGTTTTCTACCAAAGCAAGCGATCTTTGAAAAACTGCCAAGACATCGGACTTCTGCTTTATGGGATAAACCCATACTTTACATGAAAAATCATCTATGAAAGTAACAAAATACGTTGCACCACCCATAGACTGACAGGGCATGGGCCCACAGACATCAAAATGAACGAAGGCCAAGGGCTCACTCATGTGTGACATACCAGACTTCTTATGTATAGACCTAGTTTGCCTGCCATAAAGATAATGACATGAGAATCAAAATGAGAATAGTCAAGGGGCGGTAAGTATTGCAAACCAGAAAGCATTTTCATTCCATTAACGGACATGTGCCCCAAACATGCATGCCAAAGAGATACATGAGGTAAAGACCCCACAGACAAAGCATGATTAATTGTAGATCTAGAAACAACTAAGGGGTAGAGACTGCCAGCCTTGGCACCCCTTGCAAGCACAAGCCTGCCACGAGTAATCTTCCATGCAAAGTATCCAAAAGAAACATGATATCCTACGCCATCAAGTTATCCAGTGGACATGAGACTGCGTGTCAATGCAAGTACATGACGTACATTGTGCATAACAAAACTACTACCAGAAGGATACTGCAGCCTAACATCATCAATGCCGACAATCTCAAGAGACCTGTCATCACCCAAGCGTAGAGAACCTGAAACAGAACGGTATGAATAGAACCACTCTCGGCAAGGTGTTACATGAAAGGACGCACCTGAGTCTAAGAGCCAACATTGTGCATACATAGAGTGTATCTTTGTCATCTGTGAAGCACTAGATGAAGTTGCTGCAAGGATATAATCCCCATCACTATCCTCGGGCTGCATAACATTGATCTCTTCAATTTTAACACTTGACTTAGCATCACTATCCTCGGACTGCTGTGCGACTTGCCAACTAACTTGGACAAAGATTTCTGCGAATCTCGTCCACGGCCATTACCACGATCATTCTTTGCATTTCCATCATGTCAGCCTCTAATTGTCAAAGCATGAGACACATGAGAGGCATCCAAATTCTTATAGTTTATCTCTTCCTGCAAAAGAGAGCTCTCAACATCAAATAGCTTCAGAGTAGTGGCAGAAGCACATCATGCAATGCGGAATACATCCCAAGATACATTAAGAGTTTCAAGCAAGAACAATGGAGTGACATCCTCTTTGAAATCAATCCCCTGCAAAATCAAGTTCTTAAGAATAGCATGAAAGTGGCTCACATGAGCTGACATAGTCACATTTTCTTTCATGCGGAGATCCATAAGCTGTTTCAACTAATACATTTGACTTGCAGGACTTTGCTTGTCATAGAGGTTCTTGATCTTATCCCAAAGTTGCTAAGCACTCTGTGCTTCCTCAACCACATTGTAATGCACTTGTTTAAAGAGAGACAAGATGAGGGTGGACTTGCATAACTCATCAAGTTCCATCCATTCGTCATTAGTTATAGTTTCAGGCTGCTCTCCACTCAACCTTAGTGGCTTTATCTACGATTTTTGCACCAATACCGACCGAACTTGGCTCTTTCAATGGGCATAATTCATACAATCAAGCTTAGTGATGTTGAAGATAGCATTGTTAGTGGAAAAAGATGCCATACCGCAGGCTGAAATAGTGCAGACAATTTAAAAATGCTTGTTGTAGACTACAGAAAATGACAAAAAAACCACCAAAACCAAGGCAAAATGGCGAGAAATGAGTATTTAATGATGCTTCCCATCAAGTACCATCAAAAGTACATCAAATCAGGATGATTCAACATGAAAAATACATGACAATCCGGAGATATATGCTTGTAATTTATGCCAGCAATGTACAATGAGAGCTGACAGTAGGCAAATCCCAATATTCAAAGTCAATCACTAATTGTCAATGCAAAACCAGTATCAAGTGGCATAAACAAGAATGTAACAGTCAAACTAACATGAGCCAATACCCAAGCATGTTAGACAAAGTCCGTCAGTAAAGTCGGTACACCCCCCAATCAACAGGGCAAAATGTACATACCACTGCCAAGACTTGATACCAGACAGTGTCTACTTAGTGAATACAAAGCCAAATCAGCCCAAGTACATTTACACAGACCAAGGTATATCAACTAACATCACCCATGAGGAGATCCCGATCTCAAAGATCCAAAATATGCATAATCCGCACTACTCAATGTCTGATAAATGTACAAAGACACTCCCACTGGCACATAAGCCATAAATGTCAAGAAAATAAGCTCAAACAAAGCATGTAAGAGCACCAATGATGGAGTATCAAAGATCATACATCAGTACGACATCCAGAGCATATGAGCGGTCGAGCATCCAATGATAGCATCCGATGTTATGAAGACAAACCCAATCAATCTCCGATGAGTCAAAGCAAGACCAAAATAAGCTCCAGAATATCCAAAGTCAAGCCCAAATAAAGCTCTAGTAGCATTCAAGTCCAAACAATGTAACTAGCATATGTAGGTAACATAAGCATTAAGCATGGGCCAACGGGTCATACATAGACCTTAGGTATAACCTCTGTCACAAAGCATGCCAGTGTAGACCAATGTCAAGTAAATGCCAACCAATACAGAGCTCAAACAAGGCTCAAAATACATTTCGGAATCATCCAAAGCATTTTCCAACCTTTATTTGCATCCCAATAGTCATATGAAACACTCGAGAAACACCCGTGACCAATAGGCAAAGCATAAAGTGACTAAATAAGCTTCAGCCCCGGAGTGTACAACAGTATTTATTGTGTAAAATTGAGTATTTCATGCCACTAAATCAGCTCCAAATGATGGCCAATCAATAGGCATACATTCCCCTAACATTCGGAGACCATTTGGGACCAATCGGGTATCAAATGTCAATGCCAACCAAGCATAAACATAAAGTGCTGATGTAACACTGTTTGTGGCTATGTGTGGACTGTGGAAAATAGCAGCCAAATCAATCCACAAATCCATGCCAATGATAACCACCAATGCTGAGCATCAAGGGGGTGTTCCCAAGTGCCAAATGAAGTGTTTTCAAGCTACCAATGAGTGCTAAGGGAGGGCTGAAGCAAAAAACAAATTTTTGCAGGTCTTCAAGTTGGCGCAAATAGGGCTGATGTTGTTGGGTATGTTGCTGGTCCACGTGGCATTAATGGGGCGGAAGGGGGGACTCAAGTAGGGCGTAAAGAAGGCCTACACAAAGCCTTATCAAGCCTAATCAGGCAGGAGCCAAGATATGAAATAGGGGAGCTCCAATAGTTTGACCCTTCCTATTATACCCTGCAAACTGAAATAAATACTCAAACGAATGCTTCAATACCTTTGAAGAAATGCCCTAAGGGTGCCCAAATGGGCCAGGTAGGTGTAGGAAGACGGGGAGTGATTGGATCTCAAAGGAGTCGGATATGGCTGCCAGAGTGAGAACCAATGGTGTAGGGATTCGATTGAATGTTGAAGGAGTCATGGACCAAGCTCGAATGCTCAAGCAACCATGCTCTGATACTAGTTGAAAGGTGAGGAGGATCGAAACTTGTATGGGAGAGCAAGAGCAAGAGAGAGAGAGAGACTCACAATGTAGGGAATCCAATAGTCACAATGTGTGACCCTATTCATTTGTCACTAAAAGAATAAAGAATAAAGTGACGGTGACGGGTGCCCGCCGCTTGCATTGTGTAGGCGTGGGTATTGTCAGTGTAGTAATACATGGACGGCTAGGCGGAGGTGCCTTTACCCCCAACAATTTTCTGCTCTTTATGTCTCGAACCATAGGAAATAATGTAGATAGGTATAGAATAAACAATAGTTTTTGTTGTTGCATAGAGAAAATAATGCAAACTAGCATTGTAGAGATCTCTTAAAGGAGAAACTAAACCTTTAAATTGCCTTGATTTGATGTGTTGCATGCAATACAAATTATGCAATTAGGTTTGATTCAAAGTGTTGATTATTCCTTTAGACCTAAAGTGCTGATTATTCTCATGTAGGCTTGATTTAAAGATCAAACTTCTAAGTTTTCATAAGTAGATGAATAAACCATAATCTAAACTAACCACCATGAGTTTTCCTAAAGAAAAGCAAAGATTTGTAATTCGCCATTAACTAATGTTTAAAGCTAGAAGAAACCATATAGTTGAGGGTGCTAAGTGCTCTAATAATGCGATGAGAATTTTGTAAAGTAGAGAAGAAGAAAGTAACATATTCTCAAATTTTAGCTAACTAATACTCAAGTACTTATAAATCAAAATTGAAAAATTAGAAAACAAAAGTGAGAAATTAGGGAAGAATGTGCATAAACTTAAGTTGCACGCACGCATGCACGCGTGCGCGCACGCACGCAGGCACGCACGCACACGCACGCACGCACGCACGCACGCACGCACGCACGCGCACACACACACACACACACACACACACACACACACACACACACACACACACACACACACACACACACACACACACACACAAAATATGCTAAATGTTGTATGAGATCCAAAGTTTCATTTGACATATTTCAATTTGTTATGATTTTTGGTTTCGTATCTTTTATGCAAAAGAATACATATATGCACGTTAAGGCTTGTTAATGGTATTCTAGCTAAATAGAAGGTAATGTTGTTTGTCAAACTTTAGTAAAAGGTATTTTGATAAACATGGGTTGATATAAGGGTTGTGAGATTATGTTTTAATCCTGCAGTGTTCTACAAGAAAACTTAGCATAGGACTATATAGTACTAGTGAGTGTTGCAAGAAATGAAAACAAAATGAGAGTAGAGAGGTAAAGTAACAAAGAGTGTACACACACACACACAATGGATACTTGGGCATACAAAGGAGTAGGACTTAAATCTTCTTGTTCCACACAAAAGAACTTAGTCTACAACACGATAAAAGACTAGTATGGATGTACTAAAGGGTGAACTGCCATAATGAATGTGCCATAACCAAAAGTAGACTATTTGGATGTAGTCCACCTATAGAATGGCTATCATATTGTCCATGTTAGTCATCTAATGCACCAACAAGTAAAATCCTACCACATCACCAAGGTATTGTGTAAATGCGGAGCTCGACATCTCAACACTCCCTCTCTATCTCATTATGGGCTCATGGATACCAAGCATAGTCATGAACTGGCAGAGCTTCTCATCTCCCAAGGTAATATCACCTACTAAAACTCGCTCTTGAATGAAATGGTAATGGATATCTATGTGTTTGATTTGTGCATGACATACTAGGCTCTTGGCCAATTGAATGCTACTAAGGTTATCAAAGTTTATAATAAGTTTTTTGTCCACTTAGAATCCTAAATCTCCTAGAAGCTTGAGTCACTAAACTTAGCCACATGCTATAATTATAGGATCCCTCTACTCTACCTTAGTACTAGGCAATGCAATTGTAGGCTGGTTCTTATTGCTTCGTGTAACAACAACACTCCCAAATGAAAACATAAAACCACTAGTAGATCTCCTATATGAAATACTAGCAGCCCAATTTACATCCATGCAACCATGCAAGTCTAAGATATCAGGATAGAAGGATCCTCTTTGTCATAGCAAACAAAGGGGTTAGTGCAAACCTTGTCCTCTATTGGTTTCTCAATGTAATAAATAAGTGCATCACTTAAGGGATGGGCTTAGTGATTTGGGAATTGTTAAAGGATTGACTTTAGCTCTTTGTGCATTTATTAGAATAATGCAGAATCAGTGGACTTGGCATAGTGCAATGTATGCCACACTATATCTAAATTTGGCTTTTCCATACAAGTTGCATGAAATGACTCTCTAAACTAATGGTGCAATTTAGGTTGACCTAGTGATGGCCACCTAGATAAGGCTATCCACAACCTTTCTATACACAAGGGCATCCTCAATCACATCACTGTCACATGCACTAAGCTTAGCATTAACAACTTAAGGCATGGAGATTGGCTTATAATAAGTCATATCATACGTTTTTAGTATATCCAAAGTATATTCTCTAAAATAGCCATACCCCTTTTGGAATCCTGATTATGCCATTACCTATAAAATAATGTAGCTCTCCTAAATCCTTCATTTCGCTCTCAACCTTGAGAAGACCCTTCATAGTCATAGACAATAATGAATTCTTCTACATATGTGGTGATGACCACAATACATGCATCCCTCGCACATACGTGAAGCAAGTGATTAGCATGCACTCTATGAAGCCCAATCCTAACAAGGTATTCCATAATCCTATCATGCCATGGTTTGGGTGCTTGCTTCAACCCATGCAAGGCCTTCAAAGCTTGCATATGTAATCAAGGTAATTCTCATCCACATAAACATATGGTTGCTCCATATGAACTTCTTCTTGCAACTCTACATGCAAGAATGAATTTTTTAACATTCCTCTAATACATAATCCAACCCTTTGATGCAAGTACTACTATGATAGCTCTCACAACATCCATTTTTGCCATTCGAGCAAATGTCTTCTCATAATCAATGCCATGAGTTTGCGCATACCCTACGCAACTAATTGTACCATATAGCACTCAATAGATCCATTTGATTATGCTTCACTTTGTATACCCATTTGTACCCAATAGCTTTCTTGCCTTCAGGTAAAGGCACCAAATCCCATGTATCATTTTCCTTAAGTGCAACCATTTCTTTATTCATATCATGATCCCAATGTTCATTACCAACTACATCAAAACAAGTGGGCTCTATAGCTTGCACAAGCATAGCCATGTATGCATAATGATGAGCCACACAACTATCGCATGCCAACTATTGCATTGGATTTTAAACTCTTGTTGACTTGCATGAACCTAGGCCACTACTTGTTGCCTTAGCATCCTTTTGTGTCTTCCTTACACCAAGCATTCCAATAGCTAGAGTCCCAAACTCTTCATCCAAGCTCTACTCAGAGCCATGACAATATGCATCAACATAAGAGAAACCTAATGATACATTAGCCATAAAGAGTGAGTCCCTAACTTTCTCCTTAGCTTTTCTTAACATTTGTGATGTATTTGGTGGAGCATCCTATGACCTCAACCTACCACTCCACAAGATCTCTCTACACACCCATGACTAGAATACTCTTTTGGCCCACCTAATGTCTATGATTTGTTAAAATACGCGGGATCTAGAGTAAGGCAGATGCGGAAGCTATGGAGGTTGAAAGAGGAAAAGGAAACTCATGAAGACATTGACCCTGACAAGGACAAATTGTTACACAAGTGAATCAGGTTCCAAGATTGAGACTTAGAGTCATAAACACAATCTTGTGTATTGACAGTGACATGACACTTTACTGGAAAGAAAGAGTACTATCATTGCATTAGAAAAAGAGTGCAAGTACAATGCTTTATAGGATTTGAGTGGTGGTACTTTCACCTACTGTGCATATGGGATTCTGGTCATGAGCCCTCACTGCTCCTAACAAAGGGACTAAAGTAGGTGTGATTGCAAATATTTCAACACCCCTCCTCAATCACAACCAGAAGTACAAAGCGTATAGAGCCTTTAGTGAAAGCAACACTTGCAAAATGTGGGCAAACCATAAACATGGCAAAACACCAGAGGCTGTCGCAGAAAAAGGCTAAGTGTGGGTACCACAAACATGATGGACATCCAGAGGCTGTAGTAGGGGCCTCACAAAGTGTACAGAGGCTGTAGTACAAGGCTAAATAAGGAGTTTAAAAGTTTATGTTTGAGGCATTAGGGCTAGGAAATACAAAACTAAAAAAGTCTATTTGAATAGAAGGAATGATGAGGTTTGCCCTTCTCCTGGTGGTCTTCTTCTTCTTCTTCTTCCTTTGCTCCATTTTCTTCTTCTTTTTTGACTGCAGCTAGATAGACCTTTTGGGACCTCTTTCTGGCGTGGCAAAACTTCTCGGTGTGCCCGGTCCTTTTGCAGAAGTCAGAGAAGAGCTTATCCTTCTTGCCTTTGTACCTATTGCCACATATAATGCATGTTCATCTCTAGAGGTGCTTGGTTCTTCCTTAGTTTTTAGCTTCTTTTTCTCCTCTAATAGTAATGCCTGGATATCAACAAGTTCAGGATTTGGCATGTTGATTAAAGTTGTTGATACATTATTATATTCAGGAGGCAAACTCTTAAGTAAAACACTGATGCAAACATCTTTTTCCATTTTAGTGTTGATTCCTGCAAGTTGGGTTAGAAGTCCTTCCATGTAATTTAGATGTGTGGTAAGTGATGTGCTGGACTTCATTTCAAGCCTGAAAAACTCAATCAGGAGACCATACTTTGATGATTTAGACTGTGCACCGAACAAAGTGTCAAGTCTCTTCCATGTATCTTGCGAGGTCTCACATTTATCCACATGGTGGATATAGCTGTCGTCTAGCTCCAGTTTGATAATGGCCTAAGCCTTATCATCGTTCTTTTGCCAAGTGACAGCAAGATCCGCATCATGAGGCTTCTTTTCTTTTCTAGTGGTAATGGCCCAAAGGCCCTTCTTCATCAGGATGAGTTTGATGCGGGTCTACCATGTGTGAAACCCGACTCCTTTGAAGCGAGCAGTTGGAGAGTATTTTCCTATGTTAGACTTGCGGGAACAGTAGCAAATCAAGTTCAGAATTATTAGATTTTAGCAATAGAAGAGTTGGTTGAGATGTGTCAAAAGACGTAAGTGCTAAGAGTACTAAATGAGTGTCAATGGACACTATGTTTCTTCCTTGAGTCTTCCAAATCTGCAAAATCCTTCAAGTTCTTTCAAATCCGAATCTTCCCCTTCTTGATTTGATGTTGGGACAGTAATCAGAGTGGTAGTGGATTGTTCCAGTGGCAGAAGAGAGAAAATTATGAGATTTTTTAGCTTTAGTGAAGTTTGGCTATGGCTTCCTAGATTAGGGTTTTGACCCAGCCCTGGTTTTTTGCTGATTGTGGGAGCTATAGTGGATCATTTCCAAATTTTTTAATCAAACTGAAGCTTGAATGATGGGCTATCAATGCCCTATGGTGGTCGTCAACATTGTGACCTGTAGCGACGACAGCAGTAGCACGAACGATAGCAGGCACATTCTTGATAGCGACCACAAATTTCGTCAATGCTGGGCTCTGGAGTGGCCAATGTCAAGGTGTCAGGTGATAGAAATCTTCTCCCTGAGCAAAGGCACAACTCTCTAGAAAGAAGCTTCCAAATATATAAGCTCTATGGTGAGATATGAAAGCTCCAAGTGCAGTAAGTCCTGTCTGGCTATAGAGGCCATAGAACAGAACCTAAGAAAATTGACAATGATAAGTGGTGGATAAGGCAATGTCAAGTTTTGAGATGATATAGAGAAGCATCAATAGTGGGAGAACACTTCTCCAGAAGGAAGCTTGGTAAGATTTGACATGTGGAGTGAGATACAAGAACTTCAATCTGAAAGGTTGTGCTGGCTATGGCAGCCACGAAGGCAATCTTGAAGGTGGAGATGGAAAGTGAGTTCACAAACTGAGATTGAGCTAAGTAGAGATGGACCAAAGGTGAAGATCTACTAAAATGAGCTAAGCCATGTTCAACTGAGCTCTAATACCATGTTAAAATCCACGGGATCTAGAGCATGGCAGATGTGGAAGCTATGGAGGTTGAAAGAGGAAAAGTAAACTCATGAAGACATTGACCCTGGCAAGGACAAATTGTTACACAAGTGAATTAGGCTCCAATATTGAGACTTGGACTTATAAACTCAATCTTGTATATTGATAGTGACAGGACATTTTACTAGAAAGAAAGAGTATTATCATTGCATTAGAAAAAGAGTGCAAGCACAATGCTTTATAGGATTTGAGTGGTGGTACTTTCTCCTACTGTACATATGGGATTCTGGTCCTGAGCCCTCATTGCTCCTCACAAAGGGACTAAAGTAGGTGTGATTGCAAATATTTCAACATGATTGCTAATCTATTTTCTACATAATCACACTCATATACATTACCCCCAATTGTATCATGTAGATTTCCATATTAGCCACTCATTTCATCAAAGACGATATCATTGCTAACTCTCAACTCACATGTAATAGGGTTGTAATATGATCATTCAATGAAGGAGAGAGAATACTTGCATCCACTCATAGTCATAGTCTTTGTAGGTCCCCACATATTAGAATGTATTAACACAAGTGGTTTCTTCCACGTATTCTCTTCTTGCCTGCTTTCCAAATCGACATATTGCACATAATTTATGCATCCCATCAACTCTAAACTTTGGCAAGCCATCCACAATCTATTTTGATGGCATATTTTGTAGGCATGGTATATTTACATGACCAATCCACTTATGCCAAATATCAATATCATCCACAATACCTAAAGTCTGTGTAAACATAGTAGCATTCATTTTAGGTAGACTTCCATCAAGGGTAACTAGCATGCTTACCTTTTGTAGTCAACTTGCAATCATTTATAGGGTCCTTTATATAGCAGCCATCAGATATGAATTGAACTTGCAATCCCTATTCTACCATTTGACCAATAGAAACTAAATTCTTAGTTATGCTTGGTACATGCAATACATTAGCTAAGTATTTTGTTTTACCATCTTGCAATGCTAATGTGAGTGATGGGGTGAGCTATATCATCCCCTATCTCCATATAGCATAGAGAATCTAGACTAGGTATCTCTCTAAATCACTCTACATGAGATATCACATGTTTAGAGACACTTGATTCTATATACCATATATAATTCTTAGATGACACTTCAATTAGGGACAATATTCATGAAATGGTGCACGTCAAATAATTTCTCACTCTATCATCATTGTTTCTACTAGTAGAAGCATACTTTCTTGTTGCCTTTTTCCATCTCTAATTTTAAGCGTATTATTTGAACAGTTTTTGAAATTCTCACCATAATTCCAACATTTCTTGTTATCACTAGAATTCTATTATCTAATAGAGCCTATAACTTTCCTTCTTTGGCTCCCCTTTCCTTGAGACATACCTCTTCTATATCAAATTTGTAAAGTCATTTGGATATTATCTTTGGCATTCATAGATGACTTGAAGCTCGTACTGTCTAATAGGTATCAAATTTGTAAAGTCTCTTGGATACTTATCTCTAGTATTCATAGATGACTTGAAGCCCTTATAGTTATCTCCAAGTTCATCTAAATATATTCTCACAACATCACCATTATCAATTGTAACATTGATGGAACAAAAAGCTTCCATAATACTCTTAATCTTTAATGTATAATGTATTGGGATAAATGCCAATGGCCTATAGTCAAGCGGGAAGCACCTGTATATGTAACCAATGTATAGTCATATATATGTGAAGATAAAAAAGAATAAGGGTACCACTATCTCTTTCAACCCTCTTGCACTCCATAGGTTCTACCTCACATTCCATCATTGCTTTCCTCTCAGCTAGTATAAGAGTGGCATTCATTGTTTGTGGAACTTCTTCTTTGATATTGGTATTTGTTGTCGATATGTTGATAGAGGTACTATTCTGTGCTATTGTCATCACCAAGTTGTATATCTAAGGCAAGAAAGTGCTTTGAATTGAGGAGCAATTGAAGCTCAATTTGGGATTTTCAATAGCCCATTTTTCTTGCATTTAGGTAGCCATTAGTGTTTGAATTGATGCAAAATAGCTTGGATTTGGATACTCAGAAAGAGGTTTTAAATGCTCAAAGAGATTGATTAATATTAAACCTTTTTAAGACAAGTGAAATCAAAATTCTCTTCCATTTTCTTCCTCTCAAATATATGTACAATAGAGGAGAAAGTGAAAACACCTTTCAGTCATTTAGTTTGAAGCCATTCTATCCATCCTGAGTGGATACAAAGCATGTTGTAGAAGTCATGGACAGATATCACACTTTGACAACACTTTCATATTTTGGCTATAACTTTGCATATGATATCAAATTGAGGTTTTCTATAACTAAAACTGAAGAGAAGATCATGATGAGAACTACAGATTTGAGCAATTAAAAAGTTGATTCTATGTAGTTTTTAGTTCTCCAAGAAGCGCTTCTGGACAATACCTCATAGTCGAAGTGGTGCACAGATCGGACGCTGTATGCTCGCGTAGTGAATGCCAGAAGGTCCCCAAAAACAAAAGAACTCTACTTTTTGCACAAAACTCAAGGTAGAAATCATGCACGGCATGAACAAGAGACCAATTGGGTGCAATCTCCCCCCATGCCTTGTGTGAGCGCTCCACAAAGCATGTATTTTATGTATTAATCATCTTCAAGCTCAAATAATAGCCCAAATTACAAAATAGCACGCTTTTGGCTTTTGAGTTTACTTTAGCACAAAATAGGAATAAAGCTAATGGGCGGGTGCCCAAAGAGTCAGGCATACCCAATACAATGTCCAAATGCAAATATCATAATCGTGCGCCCATGCGCATACAAAATAATAAATAAATATCCAACGCCTCAATAAATAGGCGCGACAAAATATAGGCGCCATGCCTAAGGTATGCGCCCATCAAAATATAAGTGATAACTCGAATACACGCTATCCTCCAATGCTTTCCTTCGCCACTGCTGCTATCTCTATACATCAATTGAAGCATTCACAATCGTTAGTAAAATAATACAATAAAACCGACAAAAGTGAATACCTAGCAGTCTTCAGCTACATAAATAAATCAACTGGTTAGAAATCAATCCTAACCTTAATTTATTATGAGTGCGCACTCTAAACTCATAAACGTTTATTAATTTAATATGTATTTTGCGGAATCACCCGCGCTATGGAATCACCCATGTACACACTAAATCAATGAAATGCCCGAAAAGGATAGGCGTCCCCATCAACTTCTCACACAAAGAATCCACATTGTGTATGAGCCCCGGTCAACAAAGTTTACAAAATCCACGGTAAAACCTCACGGAATCCACCGTGAAGTATGCCTCCTGGCATCACGAAGGCTCTTGGATTACTTGTAGCTTGGGATTGCATACAAATTTTGATGGATTTGTTACCTTTAAGGATGTAATATGCTAGTTTATGTTCAACTTGTAGAGATTATCTAGGCTAAAATTGAAGATAGTTTGCATGTACTAGGTCTCCAATGGGTGACTATTTTATGTTCAAAAGATAGTTGAAATACTTAGAAAATCTTGCAAAAAATTTGTATACTTCAGTCCTTTTTTTGCATCACTTTGATGCTTGCTTGATATTTGAATAGTTGCTTCGCTTTGCGAGATACTTTATCTGTAGTCTATTGCTCTATTTTGAGCCTATAGGTTGGGTATTCCTTGTTTTTGTTTTTGGTCTGTAGACATACTTTTGGCATCATGGGTTTTTCATCAAGTTTAGAGAATATACTATTTAATACTAAAAAGCTTAATGGTATGAAATTTTCAAACTAAAAATAGTGAATCTATAATGAATTTGTCCAGAACAAGAAAGCAAAGCCGATCAAATGTTATGGGATTAAGCTTGAAGACATGTATGCATGGGATAAATTTGATGGGCTAACATACTCCACTGTAATGTTGATACTCTCAAAATCCATGTGTTTTAATGTGAAAGGCATGATATGTGCATATGGTGTATTGAAAAAGCTTAGTGATTTGTATGAAAAAGAAAGTGTGGTCTTGTTTGTTTATTGGCAGGAAAAACTCATTGATCTCCGCATAGAGAAGGGGGCTTGGATATCTAATCACCTCAATGAGTTTAATACCATTTGCAAACAATTGAAATCTCAAAAGAATATCTTTTATGATTTAGTGAATATCATGTCCTTGCTAGTCACCTTGCTTGAGAGTTGGTTTTCAAGACTACCATGAGTAACGTTGCACCCATAGGTGGTCTAACAAGTGCTAATATTGAGAGAAGTTTGCTCACTAGGAGGTGAACAAAAAGAACAATGCATGTCAAAGAGCTTTAGTGCACTTATGGTGAGAGGAAGGTCAAATGCAAGGGGGAACTCTCATGAGAGAAGCAAACCACATAGCAAAAATGATGTAGAATGCTACTTATGCAACAAGAAATGACACAAAAAAAATGATTTTTTCAAATGGAAGAACATGTAATAAGGCAAGAAGGTAAATGAGAATGATGACAAAGAGAAAAGAAATGCAAATATTGTGGAAATAAATACATGTGGTAGAGATGATGGTGATATTTTGTTTGTATCATATTTTGAAAATGCATTCTTGGTTACCATAGATAATGATATGTCTCAAAACTAGCTTATGGATTCTGGAGCATCATTTCATCGTACTCCACATAGAGAGTGGTTTTCTACTTATGATATTGGAAAGAGAGGATGTGTCCACCTTGGAAACAACTCTATATGTAGCATTGTTGGAATTGGGGATATACATTTTTCATTGCCAAATGGTTCTTCTTTTGTCTTGTGGAATGCATAGCATATTCTAGATTTGACAAAAATTTTGACCAATAGATGATAGCTTGATGATTATAGTTATAAAGCCATCTTTAGTGATGATGTATGGAATATTTATAAGGGGTCTCTTGTTGTGGCCAAAGGGCCAAAATTTGATACTTTGTATCCTTTGCATGTTTCTAGTGTTAAAGATAATGTTACAGTTCTCACTGAACAACCATCTGTTTCTTTATAGTCACCATTTGGAGCATATGCCAATTAGTGGAACGAAATATTTGTGCCATTTGAACTATTCTCCTTGTCTAATTTTTTAAAACTTGATTTTTGTGAGCTTTGTATCTTTGGAAAGTAAAAAAAAAAAATCGCATAGGAGAGGTAGTGGTAGTAGCAGATTCAAATGCCTTGATTTGGCCCATAGTGATTGTGTAGGCCAATACCCATGGTTTCATTGGATGGAGCTTTGTACTTTGTCACGTTTTTAGATGATGCCACAAGGAAGTTTGGGCTTATCCTCTTTGCTAGAAGAGTGATGTGTTGAATACATTTCAAAAGTTCTTGGCATTTGTAGAGAATCAATCAGGTAAGAAGATTAAGTTATTGAGGGACTGATAGTGGTGGAGAGTACTCACATGCTTTACAAACTTTTGTGCGAGTTGTGTTAACAAGAAAGAGTTGATAGCTCCTAAGAATCCTTGTCAAAATGGTATGGTTGAGAAGATGGACATGATCATTCAAGAAAGGGTCCGTATTATGCTTTCTAATGTTGGTCTCATTAATGAATTTTGGGCTCAAGTTTTAAAGATAGGAAGTCATACATTTGATCAACAAGCCTCCTAGTGAGTCAATGGATGGAAAAATAGAGGAGCAATGGTCTGACAATAGACATAGTCATGATCACTTGTGTATTTTTGGATGTGAGACATTTATGCAAATACATTGGGACAAGTAGAGTGATCTTAATCCTAAGTCTAAGAAAGGCATGAAATGGGCTATCACTTATGGGATCTGAATCAAAGAAGGAAGTATGTAGCCATGATGTCATCTTTAATGAGGATAAGATATATAAGTAGTCTACTAAAATAGTTAAGATCCATAGAATGGTATTTCAAGAAAATGAGGATGGATAGCTAGTACAAATGCAAATTGTATGATCTATTGCACATGATGCTGCAGAGCTTTGACAACCAGAAAATATTGAGATGGGAGTGCCACAAGATGATGGAGAGCTTGATGTCTTATAGAATAGATAGGTGGGACAAGCAAAGGCTCTTGTTGAGTTGGTTTTATGTAGATTTAGGAGGGTTTCTAAATCACCAAATAGATATAGTCTGTTTCTAGACTATGTCATGGTCACAAATTTTGGTGAACTTTCTTGTTATGTTGATGCTATGACTAGGGATGATGTCATGAGTGGAAGATGCAATTAGAGATGTATTCTTTGGTAAAGAATGCTACATGGAGTTAGCTCCTTTACATAAGAGCAAATATGCATCACCATAAAAGTGGGTCTATAAGCTAAAGGTAACTCCATCTAAAAAATTGCCTAAGTACAAGGCAAGATTGGTGGCAAATGGATTTAAGCAAGAGAAGGGAGTCAATTTTGATGAGAACTTCTTACCAGTAGTCAAGATGACCACCATTTGTATAGTTCTTGCTTTGGTTGCCAAAGAGAATATGGGGTTGGTTCAAATGGATATAAATACCACCTTCTATGAGGATGGTAGCCTCATGATCTAGATTATTTATGTGGATGACATGCTAATTGATGAGAAGTCAGTTGTGGATATGGATACTTCAAATAAAATATTGCATAAAACCTTTGACATAAAGGACTTGGGGAATGTTGGTTACATTCTAAAGGAGTGAGCCCAAAGCGAAAGCATGTGAGCAAAAGCAAGAGCTATGGTGGAGAGAGAGAGAGAGAGAGAGAGAGAGAGAGAGAGAGAAGATGTGGGAACTCGAATAGTCACAATGTGTAAACGGTCTTCCCTTATTCAAATGTCATTGAAAGAATAAACAATGGAGTGATAGTGATGGGCACCCACCAACATAGTGTACATGTGTGTAGGTACTATTAGTGTAACTAATACACGGAGAGCTAGGCATTGGTGCCTTTACTCCCAACAAGCTCCCATGTGTGTAGGTACTATCAGTGTAACTAATACACGGAGAGCTAGGCACTGGTGCCTTTACTCCCAACAAGCTCCCACTTAAAGGCAAAAATGTGTCCCTAGTGAGGAGAGATTTAAAAAAAAAAAGACAAAGTACAAATGTACATAAGTACAACAAGATGAGGGAAGATGTCATCTTATCCAACACCCATCACCTTTCTAAGGAAGGCAAAACACTCCACTGAGAGATTTTTTGTGAGAAGATCTGTAGGATTTTGGTCAATTGAGACCTTGACAAGGTCAATAGATTTGTTCTCAACGACCTCTTTGATGAAGGCGGTAACACACTTGAATGTGTTTCATATTCACATGGAAGACTAGATTCTTAGCTTATGGGATAGTACTCATAGAATCTGAATGCAATCTAGGGACCATACTAGTCATACAAAGATTTGCCACTAGATAGCCTCTAACCAGAGAGCCTCCTTGCAAGCCTTAATGGCTGCAATATACTCAACCTTGGTAGTAGAGAGGGTCATGCATTTCTACACCCTAGACATCCAAGAAACAGGACCTCCAACAAAGGTGAAGACATAGCCAAGATGGACTTCCTATTATCTATATGTCTTGTATAATCAAAGTCAATGTATCCCATGACTTCTATATCTTGGCCACCATAATATATGCACGTAGCTAATGTGTCTTTCAAGTATCTCATGATACCCTTTATGGCATCCCAATGCTGTCTGTCAAGTGTAGTCATATAGCATGCCACAATTTCCACTGCAAGTGCTATGTCAAGAAGGTGGCTATCATAGCATACATCAAACTATCCATGGTGGATGTATAAGGGATTTGGGCCATCTTGGCCTTCTACTCATAAGATTGTGGATAATCAGTCTGACTAACCTTCACATGAAAAGGGAGAGGATAGCTAATAGGCTTACCATCCTATATATAAAACTGCTTAAGGACTTTATGGATATAGTCATTTTGTGATAGATAAAGGAGCCCTTGAGAGTGATCGTGCTTGATGTGCTTTCCAAGAATATGGGAGGCATGTCCTATAGGCTTGGGGGGTTCATGGATACTTTTCAACTCGTATACCCACTTGCATGGCAATGCCTTCTTACCACTAGGCAAAGGAACCAAATCTAATGTATGGTTACTCTGTAAAGAGTCAGACTTTGACTACATAGCCATGTCCCATGAGTGACTATCATATTTGTGTATGGCCTCATCATAAGAGAGAGGCTCAACTACATCTATCACCATAACATAATCAATGGAGGGCGTAAAGTGCTCAATGTCTAGCTCTAGTAGAGCGTCTCAAAATAGGATGATCCTGCACAACAAGTGGATCTTGGGCCGCTAGAGCATCAACTACTACATGCTTTCTAGTTTGCTATATGGGAGCAAGAGGCTCCTCTTGAAAGATCACCCTATGTACCTCAACTATATGCTTAGGCAGCTTATGCTTCTTTTCCTCATGGAAAATGGCATCATGGCTATACGTAACCTTGTGAGCCTGTAGATCCCATTAGCAATAGCCCATCTCACTTGCATCTCCATAGCCAAGAAAGATGCATTTAATGGACTTAGGATCCAACTTATTGCGCTTATCCTTGGGGGAACATGGCAGAATGCCTCACAACCAATGGTGTGCAAATGAGCATATGACGAGGCTTCCCAATCCATACCTCTTTTGCAACCTAGTAATTAATAGTAGTGCAAGGGGACATGTTAATCAAGTGTACAACAATAGTAATTGCCTTAGTCCAAAAGTGTTGTGGTAATATTTCCTAGCTAAGTATATTGCGAACTCTCTCTAAATTGTCATGTTCATGTGTTTGATAATACCATTCTAGGAGGGGCATAAGGGGCAGTCAACTAATGTTTAATACCCTACTCATTGCAAAACTACTCAAAAGCCTTCAAGACATATTCATCCCCATTAATTGACCTTAAGCATTTCAAGCTAATCTAGGCTAGTTCTCAACAAGAGCAAGACAACACTGAAAGATAGACAGGACATCCAAATTTTGCTTAATAGGGTAAGCCCAAATCTTATGTGACTAATCATCAACGAAGGTGACAAAGTACTTTGCACCACTAGTGACGGGATAGGGCATGGAACCACATACACCCCAATGAACAAGAGCCAAAGGCTCACCCATGCATTTCATGCTAGATTTCTTATGCGTACTACATGTCTACTTGCCATATAAACAATGATCACAAGACTCAAAACATTTATAGTCTAGGGGTGGAAGATATTGCAACTTGGTAAGAATTTTCATTCCTTTCAAACAATCAATGCATGTGATACATAGGAAACATCTGTATTCTTTATGTTCACCTCTTCTATCAAGAGGGACTTTTCAACATCTTACAATTTTAGTCCATTCTTAGCACATGGAGCCATACAAAAATTGTTTGATGACTCAAGTAGAGTACCAAGAAAAGAAAGGGATGCAAAGAATCCTTAGACTCAATCTCCTGCAAAGCTAGATGACTGATGATGGAGTGAAACTCATTCAAATGTGTAGACATAGAAGTTCCTCCCTTCATGTGAAGGTCCATCAATTGTATCAGCCAGTACATTTGAGATGCAGGACTCTACATGTCATAAAGATTCTTAATTTGTGTCCAAAGCTTACGTGTAGTCTAATTTTCAATCATCACAACATTGTAGTGAACCTACTTAGAGAGTGATAAAATGATTGTGGACTTGCAAAGCTCATCCAATTCAACCCAATCCTTGGCCATAATGTTTTCAAGTTTGGCACCCTCATTTTTGAGTGATCTAACCCAATTTTTGCACTAATACATGACATATCTATGTCTTTCAATAGTTATAATTGGTCCCATCCAATTTTTCAATATTGAATATAGCATCGTCATGAGAAGCACTAGCCATAATGAGACTAAGCAAGTGTGCAAAAGGACAAAACAAGCTACTATAATTTCCTACAAAAAGTAACCCCAAAACCACTACAAATCAAGTGGGAGACAAGAGATACTACCAAAGTAATGA
Source organism: Lygodium microphyllum (assembly GCF_053477565.2). NCBI lineage: Eukaryota > Viridiplantae > Streptophyta > Polypodiopsida > Schizaeales > Lygodiaceae > Lygodium > Lygodium microphyllum. The sequence goes on from NC_141156.1 coordinate 80,534,921, forward strand.
ATTGTCCACAAACTTTAAGCAAAAGACTATCAAAAGAAGGTGACTACTCTCATAAAGAGTGCAATAAACTGCAATTATAGCGTACTAAAAATAGAGTATGATAGTAAGAAATCAAACTCAAGTATGAGCTATCAAGTGATAAAATCCAAACTAAGACACATCCCATAAGCATAACCATCATGCATTGCATAGGGGCGTGAATGAATAGATATATGAGCTCCAAATTGTAAAAGAGGCCCTATGATAGACTTGTAACAGTAGGTCTACTATTAATAATAGCAAATAGGGGTGAATAGGAACTCAAATCCAATGCCAAATGCCAAGCATTAGTGCCAAGGGTTGTCAACACTGATTGGGAGAGAGGTGGGTGGAGTGGGCCAATAAGAAGAGCAGGGACAATAGGTGAAAACATGCTGCCTATAGCCCCTCTTACTATTGCTTATGCTGGTGATAGTGGGACTTTAGAGGAACTCTAAGATGCTCATGCATGCCACATGAGGCCCTAGCACAAGCCTCAAGGGACCCTGATATGGAGCAATGGGGGATCAACTCATATCTTAAAGGTTGAAGCTATGACTGCCAATGATTGTGAGGAACTATAGATATTTGAATGCAAGCTGAGACAATATTGAGTTGAGCTCTTCAATGCCAGTGAAATGGCTCTGATACTAGTTGAAGGGAGTGAGCCCAAAGTGAAAGCATGCGAATGGAAGTAAGAGCTTTTGTGGAAGGAGCAAGAGCAAGAGAGAGACATACATAAGATGTGGGAACTCCAACAGTCACAATGTGTGATTGGCCTTCCCTTATTCAAATGTCAGAATAAAGAATGAAGTGATAGTGATGGGCACCCACCCTTGTAGTGTACATGTATGTGGGTACTGTTAGTGTAACTAATACAACAAAGGTGACTAGGCATAGGCGCCTTTACTCCCAACACATTCTTGGTATAGGCATTATGCAAGACCAAGACAAAAAGATACTATATTTATGTCAAAAAGAGTACATTGGGAAGGTATTGAAGCATTTCAATATGAAGAGGGAAAAGGCTATAAGTGTTCCATTTACCCCATATTTAAACCTTAGCCAAGAGAAAAGCCCCACATTAGATGAGTAGAAAGCTGAAATGGACAAGGTTCCTTATGCATCCATAGTTGATAGCTTGATGTATGTCATAATTACTATATGTCCAAACATTGCCTATGTAGTGGGAGTGGTTAGGAGGTACATGGCAAACCTTGGCAAGAAGCATTGAAAGGTAGTAAAGAGTACCATGAGATACTTGAAAGGCACTAGATCTATGTGCATGTGATTTAGAATGAAGGATGCATCTGTTCTTGGATATGCAAATATTGATTTTGTAGGGAATTTAGACTCTAGGAGTTCTATCATATTACTAGCCTTCATCATACAATAACCAAATATCGATAGAAAATAGTGAGAGAACAATTTGCAATAGAGAAGAGAAATATACAAAACTTGCACAGCAAAAGATTATTGGGTACAATCTCCCCCATGCATGGGTGAGCACTTCCCCCATACATGTATTTATGAATTTATTAAGCTTTTGTGCTAAAAAATAACATTAAAAAGTATCTACTTTTTGGGAAATTGCTTGTCTTGCATGAATACCATGCTTTTGCTGTGATATTTCTAAATCTTATCAAATATAATTAAACTAAGGTCTATGAAATAATAATAATAATAATAATAAAATCCTTCTAGACCTTACATAATATTAATGGCCAGGATGAGATGGTCTTGAACTTTGATTTACAACATATTGAGTCAATCATCAAGCAAACCAAGCATGTTGTGGATATCCCCGCATGTGAGATAACTACATCACTTCTTGGAAAAGTCATACATAGTGTCTCATGCTCAAGTAATTGGTTACTCAAATAAATCACAAGAATTGGATTGGGAGCACCTTTTGGATTTTGCAAATATATTTCTTGGTGGGGAGTATGTGGAGCATGATGAGAATAACCCTACAAATTTTGACTAAAATAACGTTCTACATACTTATAGGGATACAAAGAAGGTGATGCATTCCTTTTTCACTTTTCATGAAAAAGAAGTCATAATGTTTTCACAACCAGAATTTTGATTGTATCTTCTATAAGGATATGGTTGCCAGCCTTTTTGCAATTGGACTTTGTTGAGGAGATTTTTGCGGGTTTCAACGGTTTTATGAAATGATGCTCAAATCCTCTCATTAGCATGATGTACTCTTGGGCAAGCTATCACTATTTTATGATTGCAAGTTAGTGCATGTTGTTTCTCAAAGGCTGATGGAGGACTTTGAAAATTTGATCAAGCAAGAATGCCTAGATTGGGAGGAGATTGGGTTGTCTAGTTGCATACTAGTCTCTTTTAAGTGATACAATGGATGCAATTAGAAAGATGTTGGTTCCTTCAAGTATCCATGCTATTAATAGAAATAGAATGTACATGCTTTGGGGTACTTCTCAAAAGTGTCCTAATTGGTTGTGTGTCAATTCTCCAAGCATGCATCATATGCAATTTTGTTTGTAGTGAGGAGATTTTGGAAATTGTTGTAATGTGTCCTAAAAAGAGGGATGAAGCTTATCACTTGAATGATGTTGCTCATGGTAGGCATGAGATGCATTCTAAGAAGGGTGAAAAGTTTGATCTTTTGCAAAGTGGATCCTTGATTAATCACGTGCATTACAAGTATAAATCTCCTTCTTAGGTCCTTACTAGTAGGCTGTTGTTGAGTTCTAAGACAACTTGTAATTCTACCCTCACAAATAAAGCCAAAGGGAGGCAACTTCTAACTCAAACTTGATTTCATTATTGTTCTTCATGAAGTCGATTACATGGAATGTTTGTGGTGTTTTGCTCTTGTAGTAAGCAACATGCTATGTGGCAGCTTTTTCATTCTAATGGTTGGGATGTTTTGTGTACCACAAAGCATATGAGTCACAAAGAAGTGAATAAAATCTTGGAATGTCATAGTTTCAAGCTCTTTTATGTTGGTGTTCTTGTGCAAGGACTCATTCTTGTGTGTTATTAATTCTCCATGAGAACTTTCAACTTGAGGGATGTGTCTAGCATATGTGGAAGTACTATGACTGGTTGGTATGTATGTCTCTAGCCATCATGAATAATGGAAACAATTGCAATCATGACTTTCCCTTGGAAGGCACGGTCTTATCATATCATGGGGGACATTAATCTATGCTACCTCCAAACATGGATTGATTGATGGGCCTAAATGTCAACATTGGAATACTTTTGCACTGCTAGATTTACAAATTATGCTTTCGTAATATCGATTTCTTTAAAAGCAGCTTTATTTTTTTTTGAAATTCTTTAATCTAATAGTGCTTATGCTCCAACCCTTAAGCCACATTGATGAAAAGTTATCCATGAATTATGCTCACTAACAAGGTGAATTGTCTAGGAAATTATGCTCTCAAACTACACGAAATTTAAGTTAATAATATAAATTAGATAGATTATTAAGTAAATTATTTCATTAATCAAAAGGGACCCAAAGGTCAAAGTATAAGGGGGGTAATGGTAGCTAGTAAAGGCAGGGAGACTGCCTGTTTAGGCTACCATTTGGCTAGACCCCCTTCCCCTTAAATGTTGGAGTAATCCCCCACCTTAATCATGAGCCCCCAACTATTAGGGGCTCTCATCAATAGTGTCACCTCTACCCCCACATCAAAACATGTTGGCCCAAAGGCAATAACTATGCACATCTCCCACCCCCTCACTCCCAAGGTATAACCTAACCATCTTCTCCCCCATTATCATCTCGTCATTAGCAAATCCTTTCCCTTTGTCTTCTAACATTCTTCACCTCCTCTCTTTGACATCTCTTCAACATACCTTCCCTCCCCTACTAAATGACACACCATATAAAATCCCCCACCCCTAGGATGGATCTATTAGCCTACCTATGTTAGTCATGTCAATCTATCATCTCATGATTGTGAGCTACTATTGAGATCTGATGGAGACACAATAACTCTAGCAATTTTAGGTGCATTTTCTTTAGTTGTCTACTTCTTGTGTGCATTCTTAGTCTAACTCATGCTTTCCACAATCTGCCTCTACCTACCAAGACATTGTCCTTGCGACTTGAGATTTTTTAATGGCCTCCTATCTTTCTAGAATTTTCTTGAAAGTGACCAATATTAAATGTTGGTCAACTAGCTTTTTTTTGTCATCTACTAGTGTAAGTTTGCTAGATTTTGGTGTTGTTGGCTATTTATAGCCTACCTCTCCCACTTGGCATATACACGCTCTTTAGTCTTTAGTCCTTCATTTGCATGTGCACACTCCGACATTCTGACTCTTTATGCTTGGTGTTGCCTTCATTGACCTAGTGCCCTTACTGACACTGTGGGCTAAGTGTAGAGACTAATCAATCCATCCCCATTGTATCAGCATTCTTCTTTAGTCTTAGTGCAATATTCCATCATCATCATCATCATCATCATCATCATCATCATCATCATCATCATCATCTTCTTCTTCTTCTTCTTCTTCTTCTTCTTCTTCTTCTTCTTCTTCTTCTTCTTCTTCTTCTTCTTCTTCTTCTTCTTCTTCTTCTTCTTCTTCTTCTTCTTCTTCTTCTTCTTCTTCTTCTTCTTCTTCTTCTTCTTCTTCTTCTTCTTCTTCTTCTTCTTCTTCTTCTTCTTCTTCTTCTTCTTCTTCTTCTTCTTCTTCTTCTTCTTCTTCTTCTTCTTCTTCTTCTTCTTCTTCTTCTTCTTCTTCTTCTTCTTCTTCTTCTTCTTCTTCTTCTTCTTCTTCTTCTTCTTCTTCTTCTTCTTCTTCTTCTTCTTCTTCTTCTTCTTCTTCTTCTTCTTCTTCTTCTTCTTCTTCTTCTTCTTCTTCTTCTTCTTCTTCTTCTTCTTCTTCTTCTTCTTCTTCTTCTTCTTCTTCTTCTTCTTCTTCTTCTTCTTCTTCTTCTTCTTCTTCTTCTTCTTTTTTTCTTCTTCTTCTTCTTCTTCTTCTTCTTCTTCTTCTTCTTCTTCCTCGTCATCTCCTCCTCCTCCTCCTCCTCCCTCTTCTTCTTCTTCCTCTTCCTCTTCCTCTTCCTCTTCCCCTTCTTCTTCTTCTTCTTCTTCATCTTCTGTGTGTGTGTGTGTGTGTGTGTGTGTGTGTGTGTGTGTGTGTGTGTGTGTGTGTGTGTGTGTGTGTGTGTGTGTGTGTGTGTGTGTGTGTGTGTGTGTGTGTGTGTGTGTGTGTGTGTGTGTGTGTGTGTGTGTGTGTGTGTGTGTGTGTGTGTGTGTGTGTGTGTGTGTGTGTGTGTGTGTGTGTGTGTGTGTGTGTGTGTGTGTGTGTGTGTGTGTGTGTGTGTGTGTGTGTGTGTGTGTGTGTGTGTGTGTGTGTGTGTGTGTGTGTGTGTGTGTGTGTGTGTGTGTGTTCATGTTTCTCTTCCATTGTGCACTCTCACATGGTATCATTACCTCAATGAGGACATAGCTTGGAGATTTCTCATGGAGGAGCAAGTGATCTTCGAGGAGCAGCCTAGATATCAAGTGCATATTTTTAGCTTGCATTTGCTGCAAACACTGCTTCTACAAGAGTTTTTGTGCCTAGCCGAACACTATCTTGGCAACCAGCCAACATCAAACTGGAGACTGGGCGACAACAACATATTGGTGCTGGCAATAGCTTTTTTGCATCAAGCAGCCCATCTTCCCCAACATTTTGCTAAAACATAAGTTTTCAAGTAGTGGTGCTCATTTCTTGGTACCTGCAATAGTCTCCTAGTGCAAGCAACCACCTTCTAGTGTAGCCAATAACTTTTTGAGTGCATGCCACACATCTATAGACATTGTAGTTGAGTACTTTTTGCTTATTGTGCTATTTTCATCAAAACACAAAATTTTGGGTAATTATAGGATTGAAGATGTTTATTGTGCCTCTCTCTAAACACTCTTTTGAGTAGAGACACGATTATCACGATTATCATTAGCAAGAGAAATCTCCCATTTGCACTCTGAAGTGAAGATGCCATCCTTGATACCCTCAGTGCAAGTTCCTATCTTACCCTCATTACCCAAAGAAGATAAATTAGATGGTTCAAACTATTCATTGTGGTCATATGAGGTGGAGTGCATACTTGACACCTTCAATCTTTGGGATCTCGTTTCTGACCCTAACCCCCATCTTGAGGAGGATCCAGCAAATGGGACTTCTATGGACCATTATGAGTTTGCAGGATTCTATCATTGTATGTGTTCATAGGTTGAAGATTGTGATGGGAGTGTGGAAGAAGCTTACATCTTTGTATCGATACAAGATGTTTGCCCACAAGATTTCCCTTGAGAAGAAGTTGCGGGTGCTCAGTCTTGATGACTTCTCTATGGAGGAGCATATCACTAAGATGGAGGACATGAGGGGTGAGCTTGGCTCTCTTAATCGAATGATATCCTTTGAAGACATCATTATGATACTTTTAACTAAGTTGCCATCTCCTCGGTTTGATGTCTTCTACACCAATCTTATCACATCGAGGACCTGCGAGATACCTTATGGGAGGAGCTTTCACTACTTTTCTCTGGAATATGACAAGTGACTCAAAGAGGTTAGGGCTAGCGGTTATAGCTCCACCAAGGCATTTATTAGTAGGAATAAGTGGCGAGAAGAAGAAGAAGTCACAAGACAAGGACAAGAAGCAGGAGGACAAGAAGAAGCCCAAGTGCCCACACTATGGGAAGGGCACTCATCCTAAGGAGAAGTATTGACAATAAGAACCCCATTTGAAGCCAAAGGAGAAGGATTTAAAGGATATGAAGGCCACCCCCACTATGACAAAGTTTGTTTTTGTGCATGTCTTTATGAGGAGGATATAATGCTTACTTCTTTTGCTCAAGAGAAGCCTTGGCTCGTGGATAGTGGGGCCTCCTCACATGACCTACAGACAAGATTGGCTTTAGGACAAGAGTGCGAGAGGGGGCACTATCACCATTCATGACAACTCTATAGTTCGCGTTTGAGGAGTAGGGACTATTTATTTATTGTCAAATAGGCAGTCTTCTTTGGCCAAAGTTCTATATGTACCATATCTAGGTTTTTAACCTCTTGTTTGTTCATGGTCTTACATCACTTGCCACCTGTGTGTTCTTTACACAAGATGATGTGGTGATAGTAGAGGATGCTTCTACATGTATAGTTATTTGGATAGGTTCCCAAGAGGGTGGGCTTTACACACTCGCAGTCTTAGTCACAAGGTCTTCCCATGAGCTTGGGCTACTTTGGCATGCTCATTATGGTCATCTGAACATTGATGCTATCCAATGGGCTCCTTGAAAGGAGATGGTGGAGGGACTTCCTAATTTCCCTCCTATTCAAACCTTATACCCTAGCTATTTTAGGGACAAGCAGATAAGGCATGACATCCACATGTTGCTACTAGGAGGGCTTCTACACTACTTGAGTTGGTACGCACCGATGTTTGCGACCTATGGACATGGTCTCCCTTGGGAAGGCCTTTGAAGTTGATTATAGAAGACTTTAATCATTATATGTGGCTTTATTTTCTAGAGTGTAAGAGTGAGGCATACTCCCAATTTTGTGAGTGGAAGGTTTTTGTGGAAATGCAAACTCCTTTCAAAGTTCATGGCATTCAAGCATATCATGGTAGAGAGTTTGCTTCTAACCTCTTTTCTTAGTTTTGTGGGGATCACAATATTCAAGTGGAGTATTCCCATCTGAACACACCTTCGGAGAATAGTGTGGTGGAGCATGAAAATTGGACCATGCTAGAGATGGCCCAACCAATCAATGTTGGAGCATCAAGGTCTTCCTCATTCCCTTTGAGGTGGTGGCTACTGTGGTTCACATCCACAATTGCTCCATGACTCCTGCCTTACAAGACATGACTCCATACGAGGCTTTCTTTGGCAAGAAGCCTTTTGTGTCTCACTTTTGCATCCTTGGGTGTGATGCATTTGTCCATGTGTACAAGAAGACGAGGAAGATGAAGCTTGACTCAAAATCCAAGAATCTCATCTTTGTGGGCTACAACACTACCATGAAGGGTTGTCAACTTTATGACCTAATGACATAGAAGCTTGAGGTGAGCAGGGATGTGATATTTGATGAGGCTACGGCCTTTGAAGAACCCCTATTGATGATTCTATTGTAGGTGATTCCTCATGAACCTCCTCTACCCTCAATTCCTCTTGTCCCTTCTAGGTTGCCTCTTAACATCCCTTCTTTGTCTTTGGTTTCTCCCCCTCCTATTTCACCATCCTTATCCCAACTTCCCTACCATCTTTGATGGATGTGACTACTTCTTCTTTGTCGAGTATTTCCATCTCTTCAACCTTCTCTCTAGTCTTCTAGGTATGCTTAGCTATCAAAGGGGGAACCTTCTTCAAATGAGGAGAATTTACCTTCCCTTAGTGAGAGGAAGTCCCTTACACATGCAGGTGTGCTGCAAGTTCTAGAGGCTACCCAGTCTCCCTAACAACAAGATGATCCTATTCAGATTCCTCTTTGCTACCAATAGTTCATGTAAGATTCAAGTGTTTCTTGCTTTCCTGCTTCTCCTACAGATCCATGAAGATCAACTTGCTTATAGTCCCAATAGAATAGTTCACTCTGTGTCTATAGATTGCAAAAGGCCCTCCAGGGCTGGAAGCAAGCTTCAAGATCTTGGTACTAGAGGATTGATTGATTCTTTCTACAAAGTGGCTTCCATCGATGATCGATCAGCTCATGACCCCAACCTATACTACAAGGTTGAGGATGGCAAGTGTGTTTTGCTCGTATTGTATGTGGAAGATCTTATCATCATAGGGAGCTATACTCAATAGGTTGATTGGACTCAAGAGATTTTGAGACAAGAGTTTGACATGACAAATCTTGGGATCCTACACTTCTTTCTTTTGGATTGGAGATATATTAGATGGCACAAAGCAACTTTATTTTCCAACACAAGTACATCTTTGAGCTTCTTTCAGAGTTGATATTCAACCTATTTCATGCCCCATGGACCTAGAGTCGAAGCTTTTAGTAGTAGAAGCTCCTCTTACAAATGCCACCCATTACACATGTCTTGTTGACTGCCTCATCTAGCTCATTCACACGTAGCTAGATATTTCTTTTATTGTGGTTTTGTTGTCTTCTTTTGCGAAGAGCATTGGAGAGCGGCCTTGCACATTTGTCATTATTTATAGGGGACTCGATCATATAGGATCACATATGGAAAGGGGGTTACTCCCTCTATTTGGAGTGATTCTGACTAGGTGATGATGTGGATTCATGAAGATCCACTATATTTTATGCCTTTTTCCTTGAAGATTTGGGAGCTATCTCATGGAGCAATAAGAAAAGCAGCCTACTCTAACCATTTCTTCTATAGAGGCGGAGTATCATGCATTGTGTTCTACAACTATGGAGGTGGTTTGGCTTCATCGCATGTTGGTAGAGGTTGGCTTTCCCCAATCTAGAACTATGGAGCTACATGAGGACAACCAAAGTGCTAGCTCTAGCAAAGAACCTTGTGTTTCATGGTCACACAAAGTATATTAAGGTTTAATATCACTATGTTCAAGAGAAAATCATGGATTTTGAGTTGGCAATGGCCTACTATCCCACATCAAACAATGCAACAGATCTCTTCTCACGAAGCCTTTACCCAAGGTTTCTAAGCTTCATCACATGAGGTTTTTGGATCTTTAACCACTCCCAATATGTGAGAGGGGGTGTTAGCCTGCCTATTTTAGTCACATCAGTCTATCATCTCTTCATTGTGAGCTCTTGTCAGTCTCTAATGGAGACATGGGAGCTTTGATAGTTTTAGATGCATTTTCTTTAGTTTTTGGCCTCATGTGTGCATTCCTAGGCTAATTTTTGCTTTCCACAATCTGCCTTTACCTATTGCTAGATATTATCCTTACCATCTCGGATTTTTTTGTGGCCTTCCCCTATTTTTTTGGCATTTTATTTAGAGTGACTAGCATTAATTTACCTAGAAATGTGAGAAGCCAAATGAGAAAACTTGGGAAATCATTGATGATAGAAATAAGCTCATCCTTGAAAAAATGAAAGTAATGCACATTGGACTAAGACTTGAGAAGATTAAAGAAATAAAATGACAAATTTTTTGAGAGACGTGGTAGAGAATACCAAACATTAAAAAATCAAAACAATTAAGACCAAAACCAATTTCAAAATGTAATGAAGAATAAAATATTATATTCTTATTTCTAATTTAGGATGAATTGCTTTTATTTTTAACAAATGGTAGCAATGTTCTACTTGTTTTTGAATGAATGGTCTCTAGAACAATATAGTGAAATTTTCGTGTCCTCAAATAATAATTATTCTAACTAAGTCCATGCTCTAGATATCGAACTGGACTAATTGGCATCACACCTACCCAAGGGCTTCATTTGGGCTCCGGCAAGTTTTTACCGATGTATGAGCATCTAGCCAATGTCTAGGTAAAAGGTTACATATGGAAGGTTCCCCTTTATGGCAAAGTAAGAACCAAGGGCTCTAGTTGGTTTGTGTAATCCTCATTGTTGGTTCTAAGATAGGGTAGAAATCCACACGAGTACAATATAGTGGGCATCAAATGCTTGATACCAATTATGGGCAGGGTGATTATCCCTTTTTGGTTGGATATTTTTGTCATCAAGGGTCTTGTGAGTAGAATTGGGATTGTAAATATCCGAAAGTATTATATCAACTCTTCTGGAAAAGAATGTTGTACTTGCTTTTTTGTGTACATGTGATTAATGGAGAAGTGTAATAAATCCTATACCAATATATAATTAATAAATCTAATTATAAATGTTATGCAATGTGTGTAGTATGCTTTGTTTAGACAAAGAAAATATGTAAAAGTGGCATTCCTTTTCCATTGGAGCACATGAAGGCTAGGTAGACCTGATTAGTTGTGTGTTTTTCAAAAGAAGGAAATAGGAATAGAGTGTTGTCTACTTTTCAACGGGCTAATATATTCTAGTGTTTTCCCTTGGTATAGTTGTGTTGTGTTTCTCCAATTCTATTCAAGTCTGGATTTTTTGTGCATGTGACACTTACTGTTTATTTCTCTTAATTGGCATTGACTGAGCTCCTCAAGAAATACTGCAATATTAAGTGTGATTGTGGAGTTCCTTATTTGATGTATTTGGTCTTACAATTGCTTGTCCCTTGGTTATGCTCGTTCTCTCTTGCTCGTGCAATGGGAATAAATGTCATAAGTCGTACCATCCATAAAGTAAGCATATATTGGTTGTCATGATCTTTTGTGAAAGATGATGTTCAACCTTTAATTTCACATATGAAAGAGACAAATGTATGCTTATAAGATATCTATGGCACTTTAGGGCACTTTCTTGTCTCTTTTCAATGGTGCACAATCACATGTAGCACCAAAGAATATAGTTCTTTAGCCTACACAGGTTTCTCATGATGCCATAGATCAACCTATTTATGCTTGCATATGTGAATAATGAATATACACTTCTTGATGAGAGAGTAGAGATTGAGCAGTCCAAGATTATGCCAAAATGGTTGGTGCAAACATTGGATGGCGGCAATTTGGGTGCACCATTGACTAGTCATATTTGTCAAACTCCCATAGTGCCTCTTATACATTAGATTATTATATGTTGGATGTTTTCAATATGTCTAATGAGGATGATATTGTGTCTTTTGAAAATGTATAAAATTTAGCCGATTTGCCTTCTAACAAGAAGGCCATTGGTACCAAGTAGGTTTACAAGTTAAAGCACAAAATAGATGGTAGTGTTGGTTGCTAGAAAGCTAGACTTGTGGCAAAGGGTTATGCTCAATAGAAGGGCATTGATTTTGATGAGACATTTTTTCCCACTTTCCATATAGCAACTATTCATAGCATTTCTATATTAGCAACTCATAATTGTTGAAATGCATATCAATTGAACATCAAAATTGTATTTTTGAATGGAGCTTTCCATGAGGAAGTGTATGTTTTTTAGTCTCATGGTTTTGTCTAGAGAGGGCAAGAAAACAAATTGTACAAATTAAAAACAACATTGTATGGTCTAAAGTAAGTGTCTTGAGCTTGGTATGAGAAGGTGCATGTGTACTTAACTACATGTGGTTTTTAGGACTAGACAAAATTGAATCTACCAAAGGTTCTAATATTCATATCATGTTTGAGAGTGATGGAAATGTGAGGAGTTGATCTTTGATTCCTATGCTTTGCTTACTCTAAAACATGTACAACTAAATAGGAGACCAAATCAGTGAGGGGTCAATTTGAAAGATAAAGGTAGAATAGATAGATTAGGTTTAAGTTGAAATAAATATTTGAAAAGGCTGTAAAGAATTAAGTTCTCAATCTTGTGTAAGTGATGTTTTGCATTTTTATTATTTGGTACTTGAATAGGATCAAGTGTGTTTTAAGTCTAATTTGCTTGAGAACTTTAGGAGGAAGTACAAAGGTGGTTTGTGAGTAAGATAGGTTAACTATGAGAGCTCTAGATCAAATAGAAGGTGACCATGACTATGAGTACAAAGTGATCATTTGAGTAAGTGAGAGATCTTGACCTCTTAAGTGAGTGTCTTAGTGACTACATGAATGCTCCACTACATTGAGTTTCCCATCAAGTGGCTTCAACAACAAGCACACTCATTGTGGAGATATAAACCCACTTGCTAGAGCTACTAGAGTGCATAGCGACCATCTAAGACTTGAGTAGATAGCATGCATGGGCTTACTTTTTGGTGTTTCACCCTTACTTTTTGGATTTCTAATAGCAAATTGTGACCACCACTACATACGTGAGCACCTAGTTGTTTTTCCTTTTTGTAAAATCCTAAAAAGCAAGGTTGGTTTTTGTGATAGCACTAATTGATGGTGACCCTAACTATGTGCACCATCTAGAGCCCCAAAACTTGATAATTTTTTAAATTTTTAGTTTAAAAAATTGACCATGACTTTTTAAAAGCTAACACAAACTTAAAAAAGTTGACCACAAGTACACATATGAGTAGTTGGCAATGATAGCTAGACAAGGAAGTTCCTATAGCTTGACTTGGTTGTAAGTCTTGCATCCAAAGTGTGAATAGGGTCATTCTAGTACTTAAAGCCATAGAAACAATGCTAGTGAGGCAAGAAAACATGAATGAGATTATAAAATTATTTTTCCATTTAAAGGTTTTTCAAAATTTCAAGTATAGACACAACTACCAAACTATTGTCTAAACCTAACTATGACTACACAAAGAAGTAACTACAAGTGATAAGAGACATCTTTGTGCATTAACATACATGCAAACCCTAAGAAAGGATTATCTAATGAGAAAGGGAGAGTAGAAGAAAGAGAGCTTGAGAGGATAGATACAAGAAGAGAATAAGGGCTCCATAATTCAAGGAATCCATCCATATAGAGGAGGAGAAGAGAGATGCACATGCACAACAAGAGCTCCATAGCATAATGCATCAAACTCAGAAGGTAGCCCCACATCCTCTCTTGCTCATTGATTTTTCATGGAGGCTTAATGTCCACAGGTTCTTTTTCTTCTCTAACATCTTCTCTCTATCTCTTGGCCACACTCTCTTCTCTTTATCTAATCAATGGGATACACTTCTTTAGACCTCAACCGTATCCAACCATAACCTTTCTCATAACATGTCCACAACCATAGCCACATAGAGGGGGGGAGATGAAACCACCTACAAAATAACAAATGCCCAAAGTGAAGAGACTGCCCTAGACCCTTGCTTTTTATCTCTAGAAATCCTTAAATGCAATACAACCACCCTAGGTTTGAGCATCATGTTATAGAGTTGAACACAATTGACTTGACTGCCTAACCAATAAGCAATGAGTGATGAATGATGAGTGATGACAAATAACTAATTGACTAAAAACTGATGGTTGATGACTGCCTAACCATGACTAAACAACATCTTGACTCATGAGACTAATGACGAACAGATTGAACTAATGAGTGATGAAAAATGACTAATGACTAGCTTATCGATAAACTAACAGTTGATAACTATCTAATAATGATTGTACAATCATCTTGGCCCATGACTATGGGCTAAAGACTTTTGATAACTACAATTTTTGACCCTAGTTATCCCTCACAACCCTTGGAGCTTGCAAATAGACACATGCATCTTGCACTTGCTAAGCAACCCAAACGAACAAACATGGCCATGGCTGCAACTTGACAACTTGACAAACCATCTAAGTTTTCTAAAATTATTGGTGACCTAAGGGTAGCACAAAGTCTTGCTTGAACCTTGGAGTCAAAAAGTCAAGATAGATGGGTAAACGAAGAACCTTCAAAAATATTGAATGAATTTTTTAAGTAGAACCCAAGTGAGACATGGAACACATCAAAATGGACATGAAATACTTCCTGTAAGACATAGAAACCCTAGGAAACAACTCATTGAACTAAACCTCAAAGAGATAAGAGACTTGGTTTGGAATCAAACTATCAAGGATCAAAGATCAAGTGGATTTCCTAAAAACATGGAAAAGGAAAACCCTAAAAAAGCTCTCCAAAGAAGCATTGTAAATCTACAAAAACAAAAGAAGAAACCTTGACTAATAGTTGCACTCCTTGCAAGAGAACTTAAGTGACCCATTTGGCTAACTAGAGCCAAAGAATTACTGCAATTATGTAGGCTGCTAGAGATCCCTTCCACTATGAAGAGTAGATCTTCTAATCCCACACATAGTGAAGTAACCAAGAAACTAGAATATTCCAATCCCTCAATTGATTGATAGGGTCATAGAACTAATGAACTTAGAAATCAATTAGAGGTAACTATTAGGATGGAGATAAAGAGACTTGTGGAGGAGGTTCCATAGGACCTATGGAAGTCCTTCTTGTAGAACTTTGAAGTGGCAAACAATTGACTTTCATCTAAGCCAATTCACAGAGCAGGTTGCACACCAGAAGTTATAGACTCTCAAAGGCCAAGGATGGAGTAACCTCAATAGGCTATTAGAACTAAAGTTAGGCACCCAAAGACAAATAGAAAAAATCCAAAAGGAGATTAATAACATTAAGAGGATAGTCTTAAATTCTAGTTTAGCAAATTATCCAATGATTCTTTATTAGATTATGCAAAAACATGTGCTTAATTCTATTATACTCCAAGTAGGATTATGCTTAAGTGAAAAAGGGAGAATGTAGCTAATGGGTTTGGATGTGACAAAGTAGATATTGTTCTCTACTCTTAAAGATATCCTCATCATGCACTTTGCAAGGCTGAATATGGGGACACCCTCATTGTGAGGTTGATGAATGTAGTGCAACAAAAAGGGTAGAACACGAGAGAATATTTGTCTAAGGTACATTGGCTATACAAATGAATCACTAGCCTTATGGTTCTTCATAATGTGTAGCCTCCTTTCTATTGATGGTTATGCAGGCCCTAGCCATCTTCATTTGTTGCTACTAGTCCTCTTATTCTTCCTCATCCAATTCTTGCTAAGCTAGTGTTGGCTATGGTGATGGGATAGGGACTATCTTTAGTTGTCACTTGTAGGGTATCTTATACTACTAATTCTTTTCTATTTAACGTCAATCTTATTTGTGATATCATAAGTCAAATCAACAACATCGTTAAAGTTATCTTGCATGAAAAAGTGTCCTAGAAGATGGGATTTCGGTGTTATCCACTTTAGCTCAAGGCAGTAAGAAAGAAAAGTTGCATCCTTTGCATATTATAGCTCCCTTTAGGGTATCCCCACATCCTCATCCTCAATAAGAGAGTTTGAGGAGTGTATTTCCTGAAAGAATTGCTCTTGTTGCTAATGGATGAGGCTTATCACCATGACCCACTATTTGAATATGTTTTGGTCATAATGTTCCAAGGCAATATTGATCACTAGTTCATATTGCAATCCCTTACATTGACTCTCTATGTCTTCCATATTTTAATTAGACTATTATTGTAGCAATTTCTCTTGCATTCTCAAATGTTGAGGAAAATCTACCTCAACAAGGATTAGCCCCTTTTGATGCTTGAATCTACTCATGAAGAATTGTCAACTTTAATATCATTACTCCACTACTCACATACAACTACTACTACTCTTCAAATGCCTCATATAATAAAACAAGTGGCCTTTCTTAGCCACTTGGAGAGAGACTTGTACCAATTAGTTTTGAGCCAAGGTTCTAGGGAGGCTCGGTGACTTTTCACAAAGCATTGTCTAGCCACACTTGTTACATATCTTGATACATGGGTAGTGTGTAGCCAACCTTTATATAGTAGCATTTCACCCTCCTCTAGTTGATCTATTGGAACCTTGCCCACAAACAACTACTTTCTTCACAATAGAGAGAGCATGGTTTGAGAGGTTATTGACAAGCTTTGCATAGGTAAGGTGCAATATCATGGTGGATTAGTAGTGGAGCAATTGATATATGCTATAGATATAGTGCAAGTCATCAGTATAAATGTTTAATAAATCCATGTGCAAATGTTTTCTAGATAATTGGAGCATTAACACTATTTTTCCTATTCTCAATTTAGGTCATCCTCACTTACCTAGCAATTACCAAACTATTGTGGTTGGCCATTCATTAGACAAATTGTGTGCCCCCATTTTTTAGGATCAATTGTCTGAATGTGTAGAGAAAGTGGGGCTTAGAGCACATTAACAAATTGGATTCAAGAGAGGCTTTTTACAATAGATCATATCATGCTTTTAAAGCTATTATTCAGGAGGGTAGAGTACGTGGGAGACAATTCAATATTGCCTCTTGGATTTTTGTAAAGCTTTTGATACAGTCCCAAGAACTAGATTTATACACTTGCTATATGATATGGAAAAACTAGGCAGCTCACTTTTGGGATCTTGGCATTATATTGGAGGAGGGGGTGATTGGTAGCATAGGGAATTCAAGGGTCTATCCGCTTGTTTGTTGTACCGCTCTCATGAGATTCTTTGCCCATGGTCTGAACATGAAACTTTAATCCTTTACATATATCACTAAGTTACTTGAAATTTAGATATACTACATAGAGACTTGCCTAGTGCAATGAATCATAAAAACCTGAGTCCACCAGCATATGGCATGGTGTAATAAAGATGGGGGCTCTTTGCCTTAAAATACAATAAATGTATCATGGGTCCTTGACAAGATGAATGATTGTGGTTACTCATTTTTAACTTTCCTTGCATCACTTACATGAAATTGCTACAAGTTCTGTAAGTGATGGAGCATTAAACAAGATAAAATATGGACATGAGCAGTAGAATTGGTAGGTTCCCTTGGATTGCATTTTCCAGGAGCCAATGATATGGTTGTATACTTATGATATTCAAAGTTTTAAGAATATTCACAAGCCAAGTCACAAGGGAGACGAAGTTACCTAGGTTGATTAAGCATAGGACATTGTATATGTCTTGTGCTATGCTTATGTGACTAATGAAATAGTCAAGGAGAAGATCAAGGGGCAGCATGATCTATGCCGCATTTTGTGGGCATATCTTGGACTAATCAAGACACATCCTGAATGGTGGAGCAAAGAGCTCATTCACACCATAGCAAAGGGGGAGAAAGCCATGCAACCACAAGCAAACTCCATTGGACATGTAAGTGCTACTTCTCTCATGCACTGATGAAAATGGAAGGCTATTCTTGACTCAGTAAAATAGGCAGAACTGTGTATTTAAAGGGTAGCAACCCATACAAAGGGGAGCTCGATTATGAGTCTTGAGGAAGGACTAGGCCTAACCTGCTAAGTTTGATCTCTCATATCAAGAGAGACATTAAATCCACTCTATTGAGTCTTTTAAGAGCTAGATAGGGACTGTTATTCATCTACTTGCTCTATTAATTAATCTTGACACAAAGGACTCATCCCTGCTCTTGAAGCTTGAAGGGGGATGTGTCAAGAAGCCTTCATGGCTTGTTTATAGGAAGAAAGTGGGCTGAATATTTTAGCCCAAACAAAGAATTATGGGCACCAACACTTATTCTTCTCTTCTTGAAGATTCATGAACATTCATTGCTCTACTTGGCATTGATATGCTTGATGCAAGTTGATATTGCATAAGCATTTTGGAAGGGGTATCAAGAGAGCATCTTGATTGCTCTATGTATATGCTTGGGGCTAAAATAGGTGACCAATTACAAAGCAAACAAGGGCAGCAGGAATTCCTTCTTCTTCCCTACTTCCACATGTCTATTACAAGCTACCTATTGCTTGTAACATGCTATTGAATATAGGGGTTGTTTTTGTACTTCATCAAAGTGTCCTCTTGGAAGGTAGATGCTAGGTTTATGGGCTGAAATAGGTAGCCCACATAGTGATTTGTGGATAACAGATCCTTGTACTTCTCTATTACTTCATATGGTATGATTAACACTTGTATTTGGTTGATCTATGCACTCTAAGTTAGAGAAAGTTTATCCTATCATCAAAGGTGAATCTCGAGAGTGTATGGGCTGATTTGGGGCTATTATCTTCAGCCATATTCAGATATTTAGCTTCAGCAGTGATCTTTTAATTCGTTTCTTGCTTTACAGTTGACATCCTATCAAAATATGCATGTATTATGAGCCCATATGGCAGGACAATGTTTGAAGACCATTCATTTATGCTTTGAATTGAATTAAGAAAAGCTTTCCCTCTTTACATCTTGACTAAGGTAACTTAGCCTTATCTGGATCTTTATTTGAAGCTCTCTTGAAGAAAAGTTATTTATCCATCAAGGCTTGTAATTGACTCATAAGCTTCAGTTTACATTGAATGTAATCATACAAAGTTGAATTATGGGATGCATAGTTGTTGATGATAAATGTACTTAATTTTATAATCCGTGACTGCTCTTACAAGAAAACAAGCTTGACTTGAAATTGAACTTATGAGGTATTACTCTTGTATCAACCCTTTTCTTATCACAACCAACTCTAGAGTCTAAGCTCTTGAACCCCAATACAATCTTCTCTCTCAAACCCCAGTGGTAGACCAAGAAGTACCTCTTGAACCTTTTAACATTCACTGTAATCTATTTATCTCTTGAAGACACATCTCCATTTGGCTTGGCTAGTTTTCTTGCCAAACCCCTGTGGTGACCTTGAACCCTACACGCTGCGACATTGATGAACCCGACGTGAAGGTCGATGTAAGAAAACTCCAAGATGGGGGATTCTTTAGGAGATACTGTACAATAGTTGGTGCGCATTCTAGAGCAGACTCAACAACAACAAATCCAAATGTTACAACAACAACAACAACAAAGGCAAGATAAAGAGAATATTTCTTCCACAACTATTACGGCCCTAGAGGAAGTTGGGCGTGAATTGAAATAATTTAATGGTCAAAATGTCTCTATATTCATTCATTTATATGTTGAGAAAATGCTCTTCTTTGATGTTCCACAACATGCATGGAGCCATTATTTTGCCAGACTAGCCAAGCATGGTCTTCAAGAAAGAATCCATGGTCTTTTTTGGCGAGATGCAAATTGGGCTGCATTTAAAAAAGCCCTATGGGAAGAATTCTTCTTAGAAGACTTTGGCCTAATGACAAAGAAAAGTTTCACTGATTGGGTTGAGAAACCCAACAAAGGTTAGCTGCAACAGCTTTATACCATGAATTTGAAAGTAAATTTGGACAACTTGATGTTGAAGACCAACAAAGTATGGAAGTACAGAAGATTGAATTATTCCTTAAGGCTGCAGATCCCATTCTACAAGAGAAGCTTGCTGATCACCTAGAAGATGCTACCTCCGAATCAGGAGTCAAGACTGCATGAATAGATGTTACTGATGCAATTAACATGATTGCTCAAAGAGAGCGGATGCGACTAAGATTGGGCTCTACTTCAACTCCAACAAATCCTTTGATGGAGCCTGTTCCACCTTCAAAATCCCCTATTCCTTTGATTAACCAACCAACTCTTTCTTCTTCTGTTCATTCTAAAAATGATGTCATGGATGAACTCATTAAAAGCATCCGTGACCTTCATTTGAATCTTAGAGAAATTAGTTCTAAGGTGGAGAAGCTGGATGTCAAAGTTGAGGAACGAGGATGATCAACTCAAATACCTGTATTTGGTGTGACAGCCAACAACATGACAAGAGGGAGTGTTTTGCCTTCCGTGAGGCTGAAGCACTGAAGCTCATCTTTTGGAAAGACGGGAAAATTCATGCAGCTAAAACCGATTTTCCACTGGAGCCAAATTTTGGCAATGGTGGAATGAAGAAAATATTAGAGGATTTAGCTATAAAGAATGCCTATGCAGTAATTGATGTAGCTACCTATGGACTGCAAATTGAGCCAACTAAATCTAATTTGAAAGCACGTAAAGCTAATGTGCAATCTAAAATATGGATGCATGCATTAGATCAAATGGAACGCGGCAAAGCAGCCAAATATGATTTAACTAACACCAATCAATGCATTCAAGAAATAACTAGTTGGAAAGGACCGCTAGATTCTTTTTCCACTTTTGCACATTTGGATGATGTCAACCATAAAGAGGTCTTGATTGAAGAAAAGAGAATCAGAGAAGATGAACATGGCCCTTCCGCTTCTGGCCCTCCAAAACGGGTAACTAGAAGAACACCTGAGTAACCAAAGCTTGCTGAAAATATAACCCTAGATCAAGAGATGGAAGATGTGCCATAGACAAAGAAGGCTGAAGGAAAGAAGAAAAGCAAGCAGCCAGACTAGAAATTGCAGTCTGACATAGAGTCTGCAACCGATCTCAAACGAGTCCTAGAAGAACAAATTCTAGGAAGCAAAATTGAATTCACCTTAGGCAAAATTCTTGGAATTACCAAATGAGAATTCCATGATGTAATTATTAATGTAATCAAAAGAAAAAGGTAATATGTTGGTGATGATGCTGAAGAAATAGTGAATGCTTTTTTGCAAGCTCTTTGAGTCTTTGTGCAGGATAAAGAGAAGCTGACTGCACAAGGAATTCAACTTGAAGCAGTTAAAGAATTAATTGCAGCAATTGAGGCTGAAGATAAAGAAATCATGGATCAAAAATTAAAGAAGTGAAAGCTGAAAATGTAATGGTCGGCTGGTCCAAACCAGTTGGGCAGCCCACCTCTAAAAAAAAAGGCAGTCTACAACACACGCATGAAGAGGAAGAAGCTCGGTTCATTCCAAGTAGTCACTACTCTCGTACGTATTAGGCAAGAGCAACAACGGAGACAGTCGTCAAAATTGGAGAAAAAGAAACACCATGTATTGCACTCTTAGACCATGGCTCTGAGATAAACGTCATGGCAAGGAGTCTCTATAAAAGTGGTAGATGGCCCATAGATGTTGATCAAGGTTGGCGAATGAAAGCTGCAAACAACTCTTTTGGAGAGTTATATGCTGCATGTCCTAATGTGCAGGTAACTCTTGCAGTTACCCTATTATTCTTGGGCAACCCTACATTTCTGAAGCCCGCTTGGAAACAAAAGCTCTTGATGATGATTCTTCCTATGCTCGAGTCCGAAGCAAGGATAATGAACGAGCTGTCCAATTTCTTACTGTGTGTTAACCATCATTGAAACAGAGATCGATTGCATGATTATCCTGTGCCTCCTAATGCCTGAGAATTCAAGGGTTTTTGGGCTGCACTATTGTAAAAGGAGGCTATGGTAGTGCTTCATGTAAAAATATTGTGCCTCCTCATACTTCAAAAACTAAGTCTCTAGCAAATCCACATGTATGTACAGTCAATAGTATGGGTTGTTATAAGTCTCTTTCAGCCATGACTAAAGCTGAAAGAAAATATTTGTCATATTAAAAGGGAGCTGAAAACTTATAACATAATGGCTAAAAATGAAGATATTTCATGCATTTTTTTAAGGTTGATTACTACTGACACATTGGCTGAAATATATGCAGCTGCTCATGCAGAAAACCAAGCTAAAAATCAATCCATAGAAGTATGTGCATTGGATTTCTATCAAGCAATTCAAGAATTTGAAGAACAGGAAGATATTGGTTTACTCAACAAGGTTGAAGCGCAAGTGGAGACAAAATACAAGACAGTGGATAAGAAAGTCAAGCATGTGGCAATTCCACTGCCTCCTGAAAGTGAAGGATTGGCTAATAGGGCAGCAAATCAACCAAATCTTTGAGATCTTATGAACATTGGACACAAGTTTACATCTAAAAGTATAAAAGAGCTCAAAATAGGTGATAATTCTTTCCTTTCGTTGGTTGAAAAACACTCTTTTATGCAAATGATAATGAAACATGGTAAAGCTTTTGCATTTCAACCAACTGAAATAGGCTGTGTGGATCCAAATATTGTGGCTCCTATGGTCATTTTTACAATCCCACATGTGCCTTGGAACCTCAAGTCTATTCCTGTTCCAAGGGTGCATTTGCCCAAATTACTGGAACTCTAAATGAAAAGATCAGAACAAAGATTTTAGAACATTCTTCAGCACCTTACTCAAATTGATGGTTTATCGTGCCCAAGAAAATGGATATTTACAATTCATTCAAGATCTACAGCCTATTAATTGTGTCACAATCCAAAATGTTGGTTCGGGTCTAATTGTTGATGAGTTTGCTTAAGCTTTTGTAGGGAGAGCAATTTATTCTATGGGCGATCTATATTCTGGATATGACCAATTTCAGCTTTCATTAGAGAGCTGAGACATTACCACAATGAGGACACCTCTCGGATTGGTCCGCATGTGTACTCTACCACAATGAGGACACCTCTCGGATTGGTCTACATGTGTGCTCTACCACAATGTGCAACAAATTCCATGGCCCATATGATGAATGCCATGCACAAAGTCTTAAGGGACTTTATTCCACAACTTACTCTTCCATTTCTTGATGATGTGCCTATCAAGGGATGTAAAGTGTATGAAAAGAATGAGGAGCTTGACGAAGGTGGCTGCAAGACATTTGTAGTTAAAACGATATTCATGATTGTGATAGGATTTTGACAAAGCTAGAAGAAGTTCATCATACCCTTTTTGGGGATTTGAAGAAGTCCTAGTGGTCGAACATCTGTGTGGCCCCCATGGACGCAAACCTTCGCCAATCAAGATAGATGCCATCAGCAAAATGCAAGAAAAATGCACAAATATTTCAAAGGTGAGAAGATTTATTAGCGCATGTGTATTCTATCTCATATGGATACCATATTTTTCTCATGTAGCTAAAAATATTTATTAATTATTAAGAAAATGCCAAATATTCTCTTGGAATAAAGAGCATACTCTCACTATACGCAAATTAAAGAAGCTGTTAATATCAGCCCCCATTCTCAAAAGGGTTGATTATTCAAATGGTCAACCCATCATTCTTATTGTGGATACAAGTCCCATTCTGATAGGATGGGCTGTTGGACAAGAAGATCTTGTAGGTAACAGGTATGCAATTCATTTTGGAGCAAAGGTTCTCAATGAACATCAAAGAAGATATGCACAAGTAAAAAGGGAATTGTGGGGAGTTGTAACAGCATTAAAGTGTGACCATGAATACTTTATAGGTGCTTCCATAGTGGTAGAAACTAATTGTCTTCCACTCTTGGGCATATGCCAACTTATCCTTTGTCTATACATTATATATGGGTTATTAATCTTGTAATCATACCTATAAGGATATGGAATATGTGGTACTCCGTGCTTGCAAGAGAATATCTAACCAATCAAGTTGAAGGTAAAGCTTTAACAACCAAGACCACTCAAGTTGTTTGTCACTTTTTGCTTGAAGAAGTATTTTGCAGATATGGCAGTGTTGGCAAGGTAACCGCAAATAGAGGAGAATTGGATGCTGATGAGGCGCGTAACTTATTTTCTCAATTGGGTATTAAGTTGGCTTTAATGTCATCCTACAACCTTGAAGGAAATGGGAAAAGTGAGAGAGGGCACCAGCCTATTCTCAAAGCTCTAGCAAAGTCTTGTAGAGGGAAGATCAAAGAATAGCCTAAAATGCTTCCTTTCGCATTGTGGGCTGACCGGACTACTTACAGTGCCAAAACTGGCTATATGCCAGTTGAACTTATGCAAGGGCAGCAACCAATTATGCTAATTGAAGAATCTATTCTCACATGGAGTGTTCTTCCTTGGGAGGAAGTCATCAATAGAGAAGAGTTGCTGACTTTAAGCATATGGCAGCTAGAAAGAAGGCCTGAAGATGTTCATGCAGCTATTGAGAAGCTAAAAACAGCAAGACCAAAGAACAAAAGAATTTTTGATAGGCAACATCAACTTCGGCCAAGAGCTATCCAAGAAAATGATTGGGTGCTTGTCTATTACAGCAGTTTAGACAATCAATACAATGCTTCTAGGAAGATGGTAAAGCGTTGGTTTGGCCCATGTGTGGTAAAGGTCATTCATGACAATGTGACATATTCATTGGGGCTAAATTGGATGGAACAAGCATAAAGATACCCATAGTTGGAAAAAGAATCAAACTCTTCAAACGAAGAGAAAGTTCAACATATGAGTCAGAAGGCTTGGATATAATCCAAGAGCATGAAGACACGGAGGAAGAAGATGACTTCAAAAACAAAGAAGAGGACATGACGAAAGATGAAAGCAACATAAAGTGGCACATGTTGGAGGATGTGTAGGTTAGGAGGGGGTGAATGTCATGAGATTCTTTGCCCATGGTCTGGACATGAAACTTTAATCCTTTATATATATCACTAAGTTACTTGAAATTTAGATATACTACATAGAGACTTGCCTAGTGCAGATAGTCATTAAAACCTAAGTCCACCAGCATATGGCATGGTGTAATAAATATGGGGGCTCTCTGCCTTAAAATACAATAAATGTATCATGGATCCTTGACAAGATGAATGATTGTGGTTACTCATTTTTAACTTTCCTTGCATCACTTACATGAAATTGCTACAAGTTCTATAAGTCATGGAGCATTAAACAAGATAAAATATGGACATGAGCAGTAGACTTGATAGGTTCCCTTCGATTGCATTTTCCAGGAGCTAATGATATGGTTGTATACTTATGATATTCAAAGTTTTAAGAATATTCACAAGCCAAGTCACAAGGGAGATGAAGTTACCTAGGTTGATTAAGCATTTGGCATTGTATATGTCTTGTGCTATGCTTATGTGACTAATGAAATAGTCAAGGAGAAGATCAAGGGGCAGTGTGATCTATGCCGCATTTTGCGGGCATATCTTAGACTAATCAAGACACATCCTGAATGGTGGAGCAAAGAGCTCCTTCACGCCACAGCAAAGGGGGAGAAAGCCATGCAACCATAAGCAAACTCCATTGGACATGTAAGTGCTACCCCTCTCATGCACTGACGAAAATGGGAGGCTATTCTTGACTCAGTAAAATAGGGTAGAACTGTGTATTTAAAGGGTAGGAGCCCATACAAAGGGGAGCTCGATTATGAGTCTTAAAGAAGGACTAGGCCTGACCTGCTAAGTTTGATCTCTCATATCAAGAGAGACATTAAATCCACTCTCTTGAGTCTTTTAAGAGCTGAATAGGGACTGTTATTGGCATTCCAATCCTATAAAATGAAGGGCTGAAATTCATCTACTTGCTCTATTGATTAATCTTGACACAAAGGACTCATCCTTGATCTTGAAGCTTGAAGGGGGATGTGTTAAGAAGCCTTCATGGCTTGTTTATAGGAAGAAAGTGGGCTGAATATTTTAGCCCAAACAAAGAATTATGGGCACCAGCACTTATTCTTCTCTTCTTGAAGATTCATGAACATTTATTGCTCTACTTGGCATTGATATGCTTGATGCAAGTTGATATTGCATAAGCATTTTGGAAGGGTATCAAGAGAGCATCTTGATTACTCTATGTATATGCTTGGGGCTGAAATAGGTGACCAATTACAAAGCAAACAAGGGCAGCGGGAATTCCTTCTTCTTTCCTACTTCCACATGCCTATTACAAGCTACCTATTGCTCGTAATATGCTCTTGAATATAGGGGTTGTTTTTGTACTTCATCAAAGTGTCCTCTTGGAAGGTAGATGCTATGTTTATGGGCTGAAATAGGCAGCCCACATAGTGATTCGTGGACAACAGATCATTTTACTTCTCTATTACTTCATATGGTATGATTAACACTTGTATTTGGTTGATATATGCACTCTAAGTTAGAGAAAGTTTATGCTATCATCAAAAGTGAATCTCGGGAGTTTATGGGCTGATTTGGGGCTGTTATCAGTTGACATCCTATCAAAATATGCATGTATTATGAGCCCATATGGCAGGGTAATGTTTGAAGTCCATTCATTTATGCTTTGAATTGAATTAAGAAAAGTTTTCCCTCTTTACACCTTGACGAAGGTAACTTAGCCTTATCTAGATCTTTATTTGAAGATCTCTTGAAGAAAAGTTATTTATCCATCAATGCTTGTAATTGACTCATAAGCTTCAGTTTACATTGAATGTGATCATACAAAGTTGAATGATGGGATGCAGAGTTGTTGATGATACATGTACTTAATTTCATAATCCGTGACTGCTCTTACAAGAAAACAAGCTTGACTTGAAATTGAACTTATGAGGTATTACTCTTGTATCAACCCTTTTCTTATCACAACCAACTCTAGAGTCTAAGATCTTGAACCCCAATACAATCTTCTCTCTCAAACCCTAGTGATAGACCAAGAACAACTGATATTATCCAAGCATAGTGCAAGTACAACTGATGAGTATGACTGATGATATGAGTATGGGGATGAGTGCCTTTTATAGGCTTACAGTAGGTGGTATTGGTAGGTGCGCGAGGAAAGGTGGAAAGTGATTGTGGCATTCACCAACTGTGGTTTTAATAAACCATGCATACATGACCTAGTCTAAGGCTTTATTTACAATGTGTTTCTTTTCCTTATTTATTCCTTACAAAGAGGCTATGGTGGATGTGATTGCACATTTCTCAACACCCCGCCTCAATCACAACCAAGAAAGACACTTAGTATACAGAGGATGTCATGAGTAGAACCTTGCTAAGTGTAGACATGGAAAGAACCAACCATACAAAGCTAGAGGCTATGACAAGGCCTCACTAAGTGTGTAGAGTTAGTGTGCAAAGGTTACATGAGGAGTATAGGAGCTTATGGTGGGAACATTAGGCAAGTCCACATTTTAAACTCAAAAAAGTCTATCAGAAAATGAGCTACAAAAGAGGGACTGGTGATTCCTATCCGTTTGTTCTTGGGGTTGTTGTTGTTCTTCTTCTTCTTCTTCTCCATTTTTGTCTTCATCTTCTTTGACTGTAGCAAGATATGCTCTTTGAGACATTTTCTTAACATAGGAAAATTTCTCAATATGCCTAGTTTTCTTACAAAAGTCACAGACAATGCTCTTCTTCCTGTTCACATAGAGGAGTTGTTGGTCTCCTCTTGGGATGCTTATTTCTCCCTTGTTCTTGATCTTCTTTTCCTCTTCCAATAGATCCACAAGTTTCAGCTTTGGTATGTTGAGGTTGCAAGATCAGCAGCAAATCAGCTCCAAAAATTTTAGATTTCAGCTGAGCACAAGTGCCAAGAAGCACTAGGTGATTAGTATCAAGAGATACTAGGTGATTAGGTAACTAGTATGCCCTTTGAACTTGGGATATTCAAGGTCTTACAAGTCCGAGTCTTACCCTCCTTGATTTGATGCTAGAGTAGCACAAAAAAACTCAGATTTGATCAGAGGAATAACTGATTGTGTTAGATAACATAAGTGCTAAAAGCACTAGATGAGTGTCAATGGACACTGTGCTTGTATATTCTTGGATTGAACTTGAATCTTCCACAATGTCCCCTTCTTGTTGGTTTGATGCCTCAGTGTTACTGAAAACTGAGTGAGAATTCTAGCCCAAGTGGCAAAAGCTCCAATTGACTGAAAAGAGTGAGAAAATGAAGATATAAGGCCTCAAAAGGGGAAACTTCAATGCTAGAGTGTGTGGAGTTATTATATGCAAACTCAACCAAGTGGAGCCACATATCCCAACTGTGTTGTACATCATGGCAAAAGTGTCTCAAATATGTCTCAAGCCATTTATTCACTCTTTCAATCTGGCCATCAGTCTGAGGGTGATATGCG
Organism: Lygodium microphyllum; assembly: GCF_053477565.2. NCBI lineage: Eukaryota > Viridiplantae > Streptophyta > Polypodiopsida > Schizaeales > Lygodiaceae > Lygodium > Lygodium microphyllum. Next base: position 80,562,912 of record NC_141156.1, read on the forward strand.
ATGGATGGAGCAAGCTTGGTCCCCATGGAGGTGAAAACTGTCTACCAGAAGTTTCTCATAAACTTTGAATCTAGCCATCAGTCTGAGGGTGGTATGCGATGGATGGAGCAAGCTTGGTCCCCATGGAGGTGAAAGCTGTCTACCAGAAGTTTCTCATAAACTTTGCAACCTGATCATGTACTATGACTTGTGGTAAGCCATGCAACTTGAAGACATTTTCCATAAATTGAGTGGCCACCAGAGAGGCAATGTATTGGGTCTTAGTGGGGATAAAGTGGATAGCTTTGGTGAGGCGATCAACTATCACATAGATATTGTTCCGCCTTTTCTTGGTCGCAGGAAGTCTAGTGATAAAGTCCATTGTGATTTGAGTCCATTTCCCTTCAGGGATAGGGAGAGGCTGCAAGACGCCAGCAGGCCTGAGTGTATTGTCCTTGTTCTGTTGGCATGGAACACATTTGGTCACAAAGTCCTTGACATCCCTCCATAAGCCTTTCCAATGAAAGCTCTTGGCAATCCTATCATATGTTTTGAAAACACCCAAGTGACCAGTAGTGGGGCAAGAATGCATCTCTTCCATGATCTTTTGCTTGAACAGGGAAGTGTGTGAGATGACAATCTTGCCATGGGACCCAATAAGGCCATGTTGAGCTAATATTGGGAATTTTCAGCCATGACCCCATGCTCTAATTTCTAGAATATGTGGCTAAAGTGATCATCTAACAAGTAAGCCTCTTGAAGCTTACCCAATCACTATGCAATTTCGAGATAGAGGATACTCTGCATGCCCACATTCGAGAGAGTGAATCAGCCACAATATTATCCTTGCCCCGAGTGTGCAAAATATCAAAGTCATAGTTTTGTAAGGTTGTCACCCATTGCCTTTGCTTAGGAGTCAAAGTGGATTGAGTCAAGAAGTACTAGAGGACTCGGTGGTCACTTTTTATGTGGAAGCGGCTACCATACAAATACTGGTGTCATTTCTTGATGGCATAGAGGATGGCCAACATCTCCTGGTCACATACATTCATTTGCATCTCCTTCTCATCAAGCTTGCGACTCTCAAATGCAATCACACCATGCTCTTGCAACAATATTGCACCAATACCCCTACCATTGGCATCAAATGAATGGTAAACAGCTTAGAGAAGTCAAGACAGACAAGGATGGGGGCAGAAGTAAGCACGTCCTTTAATTGTTCAGCAGTGGCATCCCAAAAGAATGACTCCTTTTTTAAGTGATCAATCAAAGGTGTTGCAATGGTGACATAGTGCTTAATGAAGCATCTATAGAATGAAGAGAGGACAAGGAATCCATGCAAAGAAGTGGTGGTGGAAGGAGTGGGCCAATCCCTAACACATTGCACCTTCTTCCGGTCAGCATGTATGCCATTTTTGCTCACAATGTGTCCCAAGTACTCCACATATGTCTGCATGAAGGTGCATTTGCTCTCCTTAGCAAAGAGTCGATGCTCTCTCAATATGTCAAACACCCTTCTAACATGTGTCAAGTGCTCCTTGGATGACTTGCTGCCTGTAAATGAGGATGTCATCAAAGAAAACAAGCACAAACTTGAACAAAAAGGATTGTAGAATTTTGTGCATGAGGCTTTGAAAGGTGGCAGGGCCGTTAGTCAATCCAAAAGGCATCATTAGAAAATTATAAAGTCCATGATCAGTTCTAAAGGCTATTTTGACCTCATCTCCCTCCCTCATACGAATCTGATGGTTGCCAAAGCACAAGTCAATATTAGTGAAAAGGCATGTCCCTTTCAACTCATCTAGCATATTGTCAATCCATAGGATGGGATAGTTGTTCTTCACCGTGATTTTGTTCAAGTCTCTGTAGTCAATGCACATGCGAAAGGAGCCATCTTTATTTTTTACTAATAGGACAAGGGATGCATAGGGGGAAGAACTCGATTCAATGAAACCCATCTCTAACAACCTCTTGACTTGCTTTGCAACCTCTTCATGTTCACACTTGGAGAGTCTATAAGGGGCCTTGTTTATTGGCTTGGAATGGGGCTCTAAGTCAAGTGGGTGGTCCACTTGCCTCTTAGGAGGAAGGGCTATAAGCATCTGAAATAGGTCACTACATTCCTCAAGTAAGGCCTATAAGGCTGAATCATTAGATACTATAGAGGGCTGACCAAAATTGTCCTTATTCAATTGCAAAACGAAGATTTATGAGCATATCTTAAACTCCCTTTCGAGTTGCTTTGCTGTAATGAGTTGAAAATCAGCATGATCTTGAACTCCCTCTAGGTGGATGGGTTGTCCATGCATCATAAACTCCAGGTAGAGTTAAGGGAAGTCCATAGCAATTTATTCCAATTGTTTCAATCAATCACAGCCCAAGACAACATCAATGGGGCCCATATCTAGGGCAATTAGATCAACCAGTGCCACATAATTTTTAGCCAAGCATAAGGGGACTGCAAGACATACATGTGTGCTAATTTCTTCTTCTCCATTTGCTACTTGGACCTTCAAGGGGTGGTGTAATTCCATAGGGGTGCATTTCAACATATCAATGGCTGATTTATTGATAAAACTGTGAGTGCTACCACTATCCACAAGGATAAAGGCATGCTTTCCATGGATACTTCCTTGAATGCGAAGGGTGTTGCGGCTTCGAGAACCAGTCCAAGCATTCAAGGAGATAAAGCAAAGGGAATTGGTAGTGTTGGGGCTTCGAGAGCTAGTCCAAGCATTCAAGGAGATAGAGCAAAGGGAATTGGTAGGTGGGTGGAATGTCGAATCAAGTATCCATGATGGATCGCTACCCGGGTTGAAGGGAATACCATCCTCTGGGTCATAGAACTGCTCATGATCAATATCCTCTATAGGCTCATCCTGGTCGGTGGGTAGGCCATCCTCATCATTGTGCCAATCTTCCATGACATACATGCTAAGAACCTTGACCTTAGCTATATTGTACGAGCATTTGGAGGCATGATAAGCAGTGTACTTATCTCCACATTTAAAGCATAGGCTTTTTTTCCTACGTTCCTTCACAACATCTGGAGAAATGAAGCATTGGCTACTAGATCCATGAGAAGGTGATGCAGTGGACTATTTATTTTCAACATACTTATTCTTAGCATTAGAGCCAAATTTTTTCCCAAAAGTGCCCATTTTTCTTTCAGCATGGAAGGAGGGGCAAGTGGGGACTTTGGGGCTGTTATTAGGCATAGAAGTGCCTCAAAAACCACCTCCATATGGGGCTGATCATGAAGGGATGCAGGGCTATCCAGAACCTTGCTAAAAATATTCATTCTTACAGTACTTTCCTGCATATCTCTTAGCTAGTTCAATTGCATCAAACAGTGTGGTAGGTTTTTGGGACATGACATCTGCCGATAGACTTGGTTCCAACCCATAAATATACTTGTGCAATTTAGCATCATCGCTAATGCTCTCTACATACATGGTCAAGCTTATGAACTAATTTGTGTACTCACATACAATGAGGTTACATTGGTCAAGAGTGTACCATTGTCTTGCCAACCGCTATTTATCCATAGGAGACACAAAAACTTGGACCATATGCATTTTAAAATCTTCCCAGTCAATGAACTTATGATTCTCTCAATTGATATAGCGCCACCATATGTGGGAAAATCCTTCCAAGTGAAGAGAAGTAAAAAGTATTTTTTGATCATCAATGCAAGGGTAGATATTGAAGTAGGACTCCAACTTGGACATCCATTTCTCCAAGTCAGATGGTGAGGGGGATAGACCATTGTACTTCATTAGGATGATCTTGTCACACAGATCATTAGGGCCATTCTGCTCATACATCCCGTGGTGGCCATACATGCCTTGTTGTCCATACATCCCATGTGGTGCATTAATCCCATGTTGTCCATTATAGCCAGGCTGTCCATGATTGCTATGATGGCTATTGGTACCATATTGTCCATGATGGGGCTGATTCATATAAGGTGCATGGGGGCTCCTAGGGAGAGTAGGGGAATTTTGACCAAGGGTGGGAGAGGGCCTCAGTGGGATGTTGGCTACATGGTTGATGGGGAAATTCAACAGGGAATCATGCTACGCATGAGAGGGTTCACCAATCTCGCATGTAGAAGGGGGAATTCCCTTAGCACCAAGTATACCCTGTGGGACCATGCAATGGCTCCTAATGTGGAGGACGTCTAGATTCATGCCTAGATTTATTGACCTTCTCTTAGGATGATGCAGTAGCTAATTGGGCAACAAGACTAGTGAGCTGCTCCAAGGTTTGTTGAGTCCTTGAGTTTGAGAGGGCCATGTGCTTGATGGCTTCATTGAATTTGGACATCATTTGGCGGTGGTTGGTGACCATGTCATTATGTTGTTCCATGTGACAAAGCTCATGCTTACATATAGGGTGTGATTGATCAGGATGTTGTTCCATGCATTTTCTCCCATACATCACATGGTAATCTTGTGCCAAACTTGGTTCCTTATTCATAGAGGTCCAGGAGTCTCTAATCTCCCTCTAGAGTTCCTCATGGGCCTTTATTTGCCCTTCTAGCCAACCATCTGGATGTAGTCCATAGAACCTGCTGTCAGTAAATGGGGCATAACTTTTTGTAGGGAACTTTGATTAATGAGATTTTTTGTTCAGGTTGGAGGGCACAAAGTCCTCTTCGAGATGAGCTATTAGCCTTTATGACAAAAAGTGATCAAATTTTTTGCAATGGAATTATTGTGCCTGTTCTGGAGCGGCCACAGTGACCCTAGTGCACAAAAATTGGCATAACTTCCAAACTGTAGCTCCAATTGGGGAGGTTTTTGATTCAAACCAGATGGAACAAAGCCCTCTTTAGTGTGAGCTATAGGGTTTACTCCCAGATTCAAAATTGAAATTTTTGCAATAGGATCTTTGTGACTATCCTGCATGATTGTGACCAAAAACACTGTCTCGCTCTTATTGCAAAAGCCTTATATGGATGGAGCATAGTTAAACAGGCCTGATCAGCAACATAAATAGCGTTCTAAGAATTATCCCAAGCATCATTGCATATCCATCTTCTTTGCCATCAATGCATAAGTGAATTCATTGCCATACATCTCTTCTGACTGCATGCACTTCAAGTGTCATATATGGGTGCCATGAGCATTGAGGAGGTGTCCAAGGGGAATCATTGCATCAGGGAAAGTGGAGATCATGGAGAAGTACCTGCACCTACATACAAGTATTGGTCTCCGGATCACCGGGAGGTGGGCAAAGTGCCCCTCGGGGTGGGTTGTGCACCTCTTCAGGGTCTTAAGTGGTAAGGGAGGGTCAACTCTCTTTTGTCTTACCACCTCGCCTGGCATCAGGCTTTTTCCTCAGCTAGAGTATACATGGCATACATTTTTATTAAGCAATCAGCATGAGATGCATTGGAAAGGAGACATTGGGCCTTTTCATAAGATGCAAGGAATGAACAAGGGTTGGGGTAGGGGTTACCTTGGCAGTCCAGTGACTCACTAGCTACTACTTACCCAATTTACAATGGCTATTATTCACTTTGAGGCTTATCCAAAATCACAAGACAAAATGGGGGTTAATGTCATCCAATATAATGAATTTCAAGACTAGATATAATGCATGCATGCAAAGGGGATTGATCTACTAAGACTATGCAATCTTTAATCTCTCCAACAAGGGATTAGGCTTAGCAAGTGGCTAAATTTAAGAGATTAAGATCAAATTGACATATCTCTTCAATGCTTGGGGAGACCGTTGAAGCATAGCTCATCATGATGCATGTTTGCTCCATCAATCAAGCCCAGTTAGTTGGGGCATTCCCATGGAAGAAGACTTCAGCATTTGAATGCTCCCAATGATGATGATGGCTCCCATGCTTGTTCCCGAGCTTCAGCTTCAAAGAAGGAAAGCTTCAAGTGAAGCTTTCATGGCTGCCCACAAAACTCCCATGCATGTTGAGCTCCATGTCTTCAATCTGGGTAAGAGAGGTCATTCAAGGGTTGAAGGGCTTATGGGGGGTTGAGCTTTCAAAGATAGGATAGGATTGGGCTGAGTTCCAATGGTCTGAGATAGCTTCACTTCCATGGCTGCCCCCAGTTGTTGTCCATCTTGGAGGTTGATTCTCGGGGTCAAGAGTGCCAAGAGGGAAGAGGGAGGTGTGCTGAGTTACTGCCCAGAAGTGGTAGGAGTGCCAAGGGAAGCAGGAAGGGAAGGGTAGGAGGGCTAGAGTAGGCAGGGCAGTTAGTGCAAAATGTGTCGCAAATTGCAGGGGTTGCCCTAAAGGCCTTTTGGGTAGCAACCCCCCACTCCACTGATTGATCTGTAGCTTGTGGGGTCATGAACAATGTCCCAAGGTTGGTTGATGCTTGGGAGAAATTGTAGGCTAGATCTTGGAGGTTTTTAGGGTTGGCATCCATGACAGCTTGCAAAAGGAGAGAGAGAAGGAGGGCTAGAGCAAAAAAGGAATCAGGGTTTTGCCCTCTTTCAACTCCTGTAACTCTAAACTTGGTGTGGAACCCCTAAAATTTGTATAAAAAGAAGTGATGACCTACTATTTTAATTATTTTACCTCCAAATATGTATGAGTCTCTAGCCATAGCTCTTGCTTGCTCCAAAAGATGAGGTTAATTGTAATCCTTCCTGTTGTACCTGTACCTGTACCTGTACCTGTAAGCTGTGAGTAACTAGGGTTTTTGGGATTTGAAAAGGAAGAAAGGGGAAAGGAGAAAAGGACCAAAGCCTGAAGCTCTGATACCATTTGTAATGAATGAAGCTGAGAGGAGAGAGGAGAAGAGCTGAAGAGAGAGGAAGAGAAAAGAAGACTAGAAGAGGAGAGAGAAAGAAAGAAAAGAGGAGAGAAGGAAGGAGGAAGCCATGGAAGCTGGAGATGAAGGTGAAGAGTATGTTCTTGATAATAACTGCTTGCCCTAATCTAGGACTCTTCCACCTTATATACCCTGGTCAATGTGACTGGGTGTCTAACCCTAGTCGGTGTGTATCCCACTTGTTACATTGTTTTCTTTCAAATCCTCAATTATTATGCCACAATGCTCTCTCTCCATTAGTATCCCTATCTTTTTCCTGAAACTCTGTAAGACCAACACAATGTTCGAGTTCTTCTAGAAATTTCTCTTACATTATGTTGGTCCTCTCATGTACCTTTTTAATTTCTTCATATCTTGGCTTCCCAATGTCTATTTTGAGTATTTTTTAACTTTAGATGGGGATTTTGGGCTACCTTAACAATCAGTTTTATGCCATTATTCACCTAATTTTTAGATTTTGGTATTGTCAATTGATTAGTGTATCTAAAATGGCCCAAAATCCCCATTGAGTGTCAAAAATTCTCAAAATGAACACTAATAGTCAAAATTATGAAGGGATTGGGTGGTGACTAGCTCAACACAATAAGGCCTTTCCAAACACTGTGGTGGACTCCCCCCTCACATTATGCTAGCACAAGGGGGGCCTAAGACCCATTAGGGGGACCCCCCTTGTAATGTACTAACCCTAGGCTAGTATGATGTGAGGGGGACTTGGGCCAGAATATTGCAGGGGGGGGGGGGGGGGGGGTATGCCAATCCTCCCATGCATCTTCTTTATTTCTTTGTATCTTGTCCTTATTACTTTGTATCTTGGGTACCTTCCTTATTTCTTCATATTGGGTGTCCAAAAACACTCAAAATGGACACTAGAAGATCAAATTATAGAGTTAGAAAAGTACCCATGTTGACTAGCACAATACAATAAGGCCTTTCCAAATATTACCTAGGCCCCTTCTTATGTTGTGCTAGCCCTGGGTCACCACAATGTGAGGGGGACCCTTCCCCTTTTGTATTGTGTTGGCCCAAGCCTAGCACTATACAAGGGGGTCCTTGGGTCAGCTTATTATCTTGGTAATTAATATATGATCATCCGTGTCTACTTGTAGATAAATCTTATTGAGGTAGAGAAATATGTCCTAATAATCTAGGGAAATGAAGGTAAGCATGCATGAGAGATCATTCCATTTCTTCTATCAAAGTGGGATATACCATTGCCATCCACAAATTTCTCAATATAGAATGATACTTTCGTATAAATTCAAATGTCAATGATCTCAATTTTATTTTTAATGCAAGGGCCTCAATATAAATATATCATGATATACCCTGATATGGCTTCAACCTTTCCACTACAAAGTTTAAAATGATCTAGTATAAATCAAATATTCTCATATGGGAAAACCACAAGAGCATTTAACTCCTTCATCATCCTTCAAGGCTAAGGAATGAAGTATTTCAACATGGGGTGATGGTTTTCTTGTATCTTCAAATAATTTAAAAAAATTGTATAATTAGTTGAAATACGATTTTGGTATCTATGGAAGAATTAATTTAAATGTTTTTGTATCATTTAAGCATATGAGAAACTTAGAAGAGTTCTAGTATAATTAATTGTATGATGATTTTGCAACTTGATACCTTTATTGGGTATGGAATCAACAAATAGAAGACATGTTTAAGTATAGATATTGCATTCTCACAATATATTAAGGATTCTTAATGACTATATTAGATTTGTGCCGTGGCTCTATTATGGCAAATTTTCTATATGTTCACTAACATAATTCCTCTAATGTTAACTTCCTCTAGTCCATTGTGTCTCGTATTGTCTACTTTGCCATCAAAGATTTCAATAACTTTTGAATTAGTAAAAAAACTTATAAAACTAGGGTTAAAGTAGTTAAATAAATGAAACTGTTTGTTTGATACAACTAAATCTTTTGGACAACCAATCAATAGAATTTTTACCTTAAATGATTTGTTACTTTGACAAATTTAATAACATTCATATATGTGTGCTCAAATGTTTTATGCTTGAATGGATAAGTTTTTTTAAAATCCATGGTTGGTTTCAATAAAGCAAAGGAAAACAACTCAAGATACAAAAATAATGACCACCATATATATTTAGAAAATATCTTACTTGGGTGCATGTGTCCTCTTCTTATATCGTGCTCTTGCAACTTTATTTCATACATGTCTCCAAGCCTTTTATTACATTACAAACCCTAATATTTGTTTAAAAGTAAAAAATAAAAGACAATATTTATATTTCTTACCTAAGGATTCATATTTATGATCAAGCTCATCATGAAGATGATATACATATTACCTATTCCTCTCTAATGTTGATACAATCATCTTCTCAAACATTTGTGAATATCAAGCTTGACATGGAGATGATGCACATATCTTGTATCTCTTTGATGATAATTAAGCCCTATCCATCGCCCTCTATGATGTCAGTTCAACTCGAGTCATCCCCTCAAGCTTCTATTTGGTTTCTAAAGTTGCTTCTAAAAAATGAGTATACATCAAATGAGGATCTGTCAAGATCTATCAAAATATAGCTCGAGCCTTTGCATGATATTTTGGCTTAGCTTTTGATCAGTGAAGTGTGCCATTAATCAAATTGATCTAGATATGAGCTAAAAGAATCAACATAGATGCACAATGGAATGGAGATGGCACAAGATATGGAGGCTCAATCCATCATCTTCTTCTCTATCTTCATTCTTCTCATGCACACAATATCTCCCAAAGTGGAGAGATACTTTGACCTTAGGACACTTTACATGTAACCTCTTTTTCATTACATACAAGCATAGGATATGACTTATTTTTCAACAAAGCATATTGAAGCGCACTATCATTTCATAAGAGAGAAAGTCATGGATGGAGAAATAGACTTTGTACACATCAAAACCAATGATTAAATTGCCAATATATTTACCAAAGCATTAGGTAAAGATAAGTTTGAGTACTTTAGAAGTGCACTTGGAGTATTATGGTTACAAGCTCATTTTGAGCTTGAGTAGGAGTGTAACAAAATAAGTCATAGGTTGTCATATCCTATTCTTGTATGAAATTTAAAAAAGTCTATATGTAGAGTGTCTAAAACTCAAAGTATATATCCACTCTAGGAGTGTCTTAAAGTCAAAGTATATATCCATTTTGGGAGATAATCATTGTGTGCATGTGAAGAATAAAGATGAAGAAGAAGAAGATGGATATCTTCTTCTTCTTCAACTTTATTCTTCTCATGCACACAATGAGTAGAGCAGACATCTTCTTTTTCATCATCTTCATTCTTTTCATGCATACAATGAGTACCTCCCAAAGTGGATAGATACTTTGACTTTAAGACAGTTTATATATAGCCTCTTTTTCATTTCATATAAGCATAGGATATGACTTAACCTATGATTTATTTCTCAACACTCCCCCTCAAGATTAGGATGAGCTTGCAACCATAGTACTCCAAGTGCACTTCTAAAGTACTCAAACTTTAATGCTTTAGTGAAGATATTCATGATTGGTCATTGATTTTGAAGTGTACCAAGTCTCTATCTCTATCCATGACTTTCTCTTTAATGAATGATAGTGTGCTTCAATATGCTTTGTTTTTGTATGATAGACTAGGTTCTTTAACAAGCATAATGCTACTGATGTTATCATAATGACAACTCTGCTATCTATCTCAATCCCCATATCACATAGTAGTCTCGACCATGTCTACTCACATGTTGCCAATGCTATTCCTCTATACTTTACATCAATTCTTGGCAAATCTATTGTGTGTTACTTCTTGCTACTCCAACTTGAAGAGAGAAACTCGAGTGAAGTATGAGCAAGCAGAAGAAAGAGAGATGTAAGCTATGGAGGATGGAGAGAGAGAGAGAGAGAGAGAAGATGTGGAAACTCCAACAGTCGCAATGTTTTCTGGGCATTCCCTTATTAAATAATCATTGAAAGAATAAAGAATAAAGAATAAAGTGACAATGTTTTTTCAGCCTTCCCTTATTCCCTTAGTATACAAGTGTGTGATCACAGTGTGTGAAGTGAATATAGGGCATCTTGGGCACAAGTGCCTTTGCCCCCAACAACCTCCCACTCAAAGGCAAATGTACCTCTAGTGAGGAGAGAACAAGAGAAAGGAAACAATGTACAAATGTACATGAAGTACAACCAGATGAGAAATAGACATCATCTCATTCTACGCCCATCATATTCCTAAGGAAAACAAAATGTTCTGTTGAGAGACTGTTAGTAAGAAGTTCTATAGAATTCTCATTAGTCAAGATCATGAAAAGCTCAACAAACTTGTCCTTTATCACCTCCCTTGATGAAGTGATAGCACACCGTCAATGTACTTTGCCTTTGCATGGAAGATGAGATTCTTGGCTAGCTAAATAGCACTCATAGAATCTAAATGTAGTATAGAAGTAACAGTAATACCAAAACAATGGCCTAACCATAGGACCTCCTTGCAAGCCTTAGTGGCTACAACATACTCTACCGCAATTGTAGATAAGGCAGTGCCCTAGACTTCTAAGAAATAGCATCTCCAACAAAAATCAAAACATATCCAAAGGTAAACTTCTTTCTATCTACATGTCCTGCATAGTGAGAGTCAATATAACCCACAACTATAGTATCATGGATACCATAATAAATGCACATATCAGTAATGCCTTTCACGTACCTCATGATATCCTTTACGGTGTCCAAATCTTGCCGACAAGGTATAGCTATATGGCATACTACAACTCTCATGGCAAATTCTATGTTCGGGTGAGTAGCTACTATAGCATATATTAAAATACCCACTATGGATGCATAAGGGATCTTAGCCATCTCAACCTTTTGCTCATTTGACTAGGAATAATCAACCTTACTACTAACCTTTACATGGGAAGGTAAAGAACCAATAGGCTTAACATCCTACATATGCAATTCCTCAAGCATCTCCTATATGTAGACCTGCTCTGACAGGTAAAGAAGCCCCTTAAAGTGATCACATTTGATGCGCATACCAAGAATATGTGAGGCCTAGTCCATGTCCTTCATCTCGAATGTCTCCTTGAGCTAGGTCCTCAAAGCATCCAGCTCATCAGAAGATTTCCCAGCCATCAATATATCAGCAATATAAAGTACCAAGATAATAAGGTTTTCATGATGAGTCTTATTCATGTAAAGACAAACCTATTTGCAAGGAAATCATCAAACTTATGGTACCATTCCCAAGGTGCATATTTAAGGCCATAAACGCTCTTTTTCAACTTACACACTAGGTGTTCCTTGCCCTTTTCCATAAAGCCCTTACAATACTATACATAGATATCCTCATGCAAGTCCCCATATACAAAAGTCATTTTCGCATCCATCATATAAAGGTCGAGATGATCTAACTGCACAACCAAGGCCAAAACCAATCGTAGGGTAGTCATCTTAACTATAAAAGAAAAGACTTTATCGAAGTCAATACCATGTTCTTGCTTAAAATCCTTAGCAATCAATATGGACTTGTATGTTGGCTTAGGGCATCTAGGGTTAGTCTTCAACTCCTACACCCACTTGCATGGCAATGATGTTTTCCATTGGGCAAAGGAACTAAATTCCGTGTATGGTTTTTTTGCAATGAGTCAAACTCAAACTACATGGCCCCTCCCAAGAGTGATTATTACCTCTACTCATGGCCTCCTCATAAGTAAGAAGCTCACCAAAATTTGTCACCGTAACATAATCCATGGAGGATACAAACTAATCACATTGATATCTATCTCTAATAAACCCCATCTCAAAACAAGCTATGTAGCATATATGTGTTAGCAGATTAGTTAGTTCATGGCTGAGTCTATACATGTGGTACAGCAAGCTGAGCACAAGAGATATTTTAGGCATTTTATCTATCAATATTTATTGGTATTTGGAATTATTTACAGCCAATTGGCCAGCATTTAATGTTGATTGACCTGTCATATTTTATGGCATTTATTTGGCTTATATATTCTTAGGCTCCCTCCTCTTCATTCATTCATCACCTGACAGTTCTTGGGGAGAGGGAGTATGTGCCAATGTCCCCCACAGCTAGTGACTCACATTGCTTCTGTAGTATTGTCTCATGTCTTGGTATATGGATTCCATTTCCCGAGCATACATCTAAGTTCTCATCTATATTATGTTCTTTCTTTTCTTTTCTTTTGTCTTGTGTTCAGCAATTTATTTCAGTACATGTTTATGCTTCCATTGCTACACCACTTTTGACATGATATCAGATTTCAAGATCAGTGCTCCTGCTATGTTTTGTTGCTGATTTCAGGATTGTTTTCACCCTTGCTAATCAGGCGGTTGTTGCTTCAACTAGGCGACATGTTTTACTTACGTTTTTTGCTGATGTCAACATTTGCACAACCTACGTGTCTGTCTCAACCTACATTTTGGTGGCTGTGCATCTCCTCCTAGCTGGGCACTTATATTTTCAAGTCGTTTTTGTTGTTTTTGGTATTTTTGATGAATTTTTTGACTTTTTGATGTAGCTTTTGTCTTATTTTGGTCAAATTTTAGGTTATATTATATGTGAACTATTTCTTTTTGCAGTTTGTACTCGTGTTTTGGCTATGTTCCCTCTCCAAATACCTTCTTTTCTCTATTTCTCTTCTAAATCCTCTATAGATGGCTCCTCCATGCACATCCACTAATGATACGCTACGTGGAGATTCCAGTGAAACTCTTGTAGCTTCAAAGAGGGGTTCAAAGACAAAGAAGTCGTAGGCCCAATGTTACCACTATGGCCAAAATGGTCATGTACAAAAGGATTGCAAAGAGTTATTAACTTCCAGGAAGAAAAAGGAGTAGAAAACAAAGTGGGATGCAAACTCCTCTGACAAGTCATCATTTGCCTCATATTTTGACTCAGTTCTTCTAGTCAAGGTGAGGTTCAAGGCACGAAAGGGATCCTCTTATTTGGATCATGCGAAGGGCTTGGTGGCCCCTTCCTCCACTGCTTTCTAGTGGTGGTGATGTAGTCATCCCTCACGACTCTCTAGTGCCAAAGAGGAAGGTGAGATGGGGCAACCACACCTCATCTATATTTCTATACAAATGCACAGGATCTAGAGAGGGACATCCCTGACGCATCGACCTAAGTTTGGTAGGTTCAAATCCTAGAGCTGGGATTGACATCTAGGTTCATGATGGGTTGGTTATTTGACAAAGAGCAGGTGCCTTTCATTTGGAGCTCAAATGAGGGGACACTTTGACGGTTTGGGCAAAGGAGGGGAATTCATGGCCATTTATGTGCTGTGGCATTAATGACAGGATGGTCACATGTGCTACATTAGAGGCATCATTGACAGATATAAGAGCTCTTATGATTCTTCTCTATTTTCAGGAGCTAGTATGCTCGACATTGACATTAGGTTCTCTTCAAGGCACCCTGGTGGTGGCTTGCACTCCCACTACTTGGGTATCCATGGTTCTACTCTAATGGACATTATTATATGTACTATGATGAGACATTATCATTGTATATTGTATTGTATCAAATCACCCATTATCTGAGAGAGGGTGTTAGTAGATTAGTCGGCTCAGTCTATACATGCGGTACAATAGGCTGGGCACTAGAGATATTTTAGGCATTTAATCTATCAGTATTTATTGGGATTTGGTATTATTTACAGCTAGTCAACCAGCATTTAATGTTGGCTGTCCAATCATGTTTTATGGCATTTATTTGGCCTATATATTCTCAGGCTCCTTCCTCTTCATTCATTCATCACCTAACAGCTTCTTGGGGAGAGGGAGCATGTGCCAATGCCCCAATAGCCGATGACTCACATTGCTTATGTAGTATTGTCTCATGTCTTGGTATATTGTTTCACTTCTCATCTGTATTGTCTCATGTCCAACTAGGCAACATATTTTACATGTATTTTTTGTTGACGTCAGCATCCATATAGCCTACGTGTCTATTTCAACTTGCGTTTTGATGCCTTTGCATCTCCTCCTGGTTGGGTGCTTATATTTTTAGGTCATTTTTTCTATTTTTAGTAATTTTTTATTTATTTCTTGACTTTTGCACTAGCTTTTGTCTTACTTTGGTCAAACTTTGGGTTATACTATATGTAAGCTCTTGCTTTTTGCAGTCTGTGCTCATGTTTTGGCTCTGTTCCCTCTTTGAATACCTTCTTTTCTCTACTTCTCTTCTAAATCCTCTACAGATGGCTCCTCCATGCACATCCACTGATGATACACTACATGGAGATTCTAGTGATGCTATTTCAACTTCAAAGAGGGGTTCGAAGACAAAGAAGTCGCAGGCCCAGTGTTGCCACTATGGCAAGAACGGTCAATTACGGAAGGATTGCAAAGAGTTAGTAACTTCTAGGAAGAAAAAGAAGCAGAAGATGAAGCGAGATGCAGACTCCTTCGACAAGTCATCATCTACCTCAGATTCTGACTCAGATCTTCTGGCCAAAGGTGAAGTCCAAGGCATGGAAGGGATGCTCTTCTTCAGATCGTGGGAAGGGATTGGTGGCCCCTTCCTCAATTGCTTTCTAGTGGTGGTGATGCGGCCATCCCTCATGACTCTCCAATGCGAGAGAGGGAGGTGAGATGGGGCAACCTCACCTTATTTATATTTCTATAAAGATGCATAGGATCTAGAGAGGGATGTCCCTGACTAAGTCTAGCAAGTTCAAATCTTGGAGCTGGGATTGACATCCAGGTTCATGATGGGTTGGTTATTTGACAAAGAGTAGATGGCTTTCATCTAGAGATAAAATGAGGGGACACTTTGGCAGTTTGGTCAAAGGAGGGGAATTCATGGCCATTTATGCATTGTGGCATTGGTGACAAGATGGTCACGTGTGCCACATCGGAGGCATCATTGACGAACATGAGAGCTGCTATGATTCTTCTCTATTTTCAAGAACTAGTACACTCGACATCAACATCAGGTTCTCTCTGAGGCACCTTGGTGGTGGCTTGCACACCCACTACTTGGATATCCATGGTTCTACTCTGATGGACATTGTTGTATGTACTATGATGAGACATTATCACTGTATTGTATTGTATCAAATCACCCATGATCTAAGAGAGGGTGTTAGAAGATTAGTCAGTTCATAACTGAGTCTATACATGTGGTACAATAGGCTAGGCACTAGAGATATTTTAGACATTTTATCTGTTAACATTTATTAGGATTTGGCATTATTTGCAACCAGGTGACCAGCATTTAATGGTGGTCGACTAGTCATATTTTATGGCATTTATTTGGCCTATATATTCTCAGGCTCCCTCCTCTTCATTCATTCATCACTTGGAAGTTCTTGGGGAGAGGGAGCATGTGCCAATGCCCCCAGTGTCGAAGACTCACATTGCTTCTATAGTACTGTCTCATGTCTTGGTATATGGATTCCATTTTTCGAGCATACATTTGAGTTCTCATATGTGTTGTGTTCTTTCTTTCTTTTTTCTTTTGTCTTGTGTTTAGCAATTTATTTCAACACATGTTTATGCTTCCATTGTTGCACCACTTCTAACAATATGTCCTGTCTAACATCATGATCATGGACCTTTGGAATATCTTTGAATGCTACCTAGCTAGCTATATGGTAATAAGAGGCTGACCTTGGAAGATTACGATGCGTACCTCAACTACATGCTCAAGTTGTTCTTTCCCTCATGGAAAGTAACATCGCCACTATAGATGACCTTCTAAACCTGTGGATCCTATTAGGCAATAGCTCATCTCACTTGCATCCCCATTACAAAGAAGCATGCATTTCATTGACTTAGGATCTAGCTTATTACATTTTTCATTGGCTTGGGTACATACTAAAAAGCCTTACATCCAAAGACTCTAAGATGTGCACATGCGAAGGTTTGCCATACCATACCTCCTTTGCAACCTAATAGCCAATAGCAATATATGGGGGATCTATTTATCAAATGTACAACAATAGTAACTACCTCAATCCAAAAGTGTTGCACCAAGCCTACCTAACTAACCATACTTTTGAATCTTTCCTGAATGGTCTTGTTCATGTACATGGCAACACCATTCTAGGGTGAGGTATATGGGGTGGTTAATTGATGCTTAATACCCATCTCATCACAAAACTGCTCAAATGCTTTAAAAGCATATTCGCCCCCATTGTCAAACCTTACACATTTCATCCTATATCCAAATTGATTCTCAACAAGAGCAAGCCAATGCTGAAAGATAGATAAGACATTTGATTTCTGCTTAATAGGGTATGCCCAAATCTTATGCAAATAATCATCAATGAGTAACAAAGTACTTTGTGCCACCCAATGATTGATAGGGCATGGAATCATATATATGAGAATGCACAATAGTGAAAGGCTCATCCATGCACATAATTCCATACTTCTTATGAGAATTGTGTGTCTACCTACCATAAAGACAATGGTCATGAGAATCAAGGCATTTGTAATTAAGAGATGGAAGATACTGCAAATGAGTAAATATCTTTATTCCCTTTAAGGACATGTACCCTAGGCAACTATACCATAATGATACATATGGTATATCAACTACATCCAAAAAATGTTCAAGGGATCTAGATACAAATAAAGGATAGAGGCTACCAACCTTGGCAGCTCAAGCAAAAACAAGATTCCACAAATAACCTTCCATGTAGAATCACTAAAGGATACATAATCGACTGAATCATCCAATGCCAATAATATCTAATGCTGTCATTTTCTAGTCTCATAGAGCCTGTCGTGCTCTACAATAGGACTGAAACTAATCTATATAGGATAATATGAAAGAAAGCCCCAAAATCAAGCAACCAATACTAAGAATATGTAGACAAAGCATCGGTCAACTGAGAAGCATCAAGAGAGGAAGTTGCTAAGATGTAATCATCATTTAACTCAAGCTGCACGACATTTATCTTTTCAATATTTACATTGGACCTACTAGGGATAATGCTACAATCATCATACTTTTCTTCCACTTTGCCCTCATCTTTTTCTTTGTGCTAGTGATCGCACATCTTATACCATTGTAGCTAAATATGACCCTACTTCCCACAATAATGACATGTCAGAGAGGCCTTATGACCATGGGACTTACTATGAGACTGCCTGCAAGACTAAGACCTTTGTGAGTCTCTCCCATGGTAGTTATTATCGCTCTTACCATCATGTATGCCCCTACTAATAGTCAATGCATGAGAAGCATGGACTATATCTACATTCTTTCTGTGTATCTCCTTTGTGAGGAAAACACCCTCAATATCAGTTCCAATCCATCCTTAGGCATATCAATACACATTGCAATATAGAACAAGGGAGGTAGATTCTCCTTGAACTCAATGCCCAATGACGTCAACTAGCTAAAATTGAATGAAATACATTCAAATGTATAGACACACTAGTCCCTTTCTTCATGTAAAGGTCCATGAGTTGTTTCAACCAATACATCTATGATGCTAGACTTTGCTTGCCATAAACATTGCACATATTTTCCCATAACTACCATGCATTATCCTTAGGTATCATATTGAAATAAACATGTTTAGACAATAACAATATAAAGGTGAATTTACATAGCTCATCCAACTCATCCCAATCATCCTAATCAACAAGCTTGTCAATATTGAAAATAGCACTATCATTTGAAGAACCAACCATAGTGACAGTATAGCAATGAAAAATCCAAGAGAATGGGCTTTTGTAATTGACTATAAATCTGTCCCAAAACTCAACTAAACCAAGGGGGTAAAATAAGAGGGAGTATCAAACTAGAGAGCTATCCACAAACTGCAAGCAATAGAATACCAAGGTCTAATGCCTTCTCTCCAAGACAATGTTGAAAATTGTAATTACAACACTACTATAATAAATGTAGTAATATGGCCAAGACCACTGTGGGTAATAATAATAAAAATAACAAGCTTCCACTACCAAGAATATTTGGATAACAACCAGGATATATAAGAGCAATTAGCAATGAATAGGTATGCATCTAGCAGTAAAGTCTATCATAAACTCAAGGGAGTTAGTAATTACCAATACATAGGCATAGATATTGTGTATGTAAGGGATCTCAAGATCAAGTGCAAAGATCCGTCGAATACACAACTAGCTTAGCAAAGAGTAATGAAGCTCAATACAAAACCAAGAATCATGTATATGTTACTAAATCCTACTAACAGATGTAAATGCTCATTTCTAAAGCATATAAATCAAATCATCCCATTAGTAGGTGTAACTGCTTCCAAGAGTATCCAAGAGAGCATATACATAAGGCAAGAGTCCCACTATCTTAGTAAACCAAGCTCAATTGCATAGAAGATCCAAAGCTCTAATCCAAAATATCTAAGTAAATACAAATACCTCAAAATCACATCCACTAAAGCGTATCCAAAGTGTGAAAGAGCAATGTAAGGCTTAGTACATCAAGTACATGACATCTGGCTACCCAAAGACTTTAGCTAATACATCCAAGAGCATAAAACCCAATGAGTTGTCAAACTCATAAAATGACAATCGAAGAAGTAACTAAAGAAATTAGCCAAAGCTTTAAGACATCAAATGTAACTCAAATCCAAGTCCCAAAACATTCCATAATCATATTTGGATCCAAGTATCAATGATAGACATCAATACATGCAAGTAGCATACCCAAATAGCATCAAGCCTCAATAGCCATAACCTTCCTAGTTAACAAGCTTGCTACCCAAACAATGTACAACAATAAAAAACTGCATAAACTAAGCTACTTAAACTCAAAACAATCCAATAGCACTTCAATATATCACCATAATATCCTCCAAGCATCAATGTACCAAATGGTCATCAATAGAGGCATAGAAGAGGTTTGTGAGCTCCAAATAATGTCCAAGTGTGTGCAGGATACTAATTCTAGGAAGATGTTAAAGCCTTTGCCAAGTGTCAGAGAGGAGCGAAGAGTGATTGACTAAGTGCTATAGGTCAAGAAGAGGGCTTGAAATTCAAGGGCAATCATGTTGAGCACTTTACTAGTTCTACTGGTCATGTTTCCTACTACTAACCTCTAAGAAATTATAAATAGGGTCTCTTGAAACCCTAAAAGTAAGCGTCAACACATGGGAGCAAGCCGAAAAAAAGCAAGAGTGCAATGCATACCTCAAGAAGAAGAGGGCTGAGCTACTATGAAACCTTCAAGATGAAACTTTTGTCACGAGTTGAAGTAATGATAAAACTCGTTGAATGATTGGTTCTAATACTAATTGAAGTGAGAAGCCAGAGTGGAAGCACGAGCAAGTGAAAGCAAGAGAAATGCAAGCTATAGAGGATGGAACAAGAGAGAGACACACACAAGATGTGGAAACCCTAGTAGTCATAATGTGTGACTACCTTCCCTTATTCAATAGTCAGTTAAAGAACAAAGAATAAAGTGATAGTGATGGGTGCCCACCACCTACAATGTACAGGTGTGCGGTCACGATATGTGAAGTAAATACAAGGTACCATAGGCATAGGTGCCTTTACCCCCAACACAAGTCACCATGGGTGAACCAAATGAAAATGGATAACCACTAATGGATCTTCTATATAAGACTTTAGGCGCAGTCATTATTTGTGTATCCAAACAACATAAGATTGATCCCTTTCTCAAATAACAACCCATAGCTAACTGTCTTCTTGGCATACCTCAACAATCTCCTCGCTGCATCTAAGTGACACTTGCATCGCCTTTACATGAATTGGCTTATCACTCCAACTAAATAGCTCAAGTTTTATCTTGTTATGGTTAAATAGATCAAGCTATCAACCATCTCCTTGAACATGGTAATATCCTCAGTCCAATGGTGTATCAACTGACTTGCATGCAATCATCCCATACAGTTCCAACATTTCCAATGAATATTTCCTTTGTACCAACCAAATTCCATGTGATGTTTCAATTACTTCAATGCCCAAAAAATACCTCAACAATCCAAGATCTTTGATGTCAAACTCCTTGTGCAGACCATGATTCACTTTAGTAATCTCTCTTTCAAGAGTACCTATTATGATAAGACCATCAACATAAATGACAATCACCACCATTCCATCCTCCCTATGTCTAACATGGAGTGAGTAATTGGCTATGTTTTGCCGAAATCCCATACTACATAAACATGCCTAATCCTTTCACACCAAGCTCTAAAAACTTGCTTCAACAACCCATATAGTGCCTTTCTTAACTTGCATACATAATGTAGATACTTAGGGTGCACACACCCTTTTAGCTATTCCATATATACTTCCTCTTCCAAGGTTCTATTCAAGAAAGCATTCTTGACATCCATGTGATATAAATTCTAACCATAAATCAAAGCCATAATCTAGCTATAGTCATCTTTGCAACTAGACTAAATGTCTCCTCATAGTCCAATCCATATGTTTGTGCATAGCCCTTTGTAACCAATCTTGCTTTGTATTTTTCTAATGAACCATTTTGCATTTGACCTTATATACCCACTTGCAAAAAATTTCTTTCTTACCATAAGGTAGCTCTACTAGATCCAACTCTTTTTCTTAGTTAAGACATCCATTCCTCGTCCATGGCTTCCTTTCAATCTTTGCTAGAGATGTCTTCAATATGCTAATTTCTTTAAGTATTGTTTGCTGCAATTTTCTTCACATAACCAACATTATCGCTGCTCTCATAAGCATCCATCTCAACTATAGCTTGAAGTCTATACCATGACTCATATTTGTTGAAACTTACATCCCTACTTATGTAGACCTCTCTAATGACACATTCATAACCCTTTTTCTCATATAGATAGCTAAGGAAATTACATTTAATAGCCTTTGGCTCCATTTTTCTCAAATCATCAAAAACATGAACATAGCATACCTTGAAATATGCAATGGTAGGTGTTCTTTCATACATCTTCTCATATAATGACATGTGATGAGTCGATGTTGTAGGAGTCCTATTCATAATATGAATTGTAGTATATACAACATCAATCCAATAAGTCAAAGGTATGTGCATTTGGTTTACCATAGCTCTTGCCACTTCAACAATGATCCTATTCTTTATTTCTGCAATACCATTCTACTAAGGTGTATATCTACATGTAACATGTCTCTTAATCCCATAGTCTCTCAAGTAGTCACAAAACTCATTTGGCATGTATTCACCTCCATTATCCAATCTCAAGAACTTTATGTAACTTCCAATCTACTTTTCTATCATAGCTTTGAATTCCAAAAACTTCACAAAATCCTCACTTTTATGTTGTAAGAAATAGACCCATGTCGTCCTGCTAAAATCATCAATGAATACGATGATGTAAAACCTACATCTCTCCCACTCAAAGACATATTTTGACATGGGTTCCATATTTCCTAATGTACTATTTTCAAAGAATAAGTGCTAATTCTCTCTCTCTTTAAAAATGGGAATCTGGACTGCTTGCCAAACTAACATGCCTCACATACATTATCATAGTTTGCATAGCCAAAGTACTGAAGATCACAAATAGCCTTTTTAGATTGCATTTGTCTCAACCTTTGCAAGTTTGCATGCCCAATTCTTCTATTTCATAACTCAACATCCTTATCTTGTCCATGTCCAACATCCATGTAAATAGAACTTTGTATGATAAGAGTACCTACATCCAATGCAAACAACTTGCATTTCTTTTGGCCACGTACAATCAATCCACCAAGTTTGCCATTTCTAAAATCCTCAATGAAGCAACCATATTTACTAAACCTTATTTGTAGCCTTCAATCACCCATTTGTCCAACAAAAGCCAAATTCTTCATGATCATAGCACATACAAAAAATTCCCAAGTTTATTCTCTATCTCATCTTTGGTTACCAACGGAACACTACCAATGTGAGTGATCTTATGCAATATATCATCTCCTGTAGCAACATACTCCTCACTTTGCATTTCTACTAGGGGGATGTGACATGCTACCAAGTACATGCTCCATAGCAAAAAGATAACATCTCGATAATGAACCATCTCTAGAGATATAACCTGTGCATCCATTACCACCTGCATAATGATCATAGTGAGTCTTTCCATGACATCTAGACATAGCATTCTCTATATGGTAGAATTCCTTCACAAAATTGCTAAACTATCCACAATAATGGCAAGCACTATCTTTATGGGAACTATACCATCCTCTACATCTAGAAAAGGATCTCCCCCTGTCTCTAGGCACAAAGTCTCCATGACCAAAAGAGCTACCACCATGAGAAAAGTTGTCTCCACAACTATGTGAAGATCCTCTAGCTCTTGATGAATTGCATGACCTCTCTAATGGTAGAATATGTTGTCTTGACTAGCATTTTTCCCACTACTAGATGCTTTAATATCCAATGTTATTTCTTCAGTAAAAGCAACAAGGCAATCAACTTCTCAAAGTTAGGCATAGAATTGCTTCTCACATAAGTAGAAGTGTCAAGGGACTTGTACTTAGAGCCAAGTCCATTCAAGGTAATAAAGACTAAGTTATCATCCACATGTGAATCCACATGTGCATTATTGAAGCAAGGTCCTCTGCAATCTGCTTTATCTCTACAACATAGTCACTAACGCTTCGATTCCCATACCATGCACCATGCAATCTTTGCTTTAATTGTATCTTCCTTACCTTTGTATAAGTGACATACATTTTCTCAATGATCTCCTATGCCTCTTTATATGTGCTAGTTTTCTCAATGTGTGGGATCAGGGTCTCTGAAATTCATATGGAAATCCAATGCAAAACCTCCCTATTTTGACCTATCCAATCTTTATATGCCTTCTTTTTTTCCATGGGCTCTTCAAGGAGCTTAGGACATGCGTCCTCACTTGTTATGAGGTCCCATAGGCCTCTTTCCTCCATCAAAAAATTGTCCATGTGATACAACCACACACACTATAGTTATCTTTTGCTAACTTGTCACAATAACAAAATTGTACATTATTTGTGCCATTTTTGACATTATGACTACTACAATTTCAAAAAACCTAGCAATATGTAGTCTACCAAACCACTATTCAAGCACATGATATGGATGTCATTCATGTATCCAACTTATTTCAAATATATTCATACATCATCTCCACATTCATACATTTACTTTCTAGCAAGAAACACTAAAATTGGACTTGAAATGGTGTTCTTGTGGCTCATTGAGCATCAAAATACAAGTCAAAAAACAACAATTTCCCTTCTGTTTTTCTACAATTTTTTGCACACTGAATGAAGTCCATTCAAACCATAGTAATTTTTCAGAATTTTTCTATTAATGTTTTTCCTCCAAATTAGAACCTGAAAGTGTTGAGGACCTTCAGCATAAAACAAACAATTATTAACCAAAATTGAAAGAAACATAAATTCAACACAAGAGAAAAGAAAATAGAGAAAACATGCACGACACAAGATTGGGTACAATCTCCCCCTATGCATTGGTGAGCACCTATCCCATGCATGTATTTATAATATTAGGTGCTCAACCATGCATGGAGGAAGATTGTACCCAATCTTATGTTGTGCATATTTTCTCTATTTTCTCTTCTCGTATTCAATTCGTGTTTCTTTCAATATTGATTAATGATTATTTGTTTTATGGTGAAAGTCCTCAATAGAAAGTTTGCATAGAAACCAGCCTTTTTTATCTTCAAAATAACTAGTTATTTATTCTACAATGTCAACACAAATTTGTGAACCATTAGGCAAGTGTGAAACCAACTTCTAAAATATCAAGGTCAAGAAGATTCAATATGAGCATACCCAAAAAACTAGTTCACACCAATGCTAGTGTGAAAAGGGATTAATTAGCCTAAGCCTTAAGAAAAGAAGCTTAATCTAATCATTTCCTAGAGCATGGCTTGCCACCACCAAAAAAATCAACACAAGCCTACGACATGTCTCGAATGGTGCCAAAATGCTCCAACAATGCTTGCAAGTCCTCTAAAATGAGAACTAGAGCTCCAAGCTCTTATACAACATCATGATCTTCAAAAAACCTCTTCTCTCTATGTTGGACATAAACCCTCTTCTTCTCAAACAAGCAGATCCTATGCTCAATTCATAATCTCCCTCTATGCTTCCGAGCTCAAGCAAGCCTCCCCATTTAGCAAGCCGTGAGCTTTAGCATCTCTCTCTCTCTCTCTCTCTCTCTCTCTCTCTCTCTCTCTCTCTCTCTCTCTCTCTCTCTCATATCAACTAAAAGGAGTCAATTTAGATGCACAACAAAAGGGAGATGGTGTAGGATATGGAGGCTCAATCCATCTTCTTCTTTATACTTCTCATGCATAGAATGAGTATATCTCAAAGTGGATAGTTCCTTTGACTTTAGGGCACTTATACATAGCATCTTTTTCATTATTTACAAGCATAATATATGACTTAACCAATGACTTATTTCTCAACTTGAGACATCAAATTACAAAAGTATTGACTAGTCGTATTGTGGATATTGACCTTTAAACTCTTAATTAAGGGTAATTGATAACTTAAAAGCCTTCATGCTAATTTATGCACATTGAGGAAAAGATAAATTTTTTCTTAAATTATATTTTTTATTATTTTTGAATTACCCTGGGGATCATTCACTTGTTGCATGCACGAGATTTTAGCAATTTCAAAGATACCTAGAAGGAAAGAGTGTGCTTAAAGTAGCCTTTACGCACTTGTCTAATATTAACCAATTTTTTGTGGTTATTCTCATATTGCATACCCATGAGCCAGTCCAAACGCATCTAAGACATATCGGATCTACTGATGGAGTACAAGTGAGCAACAAAGGTACTCGCAAACTCCTCCATGAGTTTAAGACCAAGATCTAGCATTAAGAGCATATGTTTCAAGTTGAAGACCTTTGAGAATAGCTCAGAGATCTCATCACACTAACTAGCAAACCATGTGACATGGATCCACTCATCAAAATATGCACAAGCATAAAATGCTAGTATCCATTCACATAACTAATAGGAGAGTTCAAACAACTATTTTGTTCTAGCAACTTGGATAGCCATTACGTAATTTATTATGTCTATTTCAATGTCTTTCAACTAGTTGTGTATGAAGATAAGTCTCTAAGATGATGCACATGGAAGCATATCAAGGCAAGGATACTACATAAGGAACCTATAGGGAATATTAGGTTTCCATGGGTTATAATTCTCCATAGCTAGTTTTCAAAATTATAAACTAAGTTAGGTTTACATTCTTTGAGCTAGTGCTTGACTTCAAAGAGCTTAGTATATCTATTGGAATTTTTGTGCTATATATGTGTAAATCCTCGATACTACACAATGGACATTCCATGCTATTAAGATCTCATATATGCATACACTCATAGGTTCCATGTTTTCAACCACCCTAATCTTATCAATCGCTCCAACACAAATACAAATTTACCAAAATCGAGAGATGAGAGAAATGAGTTTATTACTCAATTTTCAAATCAAACTAAGTTAGTGGGAGGGGAGAAAACAAACTTGAAAAATGCTTAAAGGGAAAGAGGGTTTTCTTTTTGGTGGGTAGGTGGTGGTGGTGGTGTGTGTGTGTGTGTGTGTGTGGGGGGGGGGGGGGGGGGGGGGGGGGATTATGAACCTTCACGGGACTTCAAGTCATAACTTGTCATGAGGCACAAAAAGGCACAGTGAAATTGCACACAATATATATCAATAAGGAATCTTTGTATTCATGATAACGAAAGATACAACATTGAGGCACATCTCAGGACTACACCCTCATGACGCCGCACATGTGAGGCTTCACCATTGAGTATAGGGAATCACACGTAGAGTGGAAACCAAGCTGAGCTCAGCGTCACTATTACTCCCTATATAGGTGTTTCTAGCTCCAATGCCATGGTACAAAGCCCATACCCTTATACTCACCCCCACTTAATGAATTGTTGTCCTCAATAATCTAAGGGTGATTTCTTGACTCATTCCAGAGTCTTAACACAGCTTATGCTATCAAGCTTGTCAGTGTCTACTAGTCTAGGACTCACTCATTAGCGCGGTCTTAACGTAGCATTTTCTATCAAGCCGGTTATTAGTGTCTGCCACACTACGACTTGGGGGTCTTAACACAGCTTATCCTATCAAGCTGGCCAGGTCTACCCATTTAGACTTAGTTATTTTCATTCTTTTTCATTCAAGTCCACCCTCAACTCAATTACATTTGAGGAGTGGATGCTTCATAGTCCTAACTTGAGGTGGCTTGGCACTTATGGCTTTGCATGCCAAGATTTGTAGGCACAATCCCAAGTTGTCACGCTGTTGGGGTCAAGGCGTGGTGGTGTGGTTGTTGCCATGTTGTGCCATGCCTTAAGGGAGGCAGTCCATTGATTGCTCCTTGCACCATTCCTCCCTTTCTATGTGTTGTCACCTTGAGCCTTGGGGATTTGTGTCTCTTGGTTCATTTGCCAAGACACCTTGCCCTCATCACCAAGTCAAGAACTTGGGATGTTTTCCTTGGCCTCCTTGCCAGATCTTTCTTGCTTGCTTTGAACGTAAACAAGTCAGTTGGTTTAGTTTGCCTTCTCAAATGGAAGGTGCAGTCTTGGTGCATGGCACCTCTTTGGCTCTTCTTAGCCTCATTTGGAGTTGAGGTTCTTGGCGGGGAATGGACTAAGCCATCACACTTAGACCAGATTTTGTTTTGTGGAAGTACAGGTATCATTGAAGCTCTTGGGGTGACGGCCATATGTGTGGTACTTGGTGTGTCACGGATCCATAGGATTGGAATGCCAACTCCTTGGATTGCTTGTGGTCTAAATGCTAAGATCTCAATCCTTATGAGCATTGAGTATGGTCCCAATGGGTTCCATAGTCCAAAGACATTCACCTGAAAAGTGAGTTGGAGAGTTCTCCAAGGCTTAACTAGCAAGGTTTGCTTCAATGGCACTAAGTTACCTTGATTGGACCATATTGGGAGCATTCCCTCATGCTCTCCCTTCTTTGAGATTTTGTCCTCTGACTCGTTCTATCCAAGCTCATAAGGGTTTGCCTCATCAAGCTCAAAGGCTTAGCCAATGACTCCATTTTTGAAGTGCACTTGGTTCCTACTTTGATCTGAGTTGGCTAGGATGGGATGTGGCCTTGGATCACAAGCTTGGTTTGCTTCGTCCTTAGCCACGAGTTGAGCTTTGGGGGGTTTTGGAGGCATCTTCATTCTCATCTCTCATATTGGCTCTAGCGGCCTGCCTTCATTTCTTGGCATTTGGTTTTGCTTTCTTCTTCGTCTCATTCTCATTCTCTTCCTTCTCTATCTTTTGCTCTTCTTCTTCCTTCTTGTCTTCTATCTTTTCTTCTTTGGTCTTCCTACCTTGATCTATCTTTTCTTGCTCTCCTTGCTCTAGCCTATCTTTTTTCATTGGCTTCCTAGCTCTCCATACTTGTTCTTTCAACTTGCTTTTTTCATCTTTTTTTTCTTAATCAATCTTTTTCTTAACTTTCTTCTTCTTGTTTTCTTCTATCATGGTCAAGCTTTTCTTTCTCTTCTAGCTTCTTGCTAGCTAACTCTACTTGATCTTCTATCTCTTTTCTTCTATTTTCTTGTCTCATCTTTTCCTTGATCTTCTCTATGGCTCGAGCTAACAAATATTTTCTTCTTCTTTCCTATCATCTTCTTCTATATCATCCCATATCTACATGATTCTCTCCTTCAACCCTTGTCCTAGACTATCATCATTGAACTATGAGGGTTTGGTTGGTTGTTGGGGTTAGGGTTGTCGAGGTCAAGGTGTTCCAAGATCTAGGCTGGGCTCCTCCTCCCCCTTTTCTTCTTTCTTCTCTTCTGGTTCCTCTCTTCTTTCTTTTCCTTCACCTATATCATCATCTAAAATAGAAGTGTTGGCTCCATGTAGCGGATGCCCTACCCCATGTGCTTTCGCCCTTCCATTCTCATCTTCTAATTCTATCTCTTCATCTTTTTCTTCATCAAAGGCATCCCATGTCTCACAAGAGGATGCCAACCTGGCCTCACCCTCAATCTCAATAGGTGGAGGTGTTCCAAGATCAAGATCGAGCTCATCCTCCCCCTTCTCTTCTTCTGAAACTGGTTCTTCTTTCAACTGGGCCATAACATGTGGATGCAATGGTTCATCCCTTTGACATGTCCACCTTGCTTCATCTTCTTTTCTGTATCCTAACTAAATCATAATATTTTCTACCTTTGAACAGACATCCACTTTCCATCCTTCTACTTTTACATAATATTTCATCATTTCTTCTTCTCCTTGAATACCTTCGGGGGGCATTCTTCAGGATAGGGGTAGTCGGTGTAGAGATATTCTCCTTCTGGGTGGTAGTCAATGGAAACATCTTTAGGGTAGTCGTATCCATCTCCTTCAAGAGTCAATTTGTTATAGAGGTATTGGTCTTCAGGGCAACCTTCTTGGTAGTAGTCGGGGTAGTAGCCATTGGCTCCTGCTCGTTGGGAACAAGGTGTTCCAAGATCTGGATTGAGCTCATCCTCCCCTTGGTCTTCATCTTCAACTTCACCTAACCATAGTTCTTCTTTTTCTTTCACCTATTTCCCCTTTTCTTGGCTCCATATTCCTTCTTTGGTTGGCTTCATTCCATTCTTCAACTCTTGGACTCTTTGAGACCGCATCTACTTCAAGTATGGTTCGGCCCTCTCTTTGGCTCCTGCAGCTCCAGAGGCAATCTCCCAATCCCACCTCAGCATGATTTTCTCTTGTAATTCCGTGTCAAGGTCTCGGGCCATCTTCATTTGCCACAATTCGGCTCTCTCTCCCACCATGATCAACTAGTAGTCAACCTCTTCCAAGTCTTCATCCAACTCTTTAGCCTTCTCTTTGAGATTGTGCAACACATCTGCTCTTTGTTGGGTCTTCCTTAGCACTTTGATGGTCTTTTTCATCTACTTGATCAGTTTGAGCTATAGCTCTTTCTTCTTGTATGTGATTTTGAGCCAGTGACATAGCTCCTCTTCCTCTTCAAAGAAAGTGTCCTCCCATAATCTCATCTCTCTCCAAGACATTTTGAATGGTATGCCACACGTCCCTATCAGGCCACGGCTCCCTCTCAAATTTGTTGGCACATCAGGTTCTCTTCCAATTTTTAGCAAGTAACACACTCGGGAGGGCATCATGACATGGGGCATCGCGCCATGTTGTGTCACGTCATGTCATGTCAGGGTCATCACGTCACATTGCGTGATGTCTTATGGTAGGATCTCCTCTGTGTCCATGAGCCTACTATGCTCTGCACTAGAGTTGCTCCGATACCAAGTGTATGGACCTTCACAAGACTTCAAGTCATAACCTGTCATGAGGCACAAAAAGGCACAGCGGAATTGCACACAAGATATATCAATAAGGAATCTTTCTATTCATGATATCAAAAGATACAACATTGAGGCCCATCTCAGGACTACATCTTCGTGATGCCGCAAATGTGAGGGTTCACCACTGAGTATAGGGAATCACACGGAGTGGAAACCAAGCTGAGCTCAAAGTCACTACTACTCCCTATATAGGTGTTTCTAGCTCCAACGCCATGGTATAGCTACAAAGCCCATACCCTTACACTCAAGTATTACGAACCTACACGGGACTTCAAGTCATAACTTGTCATGAGGCACAAAAAGGCACAGCAAAATGGCACATAAGATATATCAATAAGGAATCTTTGTATACATGATATGGAAAGATACAACATTGAGCCACATCTCAGGACTACACCCTCGTGATGCACATGTGAGGGTTCACCACGGCTCCCTCTCAACTTTGTTGGCACATCAGGTTCTCTTCCAATTATTAGCAAGTAACACACCCAGGAGGGCATCACAGCGTGGGGCATCACGCCATGTTGTGTCACGTCATGTCATGTCAGGGTCATCACATCACATTGCGTGATGTGTTATGGTAGGATCTCCTCTGCATCCGTGAGCCTACTCCCCTCTCCAGTTAGTATGCTCTACGCTAGAGTTGCTCCGATACCAAGTGTATGGACCTTCACAGGACTTCAAGTCATAACATGTCATGAGGCACAAAAAGGCACAGCAGAATTGCACACAAGATATATCAATAAGGAATCTTTCTATTCATGATATCAAAAGATACGACATTGAGGCACATCTCAGGACTACACCTTCATGATGCCGCACATGTGAGGGTTCACCACTGAGTATAGGGAATCACAAGGAGTGGAAACCAAGATGACCTCAAAGTCACTACTACTCCCTATATAGGTGTTTCTAGCTCCAACGCCATGGTATAGCTACAAAGCCCATACCCTTACACTCAAGTGTTACGAACCTACATGGGACTTCAAGTCATAACCTGTCATGAGACACAAAAAGGCACAGCAAAATGGCACACAAGATATATCAATAAGGAATCTTTGTATTCATGATATTAAAAGATACAACATTGAGCCACATCTCAGGACTACACCCTCGTGATGCACATGTGAGGGTTCACCACTAAGTTTAGGGAATCACGCGTAGTAGAGTGGAAACCAAGTTGAGCTCGGAGTCACTACTACTCCCTATATAAGTGTTTGTGGCTCCAATGCCATGGTATAGCTACAAAGCCCATACCCTACGGGGTTGGGGGGGGGGGGGAGGGGCACACATTCTATTAAAATAAAGCAAGGTGCAAAAATATCTACTTCAAAAATATGTTATTTTATACTAGAAAAATAAATGATTATATAAAGTTGTCACATTAGCATGCTTGCACTTCATTAAACACGTGTGCTTAGAAAAATTAAATTGCAACAATAAATATATTAAATGTGGCACATTTTACACTAGTGCTGACCATGTTTCAATAATACGTATGAATGTTATTATTAATGAGATATATGCCAATTAGTAAGTAGAAGTACCTAAGAAGCCCTCCCAAGTCAAGCTTATTAAAATTATGTTTATGGTATAAAATAATAATAATAACTAGTCTAATGGATAGTCACTTAACAATCAAGCGCACTTGAGTGATCACACTGCCAAGATGGATGACCTCCTGGGAAGTTTTCTTAACAAGTGAGCAATGGCTTCTCACAAGCAACCAATAGTGCTAGCAAAGACTTCATAGCCCATTGCCAAGTATAGCAAGCCCAAGATGCTAAGGTTTATGCCTTGGTCACACTGTAGCCTTTTTCTCATGAGGGCCAAGATGTATTCCCCTTTCTAGTGGAGTGCTAGTTCCATGGTCGTGAGCCTTGAAGGGATGCCACGATCCAAGTGGATAGTAACTTGGCAATTAAGTGCACTTGAGTGATGATACTACCAGGATGGGTGATCTTTCAAGAAGCTTTTTTAAAAGTGAGCAGTGGCTTCTCTCGTGCAACCAACAATGCCACAAGAAGGCCTTCGTAGCCCATTGTTAAGTATTCTATTAATGCTCAAAGGATATATAGATACAAAGATACAACATTTTCCTCTCATGCGCACGTACACAATATAACAAATGTGTCATATCTATATAATGAGTACATGACATAAACAATTTCATCACATCTACATAATGGACAACTTACAACTCATCACACAATTTCAAAAAGTCCTAAATTGATAGCATCTGGGGATATATGTGTCACCCTCTCCCTTTGTAACCTCTTATAAACCTTCAATAGCTTCTCATGTTATCAATGTGTTCATGTAGCTCTTGAAATCATAACTCTACCTAAATGTTATTGTATATACTGACACAAATATATACTTGGATGGTAGTATCTCTTTCAATGTGCTATTTAAATTAAATAAAGTACCTTGCTTATATCCTTGTATTTGCTCGTAATACACATAATGGAAGGAGTAGCATCACTATAACAATCAATAATTAGCAATTAGCAACCATTAAATGTCGCAATAAAGGGACACTATTGTCCAAACTCCTTTCCAACCTCACCAATATATATATATATATATATATATATATATATATATATATATATCAAAAAGTCATTGCACATTGAGCTTCAAGGGAATCCAACCCCAACCCCAAATAAATCACAAGAAGACTTACAAGCACAAGAGAGAGTTGTTATGTTGGGTACAACAAGGACAATAGGGTAGTAGGCACTTTGACTCATTGCTAAGGGCTTGGATGTGTTTTTGCACGTGCACATGTGCGTGCATGTGCTTGTCCTAGTGCAAGCTTCTTGCTATTAATATCCTCCCAATTCCAATGGGCAACCTCGTCTGGCAAACATCCTCTACGGAAAAAGATGGCAACCACACATCACTCCAAGCTGGACAATGCCATAGCTAGGAAGCTCCTTCGAGTCATCGATGGTAGCACGAAGCACCCATAGGCTAATGAACGAGAGAGAGAGAGAGAGAGAGAGAGAGAGAGAGAGAGAGAGAGAGAGAGATGCATATTAACCCTCCATCCCACACCCACAAACACACAAAGTTGTATCAACATCCTTTTAGATGCCTTAAAAGGCATGTAAGAAAGATGCAATTTTCTTTTAGAATAAATAGTGTTAACCTTCTTAACGTGACTTCTTTCTTACTATGATTTCTTTCTATATAGCCAACTTGCTCAAGTCCCCCCTTGCATGTGCGCTAGACACTTTATTTTTTGGGGAGAGATTGTGTGTGTGAGTGAGAGCGAGAGACTCACCTTATTCTAATTTAAGTATCAAATTGAAGGACGATATTTTAAGAAGTGTTTTTCTTTTCATGTTTGGAAGTGCATGGTTTATTGCCATTTAGTGGAGAGGCTTGGTATTTCTTTCAATTCAATAGTATAGAATAGCAAGCATAATAGGTGCAAGTTTACACGAGGCTTAGTACTTTTCCACCCATGGGAGTGTGTGTGTGTGTGTGTGTGTGTGTGTGTGTGTGTGTGTGGCTTTGGTCTTTTTCCAAATCTAATTATCGAACCAAAGGATAAGATTTCCATAAAGCAGGTTTTTTCTGTGTTTGAAAGTACAAGAGTTTATTGCCAGATGTGAGAGACGCTTAGTATTTCTTTCAATTATATAGTATAGAATTTGATATTTCTTTCAATTCTGTGGTATAGAAAGTAAAATAGATATAAGCTTACATGTACCATTGGCCCAACATATCTTTGTTATCACTTGGCACTAAACATTTCTTTACCAGCATGTTAAATTATTCCCAATTA
This sequence comes from Lygodium microphyllum, assembly GCF_053477565.2. NCBI lineage: Eukaryota > Viridiplantae > Streptophyta > Polypodiopsida > Schizaeales > Lygodiaceae > Lygodium > Lygodium microphyllum. The sequence continues at coordinate 80,596,797 of NC_141156.1, forward strand.
TAGTAATAATAATAATACATTTCTAGTTAGGTCCGTCTTGCATCTACATTATAAATCCATTTTAACCATCGGCACACCACCTCGTTACTATGGTTGTGATGTTACTACCAAGATGGAGAGGAAACAAAAGAATATACTTATCATTGATTTATAATGTTATTCTTGACCTCATGGATAAAGAAGAAACAGAAGGATATACTTATCATTGATTTATAATGTTATTCTTGACCTCATGGATAAAGGAGAAGAAACAGAAGAATATATTTATCATTGATATATAATGTTATTCTTGACCTCATGGATAAAGGAGAAGAAACAGAAGAATATACTTATCATTGATTTATAATGTAATTCTTGACCTCATGATCTCTCTCTCTTATACATTGAAAGCTATAATTCCACATTTCTCTTATGATCATGAATGTCCATTTGGAATGTAACCCTCGAGTGCAAGTTGGAAGTCATAACTAAATTCATGACCAAAATCATACCAAATAGAAAGGAAAAATGGTTGCATCCATCTATTAGTCAACACCGACTGGCAAGACATTTTCGCATGTTCTCTGAAGGTCAAGATTCTTTAGATGAATGCTCCAGTCACTAGCTGGCAGAAAACTCTTAAGAGTGTGCTCTTGGTCCTCTAGGTCTAGAATGTACATTTCGAATGGAACCCTTGAGTGCAGATAGAAGTCTACCTAAATTCATGACTAGAATAATGCATCACAAAAAAACTTAACAGAAATATTAACTTAAATAACTTAGTGCACTCATTATTGTAGCAGTAGAATTATCAAAATACCCTAGAGAAAAGCAGTCCTCATTATCATAATCAACCTTCACAGCAGCTACAGATACTGATCCACGGACCACAACTCCACAATCACTTCCTAATTGCAACATCTTATATCTACAGACCAATAAGCTTGGAGCCAGAATGCAATACCCTCCCCAATGATCAAATTCAATGATGTACCCTCCCCAATGCTCAAATTCAATGATGGGAATCACAAGTCTACAATCACTTGCTATTTGCAACATTTTACAACTACAGACCAACATGCCTCAAACCATGATGCAATCACAATTTTTAACTGTTACAGCCTCAACAACAGCCTGTCAAGGTTCACAGATTCGGCCACACAACAATTCCCTGTTGAAAGGGAAATTTCAGCACATTGCAATAGAAAATAAAACAGGACCGGCCAGAATACCAGAATACCATTCCTAGCCATATTGCTGCTGCCTTCAATCATATCTATTGCATAAGTTTCAGCTGAAATAGAGAATCTACTAGAGATCAATTTCTTCATTCAAGAAGCAGTTGAAAATAAACCAGAGAAAATAATTAAGCTGATACAATTAAATCGTTTGAAGCAGAGGCTACAGCCACGAATTATAACCCACTGACATTCACAACCTTCCACCAACAACTTTCTGGAGTCAGAACTTTAAATTCATCGAAAGAGGCATATCATTAGTTGCAAGTGCAAGGACTCCACTCAATTGAAAAAACTGACTCCCTCAAGGAGGCAAGCCTTAGTGCCGTTGCACAAGTAATAATCAGTCGCAAATACTAAAAACCACACCTACACAGACTGCTATCCATTGGAACTTGATCAACCAATTCTGGCATATACAAACAGGTCTAGGCTGCCAGAGCAGCTTCTTCCTTTCCTACAGTAGGTTTGGGAGCAAATTCTTCTTCCTCTTTTGGAGTGTGAATAGTTACATTGTCAGGCAAAGGAATAGCAGGCCCTTGTTTGCCTTTCGGATCCCAATCCAACATAATCTTAACCTTGATACCCAGCACTCCCTGCAGAAATGAAAGTAAGACTACCACAGAATGTAACAAAGATGCAGAGCAACACCACAAAAAAGAATGAAAACAGACCTGTCGAAGTAAAACATGGCGAACTGCAGAATCAATGTAGAGATTAACTGGGTGACCAGATGCAATCATGTACCCATCCTTAAACTTCATGGACTTAGCTCTCTGAGCTCTGAGTTTGCCACTGACAATGACCTGCACGATTGAGTAATGTTAGAAGGGTACAATTGATCTCTATGAGTCAAAGTTGATGCAGGAAAATCAACATACCTCGCAGCCCTTAGCACCACTTTCCATAATGAATCTCAAAACTCCATAGCAGGCCCTAATGTATTCATACAAGTAAAAATGAGTATGCAATAACCTAACTGGAAAGTGGAGATTAATCAATTAATCTATGAGACTTATGTTCCAAGAGTACCTTCGAACGGCAAGACCACCCAAAAGCTTGTACCGCAAAGACTCCGCTTGGGCAATCGCACAAAGCCCACGGTTGTTGACCTTCTCAGCATAAAGCTCTACAGTTCCTTCAGGGAAATTGAACCTCTTCTGAACTACAGAAGTCAGTTCTCTGATTCTTCGTCCTTTCTCACCTGTATAAACAAAGTGACAATGAACCTACAAATGTTCAGATGGTAGCCCAGCAAAGATACAGATCAAGAAAGAAGGCTTAAGATCATGTATAAGATCACGTATGAATAAACCAAATAGCACAAATTACACTATACACCAAATATGTGCCTTTCTACCACATGGACAAATCACTTAACACCCTCAAATGTCTCCTCCATCAGATAACAAGCTCTTGAGAGCTTTGCTTTTCTAAAAATTCTCATATTCATCCCCAGCTCTTTTAGTCCAAAAAATTGTTAATCCTCCCAACTCCAAGGATTAAACTGCACTTAAGTCCCTCAAATGTTTCCTCCTTCAGAGAACAAGCTCTTGAGAGCTTTGATTTTCTAAAAATTCTCATATTCATCCCCAGCTCTTTTAAGTCCAAAACATTGTTAATCCTCCCAACCCCGAGGATTAAGCTGCACTTAAGTAATATCCATCCCCAGCTCTTTAGTCCAAAAAAGTGCCAATCCTTTTAACTCCAAGGATTAAACTGCACTTATATTATATGCAATAAGTTTGTAAAAGCAGCTCGTCCATGTATTATTGAACCTTCAACCTGAAGACAACACATAATTCACATTGCATACCAACCTATGTTGGAAAAAAACACTTAGCCTTTACCAGCCTGCAAACAATTGTCAGCCTTGCTTAGTAAAACTTCCCACAACTTGAACAATAGTGTCAAGCACATGCAAACTAACCCAAAACAAAGTCGGAAATACAAAAACTCACATTGCACACATCCATGCTGCATTAATTGACCAGTCAATGCGGCAGGTTTAATGTCAAACTTAAGATCCATTCGAAAACTCCATCACTGTCTGCAAGGTTCAATATCCCTCAACTTGAAGAAGGTGATGTAAACTTAATAAACTTAAAACAAAACAATGACTAAACTTTCCCATACTAGAGCCCAGATGACATAACAAGACTTTGCTGCCACGCTCTGTGCCCAGACGACCTAAATCCTCCACTAGCTCACGGTAAAAATTAGGGCATGCAGATGCCTCTCAATAGACTGGATTCTATAGCCACTCGGAACCAGGTATTCAAACGCCCGAGGCTAGATTATGCCGACAATGAACTGTGTTCGCAAGCCTCTCGATATGCTGGATTATAAGGGTCATCAGGCCCCTCTCACTATGGGGGATTGTAACCACCAATGATTTGCCGTTGAGATATCTGCCATTAAGCTTGTGGCTAGCCACTAAAGAATTTAGTATGTACAAATGCCTATCACGAAGTTGTACAATAGCATCCAGGTAGGTAACATCGGTAAGAGAACGAGAGGCGCAAGAAAGGGCAGACTCACCGAGAACATTCTGAGTCCGGGTGGCACGGATGATGATCTCTGTGCGCATGGGAGTGACGCGGACCTCGACGCCCGAGTATCCATCCTCTGCGAGCTCCCTGGTAAGCACCTCGTTCAGCTCGGCGAAGAAAACCCCATCGGCGACGAACTGTCAAGTGCAGGGGAGAAGCCATCAGACACACAGGATGAAAAGATTTCATAGCAAAGCACGGGCGAGGGGATGCAGCAGCGCCGACTGACCTTTCGCTTCTTGCTCATCTGCGTAGCCATGGCCGCGAGTTGGAGGTGCGTCACAGAGATGCAGAAGACACACCCGCGAGCAGGCACGCAATGGGTAAAAGGAAGATACAGGCGTGTTTGCGAGACCTTAATAATGCTGCTGTCTTTCTCGCCCCTACCTCAAAACCCTAACTTTGCAAATCCTTTTGTACGAGAGAAGTTGGACACAGCAATCCTTTTGGGTAGACCATTTGGTTGGACCAAACTTTGGGCTTAACCAAGTTGTGGCTCTTCAATCACTCAGCACGTACGAGTGACAACAATCTCGATCTCCTTATCAATGGCGAGTGAATGGGGCTGCCCAAAAGATGATATGTCGACCTTCCAACCATGTATTACTAACATAGTTGAGGCCACTTATTGATGGCTAATGAAGTGGGCTACCCAAAAGATTGTATAAAACAGCTTCTAAACATGTATCGATGCCAGTAGTTGGGTCTCCTTATCGATGGCCACTTCCTTCGGCTACCGTGCAAAAGATAACATGTCGAACTTATCTTCTCTAGTAAGGATTTGCAATGCTCGGGTTTGGGTATTGAAGTAGCAAACAAATAATCATTGGGACACTTTAACCATTAAGTAGCATGCAATACAAATGACACTAAAAAGTGCACATATTTGTAGCTTGTCACATGATTGTGTCCTTTTCCCCATTGTGTGTAGCAGTTCTACTAGCTCTGTAGGAGGCACACATGCAAAATTTGGGCTAGCATAACCAACTTTGGGCCAATTAATTACTCTACCCAAATAATGTTGCATGTAGCTTCGCTCCTAAGGTTTTGCCAAGCTAGGGTTTGAGAGTTGGCCAAGCAAGACAATATTAAGGCTCTTCACATTCCCATTTACTTATGCCTCCTTTCCATTGTGGCTACGCCTCTACATCATTTCACCCTACATCGTCATGTTAAGCATTTGGATGAACCTAAACTTTATTAGAACTTGAAAAACTATACGGTTTGGGGATCTTGCTAGAAAAAAAATATTACAACTCTTCATGCTCCCATATAGCTTCCTTCTCTTTTTCATCACAAGGAATTCTACCTCATTGTATCCAAATGGTCCTATTGACCTTATACTTCTTGTCTAGTGTTAGGATGAAAGTTGTAACATGAAAACCATGAAGGAAACTAGAAGCTTCCCAATCATGGCTATTGTGGATGTTGGCCAATTATGAAAATGGTTCTTTTTAGTTTTCTTTTGGAACGGGGTGAAGGGGATTCTACATTTTGAAATATTTGATTATGCGAGTCGATAGGCAATATCAATAGGAATTGAGTGGGTTAATTAGTGAAATTTTTGTTTCTAATTCATTATTGTCAAAACACTTTGGAACTATTTATTCTCAAATCTAATATAACTTATCTATCCTAGCCCACAATTTTTACTTCTCTCCTTTAAAGCCAATAGACCAATATATTTGGTGGGTAAAAGGATTGATCATCCTAAAAGCATGTCACTTTTTAGAATTATCCATCAAAGGAAGTCCCTAATGGCTAATGTCCACAATGACTACATAGCCATCTCCTGCTCGACTTCAACACAACCAAGTCTAGTACATGTGTCTACTTGAAATTTTCCCTACATTACAGTTGTCAATTATTGGCTCCTTTGCCCTATCTAGCATATCAAATTTGTCTTGGAGCATCTTTATGAATCCAACACAGTTACAATTGAGGTAACTCTCAAACCTTATGAGTGTGGTACTCGTAATAGAACACAAGACTCGCTAGCCATGGCTTTTGCACTCCCCACATTATGTACCCCAACTATTTATTAGCCACAAATTGGACTTGTCCCTTTCTGCTTTCTTATCGATTGACACCATGCCTTCTAATTTCATTTCCCAATTATTAGCTAGTAGAAAAAGTAGGCCCTTCCCTCTTCTACATTCTTCGGATGGTAAGCATGCATATTCAACTATACAATGTCGATCAGTGACATCATGATTAACTATTTATCATGGGAGCCAAAAAGAGATGAAGTAGGAAGCTTGTACTCTCCCTACAAGTTGCGCTCCTCAACTTTTAAAATGAGGAGGAAGGAAAAGAATGTGGAGAACCATTTATAGACACACACATGCATGCATGGGCTCTCTCTCTCTCTCTCTCTCTCTCTCTCTCTCTCTCTCTCTCTCTCTCTCTCTCTCTCTCTCTCTCTCTCTCTCTCTCTCTCTCTCTCTCTCTCTCTCTCTCTCTCTCTCTCTCTCTCTCTCTCTCTCTCTCTCTCTCTCTCTCTCTCTCTCTCTCTCTCTCTCTCTCTCTCTCTCTCTCTCTCTCTCTCTCTCTCTCTCTCTCTCTCTCTCTCTCATATAAGCAAGAGAAGCTTGTATCCAAAATGAAGAAATTTATTTTAAAAACATACTTACAATCTAATGTTAGTGACTTATATATCCAATTAGCTAGTCTCTATTTATTTATGTTGTTGGCATATAAAACATCACATAATTTAGTTTTTTCCTAAGGCTATGGCTAGGTAGATTGAGATTAGTTAAGAAAATTTTGAAAGTGCCTTTGTCAACTTGTTATGATTTGGCTTAGAGTTTTGTTGCAAATGCTTATTTTAGTTTACTTTGCTTAGCACCTTTGTCTTTGCATTTTTTATTGATTTTCTTTTATTGGTTGCCTAGCAACTCCAACAAACTTTCCATGCTCTTCAACTTGAAATTGCCCCCCTATTGTTGGAGTGCCAATCCCTCGGCACTCAATTGGACTTGGAGGATGTTGGCTCTTTGGGTACATGCAAGAAGTAATTGGGTCAAGATGTAACTAGTCCAATGTTTCATGTTTAATACTAGGCAAGTCAAAGCATTCTATGTACGTCTTGTCCTTTATGTACCCTATACAACATGGGGGATGGAAAAAAGATAGGCCTAGGGTCCTATTATAGAGTTGACGAACAATAAGGATGCAAAGAATCGCTAGCCTGAAGGACCATATGTGTGATCTAATAACAATGCATCTTGTTTCTATTTCTTTTTATTGTTTTCTAAGCATTGACAAGCTACAAGGATACCATACAATGCAGCATTTAGGTGGCATTGACTTGCTAGTACATAGGTAGTCATGGTAGCCATATATAGTTATGGTAGGATAAAAGATGGGGTGTTCATAGAAGGGGTTAAACTTGTGATAAGCATATACTCTAACATTGGATGAAAGTATATCAATGTGAAGAAGAGGCAAAGATGGCATAATAGTCTAGATCAAATTTAAGGTTCAAGTAAAGTGAGGGAACTTTACACTCAATGTGGTGAGAAGTGATGAGAAGGATATCTCTAATTTCAGTGAGGAACTAACCTTAAAAGGCAATAAATGTAATGAAGGATGCAAAGCTAAAGTAGAAAACCCCTAGTCGAAGTGCCAATAATGATTTTCAAGAAGATACATAATGATTACAAAGTTTATTTTATTAATTTAGGCATGGGGAAGGACAATGAGCTCTTCCACCCTTAGTTTAGGATATCTATACTTTCACTTCCATCGCCATCTCTCTCTCTCTCTCTCTCTCTCTCTCTCTCTCTCTCTCTCTCTCTCTATATATATATATATATATATATATATACATATACATATAACAACTCTCCATCTCTTGTGCACTTCTATATGTGTGTGTATGTGTATCCCCATCTCTCATGCACTCACTTTTCTATAGGACTTGGATTCCATTTCTATCAATGAGCATTAGAACAAACATAATCAAAAGATATCTCTCTCTCTTAGAAAGTATGCTTGATATCGCTTTTGTTAATTGTCCAATTATACCACCATACTACAAATCGAGGTAGAGAAAGATTGACAAAGCTTGGATCAATGCAAACCATATGAGTTGTGACAATTTCATTTTTTATAAAATAAAGATTAGTGCTAATTAGTGGTGCGAAGCTTTTTTCCTTCTCGAGTATTTATCCTTGGTTACATTATGGGTGATGCTGTAAAAATTCCACTTCCAAAGATGAGGTGCAAGTTTCCTATGTGAGTATGGCCAGTGTATAAACATGTTTATGTTTTCATCCATTCCAAACACTCAAATATACACATAATACAAGTGCTTGCATGCCCAATGTGCCTTTCCTTTTATAGCACTATCCATAAAATCTCAACAATAACATGTTGGGTTCTTTACATTGTGCACATCATAACACTCTTGAAAGACATTTAAGTTCCATGTCTCTAGTTTAAAAGCCTCATGTTTCAAGGATTTTCACCACTATGTGGTCCTTTATAGGTTGTATCTAGAGGTAATGTTGCATCTATCCTTTTCCCTGTAGCTTGTGAAATGCCTTGTCAATATCTATGTGAGCCTCCATTAACATCTCCTGGTCATGCTACCTTATGTAAAACAAACCCACTACTCCCTAACAAATTGATTTCTTTTGTAGTCAAATTTATGCCATGGGCCATAGCCATACTTGTGGGACTCTGGGTGGGTTGTGTTTAATGGAAGAATAGATGCTTCATGTGTGATCCATGCTAGCATTGCAGAATTGTGTAAACCACATGAATTGACACAGGAACAGATGTTCCAAGTGTGGTCCACCTTCCATTGAGAGAAATACTATGGATATTAGCAATTATACTATTCTAGGCTCTATCCTCTCCCGAAGGCTTTTTGACCTCCAATTTGTTTGGTTGTGACTTCTTAGTCAACTTGGCTTAGTTTGAATGTTTGTTTATATGTAGTTTCTTTTTTTATTGTCTTGTATGGAGCTTTTGCTATGATCTTCTCTTCTCAATCAACTTGGCTCTTAGTTTAGATGTTTGTTTATATCTTATTTTCTTTTTCTTGTCTTGTATGGAGCTTTTTCCATTGTCAATGGTAGTGGTTGTGCGGGTGGCTTGGATAACTAAATCCATCAATTTCCTACATTGTAGCCTTGAGTATGCAATAGGATTTTGGGGACCTATCATGGTTTCCTACTAACTCTTTGCTAACACATGGTTGCAAGATCTTGGTTTCCTTGTCCTTCTCAAGGGAGTCATCTAATGTTCAATCTTAGTAGCCTTGGAGGTGGTTACATTGTTCTTAGCAACTTTTGGTCTTCCCTTATGCACTAAGAGTATTTTTATTGAGTGGTTCCCTTTTCTCTTCTTAGGCCTTCAGTATTTCCTTTAGCGTTTTCTTTCTATTTTCACTGAGGGTTGTGATTGATGTTGAGGCAAGTTTCTTGCCTTTCCCTTGAGAATAGGCAATATTTCCTTTATTGAAAGTTGTGATTATCTTGACAACTAGTAAGCTCAAAAGCATCCCATTTACCCCTTAGTCAGCATTGCATGTAGTCACATGCTTGAAAGTTCTTCCAAGCAAGACTTGCTTTCCCACATCTTCTTAGTTAAGAAGCACAGAAAGTATGATCACCATGCTTTCAAATTCTATAGCAAAAAGATTTTTGCATTTTCCTAGGACAAAATATGGGGATCTTCTGCGAGGCTTGATAGCTATGTTTGTTGGCACAAGTTTGGGTTTTTTTATTTCATTCCATGCCTCATGAGTTAGAATGTCAGAATTTGGTCCTTCATCAATGAGAGCATTAGATGCAAGCTCTTTTCCAATCACAAATGGTAATGTTTGCTGCAATGACCTTTTGAATATTAGACCTCATAGAACCAAATGGGATGCTACAAGGGCTACATTGTGTTTAGGACAATGCTGATACATATGACTAATATCACACTCAATGCATCCTAGGTCAATTTTATTGAATCTTTTTGTCACCATCCAATTCACTACCCCTTGGTGTGTTTCTTGGTTTGCTAGCTTCATTATCTTGTTAGTGAGTTGTTGGATAGGGATGTTTTCAATTCCAATATGCTTCTTTGGGTGTTCAAGACTATTAGACCCTAGAGTCTAGTTCCCTATGTAAGCATGGTGATAAGAGTGTTGGGCTCTAGCTGCACGAAAAACTATTCTACTCTTCCTACAATATCCAATCATTTTTATATCCTAGGTTTCCTTTGCTTTGACCCCTATAGGGAGTTCTGCCCTTGATGAGGTTTGTGATATGTAGGTTTGGTTTTCTTGAAGATTTACAAATTATCAATATTTCGATTCTTTCTTAACTTTTCTACTTTTCCACAGTTTTTGACTCCTAAGTTTCTAGAAATATCACCATGAGTTGCTAAGTCAATCTTTTTTCCCGTTGTGAACCTTCCTTCGAATATTCCATTAGGTGTGATGTATTATAGCACAATTGTCTTGACCTTCCCTTGTTCAGTGTAAGTTGTGTGCACTTGTGTATCTCAACCAATATTGTATTGTTCTATTTCAATAGTTTCTCTACTGTTTCCTACTCACTTTGCCAAGAGTGGCAAGCGATTGGCCTTATCCATAGTGGCTCAAAGGAGCAAATTGGGTCAATGTGCACTACATAAGTAAGTTGTTCGATAGGCAACTTGGAGAAAAGCTATCTTACTGTCAAGAAGCAATGCCTAGAGTATGATATTTAGCAAGTTTCGATTAGATTGAGTGAGTAAAACTCACTTAAGATTGGTAAGTTGATTGATTGGATCTTTTGCAAGTAGGCTTTAATGAAGCCTATCAAATAAAGTAGTAGCTCAAGTTTCATGTAGTTCTAATCCATCATTATCATCAAGTTTTGTTGAAATTGTTAGCTCATGTGCTTGCTTTTTTGAGGTAGTTCCATAGTCTCAAACACTCTTGAATATTCCCATGCATGTGATGTGAATTCAACACAACAATATTGATAACTTAATTGGCTGAGCCCCTAACTAAAATGGACTCTAATCTAAGCCTACTTGGGGTGTGAGTGATAATCTGTAACGTGTCCACCTGTTCCCTTCACGACACGTCTTAGCAGTCCATCGGAAAGGAGATCTAGAAAGCTCCGCCCGGCACTCCCATGGAATGTCACAGGGTTTGCGATCTAGGACTTTTCGCGTCTGCCACGTAGCGGAAGTATTCTTGGCCGTTTCCACTTAGGATCGACCTGAATCAGGGTTTTCCCTAACGGTCATTTCCTAAACCGCAACTAGCGTTGAACCCCGGGCGAGCTACTTTACGCAGAAACGCCAAGGCTGAAGCGGATTCATGCTGCACTTGGTTCAAGGAGAATGGAAAATGATACGGATGCAAAGCTCAACCTCTCTACCATAAGGCATAGTCCCATTCCGTTCCCCTAAAACAACGTAAATCAGGATTATTATAACTTAGACTCTAGGTCAGCACCCTTGCTATTCATTTCCTTTGAAAACGATCTTCTTGTTGTCCATCATGATTGAGAAAAGTTCCTGGCCAACCAGAACCACCCATCCGTAGGACGGACCCATGGCCACATCCAGCACACTTTCCTCAGGTTGTTTTAGTTGTCTAATTACCTACCACTTTTAGTTGGACATGCATCAATCAGCTTCCTTAATTAGCCTCGGTTCCTTCACGTAATCATAGCACTTGACATAGCAAAGCAATGTCAAACAAGTTCCTTTTCAACAGCTTATCATATTTATCTTTGGAATACATTTATAAAGTCCAGCTCGTAGGCTTATCCATAATCTGCCTGAAGGCTATCCAACAATCCATAGGGATTACTAATCCAAGATTTTGCCCGTAGACTAGTATGCGGGCCTCGAGATCCAATCCCGAGTCACGTTGGCCTCTTGTGCAGGACCCGGAAGGCAAGGGATTTACGGCCAGAGCCCCCTGGTACCCAAGCGTCCTCCTGCTCCAAGTAGCGCTCAACGGAGAGACCTCTCACGGTGGGTTCGGTCCACCTTCCTAGCACGGTTAACAACCCCCTTGGTTAAGGTCAGGTAGGCAGTCGGGGGTAACTGAGGCTGTCTCTCCCTTCAGGCCTTCAACTTGAAGCGTTAGATATCTTTTCATCCTTTAATTCCTTGAGCAAACAAAGCAAACAGTGCTCTATACAACTATTACAAGCACAATCATTTCCAGTGGTCGTTATTTGGCCAACTGTTAAGGAGTGAATCCTTCTTTCCGAATGCATTCAACACTCGATCCGGGATCAATTGCGACTTGGCAAGATCCCCAAGGGTTTGTTTGTTAACCCTTCTGTCCTTGGGTTAGGGCCGTACCCCAACTTAACCAATACCTTAAGTTCTATTAGCAGTAAATATGTTATTCCAATTTACTGATTGGTCTTTTGCTTCCAAGCAATTATCTAATTTCCTTATCTTGGTCACTTTTCCCAAGAAATGTGCTATGTCAGGATGACTACTCATCCTCTTGCAAGATAAACTTGCGCAAGAATATGCCAATCTCATTCTGAGGAATTGGCCATTCCCTTGTGATCAAATCACAAGATCATGCGACTCTGCAACTTGTTGTAGAAGTGTTGCATCAAAAACTATGGGACTATTTTACCCATCGGATGGCGTCTTCTAATCATGAAATCATGATTAGATAGGAAACAAGGTTAGGGTGTCTTCATAACAATCCGTTCCTGATTGCACTAGGCCGACATTGTCGGTCCTAGGGTTCCAACTCAATCCAAGCTTAATCTCTTTAGCGAGCGATCCTTAGGGTAGAAACTCTAGATCGTTTCTTGCAAATATGTCCTATTGTCCCTACATTCCGTGAATGTGGGCAAGTCTTTAGGGATACGAGAGTTTCAACTTGGCAATAAGTGCGACTAGGTCACGTCCTCAACGTGCTAAACCCTAGTTAGCACTTTAGGATATGTTGCATCGATTTAACCATTCCTAAGCGAGTCCCTCGCGTTCTAGGTGTTTAGGTTAAACCAATTTACTTGTCTATTCTTGAAGATATTTACGATACCATTTTCGTAATCACATGATTCATTTCCTACATATGAGTAGATTTACAAACCCTAACTTTTCTGGTTAAGATCAATGTGTATGTTAAGTTATGGCATAATTCCTATTGATCCTTTTATAACATGCAATCAAGATTCATGCTACTAAGCTTTAGGGTTTTATGTTTAAAACGAACCATGCAGCCTTTTCTAATTTTCATTTATGAACGAATTATTCGTATGCTGAATTAACACAACCTTTCGTAACTACTTACGTATTTATGCCAATTTCCTACGGTTGTTAGAAACCTCCTTTAATGAATTATTGCGAAGAAGAGATGTCTAATAATGTGACATGCGATTTATTCTTTCCATGCATAATCGAAGTGTATAATAATCATTTCGACTTTACAAAGATGATATTTAGTTGATCTAAATTCGTTACTTTGTAATGCATAAAACCCACTTGCTAAGAATATATAGAGATCTTATGCTCTTTCTTTGTTCGTTTATTTGAAAAATACAAATGACTGATTCCTTGATCGTAAACTATTTCCTTTAATTTAGCCAAAGTATTTCAATCGAAAAAGTGCATCCTATTTCCATAAATGATCTATGCACAATTGAAATATTACGATGTAAATTAAAAATTAGGAAGAAAACCTAGACTTGTGAACCCCGGGCGAGCTACTTTAAGTAGAAATGCTAGGGTCGAAGCGGATTCACGCTAGTTGCCGTTTAGGAAATGACTGTTAGGGAAAACCTTGATTCAGGTCGGTCCTAAGTGGGAACAGCCATAATACTTCCACTACGTGGTAGACGCGGAAAGTCCTAGATCGCAAACCCTGTGACATTCCGTGGGAGTGTCGGGTGGAGCTTTCTAGATCTCCTTTTCGATGGACTGCTAAGACGTGTCCTGAAGGGAACAGGTGGACACGTTACATAATCTTAAGTGTTCAATGTCTAAGAAATAGGACTAAATTTGCTCTATCACCTAAGGGAGTCTAAGTAGAATGAGAGAGTCTAAGTGGCAATGGAGTAGAATGAGAGCGTTCTAGAACTTAAGTGGCTAAGTTTCTATGTCCCTTGAAGGGATGGTGGGCCTAAACCTTATGAGGTTTGGTGTTCATCAATGGATGCCTATAAATCAAGTCCTGGTGACTTGGGTGTAGGGTCAGGAAAATGAACAAGTCATGGTCTTATGATATATGGTTATGTTTGCACGGTGGCCATGTGGCATGCTTGTGGCAATGAGTGCAATTGACTACTACAAGTGGCAATTAGGTTGATGTTGATTACGTCTATGAGTGCGATTGATAACTATGACTTAGTAGACTAAAGTCTAGGAGTGTGTGGCATCATGAGTAGACAAGTGATGCACTTAAAACTAACTATGAACTCTAGTCAATTTCCTATGAGTGATACACATTCAGTGGTTAAAGTAACCCTAGTATCTCCATCATGTGAATATAATAAAAAATTGAGTAGACAAGTGTGTGGCATCATGAGTAGACAAGTGATGCACTTAAAGCTAACTATGAACTCTAGTCAATTGCCTATGAGTGATACACATTAAGTGGTTAAAGTAACCCTAATATCTCCATCATGAGAGCATAATAAAAATTTGAGTAGAAAGCATGCAGATTGGTACTTTGAAAGCCTAGAAGTGATTGGATTTTTGTTGCTTTTCCTCCTTCTATTGCAACACTTCTCTTCGATGATACATCAGCCCCTACACAATACAATCAAGATAGAATTGCAATGGATGCCTTTGCTAGTGCATGCTTCCACCTACCATTCTTGAGGATGGACCATCAAAACTACTAGCCACAACAAACTAGGCCCCAACATTTGTGAAGGCAACTCGATGCACTCATGCGTAGGAGGTGATGCTAGTTAGTCACAAGGTTGATGCAACATATACACCTTTTGTATAGTTGATGACAAGTGTAAGTGGTAGAGATCAACTTAAAGATGAGAAAACTAACAACACTAAAAAGGGATGTCTAGTGATGAAATCAAGAGAAATCAATGGTGTAGATGCATGAAGCTCAAAAAAATCATCATTCAAAATTTTACAACACATTGATCAATGTTGAGAACTCATTGGCAAAACCCAAAGAATGGAGTGCAAAATGGTTTATTAAGAGCTTAAGAATCAAATGATTGATAAGAAAATAGAGTGCACTCAAATTGAGACTCAATCTTTTGGGGAGATAATTAGATCGATAAGCCTGAGCCCAACATGGCACTTCACATTGTGGAAAAAAAACACACACTTTTTAGAGTTTTGAGTGGTGTAAGCATATCCTCTCTTCTTTCCCTATGTAAACACCCTTATAAGGCCACTTCATGAGCATCACTCTTCCTCTTACAAAGCATGGTGACACCTTTTAGAGGCCCTAAAGGATCAAACTCTACCTTCTCAACCTCTCCTTCTATTCATCACACTCATCTCCTTCACCTCTCTTCCTCTCATCATCGTCTTGGCTTATTCACTATTCTCTTCTCTATTCTTATCCCATATAAGCCATTTAGCTTATAACCATAAGCTATTTAAGATTTTAAACTATGTTATCTACCCCCCCAACTCCCCCCCCCCCACCCCCCACCCAAATCATAGATGAAGTTCTTACATGGAGTTTTGGGATTTGAATTCCTAGGTGAAACTCTACCAATTTTAAATAAGAAAATTTGTGTGTGCCAAGGAAAGTAAGATAAGTTCATGGACTATGCTTGAGGAGCAGCAAGGACACAAACATGTCAAATATCAAGACCGAGGTTGAGAAAAATCAAGATGAGTACATGCTATGGCACCAAAGAAGTAATTGAATAAGACAATGATTGGCCTAATCAAATAAATAAAAATAAAATGAATATTATAATAATTCTCTCAATAATGGAAAACTTCACATAATAAAGTTATCGTTGCTTGTAAAATGCTATGTAGCAAAGTTATTGTTACCAAGGTTTCAAATAAATAAAGCTATTGCTACTGCGACTTCTACCACGTGAGCCTCTGTGGCTTTGATAGTTATTGGAGGAGCTTGGCTACCCTCTTGCGGTGTGACAATGAGAGTTGCATTGCCTTGGCATAGAATCCTGTATTCCATGCCCGGATGAAGCACATCAAGATCCAATATCACTTCATCAAGTAGAAGCTTCTGGATGTGACCATTGATGTGGAGTACTATAACACTGAAGACAATCTTGCAGATTTGTTTACGAAGGCACTTCCCCATACTTTGCTTCTTCGACATTCCAGATCCCTACATTTGTTGCCTTGTCCAGGATCTGAGAGGGGGTGTTAGCAGTCAGCTCCTTGCCACATCAGCAATGCCATGTAGCAGCAGTCGGCGGGCCGCGGCTCAAGTGTGAAAGGTGGAACTTGCAATCACAACCCATACCTTCCCAATCCATGATTGTTTAACCACCACAACCACCTATTATTCCCATGAATTCTTGCATGGGGATCATAATCAAAAACTATTGGAAAGGGTAACTAGTCAACTAGAGAATCTTTCAATTAATTTGGTGTAGGGTATTAGGGTTCCACAACAATAGCCTCAAGTAGTAGTTGGTGGTGGAAACAGTCGAGCTCCAAGGAGACTAGCAATGAAATATTTTTGCTACAATTGTGGTAAAGAGGAGCATGGTTTATATTTTTTCCCTTATCTAAGAAGAACCATAGGAGATGCACGACCTAGACCATGCCAATAACAAGTTACACCTCCTAGAGAAAGGCTTTCCTCTCCCACTCCTGTTTTGAGGTCTAATGTGGCATGAAAATAACTAGAAAATAACACATAAATGTGATAAAAATAGCTAAAAGCTTTTAAAATTAAAAAAAAACAATAACTAAGATTAGAGGCTTAAATTGAAACCCTAAAAAGTAAAGAGAGAAAATCGATATCCTTAGCATGAATCCTTAAATGCTAATGTTAAGAAAAGTTAAAAGGAAAAAGAAGGGTAGAAGTATGCAATGTTTTAAAGCATTTGTTAATTGTTCCGGAGTGACTACTTTTGTTTTTGAACGTTAACCCTTGAATTTGCATCCATAATAGCCTAACAAAGAAAATGATTTAATCCAAGGGACCATTGGAATCCCCAAAACAATAAGTCATGAGCATCTTAAGGGATATTAGCTACTCATCTTATGAGATGGGGTTCTCCACCTCCCCATGTGTGAGCATAAATTAGTGGCTACTTTAGTATCTTGTATGACAAAAGGATAAGTGGCAACCCTAGCACTATGGAACAACTCTTGAGGTGTAGGAGATCTTACCAGGTTCTAAGCTCATAACTCTCCTATAGTTATTGAAGACACCGTGATCATATATGGCCAAGGCTTGCAAGATTAGAAGGCACATCCTAGGCAAGATAGTGTTTAGCCACTCATGTAAGAGCAAGCTTTTGTACAAACATTGAATTACTATACATTTATAGTTTTTTGAATTATTGGTTATGTGCCAAGAGGAAAGTGCTAAGGAGAACAATGTTCTTTACTCCTAAGGCGAGTCTCTCTAAGTTATCATATCTCAAGAACAAAGAGATTGAGACATTGTTGATTAATTGTAATGCATGACTCTAGACAATGGCCCAAAATTCTCTCTGAAGGGATAGTGAAAACTCCAACCAATCTCATGATATGTCAAACAATGATAGACGAAGTGGTTCTCTATCTCTAGCTCTAGCTAACAAATCTAGCACAAGTGCTCCTTAAGATGTATGGATCTATGTCTCCCAATCTCAATCTCCAACTAATGTGAAGCAGTGCACAACTACCAATAACACATTTGATCCCATGAGAAAGTTGGACATCCATATATCTCAAACAAACAATATAGTCATCATTTATAGTTTGGAGGAAATGCTCTAGATAACATATTCATCCCCAACTTATGTGTCAGTGTCAACTATGTTCTCCTAGTATCTAAAAGAATAAGATATTATCTAACAATCATGTGAATCTCTAAGAGGCTCAAAGTGAGAGATGGTGCATCAAGGGGGGTGCTATTAAAGCCATGTAATTGAAACCAATATGACATCTAGATATACCAACATGACATTACACCTTTAGTGGGTATGCTTGAGGACTCAAGGGCCAAATATGCACATCTATGTTTGGGTGGCCCCACAAGCTATATATATTAATGATTTTGATTTGGTAAGAGACTCCACCACAATCAAGGTAGCCTCTAGCTCACCTTTGACAATCTCATGTGGGATCAAAGCCTTATGTTTGATCATCTTTGATAATCTCATGTGGGATTAAAGCCTTACATTTGATCATCCATCCATCATATGTGCGGCCTCATTAGTTGTGACCATGCCAGGTCTCCATACATACACTCCATATGATAATGTGGTTGTGACAAATGTATCAAATAACCATAACTTATGTGGGGCTATTGGACTCTACCTCCATTGAAATTTATTAAAATAAATTGTAAAATACACAAGGCTAAGGTTTAAACACAGAAAGAAAGCCTACTTCATAGAAAGAAAACAACCTTTGTGACAAAACATGTACACCTACTTCTAAGCATGACTACATCTAGGCACAAAGAGAGCAACAAGAAGCCACACCCAAGCCCCAAAGGTCAAGCCGATTGAATTAAGAGCCTATTAAGAGGTCCTAGAGATCACGTCGACTACAGGGAAGTGGAGGAGCAAGTTTTGATGAGCCAAGAGTTGAGAATCGCCCCATAAAGAAAGTGGACATTCTAAATAAGGCTTTTAGATATATAGAAGAATCCACATACTCCATATTCTACTACCCACAAGTAAAAATGGATGTTGATATTTAGTCCCACATTGATGTGGTGCTAAAACATCATAAACTTAGTTTTCCTCAAGGTTAATTGAAAGCCGGCTATCATGTGCATACAAATATAGTGTATCCAAATGTCTTTTTAGCCCGTATGAATAGTTTGTTGTTTATACCATTTCATTTGCATACAAGAAGGGGGGTATCCAAGTACTTGGAAATTGAGCTTCTCTGATCTCCTCCTCATGAGATAAATTTCATATGCACACAACAAATAGGGGTATCGAAGTACATAGAAATTAAGCTTCTATTATCTCCTCCTCATGAGATATTAGATATCTCATCAATGTTATAGTCTAAATAGTGTTGACAAAAGAGGAAGTCCTTATTTCACCCAAGCGGTGTCGCAGCATGTAGGGTTGAAGGTCACCACAGGGGTTTGGCAAGAAAACTAGCCGGTCTCTTTATTCCCACCGTCGGAGCTCCTCCACTTAAGTTTGGGGCTATTTCTTGCACTCTACCCACCAAATACTGCATTGAGGCCATTAGATTACTTTCATTTATTGTGTTTGTGGTGCCTTGGGTGGTTGTTGTAGTTATAGTTGGGCCACAAGAATTGGTGGGATCGGATGTAGCAAGCCCTTGCCTTTTCATTGCTCAATCGCTACTACCTTGGTACTGGTGCTTGGACCTTTGTTGTTTACCGCAGCAGAGAGGATTGAAAAATGGAGCAGAGGAGTGGAAAAATGGAAGAGGGAGATAACCGAAAGGGCACAGGACAAGGGAAGGAAAAGGCACCCTGGATGGAGGTCAGACCCTGAAAAATTTGAATGACGACCTCCCCAAAAGGCCTCAATGTCACCTCCAGAAAAGAAAAGAGTAAAAGCGCACCATTAATTATGAAAGCGCTCCCGAATCCTTGTAAAAGAGTGCCAAGCTCACTCCTGTGCAAATTGTATGCATTAGTTGGGAATGGGATAAGTTAGAATGGTAGGAAATAGGAAAAGAGGGCCTAGGCTAATGGCCGGTCATGTAAAAAGTGGAGTGACCGCCCAAAAAGTAGGGCTTGTATATAAAGTTCAAAAGTGAATGAGAAGCTCATTCTTGTGTGTGGCCAAAGCCTCTTCTTCTTCTTCTCTTGTTTCTTGCCTTCTTACTTGTGCTTGAGTGAGGGATTGAGGGAGTGTGAGGGAGTGAGCGAGTGAGTGTGTGAGAGTGAGGGATCGTGGAGAAGAAGCTCCCCATCTTCTCTCTTCATCTTCTCTTCTTCTCTTCTCTTCTCTTCTCTTCTCTTCTCTTCTCTTCTCTTCTCTTGCGTGGCTATGGAGGATGGAGCTTGGTGGAGAGGGCTTGAGGTTGCTTGAGCTTGCCACAAGGATCGTGGAATTACCAGAGTGCAAGAGAGAGGAGGAAACTCGATCGAGCATCAAGGTAAGCTCACTACACCTGTAAGGTAGGCATTGCACATAGGCTATGTGAGAGGTAGCCGTGGCCGCTTGGCTTGAAACGCTTGATCAATAAGCGGTTCGTAGGTCTCGGGATAGAGCTCCGTAGCTCCCCTTCATTTTGGTTCCGTTGCCGGGACCAACGGAATCGAGCCTTGAGCGCTGCGCGCATTGAATCGAGCATAGAAGTAGGATTTGCAGCCCGAACTAGTGCTCGAGATAGTTAGGAGAGTTAGGAGGTTTTAATCCTTGGAGCAAGTAAGTATTTTGATTTGTTGTTGAATATTAGAGTAGGACCATCCATCTCCATCTCTGGTTTTGATTTTTGTTGCATTAGGTTAAGATTAGGATAGGAAAAAGAAGGAAAACAGAAGGGTTCTGCTGCTACTAGAAACAGGAAAATAGGGACACAGATTCATATTTCTGGCTGGAAGTGTGTGAGGGATTAATTTATGAGGTTACAACAAGTTGGGATGGGGCTATAAGAGGCCCAAGGAACCAGGAAAGACTACATTTGACATTCTACCTTCTGAGAAGAGAGTGAGCTTGAGAGCCAGGGAGAGAGCGAGAGAGAGAGAGAGAGAGCTGCGGGGAGATCGTTGAAGTGCCGATCGATTCAAGCGCCACATTGATTCCAGGTATGCTTGGTAGTTCCTTGTATTGTTTTGCACCTATTTGGAAGGCATGGGATGATTCCATGGAGTAGGCATTGACCTTGAGGCATCGCACACAACCCGCGGGCAGTCGTCTGTGCCGTCGCGGACCAGTCCGTCCGATTCCCAGAATCGGACCATTCAATTTTAGGAGTCAGAGCGTCTGACTGTGAGAATCGGACCACCCTGTCCGATCCGATTCCCAAAATTAGACCACTGTGAGAATTGGACCCAGTGCCAAAATCGGATCATTGGTCTTAGTCCCAGAATCAGACCACTCGACCCATTGCAATAGTTGGACCCCCCTTGTCCAACTAGGAAAATCGGACCAAAGTAAAATTTGACCACCCTGTCCGAGTCTCAAATCAGATCAACTGCAATAATTGGACCATTGTTCCTAGCGTGAAAATCGGACCAGCCCGTTCGATTCCCAGAATCGGACCAGCTTGTTCTATTCCCAGAATCGAACCACTTCACCAAAACTTTAAATAGAGGGTTTTTAAATGTGCCCGACAGTCTTGGCCACCCTCTTCACATCTCTGACCCCCTGGGAAATTCAATTTAGCCCTTAGAAGCTAGAGGCCAGACAGGATAATCGAGGATTCACCCCGAACAGCTAGACACTGTGAGTAGACCAAATTTAGAATTTGACTTGACTTTCAGTGACCAACCAACCAACCAACCAACCCTGAAGTAGAATAGAGAATGTAGCATGGACTTTCAGTAAGACCTTAGATCAGCCAGAGCCTACGCTTAGAGCCATATCAGGCTATGAACGTGAGGGGAAGAGTGGAGTTTGCATTGAGCATTTCTTGCATCCGCACCTCACTTTTGATTTCATCACCAAAGATGCACTACAAGAAAAGGAAAAGCCTGTTTTCGCACTGAGCACTAGAAAGCACGAAGCACAACTTGTGAATAAGATTGATTAGCTGCTTTCAATAACAAGGAACTCATCAGGAGATACAATAACATCAAGGAACCCACTATTAGGAGAAGATCCCAAAACATAGTTGGTTACTTGAGAGCCCCATTAGTAGGACCCTAAGAGGACACGAAGATCTAGAAGGTGACAACATAGAGAATCGGATGCTGCCGGAGCTACTCAAATTGATTGACTACCTTGTGGAGCTGGAAGTGGGAGCAATGCCAGGATCACGAGGCAGACAAGGAGAGGACCGATTGGACTTGGGGGAATTTTCAGTCTTAGTGTAGGAGTTAGTCAATGAGTACGACTTGTTGACTAGGACGGTAGTTCATGGCAGACCAGTAGAGAAAGTGGTAGCAAACCTAGAAGAGGAAAGAAAGGCGATTAGAAAGGTGCTAAAGAGCATAATTGCCTATAACCACAAGTAAAAGGCTAGAAAACTCCAACAAGATGTAGACATGTACGAGGCGTGCTAGCCTTGGCTGGTGCAGCCAAAGCAGGACCAAATGCAAAGAGAGAGCAAGCAACAGAGGCTGACTTATCGTTGAGTGAACTTGTAGCCAGGTGGCTCATGGACAATACGTCCGCTGAGTAGAGCGCAACAGCCTTAGCCACAGCATTACTCTCGGGATTAGGGGTTACGCAAGGGGCAACGGGGCAATCTAGGATCCCTATTGTAGCAAAGCAACTAGACAAGTATGAACCTAGCAATGACCCATATAGGTTTGTGGAGCAATTTGAGCAAGTTTGCGAAGTAAACAGTCTCACGGACCTTGCACAACACTCTCAAGCTTTCGGTCTGTGCTTAGGTGATAAGGGGAGAATTTGGTACACTAGTCTAGATGCAATTGACCGCACGAACTTTGCATGTCTTAAGGACCTCTTTATCAAGAGATTCTCTAAGACAAGGTACTCTGACAATCTCATTGTCCGGTTGATGAATGTCAGTCAGGGAAAAGAAAGATGTAAGAGACTATATCACTCATGTGCGTAGCCTATTCAAGAGGATCCCTACCAATGAGCAACCTAACGAGAAGGCTGTGTCTACCGTGTTTATAAATGGAATTTGAAGCGAAGAGCTCTACAAGGCTATGGCTAGTAACTCCACTCTACACCGAGACGTGTTAGCTAGAGTCTTTGAAGAGGCAATAAGGGTGGACAATCAGCTTAGGGAGCGAAGCATGAGGAACACCAATCGGGACAGTATAAGCTAGAGAGCTCCAGAGCAGATAACAGCTTCAGGAGAGAGAGAGAGAGAACTCTAGCATATGGGATAAGGGAAAGAGTGTTAACCAAGGCTAGGAGTTGGCTGAGGTAAGAATGGAGCTTGCACAGTTGCAAGAATAAATGAGGAAGCCTATGCGGTCACATGTGCAGTGTATACATTGTGGTGGTAACCACCTCCCAGCTGAGTGCCAAGATCCTAGATCTAGGCCGTGCGCGAATTGCGGTAGGTTCGGTCATGACGCATTACATTGCAGATTGCCAAGGAGATTCCCATATGCACAACAATACAACCCTCCATACTTAGGCAATAGGCCACCTAACCTCTTTGGCAGGGGAGCCCAATTGGCGCTTCTAGTACCAATTGACGCAAGACCGGCCATTCCTAGGCTAGAGATGAACCCAACAGGCATACCCAGACCATTAGGGCCCTATGTAACCCATCCACCGAGTGATGCTCCTATTCACTATGTGGAAGAACCTAGTGAAGAGGAGACCTATGTGAACCCATACATATCCTATGATGAGGAAGGCAATCCAGTCCTGATGGACTATCGACCAGTACTGGTAATGGCGCTAGGTAGAGGAAGAGGCAGAGGCTTTGGAGGACCAAGCAAATATCCAATTTCATGTTGGACTTGCGGTCATCCAGGCCATATTTCATCACATTGCTCGGAAAGGGAACATGCAAACAAGGACAAAGTTGACCTTCGATGCACCAAATGTGGAATCACACACTTATTTCCTGACTGCCCTAGATGGAAGCCATCAACTAGTTCTGCCAATGTGCCTTCAGTATCCTTGGGGTTGTTCGGTGTGGAGACCTTTGGCAATGAGGATACGCCCATCCCACTACACGTCATGACGCGAGCATAGACAAAATAGACAGGCATCTCATTGCCTGGGCCAAGTACATTGAATGCAGCCTTGTTGGGAAAGAAAAGTCGGAGAGAAGGAGAAAGAGGATGGACGCAAAGATTACCCTGAAGATTGAGGAAGCTACAATGCTAGTGACGGGAAAGAGGGTCACTGATGTAGAGGCAGAGACCTCAGCTCCTAAGACAACAGAACTAGGGAGTGCCAAGGTAGGGGAATACCCCACCCCAGATGGCAACTCGAGGCTATAGCCAAAGTCAAGGAGTGGGTCAAGGACGCCTAGGAACACCTTAAGGATGTAGAGCCCATACTGGAGGTCCAAATTGAAGATCTCTCTAGTGTGGGTACACCCATTTCACCATTGCGACCTTAATCGGGGAACGTACCCACACCACATGAGATGCCACGGAGGCAAGACCAAGAAGAAGCATGTCAGTAAGCTAACCAAGACATATGGCCAAAGAATGCTGACCAAGGAGGAAGGCAACCACCCAGCAACCTCCTCACCACTTTAGTAACCACTCCAGTAACCGTGAGCCTAGGAGATCTGCTTTGGCAACACCCTTCCTCATGGCAAGAATTAAAGCACTGGGTGGAGGGAAAAGAGGAGCACACTGCCTTTGACTTGCAGGAGCAGGACGCAATCACGCAGATTCCAAGCCTAACGCTACACTCAATTCCAAGATCACTGCACGTCGATGCTTTCTAGGAAGGCACTGAGATGCATGCAGTCTTACCTCTCTTGGCCTTGGGGGATGCAACATGAAAAGGAATTGTAGACACAGGTGCCGGTGTCAGTGGCTTGAGCCACATAGTTCTACAGGCCTAGGGAAACCCACCTGCGAAAATGGCTAGGTTCAATGTCACATTAGCCAACAGAATGAAGGTCAGACCATTCGAGGTCCTAAAGAACTGGCCAGTGAAGGTTGCAGGGGTGTAGTTTTCCGTGAACTTCATTGTCATGAAGGGAGTGGACTATGACATACTGCTAGGCTGACCCTGGATGAGGAACGCACGAGTTATTGAAGATTGGGGTAACGATCTCATCTTCTTGGGCAATAGAACAGAAGCAGTAAGGGTTGAGATGGATACCTAGAAGACTACCCTAGCCGACCTTGATGTTATCTCAACCATGCTAAAAAGTGATGCACAGGCAAGCAAACCTTATGGGTCACTAACCAAATACATCCCTTGCCCTGAGGACGAGCGGGATTGGATGCATGTCCTGGCAACTGTTGAGCTATCATTCTCAGATGAAGAAGAGCTATATAGACAAGCTGCTAAATCCCCAAGCAGCTTCAGAGAATCATAGGGTACCTGAGTGATAAATTGAAGGGCAAAATGGCTGCCAATCTAAAACCCCTAGGTGATCTTTTTGGCTAAGCTTGAGTGGAAATGGACCACAATTCATGATCTTAACCTATTATACAATTGGGCCTTAGTCACTGGCGAAAAGGAGATTGGAGAGGAAAGCCTGGGGGATGACGAGCAGTCAGAGGGGCGACTCTGATGATGAGGAGAACGAGGACTACCGCTCTATTAGGGACAAGAGTGAAGAAGAGTTAGACACGATAGAATATGACACTGAAGGGAGAGCGATCGAATAGATCAAGGTAGACTCTAGGCCTAGAAGGGAAAGGGCAGGCTGGAATGAGGAGTCATGCAGATGGAGTGTGATAGATCATGGTTGGAGCACATGGGAGCCATGGATTACGAGCAGGCAGGAGTGGCGCAACCGTTGGTGGTCCCAGTGCTTAAGATGGATATACGTACTGAATTACGACCCCTTGGCGAAACTCCTTCCTCAAGTGAGGGATGTGAGTTTAACTCGGAGTCAGAAGTTAGTACGGAGAGTGACCCCGAAATACCCCAACCCTCTAAGGTCAGACGCACCAAAGGGGACTTGCCAGTCCACCTAAGGCACAGACGGTTGAAGGAGGAGGCCAGGAAGCAAACTAAGGACTCGGAATTAGAGAGGCAAAAGAAGTCGCAGGATCTACCCAAACGCTTCACAAAGTTTAAGAAGGGTGATAGAGTGGTGATTCTGCTAGGAGCAAAGGGCAAACCAGTGAGCCAATTGAGGGACCCACCAAGGTCAAGGAAGTCAACTTAGTAGGGAAAGGCAAGAAGCCTCGACCTATGTTCATTGCTGATGACTTGACCAAGGATGAGGAGGCTAAACTTGTTGCTCTCCTATGAGAGTATATCGACGTGTTTGCCTGGCCCTTGGAGGAACTTAAAGGAGTCGACCCTAGGGTTGTGACCCATAATATCCCAATGGTTCCAAATGCGGTGTCAACAAAGCAACGACCTTACCCTATGAATCCCAAACACGCCCATGTAGTGAAGGAGGAAATCGATAAGCTCATGGAGGCGAGATTTATATATGAGATTGAGCACACGGATTGGGTATCACCCATAGTGATCTTTATGAAAAAGAATGGTAAAATTCAAGTGTGCGTGAATTACAAGAAAGTTAATGCCGCTACAAAGACGGACAACTACCCCTTACCATATACCGAGCACATGTTGGAGAGGGTGGCAGGCAAAGAAGCCTACGGCTTCCTGGATGGCTTCTCTGGCTATAATCAAGTGCAAGTGCACCTTGACGACATGCACAAGAGTGCCTTCTCCACGAAGTGGGGTGTATTCACCTACATCGTTATGCCCTTTGGGCTAATGAATGCGCTTGCAATCTTCCAACAATTAATGTGCACCATCTTCAAGGATATGCTTTGACGCGAGTTAGAGGTGTTCGTAGACGAGTTATGCACACACTCTAGTTGGGCCAAACACTTAGAAAAGTTGAGAGCTGTCTTTGAATGGTGTTGGTTATACAACCTCTCATTGAACCCCTTAAAGTGCAAGTTCTGGGTGAAGCACGGATGTATCCTAGGGCATGTAGTGTCAAGGAATGGCATTGCCACTGACTTCTCAAAAGTCAGGGTCATTGTCGACCTACCACCGCCCATTAACTACAAGGGCGTTCAGTGTTTCTTAGGCCATACTGGATACTATCGACGCTTTGTATTGAATTACGCACTGATTGCTAGACCATTGTACAAGCTGCTGATCATATTTGAGTGGACTGAGGAATGCCAACGTGCATATGAAGAGTTGAAGAAGGCTCTCACCACTGCACCAATCTTACGAGCCCCAAATTGGAGCATAACATTCTATGTGCACATAGATGCCTCTAAGTTTGCTATTGGAGCTGTTTTATGCTAACCTAGATTACCCCGTGAGTTTTGCTAGCAGGAAGGTCACTGAAATGGAGATGAACTATTCCACTACAGAAAGGGAAGTGTTAGCTATGGTGTTTACTGTAAAGAAATTTAGGCATTATCTATTGGCCACACCCTTCATCTTTTTCGCTGACCAATCAAGCCTTGCTTTATCTTGTGAATAAGTCGTGCGCTACAAGTCGCATAGCAAGATGGTTACTTCTCTTGTTGGAATTTGATTTTTCTATGGTTGTATGTAAGGGAAAGCAGCACTACATGGCTTATCACAGGTCCCGCATGCCCACAGGAGAAGCTGTTGGACAAGGCATACCTGACAACCTACCAGACACTCACCTCACTAGCAAAAGAGACTTGTTTAGGGCCTATCTAACGCCATATTGGGCCGATCATGTAGTTCAAGTGCTAGAGAACAGTCTGCCTGAGAGACCTATTGAGAAAACCAGGCTAAGGAGACTTATCTTAAAGATCCAGCCATACCAACTGATCGCCGGCCAACTCTATAGGCTAGGACAAGACAGTTTGTTGCGTAGATGTGTGTGTGAGCATGAAATGCACGATGTATTGAGAGAAGCACATGGTGGAATAGCTAGAGGACACTTTAGTGGGGACACAACAGCCCGTAAGGTGCTACAATCCCAACTATGGTGGCCCACCCTATTCCGTGATGCTGCTAAATTTGTAAAACACTGCGATGAGTGCCAGAGGACTAAGGTGCCCATGTGCAAGGATAAGATGGAGTTGACCCCTGTAATAGCATGATAGTCCTTTGACAAATGGGGTATTGACTTCATTGGACCTATCAGTCCT
Organism: Lygodium microphyllum; assembly: GCF_053477565.2. Lineage (NCBI taxonomy): Eukaryota > Viridiplantae > Streptophyta > Polypodiopsida > Schizaeales > Lygodiaceae > Lygodium > Lygodium microphyllum. Next base: position 80,624,507 of record NC_141156.1, read on the forward strand.
GCGGCACAGTACTCCCAGGCACACTACATCATTGTGGCAATTACCTAACGAAGTGGACAGAGGCAAGAGCCACTAGGAAGAACGACACTAGAACCACTGCGAAGTTCTTGTGGGAGCACGTCTTTTCACGTTTTGGTTGTCCAATTGAACTAGTAAGTGATCATGGCATGCACTTCATTAATGAAGTGATATCCAACCTGCTCTTGACCTTCCTAATCATTCATAGAAAGTCCTCTCCCTACTACCCTCAAGCAAATGGCCAAGCAGAATCCACAAATAAAATCCTAGTCAACGTGCTTACTAAAATAGTATCCACATCACGAAGTGACTGGGATAACAAATTGTTGGCGGCCTTGTGGGCCTATTGTACAGCTTATAAGACGGTTGTAGGACATACGCCTTTTAGGCTGACTTATGGAACGGAGGCCATTCTACCCTTAGAGTTCTTTGTCCCTAGCTTAAGGATAGCAGCTCAGGAGCGTTGGGAGGGAAGAGAGACTTGGACCAACCACTTGGTGGAGTTAGAGTGTCTCACGAAGACTCGACTCTTGGCCACCCACGCTCTGATTTGTGAGAAGGCACGAAGAAAGATGTGGTTTGACAAGCATGTCAAACATCATAACTTTGATCAGGGGGACCTCATTCTCCTATACTCTGTGAAGGGTCATAAACAGAAAATGAAATTTCAAGGACTAGGACCTTTCCAAGTACGTACAATTAATAGAACATGCAATGTTGAGTTGGAGACGCTCGAAGGTGAAGGAATAGGCTTCTTCAATGGCAGTCGCATGAAAAAGTACTATCCTCCTTCCCATCTATTGCACGAGCCACCTATGCTTGAAGCCCCTGTCAATGTCTGCGTGGCCACAATTACCGAACTGACAGATCAAGATGAAGAAGCAGTGGCACCTGCCTACCTACGAATCACGGTCACTGCAGAACGGACGTATTCCTTTGATGCCTTGATCGACGAATGTGCCGACTATAATATCTTGACGCATGACCATTGGAAACGCATTGGTCAACCTAAATTACAGCCTACAAATGCTAAACTCAGCCCATTCAGGGGTACCACTTACTCATTCTTAGGAAAATGCAAAGTGGCTGTCTTTATCGAGTCTGAAAGTGTACCAACCTTCTTTTATGTATTGCCAAACACTAAAGGGGCCGGTAATAAGTCACTACTATAACCTAGATCGCATCCATCTTGCTATAGGCAATGTGCGCATAATGACTACTTTCAGCAAGGGTTATCTTGAGCCTTCTACAATTGCAGAGCCATCGATAGAGACCCCTATGACCACGCTCATGACCAAGCCTAGGGAGAAGGGCTGTGATATCTCACCCCATGCTCAAACTGCTAGAACAAAGCCCACCAAGGCCATTCACAAGGCCAAAGAGTCCACACTCATATGGGTGCCAAAACGACAAGGGCCACCTCCTTGTAAACTGCAGAAAGGTGCTTCTAAATGCAAAAACTATAAATCACAGCTTAAGAGGCAGCTCAAATGTTATCGACATAGGTGCACTACCATGCCACGATGGATCCCCAAAGATCTCTTGCGAGCACAAGGATACTATGAGGGCAACCCCTGGATATGGGTGCCTAAGAGTGGACACTCAAGAGGCTCAACTCTAAGCAACCTCACTCCAGCTAGAGAGGCTTGCACATATGGAGCCCAGGCTGCAAAGCAAGTTGGACCAACACCGATTGTGATTAATGAATCCCAACTCATTTATCGTCCAAAGCTATATGCCCCAAATTTATCCAAGTCAGAGGAGTCGAGCATCCCCATGCCGGCTCACATAGAATTTAGCACACCTCTTATGCCACTGGAGCCCCCTGCAGCATCTCAAAGTGCTCCTAAGTGCAAAGTCCCATCTGTGACGCCATCAATGGAGTCACCACTATCTAGCCCAATTGCACCATCACCACCAGTAGGTCATAGGCCTTCGTATGAAAGACGATCTTTCCTTTCAATGGCCAAGTATCTTGCTGAGACCTCGGGAGATGACGTAGTGACATGCATCAAGGAGTTAGACAACACCTTCACCACATTCGCTAGGAGCTATGAGAGGTTTGACTTAGGAGTTCTTGATGAACCTCTTGCTTCTGATGTTCGTGCGTTGCCATGCACTTGGGAAGACTACGAGTTTATGACCGTCAAATTCCCCAAAATTGCCGCCGAATTAATCGCTAATGGAGAAATCTCAAAGGAGCAAGCCGCTGTCAGAAGACTAATTACCTCTTATCGCAAGCCTGCTCACTCTACACCTGAACAAGAATTGAAGGAGCTCACGCATCTGGCCAGCTTTGCTTCTTTGTTCTTACGACAACTGTGGTATGCCTTGCGACTCCAATGGGAGAAAAAAGGCTACCATATCATGACCAATGCTGAGCAAAGAAGGGCAATCAAAACAATTGAACACGACCTTACTTATGTGGCACCTCTTTCATTTAGGGTTTTGGCCATTACACGCAACATACACTTAGATGACCAGGTGTTGGCCCACCCTTACATTGACCAATTCCTCACAGAAGAGGAGTTGCACGTTGCTAGTCGCCTCAACTCTGGGGACATCTTTCATGATGTCTTGACCTATATCACCCAAGCTTCCATACGACCATGTGAACTTGATCGTCATGCCCAGCTTGAATATAACCCTAACCTCTATACTTGGATGTTGGCCAAGTAAATCGCCCCACAAAGTCCATGCAAGCCCTCCTTCTCCCCTTGCTAATCCTAGGAAGGATTCCCTTAAAACTTAAGGAAAGACCGGGGGGGGGGGGGGGGGGGGGAGAGCAAAGTGAGAGCCAAGTGATGTAGCAAGATGTATAATGGATGAAAATGATCAACTGAATTCAAATAGGAAAGAATGCAAGGAGGAAATAGATGTTGCTTTTGAATTATTTCCAAGTTTCATACCTCTGAATCAGCACGGAAAATTGTCACACGCATTCCTTCTTGGGTTTTCGTTAGTGATGAGTCAATTCATAATGCTAATGTTGGCATGGTGTAATGACAGACACCTATCATGGTAGGACAGGGTAAACTTCCATTCACTGAAGAGGAACTGACAAAGTATGGAATCAGTGTTGAGACACGTGGATTTAGCTAGTTCACGTTCAAGCATACCATGAATTTGGATGAAGCCATCCTAGAAGAGCCGGCCGTGAAGGAGTTGGTGGACAAATGCAACCTCCGAAAGTACATGGAAAAGGTCGGACAGGCGGTAGATTACAACATGTGTGCTGATTTCTTAAGGAGCTTTGATGAAGGAAGGAGCTGTGGCACAGTCACAATAAGGACTGGTGACCAGGAAAGAAGGGTGCAAGTGCCCCTTAATGCAGCTATTGCCGAGAAAGCCCTGGGCTTGTGTCTAAGAAGGAGAGGTGCCCAAAAAGAGATGTCTATGCCATGATGGGAGTCAAAAAAGAGGATGTGCACATGGTGGATGGAATTAGTTTGGCTGACATTCTAGACCCTGCGACAAGGATGCAAGCTAAAATGGTCCACGCTCTTTTCTCAGGACACAGATACAATGCACTAATGAACAGAATCGGGGTGCCATTGCTGGAAAGCATCGTTGGAGGAGTTCCAGAGGAGGTGGATTGGAATGGCTTTGTCCAAAAAACTATCAAGAGTTCAGCCGCGCTCTGTAGCACTAGCTGGTGGGGAATCTTCGACCTCTATCTCACGATCTGCAAGAAAAAAGCCTGCCACAAAAGCCTCTACAATCAGATACGGAGGTGTCCTGACGGTAATCATTGATGAGGCCATCAAGGATGCCGGTGTAGATGAAGAGCAAGCTGTGCACCAAAGCTCACCTCACTGTGAGGAAGAAGGCTCGAGCGAAAAGGCAGTAAGCGACAAAGGAGAGCCAGAAATACCACCCACTCAAACGGCCAAACCACGAAAGCAAAAGAAGATTGACAAGAGCCAAAAGAAGAAGGAAGAAAGATTGAGCAAAGAAGAGCAAGCCGAGGTGAAGAGGGCTCAAAGAGAGTCAAGGAGGGTGGAGGAGTAACGAAGGAAAAAGGAAGAGGAAGAACTCGAAAGAGTTAGAGAAGAATCAAAAAGGGCAGAAGAAGAGAGGCAAAGAAGGGCGGAGGAGGAAGCCAATGAGCTAAGAATGAAAGAACTGGCTGAGTTGGCAGAGGCCACCACTCGCAGATTTGTTGAAGAAACCCATGGGGGAGAAGAGATCGACCCTTTGAGTCCCCGCCATGAGGCTGAAGCAAGTGGCAGTGTGGAAGCGGCCCCAGTGGTTGTAGGCAAGGGCAAGTCCTTGCTGCACCCCCTGCCTTCCTCCTTCGTGTCGGTGCCAACTGACACCACAACTGATGCCCTATCTAGACATGGCCCAACTGATGAGCATGATGCAGATGCTTGTCAGTACAGTGGTTGAGATTGCACCAGAAATCGGAGCAAAAAGACCCGCTGCCATAGATGCCAAGTCCAGGAAAGATCCAAAATGACGAAAGCTAGAGGCGTCAACCACTATAGCCCCTACTCCCATGCCACCTGGTGCGGACTATGACGCTTATGTGGCTGAGCTTCTAGCACAATTGGACAAGGCGAAGGAAGAAAAGAAGGTGGCCCTAGTGGAGCTAGAAAAAGAAAAGGAAACTTTGGCAGCCTTAAGGCTAGAAGTTTCAAAGCAAGGAGCCACCGAAAAAGGGAGGTGAAAGCACTACAAGATCAACTGGAAGCAAAAATGAAGAAAGCCCAGGACAATGAGAGCCGCCTAAGACAAAGGCTGGAAGATGAAGAGTAAAACCTGGTGTGGCAGAGCAGTGGAGCTTAAAGTTACTAGTGCAGCAATATGCTGACCTGGAACAGAGAATTGCCAAACTAGAAAGGTACGGACTGATAGTAGCTCAAGAAGGCGAGCCAAGCAAGCGATAAGACGATACCATAGATTTTCAGCTATGGTATGGACTTGAGGAACAAGACTGACTGGAGAGAGAGAGATAGAGTTCCTAGCACAAGAAAGGCCAGCAATCCTCGCAGCAGAAGCACAAAGGCTGCAACATGAGGCACAACGATTGCAAGGTGCATTGGAGATTGCCAAGGGAGAAACAGAGGCCCTCATGGCCATGGCCTTCACACAAAGAAGATTGCACCTTGCAGAGATCCAAAGCCACGAGCAGCTTGTGCAAGAAATGTCAGAATTAATTGCTGAGGCAGAACAAAGATTTAGCATTGCAAATCAAGCAAAAGAAATTGCTGAAGAATAGCTGGCTCAGAAATCTAGGGAGAGGAACCAACTCTGGTTCTTAACAAATGAGCAGCAGAGCAGGTGGTAACCACCTTGGCAAGTGAGCTGGAGGAGGGAAGAATGAAGGTGGCCAAGAGAGCCAGCGAGCGGGAAAAGAATAATTTTGAAAGAGTTAGGCAATTAACGAAACGCTTGGCGATGGTTGAGTGCGAGAGAGTGCTTGCCGAGTCCAGGGCAGAAGCTGTCGATGTATGCACCAACGCACAAAGGCAAGCCTTCCTCAGCACAGTACTATATGTCACTCAAGCGAAGGGCAATGATTCAGTGGAGAAGGTAAGAAGGAAGCTAGAATTGACTACCCGAGCACTAAGGTATGGCCTTCATGAACGGGAGCTTCCAACAGGAATCACAAAAGAGCAGCAATTTCACTACCTACGCCATGCCGGCCTCTCCATTGTTGAGCTTGAGGAACTTGGGTCCGAAGAACATGAGCAACCACCACCACCACCACAAGTGGCCAAGCAGAATGTCGAAGAGGGTATGGACTTTGAGCAAGATGTTGAATAAGAGCAACAGAGAATGCCCAGTCCGCCTCTACCAGCCCTCCCGCTTGAAGAGTCCGAAGATGCCCACATGCCCGAGTGCATTGTGGCAGCCAGAAGAAGAAGACAGGAACCGGCAGAGGAATCCCAACATAGAGCTTGGTCACTGCCAAGACAATTCCCTGAAGAGCCAATGCCACTACGGGGGGATTCCCATCCTATCGATTGGCCTCAGGAATTGGTCATATGGCGTGAATGGGAGTTCTAGACGAGGCCATTTGAGCTTTCATTTGCTTATCCACGCTCTCTGGACCATGCGTTGCCTCTAGGCGTTCTAGCCAAGATCAAGGATCTGGCTAATGATCTTGCAAATAGGTGAATAGAGGAAAGAAGCCTCATAACCAGATGGAGGCAAGAGCCTGTAGATTACTGGTAGGACAAGGTAAATAGGGTTCCCAAAACAGTCCAAGGCTACGAGGTGCAACCAAAGTGGTAGAGGAGGATTTGGGATACCAATTTTGATACTTGGACCACCTTCTGCAGCTCGCTCCCTGAAGAACGCAATGACCCCCATCTACATGCCCTACCCCCGTAAGCATGGAGTTGACTATGATTGAAACATTCATGGGGATTTTGACTTTCCTAAGATATATAATGTTAATGCCCGGAGCCCCAAGGAATGCCTAGTCTTTAGGTTAGAGGATCTCATCCCATCTATCAACCGTTTCCTCGCATATTTTTCTTCTTGACTGAATCCAGCCTTCTTAACCACCTGTAATTATCTTAGGCTTATCAAGTTCCTACTAATGCAAAGGCCAACAGCCGAGGAAGCCCGCCTCCCTCCACTCTTTTTTGACATCAACCTAGGGATAGATAGTAGAGCCATGACTAGATGAATGATGAGGGCAACCCTACTTTCCTCTTTTTGCCTAGAAATCTTAGAAGATATGAATGATACCCGCTTCATGAGGTGCAATCATCCTTTCTTGTCATCCACACCTCTAAAGGCCCGGGCCGCTATTAAAGAATATCTACAAAGTCGTGCATTCCTATCCTAATGCTTGTGACCACCTCATAATCCGGCTGAAGGTGATAGGCATTAGCCAGGATATCTTCCGTGTATGCAATTCTTCAAAAGAAAAAAAAGAAAGAAAAGAAAAGCGAAGCACGAGGGCTCACTTCACTCACTACACCTAGGGTTCACACCTAGCCCCTCCCCCAGTTCACGTTTAGGGCACATCAAGAGCAGGACTTCTAGACCTGTCACCCTAAGTTTTGCATTGCACATTCAACGACACATGAACTGGGTCCTCAAGTGTGAGACACTACCAAGGGCTTACCCAAGGTTAGATCCACCTCCCAGTTCCACTACACATGCACTTACACCACACCGTGAGACAGATACACCCCTTAGGGAGTGCACAACTTTCTCTTGCAGGCTATGATCGTGACTCAGTGAATGGCTACCCAACTACACAAGATCATCCACAACGTCTGCTAATGTCCAATAATTTTTCTCTGAGTTGGACAACACACCACTACAACAGCTTTAGGAAAAACTTCTGTGTATTCCAATGGTTGGATGGACCAACATGCCTGATGTAGCCAACCATCTGCCTATTGATGGCTACCATGACTGAACCAAATCAAGCAGAAGGAAAACTCAGTGATGGACCCACTATTGGCATAGATCTTGGAACCTCATCTTCTCCAAATGATTAGAGATCCCCAGGTTTAACAGTCGTCCTGCAGAATGGGAGCTATAACTGTGTGACAAATGTCGAGCATCTTCATGAAGTCTAAAGCATGTTGGAATCTCTCCTTGTCATCGCTAATTAAACTCCATCACCTATCATTCACAACAACACCTTTGGATTGTGGTCATCTACCTGCCAGTTCCACTTAGCAACAACCCCAACCGCCCCACTACTCCCCACCATAGTGCCATGGGCAGCTAGGAGGGGGTAATGTTTACCACAGCACAGAGGATCGGAAAATGGAGCAGAGGAGCGGGGAAAATGGAAGAAGGAGATAACCGAAAGGGCACAGGACAAGGGAAGGAAAAGGCGCCCCGGATGGAGGTCATACCTTGGAAAATTTGAATGACGACCTCCCTAGAAGGTCTCAATGTCGCCTGGAGAAAAGAAAAGAGTAAAAGTGCACCATTAATTGTGAAAGCGCTCCCGAATCCTTGTAAAAGAGTGCCAGGCTCTCTCCTGTGCAAATTGTATGCATTAGTTGGAAATGGGATAAGTTAGAACGGTGGGAAATAGGAAAAGAGGGCCTAGGCTAATGGTCGGCCATGTAAAAAGTGGGGTGACTGCCCAAAAAGTAGGGCACGTATATAAAGTTCAAAAGTGAATGAGAAGCTCATTCTTGTGTGTGGCCAAAGCTTTTTCTTCTTCTTCTCTTATTTCTTGCCTTCTTGCTTGTGCTTGAGTGAGGGATTGAGGGAGTGTAAGGGACTGAGGGACTGAGTGTGTGAGAGTGAGGGATCGTGGAGAAGAAGCTCCCCATCTTCTCTTCTCTTGCACGGCTATGGAGGATGGAGCTTGATGGAGAGGGCTTGAGGTTGCTTGAGCTTGCCACAAGGATCGTGGAACTATCGGAGTGCAAGAGAGAGGAGGGAACTTGATCGAGCATCAAGGTAAGCTCACTACACCCGTAAGGTAGGCATTGTGCATGGGCTATGTGAGAGGTAGCCATGGCCGCTCAGCTTGAAACGCTTGATCAATAAGCGGTCCGTAGGTCTCGCGGTAGAGCTCCATAGCTCCCCTTCATTTGTCTATTAGTACGCTCATGGTGGCTAACTCATCCTCCCTAGCGTGTTGTTCTATTGACATGTCAATAGCCTTTGCATTTTCAACTTGTGTGATTTGAATAGTTGATCATTTTCAAACCTTTTTTAATAGAAATGAAACTCTGTAGATAGGCTACCAAAGTCCCATGATAATCGTCATCATTGCGGTGTGTGCAGGTGGACTGAGTAGTACGAATGGAAATGGCACAGATTTGGGCAGTGATCGAGAAACAATGCAATGCTGGAGCATAGAGTCAATAATGTTGAGCTTTGAAGTGACAGAGAGGAGCGTAGAGTCAAGGAAGATTTACCTAGAAGGAAGCACGAGCTGAAATGGCCTGGGAAGAGAGATTCAAGTCCTCCACTGAAGGTGGGTAGCTATGGAGGTAGGTGAGAGATTCATGGGAAAGTGGAGGGAGCCAAAATTTCAAACTGAAGTGACCCAATCAGTGGGCTAATGACTCATTACCTTGAAACCTGCTCTGATACCATGTTAAAATATTGAGGATGCATGCTAAGGAGGATCACCGATGAGCAAATAGACAATCATAATGAGACATAAACATTGACAAAGAAGAACAACTAATATTATCCAAGCATAATGCAAGTACAACTGATGAGTATGATTGATGATATGAGTGTGGGGATGAGTGCCTTTGATATGCTTACAATAGATGGTATTGGTAGGTGAGGAAAGGTGGGAAGTGACTATGGTAGTCACCAATTGTGGTTTTAATAAACCATGCATACATGACCTAGTGTAAGGCTTTATTTGCAATGTGTTTCTTTGCCTTGTTTGTTCCTTACAAAGAGGCTATGGTGGATGTGATTGCACATTTCTCAACAATATGGGTATAAGGTTCCCCTCCCCATAGTCCTATTTAATGATAAGATCAACTTTGAGAGTCAAGCTGTGTTGGATTGCATGCAAGCCTTACTTTAGCAATGTAAAGTGAGTGTAAAGTGAACCTTCAAAAGGGCCAAACACACATGAAACTCTATGCTGATGCAAAAAGAAGGCATTTGGAATTCCAAGAAGGGGAATTGGTCCTTTTGAAAGTGCCTAGGTCCCGCTACTCAACTCTCAAAGAGGGCAGCAGACCACTAAAGTAGTATTCATTCTCAATGCTCTTCCTTCCACTTGATTTGTAAGATCTTCTCATGCCACAACAATGTAACACATCTGCCATAATCCAATAGGCATAGTAATCAAATCAAGAACCCACTTGAAGTGAATACATAGTGAGTAGGTAGGGTGAAGCTCATCTCTATGCCTCACTGAAGAAAACAACTGACAATCAGTTCATGTCTTGACACATTGCAAGATATCTCTATACATGCCTCTCCACGAGTAGCACTCTGTAATCTTCTCATAGGTCGCCCAAACAGCTCTATGTCTAGCCTAAAGACTTTCAGCGAGATACACACCGAGCAGGGGTTAGACATCCAGTCACACTGATCGGGGTATATAAGGTGGAAGAGTCCTAGATTAGGGCAAGCAATTATTATCAAGAACATACTCTTCACCTTCATCTCTAGCTTCCATGGTTTCCTCCTTCCTTCTCTCCTCTTTTCTGTATTTCTCTCTCCTCTTCTAGTCTTCTTTTCTCTTCCTCTTGCCCTCTTTCTCTCTCTTCAGCTTTTCTCCTCTCTCCTCTCAGCTTCATTCATTACAAACAACATGAAGATGCAAGGGTATATCAGATTGACAAAAAATGTTGCTATCTAATGTCTTGAATTGTTTAGAAACCTCTTCTTTTTGTGCATCAATGAATTGTTTCTTTGAAATACATTTTTTTGGTAAAATTGTTCAAAAAAGAGATAAGACATCTAAAGATGAAAAGTCTCATTTTTTACTATGACTACAGTTCTCCATCTATTGATTGAGAGGCTTTCTCTCTCTAAAGCTAAAATGCCTAAATTTGAGTCTAAGTTTTTCCTAATGTGTTTGGCCCATGTAGGTCCGTGGCATAGAGCATATACTATCCCTATTGTAGTGCATCAAGTACAATGCCCTTTGAGCTCATGGAGCTCTTGAACATATACTTGCTTGCATAGGATATATCCATAGAGGAGGAGAGTGATGAAGATGCAAGTTCACTGGTTCTTGCTATTACTCTCACGTGAGAGCCTATTGAAGAATCTATTAACCTTAAAGAGGAATACCGGATGGTGACATAGCAAGGGATGGCTCTCATAGTGCCGTTAACTTTAGAAGAGCCAATTTAGGCCCTTCTAGGATGTATTGATAGAGGAGATGTAGGGAAACCTACGTGGCACACAATAGGGGAGTGTCTTATACATGCCCCATAATAGAGATCATAAAGAGGTAGATACAGTGGTGATGATAATTGACTTCTAGTATGGGAATTATTATATCTGATTAATTTTTTCTAATATATACACACTTGGATCTCGTGATTATGATATATGTGATCGCAAACATTATTTCCTTAATGTGGCTAAATATTTTAGTTTTTCAAAAGATTAAATTTCTTCATAATTATAATGTTTGATTAGAGATATTAATTGTTATATATGGTTGATGTATTTTGATTTTATTCTCATATGTGTATATCTCATGATTGCAAATGTTATTTCTTTTATGTGATTAAATAGTTCAAGTTTTCAAAAGAACAAGTATATTTGGGTGAAAGGATGTATTGGTGGCCCATAAAGTAATGTCTAGACCATTGCTTTTTAGCACTTAAAAGTAGGCATTTAAAAGTGTTTATGATCTCAAAGAGAATCTCAATAGTTAAATCCAATTAAAAAGTAAATCTAATAATATAGGCATGTAAATATAGTTGTTTATCCATTTAATGAAATGGAGAAAGAGGTTGGTAGTTACAAGTTGCAACCTTGTGCATGCACGTGCGCGCACACACACACACACACACACACACACACACACACACACACACACACACACACACACACACACACACACACACACACACACACACACACACACACACACACACACACACACACACACACACACACACACACACACACACACACACACACACACACACACACACACACACACACACACACACACACACACACACACACACACACACACACACACACACACACACACACACACACACACACACACACACACACACACACACAAGTTGTTAGCCGCCAAATTTCCTTTTATGATTGCATGCTAAATGGAGGGACAAATGTATTATCTTTCACATAGGCCATTACATAGTTTATGAGATCCACTCTCTCCAACTTGCGCTTCTTCACAATTTGGCATTTGTCAAGCTTGATAACAAACTCTAAGCAACACTTGACGAGTATACTTGGCACAAAATTACTAAAAATGAGCATGTCATATAACATCCTCAATGTTATATTATAGCAAGTCAACGTCTGTTGTGCATTGTAATTTGTCAAAATGAGCCATGATGCGTTGCAACTTAACAAGGTCAACAAAAATTGTTGAACTCATCGCATTCATGAGAAATGATATTTTTGGCTTTAGTTCCTTCCACTTCTATTTTCTCCTTAAATATTTTATCATGTTAAATCATTAATGGATATATTTTGGGCTCATCATATAGCTCATACTATATATAGCCTCATAGCCTTGTCAACTAACCTTGGTTATATTACATGCTATTTGAACTTCCATGGATAGACTATTAAGAACATCTAGAAGAACCTCATTTAATGTAGCAAGGTGGGGTGCTTGATGTCAAGGGTCTCTCATAATCGTAATAAGATGTTTGCATTTTAAAAATGCTTTCATAAGCTTGAACTACTGAGCCTCAACTTAGTCTTTGGAATCATTAAAAAAGTTCATTTAAAAAAGAAATGTAGACAACATCAAGGGATATAACAAATTAAAACAGTCTACTAATGGGATATTACTAACCTTAATGCTTGCACGCATATCTTTTACGATCCATCATTCATTGATACTGACAATATTGGTAGTAGTTGACATTTTCTTTTCTTATAGCCCATGGGAGTTTGCTTGTGTCTTTGTAACTTTGCTTCTAGAATCTTCTTATCCTTCTCCACTTGCTCCAAAGTTGCTTTCAACGATTCATTCCCATCCTCTAGGAATAAATTTCCTTGCACCTCCTATACCATTGCTTGTTCCTTGTGCTAGAGATTATCTTTGCATTGTTTCAATGTTTCTTCTAAGTTGAGTACTTTATTTTCCTAGTCATGCGAGGCTTTTTTAAATTCATTCAAAGAACCTTGTGACTGTAAGAAATATTGATTAGCATTATAAATATTGATTGATAATATTGATACATGGTTTGTGATAACTTACTAGATCTAACCTTGTTCACCATTCCTAATGTAAGTGAGCAATGAAGATATATAATTAAAAAAAGGATTTAGGCCAATACTAGGGCGAATTGGACACAAGAAACCCTCAAACCAAAGATCAATATTTTTCTTCTCTTTGAATGATATTGAAAAGCTATTGTTGCATTTAGGCTACACTTTATGTAAGGAGTCTTTGTCATAGCATAGTCCTCATCCACACAAACTTGCAAATCTCCTTTCCTCTTATGGTTGCCTATCTCCCTAAATGGTTCCATTAAGAAATGTAAGGTAGGAGAGGAACTTGTATAGGTTTATTATTTTAGTGTAATATTGGAAATTCACATTGGAAGATTTGCAGTAACCTAATAGACCCTATTCACAATTCCTAACATAAATAGTGAAGCTATGAAATTAAATGGAGGATTTAGGCTAGTACTAGGGTCATTTGGATACAATACACTCTCAAATGAAAGACCAATATTTTTCTTTCTCTGTGAATGACATTGAAGTTATTGTTACATCTAGGCTACGCTTATGTAAAGGGTCTTTATCATAGCATACCCACCATTGACACAAACATAAAAATGTACTTTCTTCTTACAGCTAGTTTTGTCCTTAAGAAATTCTATTATAAAATGTAAGGTAGGAGAGGAGCTTGTGTAGATTGATTTTCTTAATGTAATATTGGTTTAAAAGGATTGGAAGGCAAAATAAAGTATGAAAAAATATTTAGATGAACATACAATATGGATAGGCACCTTTAGACATGGAAATACAACTTTTTAGGAGGGGAAAAAAGGCTTAAATTTTGGGGCCAAAATTAGCCTCGTGTTGATCCCAAGCACCACATGTGTGGATTTTTGAAAATGTAAATTGGTTTGGAGGCATTTTATTGCAAAATAGAGTATAAAAAATAGGTATTTCAACTTGCAATGTGATTGGGTACCTTGATAAAGAAATATTTTTTGGGGTGAAAATATTAAAAAGTTATTTTTTGAGAATAAAAGCAAATCTAATTTACTAATGTGGCAGTTTCAGAAGAGTTATGGATCCCATCTTGGAGGATGAAATTGGTTATTACCTAGTTGAAAAGAAAGGGAAACCCCCTTCATTTGGGGCGGGGTCCACCACAAAAGATAGGGTTGAGCCTAGGAATGTAGGGGATCCATGGAATAAAAAGGCTCCAAAATGGCATTCAATGATGATCACACTCAAGGGACTAATCCAAGCTTAAGGTTTTCTAATCAATTCTTTATGAGGCCCTTTTGGAGTTCATATTTTCCCTAATGAACAAGGCTCCCCCTCATCAAAGTTGCACCATCAAAGCCACACAAAAAATGGAGCTTTCACTTCACATTTTACAATCAACATGGCAACTAGGTGTACAATGCCATCTTATAGCTTATTGTACTTGGAGACAAATCATAGCAACCTAAAGCCTACACCCATTGTGAGAGGCATATAAAAGGACTTGGTAATTATGAAGTGAGTCCCTCCTTTTTATACTGATCAATGACCTATTAACAATTTTGGAAGGGTATGAAAATAGCATACTACTACTGCTTGGTTGATGGTGATTAGGAGTGTCAAGAGATGGCTATCATGTTGTGGGGTTCCCGTGATGAGATAAGGATCAATGGACATCTATGATGACTCATTGGTAAAGGTAGACTAAGGTGAGGTGGCCACTGTGTAATCATGAAGTAGCATTCAATTAAGGTTGAGTCAATAAGCCTTATAGGCTTATGCTACAAAGAAAAGAAAATAGTGCTTCCAACGATCACAAAGACACATTAAAAAAAAGAAAGAATAGCCTTATCACAGCCTTGTTCTTTAAGGATAGACTCTTGAGTTCCAATGATTGATGCAAGAAAATGAGAAAATTAAGGCCTTGAGAATAGAGTACACCCATTGATTGTTGATGGGAAAAGAATCTTCAGCCATGAGCCATTAGAGAAAAACTTGGATTAGTAGATAATAATGTGCTTTTTGATGTTGTTGATGATTATGTCCTTCATGCATGGGATGAATCCAAGGTCAAAAAACAACTATTGCTCCAATCAAACCAAAGCTATGATACCAATATTGGAATCCCTTTGCCACAATTTCATCTTACACACACAAAAATTGTAGAATTCATAGGAACTATGGAACATGGAAATAGAAAGAGAGTGTATAGACAAGATTGGATGCAACATTCCCCCATGCATCTCTCTTTAAAACATATATTTAGTGATTTGATTGATCTTTTATCCAAAAATAGCCCTTTATAAAAATGGAGCAAGCTTTTTGTTTGCTTAATCGTACTAAGGTTTTTGAAATATTTATACCAAATAAATAATCTTACTCTAATCCTAAAGAAAATTTCAATGGTAATGGGATTAATTTTACAAATAAGAAATGTTGTGAAAATAAATATATCCATTTGTATATCTCTAAATAAATAAATTTGAATAAATCTTGATTGATGTTGTGGCAAATACTATGGATGTGTCCTCACTTATCAACACATCAAGCAAGTCTAACAACAAATAAAGTCAACATGAGAATCATTAAGCTCTATTGCATGCTTGTGGGAGCTTTCGCTCAACCACCAAGACCCTCGGACCGCTTATTGTTTCAAGCGTTCCAAGCCGAGCACTAATGGCTACCTCTCACATAGCCGACGTGCCATCCATATCTATGGGTGTAGTGAGCTTACCTCCATGCCGATCGAGTTACCTCCTCTCCTGCGCACTCCGGTAGCTCCACGATCAAAGTGCAAGCTTCAAGCCCGCTCCATCCTCAAGCTCCACGCTCCAAGCTCCATTGCTGCGAGCAAGAGAAGAGAATAGAAGAGAAGAGAAGATAAGAGAAGATGGAGAGCTTCTCCTCCCTAGTCCCTCACCCTCACACACTCACTCCCTCACAATCTCACACTCCCTCTCTCAAGCATAAGCTCAAGCAAGCAAGCAAGAAGAAGAAGAAGAAGAAGAAGAAGAAGAAGAAGAAGAAGAAGAGGAGAGCCACTTTTGGCTACACACAAGAATGAGCTTCTCATTCACTTTTCAACTTTATATACAAAACCTTAAATCCCTTTTGGGCGGTATCCCCTTTTCCCCTTTTTTACATGGCCGGCCATAGCCTAGGCCATTTTTCCCATTGTCCTTCTATCTTCCTAGCTTCCTTTCTCTTTTACTAAAGTATTGACTTGCGCTTTTCCTTGCGTGCCTTTCTCCCTTATTTAGGAATTTTCTCCTTGTGCGTCTTCGTCTTCCGTTTCTCTTTGCCTTGGCCTTTGTCTTTGTCTTCTGCTTTAGCTTTTTCAGATTTTCCACCTTCATTCATTTGAGGGTTAACATTACCCCCTCCTAGACGAGTGCCAGTCCCATGGCACTCACTGTTGTAGGTAGCACGCTTTAGCATGCACCGAGGACGTGGGTGGCAAGGACGTTTGTGTTTGCCATGGCGGAGTGTTGGTAGTGGTGGGGAGGAAGGTTGTTGGGGGCACGTTGGTGGTTTAGGTCGCTGGTGGTAGGGCTATTCTTTGTGGGGATTGCACTGATGGAGTACAAGTGGCAGTTTGTTGGGGGTTCTGCACATGATGATTTTTGGTGGGCTTGCAAGATGATAAAGGATAGGAATTCAGAGTTGAGTATCGATGAAGAGAGAACGACACCTTCGTTGGAGTCTTCAATGCCTGCAATTGAAAACCTCTCATAGGTGGCCTCTCCCTAGGGGTAGTGCTAGTCTTCTTTATCGTGCACAAGATATAGTTTAATTAGTTTGGGAGACAGGTCCGAACTCTAAGCAAGCTGAGAGTATTGTCTTGCACTTGAGGATCCAAACTGTGTATATACTTCGGTGCAGATATTATGTGAGTGCTTGTGCATACTTAGGTATTACGTAGGTAGAAGACTGCGGGCTGGTTTCTCATAACGACGTGTGGATGAAGCAAAGTCGTCCATAGTGAGAAGAAGTACACGTAAAGGTGTATGCGACATCCTTTGCATTGTGAGTGCATAATAGAACACAGGGATACTGCACTATTGGTAGCTGGTAGCTATTAGACCTGTGTGACGAGGACAGTGTACTTTTCATGGCCATTCGTGCAGTGCTTACCACAATTGATTACAATGGTATTAAGGCAGAGTGCAAGAGGAAATTGTGTGAATGGGTTAGGGTGACATGTCTAACTGTAGGCGAGACAAGCTCCCTAGATATGTCCTACCCTTGATGTGCCATAAACTATTGTGGGTGATGCTAGGGGGCTAGGGGACTAGGGATGGAGCTAGCCGACCAAGGTCACTGGACGCACCTAATTTGAGGACCCCTAGGTGCAGTGCTGTGATCGTGGGTGCTTATTATCTTTTCTTTCTTTTCTTTTCTTTTCTTTTTCTTCTTCTTTTTTTTTCTGTTTTCTTTTTTGTTTCTTTTTCTTATGCTTTTTTTTTTTGACTTGCCTGAGTACAACCATTGCAATATGTTGAGGCTTTCAGCTTCAATGGGTTGGGAAATGTCAAGCTTCGAAGGCTCAGGAAATGGGTATCACAGTGATGATTGTGCCCTAGCCTCGTTGTTAGAGAAACCATTGTTGAGATGGGGAGATACACTTGAGATACTGCAAACCTCTTTGCGACACGCGATGTTGGTACGATTGAGGTAACAACCATCGTGAGCTCACTGTAGAGCTTGACCCAAGAAGAGAGTGTAGCCCATGACTATGCTTTGGTTCGTGCGATGTGAGCACTTGCAAGGGTGATTTTTTGCGTTCGGCAGCATGGCTTTGTTGCAGTTCTTTGTGAGGTTGGTGGTCTTGTGGTGACTTGGGCATTGAACATGTTTGCACAAATGCCTGTGTCATTCTGCATCCATTTGTCACTTCATGAGAGTATATGCAAGTCACATGCGTCAAGTACAATGAACAAATCCAATCATGTCAAGATATAACTTTTCAAAATGCTATGATGCTGATTGCAATGCCTATTCTAGTGCTTGTTAAAGACATGGCATATATTAACGATAGGTAAGGGAAGTGTGTACAAGTGGGGAGCCTACCCCTTTAATCATCAAAAGACAAAAAGTTATGGTAGGATGGCTTGTTAAGCTGCTTGTATATCATAAAGGCTACTCGATTTGCACAAGGCGAGGTGAGTCTAGGTGGTTAGGCGAATGAGGCTCTGCAGGTGAGGGGCTCCTGTGAGGTTGGGCAGGGAAGATGTTGGTCGGGACTTGAATGATGTAGTCTCTGGCCGCAACCGTTTCCAAGATGCTTTTGAACAATGCATCGAATTCTTCCTTGTCTCGAGCTACCCTTTTTGCCTTTGAGCACCTGGTGCCCGAGCGTCTGTTGGGGGCTTGCACAACCGGTGTTGCCACACCTTGTGTGCTTCTTTGAGCTTCTACTCCCCTGGCCTAGGGATTCTGCGGCCTACGTCTGGGGCAGTGTTGCTTGGGACCTCGTTTCTTTGCATACCTTTTGAGGGTAGGCACGTAGCGCACCAACGGAGGAGCTTGTGCTGCATGTTCCCTTCGACAACGGAGAGCGTCTTTGTAAGCCAGCTGCCCTAGGTGCTCCATGTCTCCCTCGTAGGGGGACCTGCAAAATGCGAACCAAGGATTAGGCCTTGATACAGGATAAAACCATTCGTATGGAAGGGATTATAGTGTGGGTTATCAAGTGCATATGATGAGAAGGGGAGAGGTAAGGCATGCAGTGGTTGTAGTAAAGGGATGGCCCTTGTGATGATGTTCGTTTGGTCTCTAGCCATTAGAAGATCTTGGCTTATGCTAAGTTGCATGGACCAGTTGTCAGGGAGCGGGGCAGGACTCATCCTCAGAAGGATAGACCATAAAGGAAAAGGTGCATAGGAAGGGGCGGTACCCTGTCCCCACCCTCAGAGATATTGGCCAGAGCTTCCTATGGTGGTGATGAGGGTTGCATGCCCTCCACCTGGAGGCAAGAATGGTCACACAACTTTTAAATGTGTGGTGAGAGAAAGACCTGAGAAGCATAGCCTGTTGAACCCAACTCTTCGCTTGACTATCATTGCTTGTGTGTGTTGACATTGTCTATACAGGGTCACAAAATTCATTGTTTATTTATGTACATATTTACAAATCCATGTCACTTACGAGGATAACAGCCAATTGTAGAACTCCGGATTGTATTGGAATGTGGCACATGCATCTAGGACTCATGGCAGCTTACTCAATACTGATAGATATTTTGCAACATCGAGTAGCATGGAACCTTGTCCGAGTCTACTAGCAATATGTAACTCCTCCTCAGTGAGAACCTTATCAAATAGAGAGTTCTCTTGGCTAGGTTCAGCTAAGTCCGTACCCCGAATGGTAGTCAACACTTGAAGGGAAGTTGGTGCCATATAGGTTGGGTCTCTTTGAGACCTCCATTTGGCCAATCACTCCTCTGAGATTGTCATGATCTGGGTTCCTAGTTCGGCCATTGCAACGTGGTTTTCACACCAATGCTATTCAAATTGACTTCGGCCCTCTGATAGTCGCTTTAGTTGCTCTATCTCTAAGAGATTTGGTTGGTAGAGCAATCATTGAATGTGACAGTTAAGCGTAGTTCATTGGCTTCCTCGTTAGAGATGAGTCGCATGCATTCATACAAGAGCTTGTTATACTGCTCGTCAAGATGTTCTCGCTCTTCCCAAGATAAGGGAAATGGCAAGTATTCTTCGAGTTGCTCTTTAGGGAATGGGCGCATGTTTACCAAGACATAGACACGTGCGAACACTCTGAGCTTAGCATCCAACTCAGTTAAGCATTCTGTGACACTTCTATGTTTAATGAGGGCTCGCTCGGTTGTTATCTCATGCAAGGTTCTAGGAGTTTGCCTGGGCTTAGCGTAGCTGGGGGCTCAAGCCTAGATGAGCAGGTTTGGCCAACGCTAGGATTTCTTATGCTCTTGGGGTTTCCATGTTTCTCTTGAGGCTTCGTTATTGCATCATGATTCTCCTTGGATGTGATTGGTATAAATTTGTCACCCTGTTGTGACAACGTTGTATCCACTCTTGATTGGTCAATGCAAGTTCTATTGTCAACGGATTGAGTGTTGCAAGCAACCGTTGATAGTAACGACTGCTTTGATTTTTTAGAGCACACGGATGTGTCTAAGGTTTCACCGCTATTAGGAGAGACCTCAATCGGTGCAGTGGTGGAGGGACTCGATGCTTTATTCCTCAGCACTCCAACATTCTTTGTCTCAATGTTCTTGGGGTCCACTACCACCTGCAACTATTGTTGTTTTCGTTGTTTTCTCCTCTTTTTCCTGGTTAGTGTAGGTGTATCTCTCAACGACTCAAGACCCTAGACTAGATCAACCGTTGATGTGCTTGGGGCCTCATCATTCTCTTTCTATAGCGTGTCCTTATGGGACATAGCTGTGGCCTGCTAAATAGCCTCGCCAGGTTGTGAGAGCACAACTGCCTCCCTTTTCGGAGAGTCTAGCTCTTCAACCAATTCCCTTGTGTTTAACTCCTCTAGCCTAGGCTTTAGGCACTTTGCTGGAGTTGTCAAGGAAGTTGGTTGTGACACCTCCTCCTCAGGTAAACTACTAAGGACACATTCCACAAGGGGCATTGTCATGGCCAAGGGCTGTGACTGCTGTGATCCGTGATTGAAAGTAGTAGCGGCTAGCTTAGTGGGCTGGCTACTCTTGGTGAATTGTGGTGTTAGGTCCCTAGGGTGACCAGAAGTAGTCGTGTCTTTTGTTGCCCTTTGAGCATTCATCTGTGTAGATCGAGCGTGAGTTGGAGCATGAGTTGATCTAATCGCATTAGGTTTCACAGGCATATCCTTGGGCCAAGAGCTACGGCTAGTGTCATGTCCCACCTCTTGGACATTTGCAAGCTTCAATGGAGATAGAGATTGGGAGTGAGCAGCTGCCCTTGACGACTGCTGCTGTGCTTCCTGTGTCCGTTTGGAAGAAGAGGGTGTAGGAGATCTAGGACTCTTAGATGGGCTGGGCACTGGCTGAATGATTTGCTCGAGGCTATTAGATGATTGTGCCATTTGCTTTGTTGAGTGATCAGCCTTGCCATGAGAAATGTTGTGCCTATGATGCATGTTATCCTCTTGGGAAATCAAAGGCTCTTTGGGCACTAATGGCTTTTGTGCACGCTCAATGGTTACACATGACATCTGCTTATTAAGCATGCTAGGCTGAGGCTCTTTCTTCCAAACACTCATGTTTAGTTTCTTGCCTTGAGACCTGGAGTTTCTCTTTGGTTTCCTCTTGTGCCTCGTTGCTTTTGCCACGGATATCCATTGCGGCATTGTGCTGACCCTCCATCGACGCCTTCGTCTATAAGGCTTGGGCTGCTTCTGGGGTCTTCTATGATATTTGTAAGTCCAAAGCCCGTTCTTGGCATTGTCTCGTGACCTTCTTGTTTCAGGCATGGCCTCACTCATTGGTTCTCATTGTTCGACTCGCGCTTGTATAAGCTTTTCCAACAAGTCCTTGCTCTCGTTAGTAGGCTTGACTGTTATGTCAGCAGCTTCCTTGCCTTTTCCTCGAGGTTCGATAAGGTCACCCTTGCTAAAGGTTGTGACTATCCTCACACCCGGTAGCGTCAGGTATATCCTCTGTGCTACATAGTCAGCCTCACACTTGGTCGCCCTTTTGAAGGGTCTTCCTAGGAGGGTTTCTTTCCCGCAGCTAGCACTATTTGGAGGAACATGAAATAGGTTAGGCAAGCTTTCTGTTTCAATTGTCACAAGGATTTTTCACTTCCCTATGAGTGCTTGTGGGTGTCCCCCATAAGGGCTAAGAGTTGCACTAGTCGGTGTGAGCTCTGGTTGGCCTAGTAGGGTCCATGATTCATAGGTCAAGATATTAAAATCTGCTCCTTCATCAATTAGAGCATCGATAGTATGCTCTCTTTTCGCGGTGAGTTTGACCCTAAGATAAGCAGGTGGTACTACATCTTCATCTTCCGAGCCTTGGCTTGTAAATTTAAGCCTTTTGATAGATGCCCTTGGGTCCCCAATTGCATGACCAGACGTGGATTCTCCACCAATGTCTTGGGTCGTCGGTGCACTGTTGTTCAAGGTACATCTCTCGTCAAGAGTGTCATGTCTAGTCATCTTGGCATTTGTAGCTTGCTGATGTTGCATTTCGCTTTGACTAGACATGGTTTGAACACAATGTCTTTGTGTTCTCATGGTGTGGCCTTTTTGCCCTTGATGGCTAGATTGGTCTATTGATGTTCTAGGGTCTCTGTTTCTCTCTGTTTGGGTATGGGCTTTTGGTTGCTCTTTTGCAAGTGAGAATCCATGCTCATGTAGAGCCATTGCTACACTAGGGTCCAATTTGGAGGACCTGTCACGACGCGCGTTTTCTCTCCAACCTACTTGGGGGAGGTGCGGAGGGAGCCCCCTCTGTGGTGGGGGTCTGGGGGGTAGTCCCCCTCGGCCCATAGGGCCGTTACGGCAAACACCATGCACGATTTGGAGGACCGTTTATAGCCAAATTTTGAACTACTTGCTCTAAGTTTCAGCCTAGTGATGGATTTGTGATGTGCCTTTCTATGTAGCCTTTGGGGTCAATTCCAGGGTTTAGATGCGTTAAGATTTGTGTCCTAGATACCTGTCCGATTTTGACAGTTTTCTGTCCGATTCTCAGATGTTCGATTTTCAGGAGTCCGATTATCAGAATCGGACGTCCGATTTTGGGTAGGTCCGATTGGCCCAATGGTCTAATTTTGGTCACGTCCGATTCTTGCAGTGGTCAGATTCTAGGAATTGGATCAGACAGGGTGGTCTGATTCTAGTAGTCGGACGGTTCGACTTTGGGAGTCGGATCGAAAAAGTGGTCCGATTTTTACGCTAGGACCAATGGTATGATTTTGACACGTGGTTCGACTCTAGGACTGGTCCGATCCTGGGTGGTGGTCTGACTCTGGGAATCGGATAAAAAAGGTGGTCCAATTTTCGAAGTCAGACGGTTTGACCCTAGAGATAGGGCAATCCTATTCTGGGACTCGGACGCACTGGTTCGACTGCGTGGCCAACGGCCCGCAAGTTGCACGCGATGCTTTAGACTCTGACCTCTACTTCACCATGTGGCGTCGAGCCGCCTAATTAAATGCAAAGCCACATAGGGAAACACCTGGCATACCTCGAAATGGTGTGGTGGTCGAATCGACCAGCATCCTGACGATCTCCCCGCAGGTTTCTCTCTCTCTCCCTAGCTCTTAAGCTCACTCTCTTCTCAGAGGGCAGGATGTCAAATTGGCTCGTCCTGGTTCCCTGGGCCTCTTATTGCCCCATTCCAGCCTGCTGTGACCTTAGAGGTTAGTCCCTCATACTCTTCCAGCCAGAAATCTGGATCTGTGCCCCTATTTCCCTGTTTTAGCAATAGAAAACCCTATTGTTTTCCTTCTTTTTCTTATCCTAACCTTACCCTAATCAACAAAAATCAGAACCGGAGATGGAGGTGAATGGTCCTACTCTAATATTCAACAACAAATCAAAAACCTACTTGCTAAGGAGATCGAATACCTCTTCAAACTCCCTCGCTTCTACCTATCTACCTCAAGCACTGGTTCGATGAAAACCCTAAATCAATGCTCGATTCGAAGCGCGCAAGCACTCAAGGCTTGAATCCGTTGGTCCCAACAACGGAACCAAAATGTGGGAGCTTTCGCTCAACCACCAAGACCCTCGGACCGCTTATTGTTTCAAGCGTTCCAAGCTGAGCACTAATGGCTACCTCTCACATAGCCGATGCGCCATCCATATCTATGGGTGTAGTGAGTTGACCTCCATGCCGATTGAGTTACCTCCTCTCTTGCGCACTCCGGTAGCTCCACGATCCAAGTGCAAGCTTCAAGCCCGCTCCATCCTCAAGCTCCATGCTCCAAGCTCCATTGCCGCGAGCAAGAGAAGAGAAGAGAAGAGAAGAGAAGAAGAGAGGAGAAGATGGAGAGCTTCTCCTCCCCTCACCCTCACCCTCACCCTCACACACTCACTCCCTTACACTCTCACACTCCCTCTCTCAAGCACAAGCTCAAGCAAGCAAGAAGAAGAAGAAGAAGAAGAAGAAGAAGAGGAGAGCCACTTTTGGCTACACACAAGAATGAGCTTCTCATTCACTTTTCAACTTTATATACAAAACCTTAAATCCCTTTTGGGCGGTCATCCCTCTTTCCCCTTTTTTACATGAGCGGGCCGTTTTTCCCATTGTCCTTCTATCTTCCTAGCTTCCTTTCCATCGCCCGGCTACATTTACAAATTGCACAAGTGAGAGCCCGGCGCTCCTTGAATTAAACCATGATGCACTTGCGCTCTTTTACTAAAGTATTGACTTGCGCTTTTCCTTGCATGCCTTTCTCCCTTATTTAGGACTTTTCTCCTTGTGCGTCTTCGTCTTCCATTTCTCTTTGCCTTGGACTTTGTCTTTGTCTTCTGCTTTAGCTTTTTCGGATTTTCCACCTTCGTTCATTTGAGGGTTAACAATGCTCAAGGACATTGCAAAGGGAAACAATGATCTAGTACTTATGCTATCTAAATTGGCTCCTCCTACACTGAAATCCATACCAATCTTGATCTTAGCTAAAGCTACTTCCAAATCAAGGAGAGGGAAAGTCAAATCTATGCACAATGCAACACCATTAGTTAAACTATCATAATTAAAAAAAATAAAAAGACCTGAGAAACAAGTGTGTCCAAACAGCCATGTTTTATATACAAGAGAAATATATAAAAGCTATATAACTCAAAAGAGCAACAATCCATGACAATTTCCAGTCAATCTAAGAAATCGATGGTACCAAGAAAAAGAACAACCATTAAAAAAATCAAGAAATAGAATAGTACCAATTCACTACTATTGATCCATCCAAGAAACTAGATCCTAAAGCAAAAGCATTTGATACATCAAAATATGAGGAACAACTATCTCAAACCATATATTTGAAGAGTAAGTAGTCACCCTAATAGCTATTGATACCACTAAACCCATGACTGAGAGCGGAATTTAGGTGACGGGAAGTGCTTAAAAAATAGCTAAAAATTATGAATATCAAGGGAAAAATATTCACTGTCAAAGGCGGCGGCTCGATCTAGGACGATTTTAAGCGCCAAAGTGCTTTAAAGGCGCCCGAGCGACACTTGGTGATTTTTCATAATTTTTCAGACAGTCATGCGGGTTGACACAAGCTACTGGCCAATGTGGGATGCTAAGCCGGACGCCCAGGATTTTTCAGAGCTCAATTCGGAGTCCGGACAGGAAAATGGCCAAGGAAACGGTCAAGATATGAAAAGGTGGACACTTGGGAGGCCAAATTTGAGCATGCCTTTTGAGTTTGGACCCCCCCCAAAAAAATTTATGCACCTTATGAAGCAAAAAACGTGGAGAGAGAATGAAGAGGCATGAAAAAACGTGGAAGAAGATGGCGCCCGAAAAATGCGCCATGAATGGATGAGAGGCATCATGGCTGCTGCAAACAACCCCCCCAATGGATTATGGGGCTTCATTCCCCTCTGTCTGTGGACTCTATCGCCGCCCTTCGCCCGTGGAATGATGGCCTGGTTTGAAATTTCTGATTCTAGTCTTTCTCTCTCCTCCCTCTCTCTCTTCTAAAGGCAAGATCATGTGGGGAGAAGAAGGAAGAAGAAAGAATGATGGAGACTTGTCCGGCATGGACCGGATTGCTACACGGGCTGAGAATGGTGATTTGTGATGTTGCTGGACATGAAGGGTTGCTGTTTTCCAAATCTACAGCCATGGACACAAAACCCGAAACACGCGTTTAAGCGGTAAACCAAAAAATTACAAAGAAAATTTAGTGTTTTATGCTTTTGATTGATGGAATGCCGTTCATATGGACTAAGATTTGATTATGCTGCTGATTCTTCTGAGTTCTTACTGTTTATAACCAGAAATTATGAAAAACATGCATTTCATGGCCCGAAATAATGTCAAGAAACCCGAAAATGCATGAAAAATGGGGAAAAACAAGGGTTTTGGGCGTATAAATGGGGAAAACCGTCGATACACATCAACTAATCTTTCAATTTTGTTGCAAATGAACTAAGGGCCACAGCCCATAAACTGGTTTTCATTTTCAGCAATTTAAAAAAATACAAGAAAATGAAGAAAATGGGGAAAAATGATAAAAACACCATGGAAAATAGGGGAAAAATACATTTGGGGCTACGAAAAATATAGAAAAATAGGATTTATGTTTGTTGATGTATAGCAAGGCTGGGGCATGAAGTTATGCTTCAGTTCAGCCTTGTTTATATGTTTTAGTGCGTGTCTCCTTCCTTTCTCCATATAAAATGACAAGGAAACCCTAAAAGAAATGAATGCAATGATGCACTATCAACGGGGAAGGGTAGAGTTGTGGAAAAAATGGTTAAATGCCGCTGAGCATGAGGGATAATTTGCTGATTTTATATGCATTGCAACTAGGACGGAATAATAATGATAAAAATTAAAACCTAGTAGCACGAAGATCACTTCGGTGCTAGGTGTTGCAGCGAAGCACAAAGCGGTTAGAAAGAAAAGCATGAAAGAGATGTTTTGCACTTGCACGCTGCTGGTTTTTAAAATGTTTGAGCACTAGGCATCCACCTCTTTGCATGATCATTTAGAGGAAATTAAAAGTATCAGAGTTAGCTCCTGGATATGCATAGCAATTGTTTTCAGTAGGCCTGTGACCCACCGTTGAGAGGCAGTGAGATACCCATGCTGTAGGCTAGTCGTGGGATCCTAAAGGGGAAGTCAAGTGAGGGAATGGTACATTCCTGGACACGTTTATTTGGTACCTTGAGCGACGTTTGTGCGAAATGTCTAAATGTTGAGCGACGCATCGAGGGGCCAATCCCCAAGGTGTAGGAGAGTCGCAGAGGGTTGACGGCATTCAGCCGTAGGAGGAACCCCATGTGTATGTGATTCGAGCCTTTTGGCTATGTGAAAGGGACTCCCTCTGAGGAGCAATATTGGGTTAGGATCAGTTGGACTACAACGTATTACAAACGCAATGTTTAGGAAGGCAGAGATTTTGATAGACGCTCCTGGCCGCGAGGCCGAGGGGGTTGTCTTGCGCATAGTGACGAGGTCCGGCTAGTGCATGAGCCAGTGCCGGCCCGTTTTTAGGTCCATCAGTGGTGCGTCTGCCGGGAGCTGCTTAAAAGTGGCGGTTCTCGAATCCTGGTTGTTTAAGGACCAACTAGCAGTTTATGCCAAAGGATACTGAGATTGATCCGTTATTTATTGATATACATCGTCTAGCAGAAATCCAAAAGCAGGAAAGAGACGAGAGAGCTAGGCGACGTGCTGAAATCTTTAGGAGATATTCCCCTAAGCGTAGCGGTGCTGAACCCTTACGAGGGAGTGGATCTAGTGGTCTTAGGACCCCAAGCAATAAGTTAGGAGAAGGTGGAAGCTCTAGTGCTCCCCTTCCTGCATAAGCCAATCCACGTCAATTGCAGGAGGTGTAACCCCACCGTTCCCTATTCCTAGTGCAAATCCAATCCCCGTCATGGCGCAGCCTATTGCAATTCCAGCAGGAACGACGGATTTGCCGGCTCTAGGTTACCCGCTACCCATTTTTAATGGGCTAGTTGAGGAAGATGCGGAACTCCACATTAGGGAGTTTCAAAAGTTGATGTTCAACTGTCGCATTCAAGAAGAAGGGCATTTAATGATGTTCTTCAATATGACTCTCAAAGGAAGAGCCGCTATATGGTATCATGGTTTAGAAGCCGGAACCATATTGAACATTGATGCATTTTATGGAGCTTTTCGAAGGGAGTTTGCCCCTGAAAGGGGTGGGCAATATTGGTTGCGTGTACTCAACGTGACCCGCCAAGATCCACACGAGGATATTCGTGCTTATGCGAAGAAGATAAAAGAGGTCTTCCGTAAGTTGGACACCTCTATTCCTATCCCCGCAGCTGCCCAATTGCAATATTTCCTACATGGTTTGGACTTTAATATCCAATTGCAGTTGAGTAGTGTCCCCTTGGGGGATATAGATACTGCCATTACACGAGCACAAGAGGTGGAATCCCGACTACAAGCAGCCTATGCTTCTAGAGGCAATTCGAACATGGGTTTAGTATTGGGAAACAATATGGCAATAGCCAATGGCAGTAGTGGCCAAGGGATAGCGATGGCTAACCCTAATGGGAGAGGGAACATGATACAGAATGTCCCTTTATTACCAGCTCCCCCTAGCATGTCGATGCCTACGGGCAGTCAAATGGCTCCAAGTAGTGGAGGCCAGGCGGTCAATTCTAACACCATGCCTGCAGCTCAACAGCCTGTGCCTAATCGAATTGTTAGGCCGATTGAACGACATGGAAATGACCAAGGCTATGAGTCGAGTTCTTCCAATGTTCTTGGCGAGGTTAAGGACATGATGAAGCATTATACCGACATGATTACGGAGCAGTATCGACAAATAGCCGTTGATGTCAACTTCCTTAAAAAACAACAAAATTTGATAGGAAGTAGATACCCAGAAGAGGGTGCGTCGTCGAGGTTTAGTTGCAAATGGTGTGGCGGGCAGCACTATCCAAGAAATTGCCCAAATGTTAAGTGCGATATTTGTGGAAAATCCGGCCATCTAGCGGCTACTTGCTGGAGTAAGATCAGTTCTCTCCAGCGGGGTAGTCGGCAACCAGGGCCTGTTAATCATCGTGCCCAAGGAAATGATTCCCAGCGAGAGGATGGGCCTAAACAAATACTTCAACGATCAAAGACGACGGTGGAAGAACTACCAAGTGGTAGTGGGGTTAGTTTGATTGAGGCTGTACGCGTTAATGATGCTGAAACCTCTAATCTACGAGCTGTCCTTACAAGAGGTAAAAAGGGTAGAGAAGCCGACATGGATAAGCCTGTCGACGGAAACCCTAAACAAGGCGACAAAGGAACGCAAGTTTTGGATCCTGCCCTAGAAGGGGGACCTTTGAAGCTCATAGAGAGTAAAGCCGATAAGGAAGCACCAAAGAAGAAGGTGAAAGTTAAGAAAGAGGCAATAAAGCCGGTTCAGCGACCTAAAGAGCGGATGGTTTGGCGTGAAAAGCGAGCTCTATCAAACTATCATGAATTCGATTTGGCGGGCTCTCTTTGCGAAGTCAAGCCAGATGTGAACCTTTTGCAGCTTATTAAGCTTTCCCCAGGAGTACGCAAGGAATTTAGAAAGATCCTACGTACCGGGTATATTGTAGAACCTTTGGGTATTGCGCGAGTTGGTGATGACTGGTTCGAGCATGCTGAGAAGCATTGCCCAAGGGTTGCAGCCTATGTCGATGGGATATTAGTAGATTATGCCATTGTCGACACAGGATCATCTGTTAACATTATGAGTTCTGAACTGATGGAAAGGTTGGGTCTTGCGATTCAGAAAGATACTTCCACAATTCTCAGAATGGCAGATGACAGTTTGAGACAGCCGGAAGGCTGCATTACTAAGGTCCATGTCACTGTTGCAAATGTAGAATGCCTGTTGGACTTTAGGGTGATTCGTTTTGCAGGGCGGCCAAGTTACCAAGTATTACTTGGACGACCTTGGATCTTGCAAGCGGATTGCCAAGTGGATATACCCGCCGGTCGATTGATATTCGGCAGAGGTGCCCAGCGTGTGGTGGTTGATGCTTATCCTGAGTCCCCGCAGAGTGAAAGAGCTCCTCTATCTTCTACAGAATTGGAGACATTAGAAGATTTATCTGGCAGTGAGACATCATCGAGTGATGAGTCCAAAGAGGGATCCACCACGGAGGACATCTATCAGATCACTTTGAACGAGCCGATAGAGGCCCAAGATCGTATAAGAGATGCAGATGTTATCGAGCTAGACCTTGGTACGCTTGATGATTCGCGGCCAATCAAATTAGGCTCTATGCTCAGCACAGCAGAAAGGGAGGACTATGTGGCCTTGATCCAGGAATTCCGTGATATCTTTGCCTGGAGTTATGATGAGTTGAGAGGCATCCCTCCCAGTCTTGCTGTTCATACAATTCCGTTGAAAGAGGGCAGTCGTCCTGTACAGCAGAAAGTAAGGCGTATGCCTTTCGAATTGAGGGACGGGCTGTTTGAAGAGTTACAGAAGCTTCGAAAAGCGGGTTTGATTTTTCCTGTGCAACACACAGAATGGCGTTCGCCAGTTGTGATTAGAAAGAAGAAGAATAATCAGATCCGTTTATGTGTAGACTTTAGGGAGCTGAATAAGCAGACAGTTAAGGACTACTACCCATTACCATTTATTGACCAGATTTTGGATCAATTAGCGGGTAGGGAGATATATTCGTTTATGGATTGCTTTGCAGGATACAACCAAATGGCAATTGCAGAAGAGGACAAGTTGAAAACAACTTTTATCACTGTATTTGGCACTTTTGCTTACCACGTGATGGCTTTTGGTTTATGCAATGCGCCTGGTTCGTGGCAACGAACAGCCGATAAGACATTCGGTGACATATCCCCTGAAGAGTTGAGGGTGTTTATTGATGACTTAGGGGCCGCCACCGTGAGAGAAAGGCAGTTGATCATTTTGAGAAAATGCTTTGAGCGCTGTAGACAATTTTGCATCGCCCTAAACCCACGGAAGTGTGCTTTTGGAGTACCTTATGGGCTATTGCTAGGCCATGTGGTCAGTTCGGTAGGAATTGCGACAGACCCCGAGAAGGTGAAAGTTATAGTTGCCATGGGTCCACCACGCACTCCGAAAGAGGTTCATAGCTTTCTGTCTTCGGTTGGTTACTACCGTAGATTCATTAACACCTTAGCAGAAAGAACGTTGCCACTTACAAATTTATTGTCCTTTAGCTGTTCGTTTGTATGGGGTGACCCTTGTAAGGTAGCATTCGAGGATGTGAAACAAGAGCTAGCAAGAGCGCCCGTTTTAAAAGCACCTAAAAGAGGTGAGGTGTTCTATATATTCTCAGCAGCCACCATGTATAGTATCAGCTGCTGTTTAGCCCAAATTTGGGAAGAGAAGTGGTACCACCCGATTGCTTTTGCTAGTCGGAAGCTGGGGGTATCCGAAATCAATTACACCTACATGGAGAAGCTGTGTCTAGCGATGGTCTTTGGGACCAAGAAATTCAGGCATTACATTCTCTATGAGAAAGTCGTACTTTATACGAAGGCGGAGGGACTTCGACTATTGATGAATAAGTTACAGCCGCCTGATCGTTTAGCGAAGTGGTTGATCACTTTGCAGGAATTTGATTATGAAATCAAGAGTAAGCCACCAAGGTTGCAAGGCATCGTGGAATGTCTAGTGGACTTTGGGGAGCCGAAAGAATCTGTGGCTGAAGGTAGTGACATGGAGATGATATTTAAAATAGATACGGCATCTATTCCCTCCTGGTATGCTGCAATAACGCATTATTTATCAACAAGAGAGGCGGGATCCGAATTATCTAAGGCTGAGAAAAGGAAAATTAAGCAGCAAGCGTTAAAGTTTGCCTTGATCGCAGGTACATTATATCGGCAAGGGGTTGATGATATCTATCGCCGATGTGTGACGCCTGACGAGGTGCCATTCATTTTGGAAGAGTGCCATGATTCTGCTTGCGGTGGCCATTTTGCTGGACGGCTTACAGCACAAAAGGCTTTAAGAGCAGGTTATTGGTGGCCTGCCATCTTTCAGGATGCGTTTGCGTATGTTAAGCGATGCGATATTTGCCAACGACATG
The DNA here is from genome assembly GCF_053477565.2 of Lygodium microphyllum. Taxonomy (NCBI): domain Eukaryota; kingdom Viridiplantae; phylum Streptophyta; class Polypodiopsida; order Schizaeales; family Lygodiaceae; genus Lygodium; species Lygodium microphyllum. The sequence continues at coordinate 80,656,037 of NC_141156.1, forward strand.
ATAGTCGAGAGAATAGGAAACGGCCACTCACCCCTATTATGGCGATACTTCCATTTGAGAAGTGGGGAATAGACTTTGTGGGTCCTATTACTCCGTCATCGACTACGCAAAAGAGGTACATCATTGTCGCAACTGACTACTTCACAAAGTGGTCAGAAGCACGTGCAACAAGGAAAGATGATGCTAAAGAAACTGCTAGTTTCCTTTTAGAGCAGATAATATGCCGGTTTGGTCCACCGAAAGAATTAGTGTCGGACCGCGGAACTCATTTCCTGAATAAGGTGATCAAAGGTTTGACAGAGTTGTGGAACATCAAGCATAACAAGACAACCCCATATAATCCGCAAGCCAATGGCCAGGTTGAAAGCACCAACAAGCAGCTTGTGGGCATCCTGTCCAAAACTGTGTCGGAAAAGAAACGGGATTGGGATAAAAAGTTATACGTGGCAGTGTGGGCTTATAATACGACTTTCAAACGAGCCACTGGCCATACCCCGTTCAAGTTAGTATATGGGGAGGAGTGTGTCTTGCCTTTAGAAATTGAGCTGCCGACCATTCGGTTTGCCATCAATCATTCTCTAAGCGATGACGATGCACTTTTTGAGCGCTTGACGACACTGGCACATTTAGATGAGCTTAAGCTGCAGAGCTTATTGCACCAAGAAGTGGCGAAGCGCCGAATGAAGAAGCTACATGACCTCAAAGCCAAGAAATACACCTTCAAGAAAGGACAGCTTGTTCTGTATTATGACGCACGACGTGAATTATTCCCAGGCAAGCTAGAACCCAAATGGGATGGGCCCTATAAGATCGTTAGAATAGGAAAGAATAAATCTACAGTGTTGTTAGCTGACCTTGAGGGGATAGAATTTAAAAATAAGGTTAATCTTAATAAGATTAAACCTTATTACTTCTGATTGTACTAATGCTATGACTGCTTTGCAGGTCTAGGCAAGATTGATCAAACATCTGCAAGGAAATCGTGATAGAGTTTGATGGGTCGTCTGATCCCTTATTTAGAACACCCATATTTGGAACAGAGGTATCATCACGGAAAGCTCATTTGGTGGAACAAAGGATACAAGGTGATTGAGCAAGAAGGCGGGACATTTATTTGGGAAATCAAGGTCTTCTGCCATCATTGCCTACAACTTTTGACGAGCATCCCTGTTGAATTCAATGATGATGGAGGGATGGAGCCTACAGTCCACCCGTTGAATATGCTGAATTTCGATTACCATAATTACGAGTAGAGTTCAGGATGGCAGGATATGTAAACCCTTTATGGACGTACACCTTGTACTTTGATGGGGCGTCCAGGGGTGCATGCAAAAAAGGAAGTGTAGGAGTTGTCATCCGAGACCCCCGACGACGTATTGTCATGAAGTTAGCTGCTTATCTTGGGGTGAATTTTACCAATAATATGGCAGAATACAAAGCCCTGATTATGGGTTTGAATATTGCAAAGAAGGGTGGTATCTGCCAGTTGTTGGTGAAAGGGGACTCTTAGTTGGTTTTAAATCAACTCAATGGGACGTACATGGTGCGGAACCCGATCCTTTGTATGTACCATCACACTGCCATAGCCCTGCTAGACGAATTCGATAGAGTGTCTTTTCAGCTGATTCCACGGAATTGGAATCAGTTTGCCGATTCATTGGCTAATCTTGCGTATGAAGAGGACCTCTTCTTTAATTGTGGCCCTTGTCCCGATATATCTATTGATGGTGAGACAGGACCTGGTCGTTTGTGGGGTATGCTTTCTGAACATGCCCTCTTTGGCAGACGATGGTTGATTTGGGTGATGCAGAGGGTAAGCGAGACTCATCTACCTTTATTATCTCAGACCCACAGACTGATTCGACGACATGTGATGCGCACACCTCTTGCGATGTACGCAGGAGGGATAGGTCATAATTTAATGCACCTAGTTTAGGGCTACGAGCCTCTGTTCCCCTGGGAATAGTATGCTTTGATGTCTATCATGGTTGTTTCCAGGTGGATGTTCTGCATAGTATTGTTTGATTTCATTAGGCCAAGAGGGCCGATTCAGTTTTGTGGCAAAGTCATGTCTGATTTCATTAGGCCAAGAGGGCCATTTCCCTGTCTAGTGCGGGTGCGTTTAATTGGGTTTTTGTTTAGTGTTGTGCTGGACAGGTTTCGTGGTGCGTGGAATTTGGTGGAGCCTGGAGGAGCCTTTGCTGCGATGGAAGCTTCTTGTGGCCACTCCAGGTGATATTTCTCCTTTACGAGTACCTTTCTTTCCTGTTATATGTGTATTTGTACTTGTTGAGGGGATACTTTTTGTTGGGGACCGGCGACCAAGGCATGAAGTCCCAGGTTTAGGCTACGTATGTTTGAGGGAGGTCGGAGTAGTCATTGCCTCCTGTAAAGACATTGTTAGACATTGAAAGATCTGTTTTAGAAGGAAGTCCTAGTGGCTCTGTTCTGCTAACCTGCTAGGCAGCCGTTCTAGGAGTTCTTGTTAGTAGTGAGGCAGTTAGAGAAGCCTGCTAGAAGATAATAATAATGATGCCAAGAAATCCTGAATATCCTAAAAGATGAATATAAATACGAAGGTGTGTAAAAAGGGGTTCTAACCCCTATCAATGAAAAGAAAAGAAATGAAAATATATAAGCAGTTGATCATCGCCTTGCGAAGGCCTGGTAGGTTCCTGGGGACGAGTCAGACCCGGGGCCGATACCTTGTCTTCCTCGGGGTGGCTTCTTGCTGGAAAAATAATATCAAAACAAGGAAGGTTGGAGCGAAAATAAAAGTGAGCGTTAGAAAAGGATTAAGTGTCGCCTTGCGAGGGCTTGGTAGGTTCTTGGGTGCCGAGACAAGTCCTGAGACCGATGCCCTGTTCTCCTTGGGTCACTACGCTCAGCTCCCTCCTTTTTACATGCCCAAGTATGTTCATCCAATCAAAACCCTCAAAGAAGAGATATACTGAAAGAAAATATCCTTTGCTCAGGCTATAGGAGTCCTCGCCTTGTAGGAGCTCCTAGTTGCGTTGTCTTTAGTTGGTCAGTAGTTCAGACTACCACTTAGGGCAACCTCTTTGGCAGTTCTTTTTAGTTTGGCTGTGTTGGAGCAGCTGGTTAGTGACTCACTTCGGATCTTCTATTAGATGATGCTAGGCCTATTCCTTGTGGATGTCATGCCTTGGTTCTGTCCAGGGGTAGGGGGAGCATTGTGCTGAGTTTTATGATGATAATTGTTTTGTATCAGTTTGATGCTTCTTTGGTTGTTTATGTGCAGATATGTTCGTGGATTCGACGGGCTGAGTCGCCCTATCCCGTGGTCGCCAATGAGAGCGGAATTTAGGAGACGGCAAGTGCTTAAAAATAGCTAAAAATTATGAATATCAAGGGAAAAATATTCACTGTCAAAGGCGGCGGCTCGATCTAGGACGATTTTAAGCGCCAAAGTGCTTTAAAGGCGCCCGAGCGACACTTGTTGATTTTTCATAATTTTTCAGATAGTTGTGCGGGTTGACACAAGCTACTGGCCAATGCGGGATGCTAAGCCGGACGCCCAGGATTTTTCAGAGCTCAATTCGGAGTCCGGACAGGGAAATGGCCAAGGAAACGGTCAAGATATGAAAAGGTGGACACTTGGGAGGCCAAATTTGAGCATGCCTTTTGAGTTTGGACCCCCCCCAAAAAATTTATGCACCTTATGAAGCAAAAAACGTGGAGAGAGAATGAAGAGGCATGAAAAAACGTGGAAGAAGATGGCGCCCGAAAAATGCGCCATGAATGGATGAGAGGCATCATGGCTGCTGCAAACAACCCCCCCAATGGATTATGGGGCTTCATTCCCCTCTGTCTGTGGACTCTATCGCCGCCCTTCGCCCGTGGAATGATGGCCTGGTTTGAAATTTCTGATTCTAGTCTTTCTCTCTCCTCCCTCTCTCTCTTCTAAGAGGCAGTTCATGTGTGGGAAGGAGCAATGAAGAAAGAATGATGGAGACTTGTCCGGCATGGACCGGATTGCTACACGGGCTGAGAATGGTGATTTGGGATGTTGCTGGACATGAAGTGTTGCAGTTTTCCAAATCTACAGCCATGGACACAAAACCCGAAACACGCGTTTAAGCGGTAAACTAAAAAATTACAAAGAAAATTTAGTGTTTTATGCTTTTGATTGATGGAATGCCGTTCATATGGACTAAGATTTGATTATGTTGCTGATTCTTCTGAGTTCTTACTGTTTATAACTAGAAATTATGAAAAACATGCATTTCATTAGGCCAAGAGGGCCATTTCCCTGTCTAGTGCGGGTGCGTTTAATTGGGTTTTTGTTTAGTGTTGTGCTGGACAGGTTTTGCGGGTTGTGGAATTTTGTGGAGCCTGGAGGAGCCTTTGCTGCGATGGAAGCTTCTTGTGGCCACTCCAGGTGATATTTCTCCTTTACGAGTACCTTTCTTTCCTGTTATATGTGTATTTGTACTTGTTGAGGGGATACTTTTTGTTGGGGACCGGCGACCAAGGCATGAAGTCCCAGGTTTAGGCTACGTATGTTTGAGGGAGGTCGGAGTAGTCATTGCCTCTTGTAAAGACATTGTTAGACATTGAAAGATCTGTTTTAGAAGGAAGTCCTAGTGGCTCTGTTCTGCTAACCTGCTAGGCAGCCGTTCTAGGAGTTCTTGTTAGTAGTGAGGCAGTTAGAGAAGCCTGCTAGAAGATAATAATAATGATGTCAAGAAATCCTGAATATCCTAAAAGATGAATATAAATACGAAGGTGTGTAAAAAGGGGTTCTAACCCCTATCAAAGATAAGAAAAGAAATGAAAGGATATAAGCAGTTGATCATTGCCTTGCGAGGGCCTGGTAGGTTCCTGGGGACGAATCAGACCCGGGGCCGATACCTTGTCTCCCTAGGGGTGGCTTCTTGCTGGATAAATAATACAAAAAACAAGGAAGGTTGGAGCGAAAATAAAAGTGAGCGTTAGAAAAGGATTAAGTGTCGCCTTGCGAGGGCTTGGTAGGTTCTTGGGTGCCGAGACAGGTCCTGAGACCGATGCCCTGTTCTCCTTGGGTCACTACGCTCAGCTCCCTCCTTTTTACATGCCCAAGTATGTTCATCCAATAAAAATCCTCAACGAAGAACTGTACTGAAAGAAAATATTCTTTGATCAGGCTATAGGAGTCCTCGCCTTGTAGGAGCTCCTAGTTGTGTTGTCTTTAGTTGGTAAGTAGTTCAGACTACCACTTAGGGCAACCTCTTTGGCAGTTTTTTTTAGTTTGGCTGTGTTGGAGCAGCTGGTTAGTGACTCACTTCGGATCTTCTATTAGATGATGCTAGGCCTACTCCTTGTGGATGTCATGCCTTGGTTCTGTCTAGGGGTAGGGGAAGCATTGTGCTGAGTTTTATGATGATAATTGTTTTGTATCAGTTTGATGCTTCTTTGGTTGTTTATGTGCAGATATGTTCGTGGGTTCGACGGGCTGAGTCGCCCTATCCCGTGGTCGCCAATGAGAGCGGAATTTAGGTGACGGGAAGTGCTTAAAAAATAGCTAAAAATTATGAATATCAAGGGAAAAATATTCACTGTCAAAGGCGGCGGCTCGATCTAGGACGATTTTAAGCGCCAAAGTGCTTTAAAGGCGCCCGAGCGACACTTGGTGATTTTTCATAATTTTTCAGACAGTCATGCGGGTTGACACAAGCTACTGGCCAATGTGGGATGCTAAGCCGGACGCCCAGGATTTTTCAGAGCTCAATTCGGAGTCCGGACAGGAAAATGGCCAAGGAAACGGTCAAGATATGAAAAGGTGGACACTTGGGAGGCCAAATTTGAGCATGCCTTTTGAGTTTGGACCCCCCCCAAAAAATTTATGCACCTTATGAAGCAAAAAACGTGGAGAGAGAATGAAGAGGCATGAAAAAACGTGGAAGAAGATGGCGCCCGAAAAATGCGCCATGAATGGATGAGAGGCATCATGGCTGCTGCAAACAACCCCCCCAATGGATTATGGGGCTTCATTCCCCTCTGTCTGTGGACTCTATCGCCGCCCTTCGCCCGTGGAATGATGGCCTGGTTTGAAATTTCTGATTCTAGTCTTTCTCTCTCCTCCCTCTCTCTCTTCTAAAGGCAAGATCATGTGGGGAGAAGAAGGAAGAAGAAAGAATGATGGAGACTTGTCCGGCATGGACCGGATTGCTACACGGGCTGAGAATGGTGATTTGTGATGTTGCTGGACATGAAGGGTTGCTGTTTTCCAAATCTACAGCCATGGACACAAAACCCGAAACACGCGTTTAAGCGGTAAACCAAAAAATTACAAAGAAAATTTAGTGTTTTATGCTTTTGATTGATGGAATGCCGTTCATATGGACTAAGATTTGATTATGCTGCTGATTCTTCTGAGTTCTTACTGTTTATAACCAGAAATTATGAAAAACATGCATTTCATGGCCCGAAATAATGTCAAGAAACCCGAAAATGCATGAAAAATGGGGAAAAACAAGGGTTTTGGGCGTATAAATGGGGAAAACCGTCGATACACATCAACTAATCTTTCAATTTTGTTGCAAATGAACTAAGGGCCACAGCCCATAAACTGGTTTTCATTTTCAGCAATTTAAAAAAATACAAGAAAATGAAGAAAATGGGGAAAAATGATAAAAACACCATGGAAAATAGGGGAAAAATACATTTGGGGCTACGAAAAATATAGAAAAATAGGATTTATGTTTGTTGATGTATAGCAAGGCTGGGGCATGAAGTTATGCTTCAGTTCAGCCTTGTTTATATGTTTTAGTGCGTGTCTCCTTCCTTTCTCCATATAAAATGACAAGGAAACCCTAAAAGAAATGAATGCAATGATGCACTATCAACGGGGAAGGGTAGAGTTGTGGAAAAAATGGTTAAATGCCGCTGAGCATGAGGGATAATTTGCTGATTTTATATGCATTGCAACTAGGACGGAATAATAATGATAAAAATTAAAACCTAGTAGCACGAAGATCACTTCGGTGCTAGGTGTTGCAGCGAAGCACAAAGCGGTTAGAAAGAAAAGCATGAAAGAGATGTTTTGCACTTGCACGCTGCTGGTTTTTAAAATGTTTGAGCACTAGGCATCCACCTCTTTGCATGATCATTTAGAGGAAATTAAAAGTATCAGAGTTAGCTCCTGGATATGCATAGCAATTGTTTTCAGTAGGCCTGTGACCCACCGTTGAGAGGCAGTGAGATACCCATGCTGTAGGCTAGTCGTGGGATCCTAAAGGGGAAGTCAAGTGAGGGAATGGTACATTCCTGGACACGTTTATTTGGTACCTTGAGCGACGTTTGTGCGAAATGTCTAAATGTTGAGCGACGCATCGAGGGGCCAATCCCCAAGGTGTAGGAGAGTCGCAGAGGGTTGACGGCATTCAGCCGTAGGAGGAACCCCATGTGTATGTGATTCGAGCCTTTTGGCTATGTGAAAGGGACTCCCTCTGAGGAGCAATATTGGGTTAGGATCAGTTGGACTACAACGTATTACAAACGCAATGTTTAGGAAGGCAGAGATTTTGATAGACGCTCCTGGCCGCGAGGCCGAGGGGGTTGTCTTGCGCATAGTGACGAGGTCCGGCTAGTGCATGAGCCAGTGCCGGCCCGTTTTTAGGTCCATCAATGACTTTGGTTTCTATTACTTTCAAATCAAGAATGGAATCAGAATAGTTGTAGCCCCTAACTATGATAAACTTAGCCAATGAATAAGCTTCAATGATTCAATAAAAATGGATATAGACCCCAAGTCAAAAAGCATAATTGCCATGCAAATTCAAAAGTCATCACATGTTTCTTAACTTGATCAAGACCTCTAGCGCATGCTTCAAGCCTAAGTTGATCAAAATATCATTTTGAAAATTGGTAATAAGAGATAACACAAAAAAAAAGTCTACTTTGAATAAATGCTTCAAGGAACTCCATGATACAATGATTATCCTTTTTCATTTCTTTAACAAGTGAGATTTAAAATTTTCAAAAAAAGAAACTAACATTCAAAATGATATCAACAATATGGGAAAGACAAGGATACATCTACGCCTAGCACTTGATGTTTTTAAAGGTTTCTCAAAGCTTATCTCCACCTAAAAGGCCCATAGAAGATTTGACATACATGGCTACCACTTTTCTACAAGCATTGGCAATAGTGCTTAATTTCCCATTATATGAGAAACTGCAATAGCATCCTTTTCTTGACAAACTCCTGATGATGGAGGAAGAATGGCATCTTGCTAGCAAGTTAGGTCAAGATGGTCTAATCTCAAATGTAAATTTCTATCTCATTCTTGGCATATATTCAACACATCCTCAACTTACATGTATCTCTTTGATGAATGGCTTATTCTATGATCAAGTGACATTGTACTATAACCCCATTTTTATGTATAAAAAATAAACAACTATTCTTTTCTCTCTATATAAATAAACCCTTAAGTTAAAAACCTCACACATAAGTAGCTATGCATTTAATGCTTTTTGTATGCCACAATGCTAGGAAGCATTGCACATTTGCTGACCGAAGGAATACCAATTGGGGTCATTTGAAAAAGACTACACATTCTTAAAATATTTGAAAGTTTTGTTTAAGGTATGATATGTAAGCAAATGCCCTTAACAAAGAGTTTTTTTTGTTTACTATGCACATGGCAAGGGAACATGAAATTGGAAAGAGACAAAGGGCATGTATTTGTTTGCATTCACAAGTGAAAAATAAGCAAATTATAGACTAAATCCCTAGATAATGAAGGATTCAAAGTTTTACTAATTCCAAAACCTAGACCAAGTAGTGGGGGCTTAGAGAGATCAAGAGGATAATCAAGAAGTGTGGTTTCTACCACTATTTATAGCTCTAAGAAAGTGCCACCAATACTTGGATGTGCACTCAATTCCTTAAATCTTATAACATATCTACCAAGATTTAGATTTGTACATGTGCAAAGCCCACAACATTTGGTAAAATGCCCCATACACTAATAAATAGAGTTGCAAACGAGGCACTCTCCATGGGGAGGAAGAGTAAGCTGTATGACAAAATTTGTAAGGCTTTTGAAGTTACTACAAGGTGGACATATCATGCTTTGCTCAATCATGATGGATTGTTGTGTTTTCTATCTATAAAAGGGGAGGATTTGAGGTTCAAGACTTGCCATGATTACCTTTAGTAATGCACTCACTTAGATAATCAATAATGCACCCTTAATAACCCACTTCTTCCCTCATCACTAGCCTAAAGCCCTATCTCCACAAGAGAACACAAAAGAACCTCCTCAAGAGAACAAACAAAAATACACTAAAGTGATCAATAGAAGGGGCAGATTGAAAAAGCATAAAAAAGAAACCCAGTTGAATCAAAAGAAGAAAAAGCTTAAAAAGAAAGAACAAGATAAAATAAAAAACATTTGGGGAAAAATAAGATGGGATTGATTAACATGAGGAGGCTAAAGTCATAAACACATTGGTGTAATCAAAAAGAGAATAAGAGTAACATTGGAGTTGCATTAGAGTAATCAAGAAGAGAATACAAGCTTAAGAGCAAAAAACTAAGGAGCATGAGGACAATTCACAAGGTTTTCATTTTAGAATAAAAATTTCCTTTTTAGGCTAAAAACATGGGTCCCTAAACAAATCATGCAAAAAGTAGGTTCATTTTTGAGCCCCCAAAATCATAACAATAGCATGATATTAAAAAATTTAGAACAAAATTTGAGTTTAAAGAGGCTATTTTTGTAGAGAAAAAGTATGGGCATCCATACAAAAGTATATAGAAACATGCGATAAGGTACCTCTCAAGTTGAAGACCTTACCACCAAATGATGACCAATTTTTTGAGAGAGGACTATGAGAAATAATAAAAATCTCATTTGAGAAAGAAATGAGAAAGGAAAGAGCCTCCATGTAGTAGGAGTATGAGAAATGGCTATAAAGGGCTTAGGAACAAGCATTGAATTGTTTAGGAAAGGGGAAAGAAAGTGTGCATGAGGGAATTCCATCCTCATGGTACAATATGACATAATAAATCCTTGATTGCTTACATGAGGGCTAGATGGTAGTAGTCAAGTAACTACTTATAAAAGTGGAGATTCTTGAAAAGAGATCCATGGATAATACTATAGTAGTAGGCATTGAAGTATTACTCAACCTTATGAGGTTTTTGAGTATTCATTCATGTCCGAAGCAGAAGAAAGTCTAAGAGTTGCTTGTCAAGAAAGTGAAAGAACTCGAGAATCATTGTGAAGAATATGTTATGATGATGGCTCAAGAGAGGGAGAATGTCAACGATAGTAGTAATGCTGATATACTCAAAAAGGTTCTCATGGATGTGGAAAAAGAGGCATCTATGCCTAGAGCTATTATGGGATAGTCAAATTTATCTAATTTTGGAGAAAACCCCCCTCCCCTACACTTACATGATTCCATAAATTTCCCATGGTGAATCCCCTAGGGTTGAAAATAATGATGTATTCTGTATATTAACTATTGAGGTCAAGCTATGGAAGCTACTACTAGAAATAGATAATACTAAGGATGTTTGCAAGAAGCCCCACCATCTGTTTAAGACGCAAGTGAGCCATTAATGACACCCTAAAAAGCAAGTTGAACCTGCAATGAACTTGACTAAGATGCACATGTTGTTAGGCACTTTCACGTAAACTGAAAACCCCTACAAAACATTAGATAGGAGGATTTTTGTAGCTAAATCGTTTGTAAGTATACTTGTTTATTTTGTTGTTTTGTAGTTGGATTTTTGTGTTTGTCTAGATTAGGAAATGTTTTGGTCATTTTATTTGGATTTTTTTAGTGTGAAAACTTGATATCCTTGGATGATGAGATTGGTGTTTTCTTGGATAGATTGGAGTAGGACTTTGATGATAGCCACCGACCATTTTAAAACATGTGTATTTTCTTGTCGACACTCTTGCACATAATGGGGATTATGGGTTCATGAGCACTTTACATTGCACTTGTCTAATACACGGCACTCACGGGTCATCTCCTAATTTTATCGATTATTTCCATGCCAAGGGTTGGGTTGATGCACATTTTGCACCATCATTGACCAGTAGTAGGGCATGATGCCCGTTGCAACTATATGCAGTAAATCTTAGATGCATGCACACTTGAGAGAGTACCTTCATTGTGCATGCACAATTCTTTGCATGCACGAGAGTTGGGATATTCATCACCAAAATAAGAACCATTGGTTCAGTGGGGAAGGTGGTTGGGTGAGTTTTAAGGGGCATAAAGGATGCCGAGAATCGTGAGATGGGTTGCTTTACTTGGTCAACATCATGAGGACCATTATTTTCTTGAGAAAATGTGAGATTTTGGGAGGGTGAAGCAGACTACAATATTTTTCCTTGTTGAGTGATGAGAAGTGAGGTTAAGGTTTGTAAAGTAATCAAGGAATTGTGTTTGCAAATTGCATATCACATTGGCATTTATGGACCAGGCTCGGCACCATATTTTTGAATGCATCCATCTTCTTGTGTATGGCATTGTTTGCGTGATTGCACGGCATAGATTCAACTTTGCACTACTTCTCAAATCATATGTGATGGATCACAGAGTTACCTTTGAAAGCATATTATTGCTAGGACATGCTGCATGGTATCAAAGCACGTACATAAGGAAAAAACAATTCTCTGTAAAAAAAAAGAAAGTCAAGTTAATTGAGGAGTTTCTTGTGACAAATTCAAGATCTAGATTTCCAAATTTGGACAACTCATGTCACATGAAAAGATAGTATATTTGAGAGTAATCTAAGGGTGCAGATGTAGTAGAAAAAGTGGAGAGTTCTGAGGAGATTAAATTAATACCACGAAAGAAAGTTTGCATTCTAACAATGGTATTCAAAGGCTAGGATGTGTGCTTGGTGTGCTATTAATGAGTATGAGAGAAGTTTCTACATTCAACACGTTGACGTGGAAAAGTATGTCAAATTTTTGGAGTCCTATGTAGTTCGAAAGGCATAGATTGATATAAGATTGTGATATAGCTTAAGGTGAAGCTATATGGAAGAGCTAGAGTGGAGTATGCTATTAAGATGGGTGGTAGTATTTGGCAACCCACATCTTTTTGTGGAGTAGTAGGTCTAAAACCCTCATATGGCAATGTCTCTCAATATGGATTGAGGGTATATGCATCCTCCCTGAATGTTGTTGGCTGCTTTGGATATTGTCTACTAGAAACAACTATTGTTCTCGAGGTTATTGGTGGGGATGATCAACTCGAGACAAAAAGTAGCTTTATGACCATTCCTCAATATGCTACACAATTTTCACTTGTTGAAGCTTTGGAGAGCAGAATGCTCTGTGGATTGCGTGCATATTGGGCTTGTAAAAGAGATCATAGTTGGAGATGGTGTAGATAGTGGCGTTTCTTCAGCCATCTTAGATGTCATTCATCATTTAGAAGCTTTGGGGGACATGCAATCCATGGGACTTATCCAGATGTTTAGGACGGCATGTTTTTCTGCAATGTAAGTAGCCTGACAGAGTTGATAGCCTCGGGGAGAAGGAAAGATAAGAGAAGATAGAACTCTGAGTGTGGCGAACTACAATCAATGACTACTATGGTCCAAAGTAGCTTGAGGCAGGCATCCTAGGGAGTGGCGATAGGAAAGCATGGAAGATATTTTTGGAATGATGTAGATATAAAGCTCATGGAGGAGAGGCTGCTACAACGACGTTTTATAATGGAGGACTAGTTGGGATCACCATCGAGGATGCAAGAAGCTGGTGATTTCAATCAATCTGGGGAGGGATTGTGTATTCTAAGAGGTTTGTAGTCAGAATCATCTAAAAGTGTGAAGGAGATAGCATAAAAGATAAGTGAATGCAGTGCAGTATATAGGGGGCATCACATGGCAACAAGAGTGGAGAAGGCGGCATTATTTGTAGCTTAGAAGGTGAAGAGTAGAAATCAGAGAGCAGAAATTATAAGAGAAGGGCACAGGAGAAGCAAAAGAAGAAACCATCATCGGACTCCTTTCCATACAAGGAGAATAGGATTGTGTTACATTCAGCTACGCGAACTGACTAATAATATGAAGTGGGGTCATGGATTTTTAGGAATTGATAGGTCATAGGAAGCTTGGGGTATCCTTTCCTTTGATACCCGTTCTTCTCATAACGTCCCAACACCTTGATTCTGTCGGCAGGGATTATTCGAGTCACTTCCTCGTACACATACTTATTTTTCTTGACCTTCTAACCGCCAACATGTAGGGTTTCATTTGCGTGAGCCTCAACAAAGATGAACATCTTCACGATCTTTAAATCCTCCATCCATTTGATTCTCTTCAAGTTGGTCCGAAGGTACGCAAGTCGGTGGGCAGCAATGTAATAAATTCTTGATTCACCCGTCCATCTCCATTCCACGTACAGGGGTGAAGGATTGTAGATGCGGTCTAGGATATTCATCATACCTAGCCTCTGCCGATAATCCGAAGCACACATTGCAGTCATAAACATAACCCGGAACACTAAGAATTTATTCCATGCTTCGCGACTCTACAGGCCAGCATCCATAAGTAAGTAAGGAAATGTTCTTAACGGCAACATTGCTCCACTTCTCCTCATTAAGTTCCCTTGTAAATATTAGATTCCGTTGGTTTGCTCTGATACCAACTGTAACGTGTCCCCTTGTCCGCTTGTAGGACACGTCTTAGCAGCCCATCGAGAAGAGAGTCCACAAAGCGCTGCCCGACACTCCCAAGGAATGTCACGGGGTTTGTGATCTAGGTATTCCCGAGTCTGCCATGAAGCGGAAGCATTCCGGCCATTCCCACTTAGGACCGACATGAATCAGGGTTCCCCTAATGGTCAAGTTCCTAGGAGGTAACTAGCGTCGAACTACTTTATGCAGAAACATCAGGGTCGAAGCGGATTTATACTGCACTTGGTTCAAGGAGAATGGGAAACGAGAGGGATGCGAAGCTCGACCTCTCTGCCCGTAAGGCATAGTCCCATTCCGTTCCCCTAAAACAGTATAAATCTGGACTCTAGCTCTCTAGATTTTGGGTCATTGCTACCTCGCTGTCAATTCCTTTGAGAAAAGTTCTCGGCCAACTGGGACCACCCTTTCGTAGGACGGACCCAGGATCACATCCACCGTACTTTTCTCAGGTTGCTTTAGTTATCTAATTATCTACCACATTTAGTTTGACAAGCAAAAACAGCTTCCTTAATTAACAAATTAGACACTGGTTCCTTCACGTAACTTAGGCACTGACACATAAAAACAATGTCAAGCAAGTTCCTTTTCAACATTTGATCTTTATTTATTAGTCTTTGGAATACATCAAATAATCCACCTGAAGGCTATTCCAGCAATCCTCAGGGATCGCTATTCCAATTTTTTACCCGTTGACTAGTATGCGGGCCTCGAGATTCCATCTCCAGTCATGTCGGCCTCTTGTGCAGGATCTGGAGGCAAGGGATTTACAGCCAGAGCCTCCCCTGGCACCCAAGCATCCTCCTCCTCCAAGTAGCACCCACGGAGAGACCTCTCACGACGGGTTCGGTCCACGTATCCGGTGCGGCTAACAACCCCCTTGGATAGGGTCAGGCAGACAGTTAGAGGTAATTGATACTGCCTCTCCCTCCAGGATTTTAACCTGAAGCATTAGTTATTTTGTCGGCATTAGTTCCTTGAGCAAAGAAGTACAAACAGTGCTCCTAATTGTACAATCACGAGCATTTCAGTGGTCATTTGTACGGTCAACTGCTAAGGTGTGAATCCTTCTTTCTGAATACATCCAACATTTGATTCGAGATCAATTGCGACTTGGTAAGATCCCAAGGGTTTCGTAAGCTGAGTTGCTTATTTACTTTCTTTCCTTAGGTTAGGGTTTAAACCCCGTTGACCCAAATTGTCAATAGCTTCGGTTTCCTTATATTAAGGTCAATAAATCCTGGGCAACCTCGTCGCCCTAACTTGGTTGGTCAACTGCTTTCTTGGCAAATTCGTAACTCCCCTAACTTGGCAATTCAGCCCCAAGGGAGGGGTGATGTAGCAGGATGACTACTCATCCTCTAGAAAATTAGACTTGTACTTAGAACTCGCCAACCTTGTTCTAAGGAGTGGCAATACTATTTTGTGATTTAGACACAAAACCATGCGGTGTTGCAACTTTTTGCATGAGATAGGTGTCAACATCTAACTTGTGAGATTATTTCTCCCATCACACGATATTCCTTGGACAATAATATCTTTGGTCAAGATGCAGGGTTTGGGAGTCCTCTTGACCCAATCCAACCCCTAACCCTACTAGACCGATAATGCTTTGGCCCTAGGGTTCCTAAATTCATACGAAGGTCTAGTATTTGATCAATTGATCCTTAGGGTGAGAACCCTAGATTGTTCTTACACGGTGTTTAAATAATCCTAACATTTCGTAAATATGGGTAGGACCCTTAAGATTGGAAGTATTAAGTCGGCAACCCAAGTGCGATACTAGGTAGAATTTTAACATAACTTAACCCTACCTAGCACTTTGAGGTGATCGTGATATGCAATCTAATCATACCTTTATGATTTTCATGTGAGCTACTCAACTATAAGCGGATTACTTAGTTGATCCAACCAACCCGCGAGTAAAGATGATCTTCACTTTAAAGATACAAATGCCTTCTTCTAAATTAGCAATATGCGATGTATCATTTCATGCAAATATGCGATATCAAGACCATAGACCTTTTCCTTCTATGCAGCTATAAGATCTACAACTTGCCCTAAATGGTATTAGTTGACATTTAGAACTACTTCTTGTAAATCCCACGTATATGCATCAAATTCAAGGCTTTAGTCTTTTAATGAAAATGGATCCTTTCCCAATTTCGAACTTTGATAAAAGAGCTTCTATGCATGGATGCATCATTCTTTCGTGACGAGATGCCAATGAATACATGGTTGATTTAATTCTTCTTCTACCGCTAATCGCAACCTAAATTGTAACTAACATTGCATGCGAATTGCATAATATCAAGTTCATAAATCTTTTCCTTTGGGAGATGCACAAATTCGTCTTTTAACTTATGCATCATACGTTTAGAATTTCAGTTACTCTTGACCATGGAAGTGCAAGCAATTGCAAATACATGACACGCAACTAACTTATAGATCGAATTTAAGTGATGGAACATGTATCAAAGGAAATGACTTTTTATCACTGTCCGTCATGGCTATAAGTGTTGGTAAAGGATTTAAGTGATCAGGTCACTTGGCTAAAAGCTGAACTGGGCATATTAATGTAATGTGAGAAACATTTAGTAAGTTTTTAATGTAAAGAATCTTATTGCCGAGGCGCAACCTCAAGTGCAGATTCCTAGTCCGACCCCTACACCAAGTATAGCTGTAATTCAGGAGAAGAAGTTTCTTCTCAAACAAATCAAGCCACCAGAATTTGATGGTAAGGGAAGGACCATCCAAATTGATTTTGAGATCTGGATCGAATCTATGGAGGATTATTTCGAAGCAGCAGGTACTGCACCCGCTAACCAGGCTATGCTCGCCAAACTGAAGCTTACTAGCAAGGCAAGACTTTGGTGGAAACAATGGTGTAGAGATCAAAGGATCTCAGAAGCGTCAGTTACTTGGGAGAAGCTTAAAAAGGCTGTGCAAGGGAGATATTTGCCACCTGCCTACCACACACAGAAGATGAATGAATTCTATGAATTGAAGTAGCTTGGACTATCCCTTGATGCGTATTATTCAAATTTCATCTCTCTTTTGAAGTACGCGCCACAAATGGATATGACACAACAGGTGTCAAAGTTTTGTGTCGAATTAAACCCACCCATAAACACCCGCCTGGAATCAATGCGCCCAACAAACCTTCAAGATGCACTCATTCGAGCTGATAATATAGGAGGTGCAGACCAAGCCAAGGAATAACAAGACTTGGTTTTACAAGGATCAGAACAAGGAAGTGTATAGGTCTCAGGCTAAGAGAACGCAGGGCCAAAATCAGGCACAAAGGAAGAAAGCTAGGGCTAACACTATCAACAATTTTGTTCCTACCCAAGGTAATGGCTACAATCTCCGTTGATTCCATTGCAACGAGCCTGATCACTTTAAAAGGCAGTGTCCAAAGCTTAGCAGAGGACAACGTCAAGGGCCATCCCAAGGAGCCGTCCAGGGCCAAGGAGCCACCGTCATGGCCAGAGGGAAAACCTCCAGTGTTGCCAACAAGGAGCTGGGTGATGAAGAAGATCCATCCATGGAAGCTGACATTGAGAGGGCAATGGTTCATGCCGCTCTTCACAAGAAAGGCCCGAATCGCCAATTCTCGGTGATTCAAACTCCATCAGATTATCAAGGTAAAAGCTTCAAAACCTTGATTGATTGTGGCAGTACACATTCCTTCATATCACCAGTCTGTGCAAAAAGATTAGGAATAGCCACAATAGATGCACCTACCTTACTTTTTGGAATTAGCGAATGGTCATGAGGTTGCTTGTACCAGGCAAATTACTAAGGTGAAATTCCTTACTGGGTGGAAAGTCGACTTTGATCAGATTCAGGGTTATGAACCTAGGTGTCCACAAGTGTTTGCTCGGAATGGATTGGCTAATACCTAATGACACCCACATTCACTGTGGAAAGGGCCAAGTCTCCTTCCGAAATTCTGAAGGGGAACTAGTCACAACTCAAGGAGAGGATGGGAAGCCAAAAATTCAACTGGCCAAAGCAACACGGATAATAAAAGGAGTTAGAAAGGGGCTACCTGTCTATTTGATTAAACTAAATAATCTAGATCAGAATCAGGAATCTAGGGAAGAACCTTCATGGTTAAAGGAATACGCATACATATTTCCTGAAGAGCTAACAGAACTTCCTCCTCAAAGGGAAGTCGATCACGAAATCAAGCTAGCACCAGGAGCTGCACCAATCGCAAAGAGACCATATAGAATGTCTATCCCAGAAGCGATTGAGTTGAAGGAGAAAATCAAGCAATTGTTAGACCAAGGCTACATCGTCCTAGCAGTTCACCATGGGGAGCTCCAGTGTTGTTCCAGAAGAAGAAAGATGGAATGATTCAGTTATGCATTGACTACAGAGGGTTGAATCAATCAACCATTAAAAACAAATACCCCATTCCAATAATAGATGAACTTCTTGACCGTCTTCAAGGTGCGAAGATATTCTCTAATCGATAGGTCATAAGAAGCTTGGGGTATCCTTTCCTTTGATACCCGTTCTTCTCATAATGTCCCAACACCACCTTGATTCTATCAGCAGGGATTATTCGAGTCACTTCCTCGTCGTACACATACTTGTTCTGCTTGACCTTCTGACTGCCGACATGTAGGGTTGCGTTTGCGTGAGCCTTGACAAAGATGAATAGCTTCACGATCTTTAAATCCTCCATCCACTTAATTCTCTTCAAGTTGGTCTGAAGGTACGCAAGTGGGTGGGCAGCTATGTAATAAATTCTTGATTCACCCGTCCATCTTTGTTCCATGTATAGAGGTGAAGGATTGTAGATGCGGTCTAGGATATTCATCATACTTAACCTTCATCGATAATCCAAAGCATGCATTGTAGTCATAAACATAACCCGGAACACTAAGAATTTATTCCATGCTTTGCGACTCTGCAGGCCAGCATCTGTAAGTAAGTAAGGAAATGTTCTTAACAGCAACATTGCTCTACTTCCCCTCATTAAGTTCCCTTGTAAATATTAGATTCTGTTGGTTTGCTTTGATACCAACTGTAACGTGTTCCCCTGTCCGCTTGTAGGACACGTCTTAGCAGCCCATCGGGAAGAGAGTCTAGAAAGTGCCGCCCGGCACTCCCAAGGAATGTCACGGGGTTTGCCACCTAGGTCTTCTCGAGTCTACCATGAAGCGGAAGCATTCCGGCCATTCCCACTTAGGACTGACCTGAATCAGGGTTTCCCTAATGGTTAAGTTCCTAGGAGGTAACTAGCGTCGAGCCCCAGACGAACTACTTTACGCAGAAACATCAGGGTCGAAGCGGATTTATACTGCACTTGGTTCAAGGAGAATGGGAAACGAGAGGGATGCGAAGCTTGACCTCTCTGCTCGTAAGGCATAGTCCCATTTTGTTTCCCTAAAATAGTATAAATCCGGACTCTAGCTCTCTAGATTCTGGGTTATTGCTACCTCGCTGTCAATTCCTTTGAGAAAAGTTCCCGGCCAACCGAGACCACCCTTTCGTAGGACGGACCCAGGGTCACATCCACCGCACTTTTCTCAGGTTGTTTTAGTTATCTAATTACCTACCACATTTAGTTTGACAAGCAAAAACAACTTCCTTAATTAACCAATTAGACACTGGTTCCTTCACGTAACTTAGGCACTGACACAGAAAAACAATGTCAAGCAAGTTCCTTTTCAACATTTAATCTTTATTTATCAATCTTTGGAATACATCAAATAATCTGCAATCCTTAGGGATCGCTATCCCAAGTTTCTGTCCGTTCACTAGTATGCGGGTCTCAAGATCCCATCTCGAGTCACGTCAGCCTCTTGTGCAGGATCTGGAGGTAAGGGACTTATGTCCAAAGCCTGTCCTGGCACCCAAGCGTCCTACTGCTCCAAGTAGCACCCATGGAGATACCTCTCGTAGCAGGTTCGGTCCACGTATCCGGTGTGGCTAACAACCCCCTTGGATAGGGGCAGGCAGACAGTCGGAGGTGACTAATATTGCCTCTCCCTCTAGGTTTTCAACCTGAAGCATTAGTTATTTTGTCCACATTAGTTCCTTGAGCAAAGAAGTACAAACAGTGCTCTTAAGTGTACAATCACGAGCATTCCAGTGGTCATTTGTACGGCCAACTGCTAAGGTGTGAATCCTTCTTTTCGAATACATCCAGCATTCGATCCGGGATCAATCACAACTTGGCAAGATCCCAAGGGTTTCGTAAGCTGAGTTGCTTGTTTGCCTTCTTTCCTTGGGTTAGGGTTTAAACCCTGTTGACCCAAATTGTCAATAGCTTCGGTTTCCTTATATTAAGGTCAATAAATCTTGGGCAACCTCGTCGCCCTAACTTGGTTGGTCAACTTCTTTCTTTGCAAATTCATAACTCCCCTAACTTGGCAATTCAGCCCCAAGGGAGGGGTGATGTAGTAGGATGACTACTCATCCTCTAGAAAATTAGACTTGTACTTAGAACTCGCCAACCTTGTTCTAAGGAGTGGCAATACTATTTTGTGATTTAGACACAAAACCATGTGACATTGCAACTATTTGCACGAGATAGGTGTCAGCACCTAACTTGTGGGATTATTTCTCCCATCACCCGGTATTCCTTGGACAAGAATACCTTTGGTCAAGATGTAGGGTTTGGGAGTCCTCTTGACCCAATCCAACCCCTAACCCTACTAGGCCAATAACACTTTGGTCCTAGGGTTCCTAAATTCATACTGAGGTCTAGTATTTGATCAATTGATCCTTAGGGTGAGAACCCTAGATCGTTCTTGCATGATGTTTAAATAATCCTAACATTTCGTAAATATAGGTAGGACCCTTAAGATTGGAAGTATTAAGTCGGCAACCCAAGTGCGATACTAGGTAGAATTTTAATGTAGCTTAACCCTACCTAGCACTTTGAGGTGATCGTCATATGCAATCTAATCGTACCTTTATGATTTTCATATGAGCTACTCAACTATAAGCGGATTACTTAGTTGATTCAACCAACCCGCGAGTAAAGATGATCTTCACTTTAAAGATACAAATACTTTCTTCTAAATTAGCAATATGGGATGCATCATTTCATGCAAATATGCGATATCAAGACCATAGACCTTTTCCTTCTATGTAGCTAAGATCTACAATGATCTTTCTTTGCCTTACCCTAAACGGTATTAGTTGACATTCAGAACTACTTCTTGTAAATCCCACGTATATGCATCAAATTCAAGGCTTTAGTCTTTTAATGAAAATGCATCCTTTCCCAATTTCTAACTTTGATAAAAGAGCTTCTATGCATGGATGCATCATTCTCTCGTGACGAGATGCCAATGAATACATGGTTGATTTAATTCTTCTTCTACTGCTTATCGCAACCTAAATTGTAACTAACATTGCATGCGAATTGCATAATATCAAGTTCATAAATCTTTTCCTTTGGGAGATGCACAAATTCGTCTTTTAACTTATGCATCATACGTTTAGAATTTCAGTTACTCTTGACCATGGAAGTGCAAGCAATTGCAAATACACGACATGCAACTAACTTGTAGATCGAATGTGTAAATAAATTTTCCAATGTATTTAAACTTGCCTATGAGAATTAAACACATGCTTAATGCATCCTTTTCATGCGGGACTATTATCGGAACCTAGGCATTAAGAATCGAGGCGTTATCCACTCGTGTACTCGGGGTGGAAGCTCCCGCGTGTGCTCCTCTCGACTTTTGCTTCAGAGCCATTGACGCAGTAGCTTTTGACTCAGCTAACTTCCCCTCGGCGTTCTTACGTGTTTCGAAGTCACTCTACCCAAGGTTCTCCTCTTCCGCACAAGAAATGAGGCCTTGCAGCACGGTTTTTAAAAATCGGGGAAGGCAAGGGTAAACAAGGCTTATGGAAGCTTTAATAGAAGCTTCGAAATTAGAAGCTTCCAAGCTTTGATAGCAGACAGATGACGTGGAGAGAGAGTGTTGATGATGAGAGGATGATGGAGAGGATAATGATGACGATGATGAAGATGGTGATGATGATGGTGGCGATGATGAAGGCGGCAGCCTGGCGACGTGATCAGGGCGGCAGCGACAGCTTCCTCCACAGCGGCAGCAGCACGACACGATCCTTCCCTCCTCCCTCTCAAGCTTGAGAGGGGGGGTTCATATAGCTCTAAGGGGGGAGGGTAGCCACACACGTGGCAGGGTGCATGCCCTCCTCCCCATGCTCTCCTACTCCATACGTACTCATACTCCCTCTCCCCGCCATGTGACGGCTAAAGGGGAGGGGGTTTAATAAAAAAATTTACACTAAATTCATTATCTTTTTGTCCCATGAAGGGGTGTTCCCACGTGGAATTATGGCTTTTGAGCCACGGCTTCCTATACGAGACACTGAGCTGGTGTTTATTGATGCACGCGAAGGGAGCACTTAGTCACCAACTTTTATTGTTGCGGGAGATTACTTTGGGTTGCTTTTTGCGCGGGGTGTGCGGGGTCTAGGGTCGTTCAATATTTCATTGCGAAAATATTACACGTGGAGAGGGATAGCGTTTCGGCTATGTGAGAGATAGCCACTAGTGCTCACTTGAAACACTTGAAGGAATAAGCGGTCCGTGGGTCTTGGCTGTTGAGTGAGAGCTCCCATTACATTTTGGTTCCATTGCCGAGACCAACAGATTCAAGCTTGAGCGTTTGCGCGCTTTGAATCGAGCATTGAAGCTTCACCCCCAAACTAGTGGTCTTTGTAGGTAGGAGATTTGGGAGTTTAATCTTTGAAACAAGTAAGTATTTTGTATTGTTGATGATTAGCCAAGTGAGAGGGAGCATTACAGTTTTTTATTTTGAATTTCTGTTGCACTTAGAGTAGAGTAGGACCAATAACTTGTAGGGAAATAGTAGGGTTTTTTTGCTATGAAACCAACCCAAACAGGGCATAGATCATGGAAATAGAGTGCTGGAAGGATTTACATCACTAAGAGAATGACTGGAAAGGTCAAGAAAGGGTTTATAACCCAAGAGGTCAAGGAAGAGCTCATTTGCAACTGTTGCATTCTGAGAGAGCTAAGAGAGAGAGAGAGAGAGAGAGTTATAGGTACAGGATGAATCGAGCGCACTGATTTTGAGCTTGATTTTGCAATCCAGGTAGTTCATGGCCGTCCTTGTGTTCTAATCAGTAGTTCTGAGGGTTGCAGGTTAGGCGACGAACTCTAGGGATCTCCAACATCGATCATGTTGGCATTCAGGGTTGCGCCCCGCTGGAGTTCGGTTGGCATCTAACTCCCAAAGTTGTGGACCAGTTGGACCATCTGACTAAGTAAGTCGGATAGTCCAAAGCAGACCACCCAAGTTGGTAGACCAGGCCCAATCAATTGGAATCATCAAACCATCCGATTGCCAAGATCACCTTGTGCCCAGTCGAGTTGAACCACTTTGGTCCGACCGCACATACCTAATCGAACTTGGCCCGGCCGGACCAACTGACTTGGACAGTCTAAGTGGGACCACACAGTCGAAGTTGAGCATGGACTCCTTGAACGAACAATCAAAAAAGCCCAGCTTAGGCATCTCATTCTCAAAATCCAACCATATTAGTTAATAACGGTCCAACTCTATCGGCTAGGGCAAGATAGATTGTTGCACAGATGTGTGTGTAAGCATGAAATGCATGATGCGTTGGCAAAAGCACACAACGGAATAGCGAGAGGGCATTTCAGCGGGAGACACAATAGTCCACAAGGTGTTGCAGTCTCAGCTATGGTGGCCTACCCTTTTTCGAGATGCAATGTGATTTGTAAAACACTGTGATGAGTTCCAAAGGACCAAGGTACCAATTCACAAGGACAAAATAGAGTTGACTCCAATCATTGCAAGGCAACCATTCAAGAAATAGGGAATCGACTTCATTGGGCCAATCAGTCATACAGAACAATACTCACAAGCAAAATACATCATTGTTATCATAGACTACCTCACGAAGTGGGTAGAATGATGCTAGGACCATTGCTGAATTCCTTTGGGAAAAAGTAATCTCAAGATTTGGCTATCCCATTGAACTCGTTAGTGACCAAGGCACACACTTCATCAATGAAGTGATCACTCATCTCCTATCCATCTTTCTAATCATCCACTAAAAATCCTCACCGTACTATCCCCAGGTTGATGGCCAAGCTGAGTCTACGAATAATATACTAGTAAACGTTTGGTCAAACTTAAGATACAAACTAGTAAGTGCATAAGATACAAAATCATGGTAGTCTTATGGGCCTACCACACAGCCTATAAGACAGCTATGGGACAAACTCCCTTTAGGCTAACCTATGGGATGGAAGCAATTTTACATGTAAAGTTATTTGTTCCTAGCCTGAGAATCGCTCATCAAGAGAGATGGGATGGAAAGGAGGCATGGACAGAGTTCCTAGTTGAGCTAGAACACCTATCAAAAACTTGACTTCTAGCCACCCATGTGCTAATATGCGAGAAGGCAAGATAAAAAAACTCGTTTGACAAGCATGTCAAGCA
Organism: Lygodium microphyllum; assembly: GCF_053477565.2. NCBI lineage: Eukaryota > Viridiplantae > Streptophyta > Polypodiopsida > Schizaeales > Lygodiaceae > Lygodium > Lygodium microphyllum. Next base: position 80,680,216 of record NC_141156.1, read on the forward strand.
GCAAGATTTCGAATAGGGAGACTTAGTACTCTTGTACTCTATCAAGGGTTATAGACAGAAGATGAAGTTTAGAGGACTAGGGCCTTTTTAAGATTCGTGCCATCAACAGAACCGATAATGTTGAACTTGAAACCCTAGAAGGAGAGGGCATAGGCTTCTTCAGTAGCACTCACATCAAGAAGTACTACCCTCCCACACACCCATTACATGAGCCTCCAATGCTGGAGTCCCCTGTCAACGTATGAGTGGCCACAATTACAGAGATTGAAGATGAGGACAAGGAAACACTAGAACCAACTTACCTAAGGATGATTGTCACTGCTAAGCACACGACCACCCTCAATGCTTTGATCGATGAGGGAGTTGATTTTAATGTCCTAACTCACAAGCATTGGACCCAAATTGGCAAACCACAGTTACAACCCATAATGCCAAACTTACCCCATTTAGGGACCAATCATATGCCCTCTTGGGAAAGTGCAAAATTGCAATCTCTATTGAGTCTGAGAGTATACCAATGATCTTTTATATGCTACCAAACACTAAAGATGCATGTATGGACTCGTTGTTAGGATGCCCATTATTAGCGAAAGCTTTGACCACTGGCATAGCAGTGGTAGGAGGGAAATCCCCGGCCTCCATAGCAAGATTAGCCCAATAGAAGTCCTCCTCCAAGGCATCCACAATCAGGTTCTATGGAATCCTAATAGCCATCATCCACATGAGGCCTTGAAGGACACAGAGGGAGGTGAAGAGGGAGTAGGGGAAACCCCTGACCGATTGTCTCACTACAAATAGGTGCAATCCACAGTGAAAGGACTATAAGTGATAGGGAAGAGCACGACACATAGTCCCGGCCAAGGAGAGCCGAAGGTGCGGAAGAAGGAAACCCCATCAAAGCTACATAAGGACGAAAGAAACCCCATCAAAGCCCAAAAAGAGTCCAAGAGGGCCGAAGATGAGAGAAGGAGAAAAGTAGAGCAAGAGGTAGAAGAGATGAGAAGAAAGGAAGACGATGACATGGTCAAGGCCATACACAGGTCAATGGAGGAGACCTTGGGCATGGAAGGACCAATCACCCTGAGCCCCGGAGGGGAAGGAGAGCCAAGCAGCAATGTAAAGGCCTCAAAAGCCAAAGGAGTCCCAATAGTAACGAGCAAGGGTAAGGCCCCAATGCACCCCCTTCCCCCAATCTTCATGTCCCATGCTCCGACCGCCTCAACTGCCCAAGAAACTACAACTGTCATGGACATGAGAAAGTTGATGTCCATGATGCAGTTTTTGGGACAAAGATGCAAGAGATAGCTCTAGATTCGAAAGCAGGGCCCCTCCTTGCAGGAGCCAAAATACTAGCCATGATTGATGCTGAATCAAGGCAAGATCCCAAGAGGCAGAAGCTAGAGGTCTCCCCACGACTAAAGCATCCCCTACAATACCTGTAGCCACAATGTACGATGACTATGTGAAAGAGCTCCTAACGCAGCTAGAGAAGGCCAAGGAGGAGAGGAGAGGAGCAATAGCCGAGTTGGAGATAAAAAGAGAAGCCTCAACTAACTACTGCACTCAGGTTGGAAGCAACCTACCAAGCAGCAACAAAGCATCAATGAGAAATCCAAGAGTTGAAAGAGCAGCTCCAAGCCAAGAAAGCAGAAGAAGGAGAGTTGGAAATAAAGTGGTTCGAGGAGAAACGAAGCTGCGTAAGCCTACAATAGCTCAATGAGGAACTAGCAAAGTTGTGTGAGGAGCTCCAAGGGAATATGAAAAACATCTTGGAGGCTATGGAAGAGCTAGAGGGAAGATCCAGAGGCCACAACAAAGGAGAGGGCATGGAGGTACCAAAAGGAAATAGAAGACTTGAAAAGGAAGACTGCCCTAGAGTTGGTGGAGCAAGGTAGACTGGAAAGGGAGATCAAACACTTGGAGAAAGAGAGGGAACAAGCCATCAAGCAAGCAACCCAAAGGTTGTAGGAGGAGCTGGAAGATCTCAAACAGGAGAGGTGGAGGAGATAAAAGCCTTGGTTGAATCTGAAAGACAGCGGTAGGAAGAAAACCAAGATTCCCATGCATGAAGGAATGAAGATCCATCCAAGAGGCTATTGGAAAATTCCATGCAGCTCTCCGTAGTGCAACAAGCCCAGAGGATAGTCGAGGAGTAGTTGAACCATTGGAACAAGGAGAAAATACACATGCTAGATGTGTGGAATGAATAGTAGCAGGTGGTGATGATGCTATCTCAAAGCATGGAGAAGGGCAAGGAGGAGTTGGAAGAGAGGGCCAAAAAGTGGAAAGAGCACAACTTTGAATGAGTGCGAGAACTTGCTAAACACTTGGCCATAGGTGAATGAGAGTGGTGTTGGTAGAGGCCAAGTCCAAAGCCATAGAAGTAAGTTCAAAAGCACAATGGCAAGCCTTCTTGGGCACAGTGCTCCATGTAACACAAGCAAAAAGTGAGGATTCTGTGGAGAGGACGAAAAGGAAGCTAGAACTGACCATTAGAGCCTTAAAGTACGGCCTACATGAGTGAGCTCTCCCCACGGCATCAATCTAACAAGAAAACAACAATGCCAATATTTGGGGCAAGCCGGCCTCTCCATGGATAAGCTAAAGGAGCTAGGCTTTGAAGAGCATGAGCCGCTGCATCTACCCCTAGCTGAGACTCCATAGGAGCAACCTCGAGAGGAAGGGTTGGATTTTGAGCAAAAGAGCTGGGAGAAGAGCAATAGGCCTAGGAGCCTAGCCCACCATTGCCAGATGAATCCCAATAATAATTCAAATGGCCAACAACTTGGCAAATCAATGGGTCGTGGAGAGAGGAGCATAGTGATCACTCGATGGAGGCAAGAAGCTCCAGACTACTGGCAGGACAAGGTGTACCAGATGCCCAAGATGGTCCAAGACTTTGAATCATAGCCCGAGTGGCGGAGGAGGATTTGGGACACAAACCTTGATGCATGGATGGCATTCTACGGCACACTCCCTAAAGAGAGGAACGATCCTATCTATATGGCCTACCCTCACAGGCACGGTGTGCACTACAATAGGGAGGACCATGGTAGGTATGACTTCCCCAAAATCTACAATGCCAATGCAGAGAATCTCGAGAAGTGCCTAACCTTCAAGGAAGGAGACCTCCATTCTTCAATCATGTGCTACCTAGAGGATTTCTCATTTTGTTTAGACCCCGCTTTCATCACAACTTGTGATTATCTTAGGACCATTAGGTTTCTACTAAAGCAACTGCCAGCTCTGCCGGAGGCCCACCTACATCCACTTCTTTTTTATCTCAACCTAGGAATAGATAGTTGTGCTATGGCTCGGCTAATGATGCATGCTACATTGTTGCCCTCTTTTTGTATGAAAGTGCTTGAAGACATGAACGATAACTGGTTTACCAGGCGTGGACACCCCTTTTGTCAACCACACCTCTAAATGTCAGGGCTAACCTCAAGAGCTATTGGGGGTAAAGACGCCTCCGCCTAGCTGCCCGTGTATTACTACACTTTACTACACTGACAATATCTGCCACTGCACACTACAAGTGGCAAGCGCCCGTCACAATCACTTATTCTTTATTCTTTTAGTGACAGTTTGAATAAAGGAAGGCCCAGCCACACATTGTGGTTGTTGGAGTTCCCACTTTTGAGTCTCTCTCTCTCTTGGCTCTTGCTCTCCATCCGCCATAGCTCTCACCGCTAAGCTTCTTCCTCCTGGGTTCCACTTCTCTTTCAACTGGTATTAGAGCAAAGGCATTGGTGCTTGCCCGGCATTCTCTTCAGCCCAGATTTGAAGAGTTTCAACCCGAGCTTCAATGGCAGCCATGGCATCTTCATTTACAGGTATGTTTTGATATCCCGCCTCCTCCTCGAGCTTTTGAACCTTCATTGGCTTCTTCGAGGGCTACATTGGATCCCCCTTGACATTGGCAAGTGCCCTTGAGCACTTTTGAAGACCCCCAACCCCTAGAAACAGCCGGCGCAAATTGCGATGCATTTTTAGGGGACTGGGATGACATGCTCTTGGCATTTCCCTGCTCTTTCTCAACTTCCTAGCACTCTTGGCAACCTTTCCGATCATCGTTGGACTCCTCAACATTAGTGCTTGGCTCCCAGTGATCAATTCCAATGCTTCCCCCTTCAGCCCTTGCTGTATACCAGGACTGTCAAATCAGGGCAGTACTTGACATTTAATGTTTGATGCTTCTTGGCATTGTCCGTTTGATGCCTATTGTTGCCCGGTGATGCTCGGATGTTATGGGATGCTATGTCTATGCTTTGGGATTGATTTGGAGCAGATTTGGGCACCGTTTGAGCTTCATTTAATAGTAAATATGCTGCTGTAATATAGTGGGATGAAGCTCATTTACTTGGTGTATGCATTGATTCTTGGATACGGGGTGCTTACTAGAGGTTTGAATGATCATACCAATGTACTTGGAGATCGTCAAATGCTTCTTCTTAGTTCCGGAATGCTTTTGAGCATGGAATAGGCTCTGCCTTAGTCATCATTTACTGGCATTTGGCTTCAGTTTGGCATGCTTTGGACCGGTTTATGCCTACTGTCACTGCTTGACATTTAGGCTTCTTGCATTTATGCTTTGGTCAGATATGGATGCCACTTAGTTTGCCCATGCTTGACAATTACTTGGAGCTTCGTCTTCAAATGTATTTGAGTATTTTGGACCTACTGGGAATTACATTTGGTTGTCAACTACATGCTCTTTGAATGCTTTTAGGCTTAGGCTTTACGGGTCTGAGATAGCTTGGGATTTATGCTCTGGATGTACCCTACTAAGATTTGGCATGTCTGATGCTATGTATTCGATGTATTAGAGTGTTGATTGCTCTCTTTGCATCTGACTTCACTTCTAGTGGGAGCCTCTTGGTATATTCGGATGTACATAGAGTTTTATTTACACTTGAGCTTGAGCTTGTGGGACAGTTACATGCATTTGCTCTCTTGAGAGCTTTATGTCTGTAGTTAGTCTGTAGTGGGCTGATTTGATATGCCTATTGGGGCAGGCACTTGTCTCTGTCACAAGTTTGTCGATTTTGTATGCATCTTGGATGGTTATGTATTGAGCTTCTTGCTCTATCAGTTGTGCTTGTGCTTGGTCTCTTCTCTTACCTCGAGACCCATTACATGCATGACTGCTAGACCTACAAGATGTCTCTTGCTTGATATGTTATTGGTTTGACAGTTCTTGGTACCTTCTTGCCCCTTGACACTCTCACTGTTGGATGTATCTTGCTACCTAGCAGTTGCAGTGACATATGTATCAATGATTACTTCATTTTGGGACAATTTTACATACTGCTGTCATTTATTACAGCAAGCTGAAATCTACAGATTTTGAGTACTTCTATGAGGGTAATGCTTACTATTTAATGTTATATTGGTCTTATTTGGTGGACAGATGCTTCTCTTAGTGATATCCACTCTTTTAGCTAATTTCAGCAGTGGTTTTAGTACATTTTCTGCTAATTACAACAACATGCAATTTTTCTTTTTTGCTTTGATTTGGGATAGTATGGCTGGTCATCTGAAAGACACAACTCTCTTTAACATTGCCAAGTTGGATGGTACCAACTATGGGTATTGGAAGTCTCAAATATGCCAGGTTTTGGTACAGAAGTTGCAGATTAAACCCTTGCATTTCAAGGGTGTTAAACCTGAAGATATGGATGATGATGTTTGGATGGAAGTTGATGAGCTATGCAAGTCTACCATTATCTTGTCACTCTGAGAAGAGGTCCATCATAATGTTGTTGAAGATGAGAATCAGAGTGCATGGGATTTATGGGAGAAGATTCAGGAGCTCTATGCGCAGCACAGTCCTACGTCATAGATGTATTGGCTGAAGCAATTAATGGACCTTCGCATGAAAGGGGGGACCTCCCTATCATCTCATTTCAGTTAGTTTCATGCTATCATGAAGAGTCTGTTGTCACAAGGTATTGAGTTCAAATACAACTTGCACCCGTTGTTTCTGCTTGGCACCTTGCCTGAATCATGGGATGTCTTCTGTATTGCCATATGCACAAACAAGCTTCATGGGCTAAAAATCAAAGATGTTGAGAGTGCTTTATTGACTGAGAAAATCAACAGGAGAAATAGTTATGCTTCCCGCTCTTCACATGCATTGACCGTTAGAGGTGGCAGACATGGCATGCCTGATAATGATCATAAGGATAGGGACTCTCAGAAGTCTAGGTCCAAGTCATGTGGTCGTAGTAAGTCTCGTGGATGGAAGTCTTATCTTACCTGTCATTATTGTGGGAAAGCAGGACATATTAGGCCATAGTGCCATAAAATGCGCGATGATAAGCGCAAGGAAAAGGGAAAAGAGAAAGTGCAGGAAAAGTCTTCTGAGTGCAGCATTGTACCTGCAAAGTCCAGTGTGAAGATAGAAGAGGTTAATGTCATGCAGGCCACTGATTTAGATGATTATTACATACTTGCAGCTTCTTCATGCGATGCCTTGCATGCTTTCGAGATACATTCTATGTATGTGCAGTGCTGGCTCTTGGATTCGAGTGTGTCATTTCATGTGACACCCTGTAGAGATTGGTTTCATACCTATCATACCATCTCTGGTTCTGCGTGTCTTGGTAATGATAGGTCTCTTGACATTGTGGGCATTAGAGATGTTAAGCTTTAGTTTCCTTCAAGCAGTTCCTTTGTTTTGCATGATGTACACCATATACCTGCGTTGACTCGTAGCCTTATGTCAACTGGACAGCTTGATGATGCAGGGTATTTTGTGTCTTTTGGAGACTCTGATGGTAGGCTTGTGCTTGCAAGAGGTGCCAAGTCTGGCAGCCTCTATCCCTTACTTGTATCTGGAGCTACCTTGGATCATGTTTTGTCTATGGGTTCTATCCCCCATGTATCCCTTTGGCATGCTCGTTTGGGATATTTGTCCCTTAAAGGAATGAAAATGCTCCGTGCTTTGCAGTATCTTCTGCCTTTTGACTCTTCACATTTTGATTCTTATGATCATTGTTTGTATGGCAGGAAGACTAGAAATACGCATAAAAAGTCTGGTAAGAAACGCATGCGTGAGCCCTTGGCTCTTGTGCACTCAGATGTATGTGGGTCCATGCCCTATTAGTCACTCGGTGGGGCAAAGTACTTTGTTACTTTCATAGATGATTACTCACATAAGGTTTGGGCTTATCCCAAAAAGAGAAAATCCAATGTCTTAGACACATTTCAGGGTTGGCTTGTATTGGCAGAGAACCAGTCTGGGAAAAGGCTAAAATACCTAAGGTCAGATAATGGGGATGAGTGTGTATCACATGCTTTTGAGTAGTTTTGTGATGAGTGGGATATTAAGTGTCAGTTGACCACCCCTTACACCCCTCCCTAGAATGGTATGGCTGAACACATGAAAAGACTATTCAGGAAAGGGTCCGTAGCATACTTAGCCAGGATGGCTTACCGCAACACTTTTGGGCTGAGGCAGTTACTACTGCAGTGCATCTCATTAACAGATTGCCTAGCAATGGCATTGACTTTCAAGTTGTAGAAGAGGTATGGGTAGGCAAGCCCCCCTATTATGATCATTTGCATGTCTTTGGATGCGAGGCATTTTGCCATGTGCCCAAGGACAAAGGCAATAACCTGGATCCTAAACATGTCAAATGCATTTTCATTGGCTATGGAGATGAAGGAGAGATGGGTTACCGTCTATGGGATCTGCAGGCGCGGAAAGTGATCCGCAGCCATGATGTCATCTTTCATGAGGAAAAAATGCATATGCAACCTGAGAAAGAGGTTGAGATACGCAGAGTTATCTTTCAGAAGGAGCCACCTGCTCTCATTCAGCCCACCCCACGGCCAGCTAAACAGTGTGTAGCATCACATGATGCTCATGGTCCAAATGTTAAACATGCTGATGTTAGATAGGATGTCAGTCAGGAAACAGAGCTTGGGTTGAGGCATTCTACTAGAGATAGATGACCTCCTGACCGTTTTGTGCCCTCTATGGATTATGTACTGGTTACAAATGCAGGAGAGCCTCTCACTTATGATGAGGCTATGCACAAGGGTGATTGTCACTCTTGGGAGAGGGTATGCAGTCTGAGCTCGACTCATTGCATAAGAATCACACTTGGGATTTGGTTTCCTTGCCTCTAGGTAAGAAGGCTTTGCCATGCAAGTGGGTGTACAAGCTAAAAAGTACCCCTAGACACGTCAAGCCGGCATACAAGGCTCAATTGGTTGCTAAGGGTTTTAAGCGGGAGCATGGTGTTGATTTTGATGAACTCTTTTCTCCTGTGGTCAAGATGACCACCCTACGCTTAGTCTTGGCCTTGGTTGCATAGCTTGACCTGGACTTGTATCAGATGGATGTCAAGACGGCTTTTTTACATGGGGACTTGCATGATGAGATTTACATGGAGTAGCCCAAGGGCTTTGTAGACCCTGGCAAGGAACACCTAGTGTGCAAGCTAAAGAAGAGTCTATATGGCTTGAGGCAGGCACCTAGGGAATGATACCATAAGTTTGATGCATTCATGCAGTCACAGGGCTACAGCTGCAGTGCTATGGATCCGTGCTTGTACACAAAGAAAGCCTGTGACGGTTCTTTACTGATTTTGGTACTCTATGTGGATGACATGCTTTTAGTAGGGACAGCTCAAGAGGAGCTAGTTGCTCTTAGCTCAAGAAGAGCTTTGAGATGAAAGATCTGGGACATGCCTCTCATATACTTGGTATGCGTATTATGCGTGATAGATCTCAGGGACTACTCTATCTGTCACAGAGGGAGTACATTCGTAAAGTCCTTGAGCGCTTCCATATGCAGGATGTTAAGCCTATTGGCTGTCCATTACCTTCTCATGTGAAGGTTTCACATGCCGATTTTTTGCAAATAGATGAGCAGAGGGTCGATATGGCCAAGATTCCCTATGCATCAGCCATGGGCAGTCTTATGTATGCCATGATAGCCACCCATCCAGATATAGCTTTTGCAATTGGGGTAGTGGCACATTATATGGCTACACCTAGCAAGAAACATTGGGATGCCGTGAAGGGTATCATGAGGTACCTGAAGGGAACAACAATTATGTGCCTTTGCTATGGCAGCCAGGATATACAGGAGTCGTGGGGTACACTGACTTTGATTATGCAGGACATGTAGATAGTAGGAAGTCCACTTCTTACTATGTGTTCACTTATGTTGGAGAGACTATCTCTTGGATGTCCAGGGCACAAAAGTGTACGGCTCTTTCTACTACAAAGGCAGAGTATATTGCAGCCACAAAAGCTTGCAAGGAGGCTATCTGGTTAGGCCGTTTGGTTGCAGACCTTGGTATGATAGATGCTATGCCTACACTGCATTCGGATTCTATGAGTACCATTTAGTTGGCCAAGAATCCGATCTTCCATGTGAAGATGAAACATATTGAGGTGAGGTATCACTTCATTCACGATGTCATTGAGGATAAGTATGTTGACCTTGTCAAGATTCCAACTGAGCAGAATCCTGCAGACTTGCTCACGAAGAGCCTCACTACAAAACGCTTTGCCTTCCTCAGGAGATTGATGGGCGTTGGATGAGATGACATCTTTTTCCTCATCCTGTTGTACATGTGTACATATTCTACTATCTTTTCTTTTTTCTCTCTCAATGGGGCAAGTTCACCTTTTAGTGGGAGGTTATTGGGGATAAAGGCGCCTTCGCCTAGCCGCCCATGTATTACTACACTTTACTACACTTATAGTATCCACCACTGCACACTGCAGGTGGCGGGTGCCCGTCACAGTCACTCATTCTTTATTCTTTAAGTGATAGTTTGAATAAAGGAAGGCCCAGTCACACATTGTGGTTGTTGGAGTTCCCACTTTTGAGTCTCTCTCTCTCTTGGCTCTTGCTATCCATCTGCCATAGCTCTCACTGCCAAGCTTCTTCCTCCAGGGTCCCACTTCCCTTTCAAGAGCTACATGGATAGCCATGGCTTTTTTAGCAAATCCCTTAGGCCACCTCGTGATGCATCATCAAAAGAGAACTGGGGTACAGCCTAGGAGTGCCACCGTAGCTATTTAAAAAAAAAACAAAAAAATGAAAGAAAAAGCGAAAGAAGAAGAAATAAGGCAAAAAATGAAAAGTGAAAAAATCACAACAAACAGTAGTTTACACCACATAGGTTACAGTCACTACACCTAGGGGTTCTCAAGTTAGGTGCATCTGGTGGCTTTGGACAGTCACAGCTCTATCCCTAACCCCCTAGCCTCATTTTGATTCCCCACTTCATACTTAGGGCACATTAAGGGCAAGACATGCCTAGGGAGGTAACACTGACCTATCACCCTAAGCTACATGCAATGCACCTCCCTTATGCACAGACTGGGTCCTAAAGTGAGGGACAATACCCGGACTTGCCTATGGTTTTGGTAGTTCAACCCAACTCCAAGTTCCACTAGCACAAGCACGATGCATCACATGGCAAAGCAGGAACACCCCCAGGTAGTGCACCTTCTTTTCTTTTCAGATACAAGCAAAGGCCCCAACCCCCCAACTTTGAAGGCCCCATCATCCATGCAATGCATTCTCGGCCTCCACCACCTTAACCAGGTGATCCATTTCTTTCCAAGATCAATTCCTCCGAGACCCCATCATCATCGACTCACACATATGTCCCTTTAAATCATCGAACCTTCATCAACTCAAAACCACAAGTCAGCGTCAAAGAAGGCCAACTACATCTTCAATTTCAAGGGCTGGACCATCCAACACCATCCCCCACAAGGGTTTGTATACAAACTCAAAAAATTCATATGGCTACACACATCCCATCTTCCAACTACTACAACACTCAGTGCATGGGACTGGCACTAAACTAGGAGGGGGGAATGTTAACCTCAGCACAAGAAGAAAGTGGAAAAGCGCAAGTTGGGTCACTTAAAAGAGGTGGCCCAGAAGGAAATCGGACATAACAGAAGAAGCAAGAAGGGAAACGGCTGAAAGTGCAAGGGCAACCTCAAAAGCCAAGTCAAAGGCAGAAGTGCATTTTTAAAAACTCAAAGGCGTCACCAAAATTTTGTAAAAGAGCGCCAAGCTCCCTGCTATGCAAATCGTAAAGGGTAGAAGGGCATGGATAAAGAGAAAAAGCAATTAGAAAGGAATGGGAAAAGAGGACCTTGACATGATGGCCGATCATGTAAAAAAGGGGTTGGGTGCCCAAAGGGATGAGGGCTTTGTATATAAACTCAAAAAATGAATGATAAACTCAATCTTTGGTGTGTGCCAAAGTGGACTCTCCTTCTTTTGTCCTTCTCTTCTCTTGCTTGCTTGCTTGTGAGTGCTTGAGGGAGGAAGTGGGAGTGAGTGAGTGAGGGAGTGAGTGTGTGAGGGTGAGGGATCTTGGAGGTGTAGCCCTCCACCATCTCCTCTCTTCTTCTTCTCTTCTCTCGTCTTGCGCATGGCTATGGAGGATGGAGCTTGAAGGAAGAGGTTTGAGGATGCTTGAGCTTGCATCACGAATCGTGGAGCTATCAGAGTGCTTGGGAGACGAAGCAACTCAATTAGGCCTCAAGGTAAGCTCATTACACTTGTAGAGAGGGATAGTGCATCAGCTACATGAGAGGTAGCCATTAATGCTCGCTTGAAATTCTTGAAGGAATAAGCAGTCCATGGGTCTTGGTTGTTGAGCAAGAGCTTCCATTACAATGCACTTCCCAAGCCTCCCAACAAAATAATGGATTCATTCCAAAAATAGTTGAGACTAACCCTACCACGAACATAAACTTGCCAAATCCAACCTACGCGAAGGAAATACCTTAGGATGTAACCAACATCAAACTAGTATGACGAAACTATATTCGATAATAACAAATCTGAAGTTGCACACTACTTAATGATCAATTTGCCAAATAGCTATAAATCCAATTGAGAAAATCAATATGCCAATCGTTGACTACTTTGCCCAGTTAGATTGCAAATGACCAAATTTTTGAGGTTGTCTTGCATTGGAATACCACATGGGAAGACTCCACAAGCATATCTTTAGTAAAAGCATCAACCTATCAAGAGTTGTTAAAAACACTATGCAAAAAGAATGCTAGAGCATTGAAGCTAATCTGTAATGGGTGCCCTGTACAAAAATTAAGGATCAACATGAGGTATATGAACTTAAGCAGAATGGTAATTGCTACTAATGGTAGTCAACTCATCACCAATGCTGAATAGCAATGCACAATTAAAACATTTTAGTATGACCCTACACATTGTGATAACATTTCACTTCATTCCATTGTTCTTTCATAGAACTTGAACTTACCCTCTAGAACTAAGACATCAACCTTTCTTTGATGAGAGAGAGTTACACATCACTATCCACTTTGAAGGACCTAACATGTTCATATTGTTACACATCTTTATGTGCTAGTTGCTCAAACTTTTGACTTGAACTCTTTTGCCGAGTTGTAGTATACATTGTAGCTTTTTCATTGATTGCATCCCAAAAAACAAATCCTAAATGCTTTGAACATAAATAAACTCACCACACTTTTATATGATCTATTACTAAATAAAATTTCCAAAATTCACTCATGCAAAGTTCATTATAACATCACATCAAACCCACAATACAAGCTAGGAAGCACCACACATCTTGTTAGGGGGGGAGGGGGGTGGGGAGGGGGGACCAACATGGATCATATGGTAATGAAATGTAAATTTTTCAAAAATTTCAAGTAATCTCTATCATTTTTCCCCTTCAAAATTTGAAAATCTCAATTGAAATTCTTTCATTGTCTAAATGGGAGAATCTTCAATCCTCAAGTGCAAGTAGTGGCAATCTAGGCACCTATACTCATCAATGATCCTAGGAACAAGCAAAAATTTATTTTTGTGGTGAAAAATTGCAAATAATATGATCTATAATCATTAATATGGGGTGTTGGAAATGTGAAATTTTGATTGTTGAAGTATTTTTGAGAACTCATTGATAGGAACGATATGGCTAAAAAGCTAGTGGAATAGAGTGGACTCCAAACTTATGTCAAGGTGTAAAGTGGGCTTGCTCACCTAGCCACTTGCATGGACTTCATTAAAAGTATGACCTCATCACCAAATCTAGCAAACTAGGCTATTGGGTAGGGGATGAGCAAACTCAAGTAGTACTTAGATCCCAACTAAAACATGCCCTAGGTATCAAAGAAGGAAGGAAAAGAAAATGGAAAGCCAATATGAACACCAATTATATTGTGAAAATGGAAAAACATGCAATTAATTAGGATGGGACTGTTATTTGTTGCCATCTCCAAGGAATACTTGTGGATGAGCACACATTTTTTTGATCATACATTCACTTATAACAAAGCAACCTCTTCCGTAGCTCTCAAAATTCTGACGGAGGATAACTTGATAGAAAATTTGTTAATGAGAATTTGACTGACTTGTTGTTGGAGGCCATTAGCAAGTCCATAGTCTGAGCTTGCAAGATCCTCATGCAAGAAGACCTATAATAAGAGTATCCTCATCAACGTAGTCAAAGTAGCACTAGGACTTCCTACTAATGCATTGCCCATTATGGGAGTAGCTACACTACTAGGCACACTCTCTCCAATAGGAGTTACTCTACTAGGCACACTCTCTCCACAAATAGTTACAATACTAAGAACACTCTCTCCACGAGGAGTTACACTACCAGGCACACTCTCTCCGCCAAGGGTTAGCACTTCATAGAAACCAGGGTAGGACTTGCCACACTTATAAGAAGTAGGGAGAACAAACCAATGAATGGAAAAAGAGACAAAAGATGAGAAAAGCTCATTTGTAGGAGAAGATCGAAGTAGCCAAAAGAGGGAGAAGAGATAGAGAGAAGAAGGTGAGAAAAGCTAATCTTTGGAGAATTCTAGTGAGAAGAAGGTCCAATGACAAAGAGCTATAGTGCATGTTGCTAAGAGAGATGGAAGAAAATAACTAAAGAGGATAGAGGCTACTCTTAGTAAGGAGAGGGAAGATATTGGAAGATCCATTTGATTGTCCTATGAAGAGGACATGCGTAGAAGATATGCAATTGTCTCCCAACAAGTAGAAGAGGTATTAGCTTGGAGAGTCAAAAGCTTTAGCAAAGGAAAAGAGAAGATTGTTTAGGGATTCAAGGGTCTAAGGTGGTCTTTCATAACTAATGAAGATAATATAAAACGTGCAAACAAAGGTCACAAAGATAGGAAAGGAAAGAATTGCATAGGACACATAGGAAAAAAGAAAAAAAGCAAAGACATGTAGAGTCCACCATTAGCTCGTAGAAATGCACAAGCACAATAGTGCATGTAGTAGGAAGCTTTAGTACAATGGAGTATCCATGTGAGAAGCTCACAAGAGGTAAGGCTCAGTTAGTTAAGGATCATGTAGAAATAAAAATGAAATTAGATCAAGAGAGGAACTCACATTGAGAGCAAGCCCATAATAGTCAGCTCAACATGCACACAACCTCTAGACCTAGCTTGCCAGCAACAAAGAAATAGAAGAATTGATAATAAAATTATAGGAGGTGGAGAAATTGACAGGTGATCTAAGAAAGGAGCCATGGATATATCATCCACATAATATTGACTATAATAATCTCGATTTGGAAGTAGTAGGGATTTGGCAACTAGAGCCCCCTAAGCAATTGCTTTCTACATTGATTAGTATGGAGTCACCTAAGGTCATGCACTCACAACTTACCTAGATCCCATAGATTTTGGTGAGCCCAATAAAGAAGAAAAAGAGTCACCTAAAAGATCATAGCAAGCAACAAAGATGGCAAGATGTCCAAGAATGCTACATTCAAATGCTCTAAATACTATGGGGCCCCAAAGAGAAAGTGCTTTCACCATCTAAGAATGCTACTTTCAATACTCTAAATACTATGGGCCCTAGACATAAAATGCTTTCATCATACACTTGAATTCCTAGGGGAAGAAGAATTGTGTGAAAAGTTAGAAGGAATCATACAAAAATACCAAGAGAAAAGGGTTGAATTGGTTGTTACCTTTGATTTCAATGTTTATAAAGAAATCGAATACTAGAAAGCTCTACCCTTGAATAAAATGTAAATGCTTATAATCAAGTTAAGGGAAAACATAGCTAGAAGATGAATGGAACAATAGGATGTGGGCATACTTAAGGAAGCTTGCATGCTTTGAGCAAGAGGAAATAACTTACAATGAAGCTTTGAGATATGTAGTACCAAGCTAAGTCATGATATGTTGTCCTAGAGGTGGAGTAACTTGCTTGTTTTACCTTCTACTACTTGTCGCCATAGGAAATCAACTAACATGCTCTATTGTCTTATCCAAGGAGACACAACAAGGACTGCAATAAGAAGCATCATGGATGATACACATTTTTTAAGTTTCCCAATGTGAATGCACCATCGGTAGATAACATTTAATTATTCTAGACAAGGGATCTCAGGCCATCCTTCAATAGGTTCCTCAAATCATTTAGTAACTGTGCAAACCCCTCATTTACCCAATTTTCAACTGCCTCTTCATATCAATGAAGTTATTGTGGAAGGTGCCTACACTGTATGAGGATGATTTGCTGTCATTACTCTCTTGTGTCAACATTGGTATTGATTGGATTGTCATTATGTGATTTCACTTCTGTATAGTACTCCTTCCATTCTATTGTAAAAGGTTGCCTAAAGACATGGTTGGGGATAGTTGCTTTGCTTGGCACACAAATCCCCTCTACCTAGAGTTGTCTATCTAGCTATGAGAGTTAGTGAAAGAATACCTACTTAGTAAAGGGTATCTATCCCACACCTTGCAACAACTCTCCAAAGAATGAGGTCCATAGCACCAAAAAAAGTTTCTTAGTTGAATAAAAATGCAACAAAATTCTAAGGTATTGGATGATCATTCTAAGAGAAGCATGATACTTGAGGCTCCCTATTAAATAATCTATTGCAAGATGATCTTAGGAGACCACCAAGTTGATGAAATTTTATGGCTAGAAGTTGAGATAGTTGCTCGATAAAGGTGCATGCAAGCAAGGTAGCTGAAAAAGTGACTTAGATAATAACATAAGAAAATATTTCCCAACAAATCACAAGTTTTAATATGCCTGTCAAATTTCTTTTAAAAGCACAAGGTGAAAGAATGTTTGATAGGTTAGTCGATAGAACTTGAGGTCTTTGCAAGTTTGTAGATAGTCAAAAGGAAAATAGGACAAGGGTTTAGAAGAGTGAAAGGACCACTTAGATAACTGAATCAAAGAAGGGAAAAGCCATAAAATAAGGATGAAGAAGGAAGTCTGAAACAAGTAGGGGCCAATTTAAGAAGACCATCAGGGCAATCAACCATAAACAATAAAGAAATCATGAAGAAGGAATGGTAAAGCATTTAGGGCCGAATTCTAGAAGACCTTCATAGAAATCAACCAGAATCTAGAGATTGGAGATGCTTAAAACTTACATTGCAACACTCCATGATGGCTAAAATATGCTCAATGAGATGAAATGTCACCATGTAATTCTATAAGGCCTTGACATGTATGTAGAGAGAGAGAGAGAGAGAGAGAGAGAGAGAGAGAGAGAGAGAGAGAGAGAGAGAGAGAGAGAGAGAGAGAGAGAGAATCACATACATTCATTGCACCTAGGGGTCCTCAACACCTAGTCCCTTTTCTCCATTACATAGCCTAAGGGCACATCAAGGGTAGGACATTTGGGACTTGCTTAGATGGCATGTCACCTTGAGCATGGCATCACACTAACCACTAGCACCAAGTAGGTCCTCAAGTTTGCAACAACACTTTAGGCTTGCTTGAAGTTTGACCCATCTCCCTTTGTACACACATAAGCACACTTTGCACTACACATGAGATAGACACGCCCCTAGGGGAGAGTATAATCAATTGTAGATTGTATAGAGGACTCATTACGAAGAACCCATTGACATTAGTCACCTCCAATTCTTCCATCATTCACTCTTGCTTCTTCACTAATTCTTCACAGAGGTACCATTTAACATCAGGTACCTCTTCATCTAGTGAATGCAATTATTAATTAGTAACAACAACCTTACCTTAACAATAGAATTTTTCTCAACATCAGTGACAACCACCACTCCTTTTTCTTCACATCACATCCTCTTATGTTTTTTGTTTTTAGAAAAATTCACCCATAAGGCTTCATTAAGCTTGCTACTACTTATCTCCTAAGTTTCCAACTTCTAATCACAAGTAGACTTTATTTTCTCCAAGTTCTAGCATGACTTTACCACTTTCACTCTTCAAGAGAAGCCAAACATTTGGTTCATGCATGAATTGTTACAAGATGAGGATCTAGAGCATGACACAAGCTATGGGATGAAAGATAAAGACCAAACTCATAACGGCATGGACAAGTATAGACAAACTATTACACAAGTGAATTAGGCTCCAAGATGTAATCTTGGACTCATAAACACAATCTTGTGTAGGATTGACAATGACAAGACACTTAACTGAAAGTACAAAGCATCATGACATTGTATTCATTTCATGTAAAAGTGATAGTCAAGTACAATGCTTTATAGAGTTTGGGTTGTTCCACTTTCCTCATTGTGCATATGGGATTCAGGATAGCTCTTCCTAGAGCATACATCATTTGTCTATTTTTCAACACCCCCCCTCAAATGATGAGTCTCTACCCTTGCTGGATTTTTCCCCCCTGCATGTGTACATGGACCAGGAGACTAGCTCTTTGGCAGCCTAGTCAAGTTAAGGCTTGAAACTTTACATCTTGGTAGGCTTTTTACATCCACTATGGGAACCAAATTCCTTAGAACAATCTGTCAGAGTTGTTGATGGTAGCGGAAGTATCTTTTTCTTCTTCTTTATTCATGAATTGACCTTGGTGGTGGTCATTTTGCATATGTTGTTCTCTTTTTTTGTGAAAGCACACACTAGAAATATGGCCAATCTTACCACAATAATGATATTACATCCGACTTTTGTTGTCGATGTTGAATCCTTGACCTCTTCCTTTGGGTCTAGTAGCTCCTTTGGTGTATAGGAGATTTTCCCTTGAGTTGGCGTCTTTTACATGTTTGTTTTTAAATTTGCTTTCTCCATCAAGGAGCGAGTGCTCAATATCTTTGAGTGAGAGAGTGGGAACATTACTTAGAGTGGACACAAGGTTCTCATATGGATCCTTGTTTACACTTGCAAGCAGTATAGCTATTGCTTCATCTTCATCAATATTCTTCTTAAGAGTTGCAAGCTGGGTTTTCAGGCTCTTGAACTTGTTAATGTGTGTGGTCATAGAAGCACTATCTTTGATATCTAGTTTATAAAATTGCATGAGTAATTTTACCATTGAGTTCTTTGCTTGGGTACCAAATATTCTGTCAAGTTCCTCACAAGCGGTTCTAGCATTTCTAATGCCAGATATTTGATGTAGTACATCATCACTTAGTCCCCAAGAAATGATGCCTAGTGCCTTGTAATTCATTTTCTTCCATTCGTTGGTTTTGAGCTGGTCTTCTTCAACGAACCCGTCTTTATCATCTTCCCCTTTGCTATCTGCATCATCTTCAAACAGGTCCCACAAGTCCTTTCACATTAGGTGATACATGGTCTTCTCCTTCCAGACATGAAATCCTTCACCATTGAATTTAGTTATCCGCTCAAGTTCTGCCATGTTGCTAAACTTCAATTAACCAGCAAAAGATTGTATTTTAATGTGTCAAGAGACACAAGAGAATCAGTGTCAAATTGATACTAGTTGAGTGTTAATGGATACTAGTCGATACTTGATCTGCTTTCTCTCATGAACTTCACGGGTAACTTCTGAGCTTCCTCGAGCACTTCCAAAATAGTAATGAACTTCAAAGAGTATTGCTTAGTGATTAAAATCACTATTGATGACTTCAGTGAGAAGAAACTGTGAAGAATGTCAAATTTTGAAGCTTTGGCTATGGCTTCCTGGATTAGGGTTTAGACACAGGTTTGGTTTTTTTTAATTTCATGAGCTATAGTGGATCATTTCCAAAAGTTTTTTTATGGAAATGTAGCTCTCTTCAAGCTCCATAGAATCCCTATAATCTCGGTGGGAATCGCGCTATGTAGAGAAAGAATTGACTGTTCGAGCAAAGCCAGGCGGCGCAGATCAGCCAGCATCTTCCAATTTTCACAATGCTGAGCAATTGGGGGCCAATGTCTCACTGTAGTATGCCAGATAGGAGAGCCTGAAGTTCACAAATGTTTTCCTACAAGAGACCTTGGAAAGATATGGCCTCTATGTGGAGATACGACTCCTCCAAGTTAGGTGGGTGCTAATGTCCACATACATAGATACAGCACCAACTTTGAAAACATGCAATGTTGATGCAATGGTTGCTCAATGTCAATGATTGACATGCAAGAGAGGAACTCTTGAAATAGGAAAACACTTCTCTAGAAGGGAGTCCATATAAATTTGGCCTGTGGATAAAGATATAAAAGCTTCAAGCCGATAGGGTATTGTTGGCTATGGCTACCATGGAAGCTTTATTGAAGGTAGAATTGCAAATGAAGTTGAAGATGAGATCCAGCACTCAACATGAGCTAGGAAGAGATGGAGATGAGCTAAGCCATGTTCAACTGGGCTCTGATACCATGTTACAAGATGTGGATCTAGATCATGACACAAGCTATGGTGGATGAAAGATAAAGACCAAACTCATAATGGCATGGATAAGCAGAGACAAACTGTTATACAAGTAAATTAAGTTCCAAGATGGAAGCTTGGACTCATAAACACAATCTTATGTAGTATGATCAACAATCACAAGATACTTAACTAAAAGTACAAAGCATCATGACATTGTGTTCATTTCATATAAAAGTGATAGTCAAGTACAATGATTTATAGAGTTTGGTTGTTCCACTTTTCTCACTATGCGTATGGGATTCAAGACAGCTCTTCTTGGAGCATACATCATTTGTCTATTTTTCAACATGAATGAGTCACTATAGCATGTAAACTTCTCAGAAAACCCTCCATATCGTGACTCATATGCATACCACTCAAGTCTTTGAGATAAACCTTTTTCTTATGCTTTTATATCCTGGACATAATGTCATAGACATTGTGGCTTGTACAAAGAAATCCCTATCATTAAGAGATTAAACATCAAAGTTGAAACCAATACCTTCATGAAAGGCATTAAGGATGAGTAATTTTATGAAGCTTTGGCCAACAATTCCACATTGATTAGGTTATTGAACAAAGTTGTGTGCATTGACAATTTACACTAAGTGAGAAATCATGACATAGAGATAGGTCAAGAAGTGATGTTGCATATGTTAGGGGCAACTCAGCACCATGATCTAGCCAAAAAAATCAAGCTTGAGCCAAAGTGTGCCTCTTAAAACATGTTCTTAAAGAACTAGTACACTCATCATCTGGATATTGCCCAAAAATGGAAATAGGCTCATGACCAAAGGAGCGATGAGCTATCAATTTGCATGCAACATGATTCCAAGCATTGTAGCAACACCTCATTTAGGACAATTCTTATCGCATGTGACCTTGACTACCCTTTAGAACTAGAGCACCATCCCCTCCTAGACAAGGCCCTTCTTAAAGAGGAATTGCATCTCACAAGCCAACTCAAGGGCCCATCCTTGTTGATCAACATCATTACTTGTCTCTAAAAGATGCCCCACACCAGCCTTTTGATTTAGATCCACTAGCCAAGCTTTAGTAATGTAGCCCAAGCTTCTACGGTTGGTGGATCCCTAAAGGTGTCACAACATCAACTTGTACACTAAATAATTATGCATATCTCAATATATAAACTTTATCTTCCATAAACACACACACTTGATGATTCTCCACTCCCCACTCTAGCTAGAAAGTTATTCATTATTGCTAGAGGGGAAAGGGGGGAGTAGCTAGAAATGGTAAGAATGAAAATGATTAAAGCAAAAAATTATTCAAATCCAAAGATGCATGAAAGAAAATTGAAAGAAAAATTGAACATGGCAAGGCAATGGTCAAGTTAATTAAACTTAACTTTGTCAAATGTCTAGAGTGCTAGTTATCAATTGTTGTTCTTCAAAATTATTCATTTGTCAAAATTTCTTCACATTGCACTCTCCTGTTATGCGCACAAATGGTAGAATCATCCAATATTGGCAAATCCAAGGGCATGAAGATGGCAAAAAAAAATCACTACAACACCTAGAGATTGTATACAAAACCAAAAATTTTAGAAGATTGTCTTCACACTTGAACATCACCAACAACCAAAGAGCTTAGTAATGGATAATTGAGTATGGGTTGTAGTAGCATGTTGAGGGCATGGCATTGAGGCCTAGTTGCAAGGTTGCTCATCTTTCATTCAAGAATACCAATTGGATACCGGGTTTGCCATAGTTTTCATCACCAAATCAAAGGCCACTTTTGTCTATTGAGGTCAAGCTCACTCATGAGTTCAATGGCTTGACATGCTTCTTTTGGACAAGACTTGCCAAATCTCAAAAATCAAAACGTGAATGACCTCTAGTTGGAGTTTGATATATGCACCTGCTCTTGCTAAATTAATTTTAATAGCCATAGACACCCCTACAAGTGCAAAAATCTACCCCACTTACTCATAAAAAATACATGAAGGTGGTACAATGACCAAACAAACCAAGGAGAACTAAAATACTGACCAACAAGACCCTCTAGACTAGGCCAACAAAGGGTAAGGAGACCAATAAAATGATGAGCAAAAAGAATAGGAGAAAGACCCCAAGCAAGATCAGGAAAGAGACTAGGAGAGAGAC
The DNA here is from genome assembly GCF_053477565.2 of Lygodium microphyllum. NCBI lineage: Eukaryota > Viridiplantae > Streptophyta > Polypodiopsida > Schizaeales > Lygodiaceae > Lygodium > Lygodium microphyllum. Next base: position 80,701,955 of record NC_141156.1, read on the forward strand.
CAAGAGAACTTTGATCATGAAGGGGATGATTGGGGGAACAAGAGGAAAAGGCGCAAAGAAAGAGACGAAGTTCAGAGGGATACTGATGAAAAGGAAAGAGGTCAAACAAAGAAAATGTCCAAGTATTAGAAAGACACGGACAAGGCATTGAGAGAGTCTCTCTTGAGAACCTACATAAAAATTAGGAATTATAAGAAATATTACAAAAATCTCATGTTAGGCATCAAAGAGTGCATTTTTCAAGATGTGAGGTGAAGAGAAGAAGAATGGATGCCAAAACCTGGATTAGAGATGGACAAGAGAGCTAAGAGCTTGTGTAAAGGTAAAGAAAATATGGTAGAGGAGAGCTTGTGTAAAGGTAAAGAAAAAAAGGTAGAGGAGAGCCCTAGTATCATGCATGTTGCAATAGCATTATATTATTTACAAGTTGAGATTCAAGTTGAAGAAGGAGCAACATCTAAGAAGGCCATCTTGGGGGGGAGAACAAATAACAAACCTATAGATCCACCAACCAACAAGAGCAAGAGCGATAGCTAGTCTTGAGATAGATGGAGGCCACATTCACTTGGAAAACCTATATGAGGAGATACAAAGGGAAAAAGCACAATACATTAGGAAAAAAAACAAGTTGTAAGTGAATTTAGATTAAACAACATAAAACTATAAAAAGCTGATCATCCAAACTAGCCAACACCATTGAGAGCTAGATGGGCAAATGTAGGCGAAATAAATAGAGTTAGAAACCAAGGGCAAGGACTTGGAAGGAAAGGAGAAAGTGATACAAAATAGGGAAAGTTACGTCATTACAAAATTAGAGAGCTAGAAGAGAGAAGCAGAGAGACTAGGTGAGAGATAAGGAGTTAGAAGATAAGACTAGGTAGTTAGAAGAGAAGATCAAGGAGGTTGAAGCAAAAGATGGAAGAGAAAATTTAACAATTAGAGGAAACGTGCAAGGAGGTCAAAGAAAACGATAAAGTGCTAGAAGAGAAGAACAAGAAAGATGAGGAGAAAAACAAGGAAACAAAAGAAAATGATGGTGAATTAGAGGGACTAACAACCCACATGCAGGACCTAGATCCATGCAACAGATTAGGACCAATCAATTAGGACCCAAATGGCAAAGCTCATGGAAAATCTAGAGTAAGAAAAGGCAAGACAAGTAACCCAACCCCAAAATCTTATGAATACCCAATAAAAGTACGGCCAACTAGATCTCACCTTCATTGGCTTGCAAACAACCTATGAGAGAATCCTCACAAAGGCCATGCAAATGATACAGAAGGAAGGTGAACATACCTAAGTTGATATCTTCCATAGGATGGCATCGAATTTGTCTAATGTCTTATTCAAAGGAACAAGTTCAAGGAACATGCATCAATGAGCCTACATCAACTAACTTGGAAGACCCAAATAAGCCTTGCTAATGTCTCCTTAAAGCAAGTTGATTTCAAGCAAGAGTTTAGGATGATAAGCTATGAGTTGGAAATAGGGAGGTTGGAGGCTCATTTACGTGTGTAAGGATATGATAATGAGGATCTGAAATGCATGGGTCTTTGGAATATACCTTTTCCATCAACAAGCAAAGAGTTCTACCCTCAACAAGAGAGCCGAGAGGAGCCACCAGTAGAAGAAATGCCACCCCCCTCAATATGACACAACAATAGTGGGAAGTATATGAGAGATTAGTCAATGTACTTAAGGAATTTACAAAAATGGTGTAGATCCCATGCTTGATGTGTTGCAAATCCCACAAGTGAAAAAATAAGAGGAAGAGTCTAAGGAAACCATCTTTCAATATGCTGAGAGGCACAAAACCAACATAGCCATCACTTTTGACTTCAAAGTGCATGATAGACTTGACTTCTAAAAGCCACTCTTCCTATGTAGGAAAACAAGGGAGAATATAGTGCATAAATGGCTTGCCGAAAGGGATGTCAAAGCCTTCAAACAAAGTTGTCACTAGAAGAGGATCAAGAGTAGCTATCTCCATGAGAAGCCCAAGGACATACGGTTAGGGAAGCCCAAGTGGCAATACCTTATTTTGAAGCAAACAAGCTCACCTAGATTTCCTTCTACCATGCAGACCCTTCTCTACTATCTCTACCCCTACAGGTGTGACCAATTCAAGCCAAAGGAGCACAAATGATATCATTTTCCAAAAATATCAAATATATATTCCCTCAAATCTAATAAGACATACATATTCCAACTACAAGACTTGGTGCTCTTTTAGTGACTTTACAAGAAGATTCATCAATTGTCCCAATTCAGAGCCTTCCTTACTACATGCAATCACCTAAGGGTATTGATGGAACTCCTCCACTAGCATGTCACCCCATATGAAGATGGATTCCCATCCCTATTTCTAAATGTAAATTCTCTCTCTCTCTCTCTCTCTCTCTCTCTCTCTCTCTCTCTCTCTCTCTCTCTCTCTCTCTCTCTCTCTCTCTCTCTCTCTCTCTCTCTCTCTCTCTCTCTCTCTCTCTCTCTCTCTCTCTCTCTCTCTCTCTCTCTCTCTCTCTCTCTCTCTCTCTCTCTCTCTCTCTCTCTCTCTCTCTCTCTCCACATGGCCTATTGCATGTAGCCGAACTAATGAAGAGGAGGAGGTCTCTCCCTCTCTCTTTCCCTCTCTACACAAACAACCAAGCCTCCAAGGCTAATTAACTCTCCTTCTCTCCACATTAATAGCCAAGCCTTTAAAGCTAACTAACTCTCACTTACCTTAGTTACTATCCTTCATCCTTTTTCATAACCTCTTAATGTTACCCTCCTTATTATTACTAAAGGCGTCCCCTATAACCTCACCCTCTCCTTATTACTTCAATAACATTTCCTCTCACTACATGTTGATGTCGGCCATCATGAACCCACTAAGGTTTTTCTCTTTTAGGGGGGGGGGGGGGGGGGGGGGGGCAAGTCATACTTGATGACTCTAATGTGTGCCCCTCAACATGAGGGCTAGTTTCCTCTATCTTGGCTAAGGTTAAGGAGTGGCATTTTATGGGTTTGATAAGGGTGCTATTGAGTTTGGAGGATGCCTTATGGCTAATCATGCTAATAACCCTACAAGCACCTACCCTAGTAAGCCATAAAGAACATGGAGGAAGGTTGTACTATGGTGTAGACATGTGTCTAGCATGTAGGACAACTAGGCAATTGAACTAAGGCATGAGGATGAAGAGCACATGGCCTTAATGTGATCCGCCATGTGCATGAGGTGGGGAATATCCTCATCAACAAGTTGATAGCCTTATGAGAGAAGGGAGGGGGAATTTATTCTAGTTAGTAAGGTTTAACTCATACTAACCTTATTTTCTAATTTGACCTTGAACTGATAAATCTAGCCTATCTATTCTAGCATATGAGTAATAGCATCTTGACATGTTATACCTTAATGCGCTAGAAAGACAAACATTCTGTGACATATTTGAGCACGTCTCCCTTTAGCCTTTCCCAATGGTAGCTCTTTCTGACCGTGTTGAGGGTCTTGACATATTTGGGATGGCTTGAAAAGGGGGAGTCATGTGCTTCCCAAAGTATTCTCTGTTTGAGTTTCTTGCTTGAGGGTATGCATAATCTTGTCCTAAAATAGGCAAGTCCCCCATTGACAAAAAATTCTTGATACTTGCCCTTAAGTTTGGGGTTCTGGTCCTTTTCCAAAATCTCATTTATCATTTTCAGATATTCTGGGTCATGGCTAGCTTCCTCGTTAGCTAGTTCAAGGATAGGGTTACTAGGCATTGACACCATAGTTGCTAATGATGCTGCCATTGAGGGTTCCCACATAATAAGAGAGTTGGGGAACGCTTTTCAACTTAAGGCATCAATAGCTACATTCTCTTTGCCAGGCCGATACCTGATCTCAAAGTCATATTCATGCAACAGAACTTCAATCCAACAACGTTGCCTCATATTGAGGTCGGTTTGGGTGAAGATCCATTTAAGGCTCTTATGGTCCGTGACCAAAGAGAACTTGTTACCAAGAAAATATTGTTGCCAAAGTTTGAGAGCATGAATAACTACTAATAGCTCTAGATCATGGGTAGCATAATTCTTTTCATGGGTTTTTAGCTTCCTCGAGGAATAGGCTTCCAATGGTGCCCTCTCAATCTTAGCTTCCATGGACGGGTCTTCTTCTTTGTTGATTCCCTTAGTGGAGATATTGGAAGTTTCTGCCCCTCCCATTGTTGTTGCACGACCATGGCTATGGGTAGCTCTGGCTTGGCCACTGAATTTTCCTTGATAACGATTTTTGCCAAGTTTGGGACATTTCCTTTTGAAGTGCCTAGGTTCATTATAGTGAAAACATTGCAGGATTTGATCACTTCTTTGAGTGGGGACAATGTCACTGATTGCATTTGCCCTTGGCTTCTTCCATTGGCCTTAACTATGTCCTTGCACCCTTTTAAATTGAGCTTTCAACATCCTTGGATTTTGGTCTTTGTAAGACCAGGGTCTATTATTCCTATGGACTTTGGCTGGACTTCTTGGGCAATAGGTCCCGCTCTTGTCAATACATCATGTAAATTCGAAGGACGCATTGATTCCAATCAAGTGTACATTGGTGGGTTCAGTCCACCACAGAACTTTGAGACTTGTTTTGTCAGGGTGTATTTTAACAAGGAGACAAATCTTGAGTAGTACGCCTCCAAAGACATACCCAACTGTTTCAACTTAAAGAACTCATTCATCTTCTGAGTTATGTATGCAGGTGGCATGTACCTTCCCTGCACTGCTTCCTTTACTTTATCCCAAGTTATTGTACTTTCCGTGAAGACTGCTTGGTCTTTACACCATTGCTTCCACCAGAGCCTAGCTTCACCGATAAGTTTGAGCTTGGCAATCATAGCTTGATTTATAGGTGTTGTTCCTATTGCATTGAAGTAATCTTCCATGGATTCAATCCATAGTTCGGCATCAGCTTTAGCAATCTTCCCTTTCCATCAAATTTTGGAGGTTTGATTTGTTTGAGAAGAAACTTATTCTCTTGTGCCTCTGTTGGGCTTAGTGTGGGACGAGATTCTGGTTCTGTGTTTGGGGTTGTATCTGGTTTTCAATTTAAACTTCCACGTTAGGATTGCATTTACACATCTCTACACAACTTAAATCAATGTGCAATCATAGAATTCTTGTTTATCCATAAAGAAGCGTAAGCCTCAAGTACAATTATTCGGGAATAGATAGAGATTGAATGGGATGATTTTCTTTTCAAGAGATACATCAACGCCAGCTTAATAATTTCCTATTGGATTCGGCTACATGGATAGAATAGTAATATGGATTTGGAAAATGGATTCTTAGGAAGCGATAAGTCATGGGAAGTTCAGGAAATCCCCATTTTTGATAGCCATGACGTTCATTTTGTCCCATTTCTTTAATTCTGTTTGCTGGCAAGACTTTGACCACCTCCTCATAGATGTAGTGAGTCTGTTCTACTTGCTGGCATCGATGTGTAGGATCGAGTTCACACAAGCCTCGTGGAAAATGAGTAGCTTGATAATCTTCAAGTCCTCCAACCATTTTAGCCTCTTTATATTATTTTGAAGATAGGCGAGTCAGTTGGCATTTATGTAGCAGTAACTCACACTCCAAGTCCAACGCCTTTCTGCATATAGTGGTGAGGGGTTGTAGAGTCGATCCAGGATCCCCATCATGTCGAAGCGTATGCGATAACTTGAAGAGTTCATAGCCATCATGAACATGATATGAAATACGAGAAACCTACTCCATGCCTCATAGGTCTAGAAGCAACAACAATCCACAAGTGAGTGAAAGAAAAAAAAATGTGTCCTAGTGAAAACATCACTTCGGTCTTTCCGATTTATTCCTATCCTGATTGTTTTATTCGTTGGTTTGCTCTGATACCAACTGTAACGTGCCCCCCTATCGACTGTCCAAGCACGTTTTTAACAGTTCATTAAGAGACGAGTCTAAGCAACACTGCCCGGCACTCCTATGGAATGTTATGGAGTTTGTTGCCTAGGGTTTCTCGAGTCCATCCTCTCAACGAAACGTTCGCGGCCTAACCCACTAGGATCAACCTAAAATCAGGGTTCCTAGTGGACAAGGTCTCCTGACACAGATACCCAAGCCGAAGTAAACCCATGCCACACTTGGTTCAAAGAGAATGGAAAACGAGAGGGATGCGCCGCTCAACCTCTCTGCCTGTAGGGCATAGTCCCATTCTGGTCCCCTAAAACGGCATTAATCGGATTCTAACCTAACAATACTCAAAGGACGTATGACGGTAGAACATTGTGAGAAGCCTCCCAGTTTTCTTGGACCACCCTACCATAGGACAGACATATCAATGGTTCTGCCCACCCGCTTCCGTCAATATGCATTCTTTAGTTATCTAATTAGGTCCTACCACATTTATGTGTGACATTTAAAATCAGCTTCTTTAATTAAGCCCTTTAAGGAACAGGGTTTGTTCACGTAACTTATGGCACTAACACAAAAACAATTCAAACATGTTCCTTGGAAGTAAACTTTATATTAGCATTTTAACTAAGGTACAAGCCTTGTCCAAAAAGGACAATTCCCATAATCTGTGAGGATGCGTCTTATTTCCTCCAAGTTTTCGCCCTTGCACTAGTAACAGGGCCTCGAGAATCCATCTCGAGTCACATAGATCGTTTGAGTAGGACCCAGAGGCAGGGAATTTACAACCAGAGCCCCCCCAATATCCAAGCATCCTCCTACATTCAAACTAATCCATGAAGAGACCTCTCATTGGCGAGTTTGGTCCGTGTTCCCCTCACGACTATTTAGAACCCCCTTGGCTAGGGTTGACGGCCAGCTAGGGGTGGCTTGGCATGCCCTCCAAAAATTTAACATGATTCATTATTTCAATTTCTTTTGTGATTTTGGGTTATACAATCCTCTCACAGACGATGTTCCTAAATTTACAAGCACAGACAACAATGAAGGCGAGTGCTCAAAACATTTGCTAAGGTGGAGTTCCTATTTTTGAATGCTTAGTGTTCACCCTTCTTGGGTATTTCTTGCCTTGGTGTTAATTGCCATGACCTTTTGAGGGATAGAGAATACCCTCATTTCGACCTCATTCCTATGTGATAGGAGCAAGTAATTACACTATTGGATTTATATCCAATAGTTTTAGGATGGTAGCTGCCCTAATTGGCTGGCCTTTAGTCCATAGTCCAAGGTTCTTGTCTTGGGATCACAGGTCTTAAATAACTCAATCTAGGATTTTAATTGGTTATTTGGTAACCATTTTTTTCCTTAGAACCTTATCAAGGTTTCTAAGTTTACCCTAGGGTTTCACTCCCTTAAGAATTCATAACATAAACTTTTGTTCATTCCTTCCGCAAGCGAAGAGCAAACCAAGTCCTTTGCAATCCTTAAGCAGTCATGAGCATTAAACGACATGTGGCAAATGGTCGTTCTTTCTTACGGATACGACACTCGAATTTTCGTGTATTGTCATCGAATTGTATCATGGTTAAAAACGATACCCCTAGAGGTGTTATTGGACATTGCGGCTAGCTGCTAGGATAGAGACCCATGAGCGTATTTACTTAATACTAGGTTAACCTATGATCTTAACAATAACTTAGCTTATTTACAATTAACCCTAAATAAGTCAAATTAAACCCTAGCCCTACTTATCATATATGATTTCATTCTCTGAATTGTCTCTTGCAGTTAAGTTTAACAATTTACACGCACATCTTGAGTCTATCTTTTAGGATGAGCCCCTATCATGTAGTGCAATCGAAACCATCCATGATGCCGTGCAAGTCCAAATGCAAGTCTTTCCTGACTTGGTGATGCAATGCGGAGCTTCTATTCTTGGAAATTCATTTCAATGAACTCATGCAAATCATAAATTGTGTCTTATATTTTTCCTTGTCTAAGGTACATGAATTCGTCATGCCTAATGTAAATGCAATCCACATCTCTCTAATGGTTTATAGGATGCCATTGTCTTACACGATCTTGCATTTCTATATATATATATTGGTAACCTAGGATGCACTTGCAAAAATTCATGCCTAATAATCAGCTTAGTATTGCAACAACCCATAGATGCTTAATCGGTTCGTGGCAAATCATGATCATCATGAACTTGATTCAAGCCTTTACAACTACCTTTCTAGTTATGCAAATTACGTGATGCAAAAGTATGATTTCTTTCTAATGATGACTATGATTTCTTGTTCCGTTCATAGGACTAGACATTGTAATGGTACCTGGTTTTGGAGTGTTGAATTAGCATTTATACTCGATAACCCATTTGCGTTAGCGGTGGCATCTTTGCCTGATCCTCCTTTCGTGGCTGCAACCTTTCCAGTTACTTGGGAGAGTTTGCGCTTCGGGGCCATTTCGGAGCTTGGAATGTGGGCCTTCTCTTCTCTCGGAGCACTCCTTTGTGCCAGAGTTTCCTACGCTTTGCCTTGACTGCCATAACCTTTTGCCATGTAGAGGGGAGAGAGGGTACTCAAAACTCCTTCCCAAGAGGGGAATTTCCCTTGAGGCTCTTCTCTCTCTCCCTCCCTCTTTCTCTCTTACTCTAAGACTCCCCTTCCCCCCCCCCCTCTCTCTCTCTCTCTCTCTCTCTCTCTCTCTCTCTCTCTCTCTCTCTCTCTCTCTCTCTCTCTCTCTCTCTCTCTCTCTCTCTCTCTCTCTCTCTCTCTCTCTCTCTCTCTCTCTCTCTCTCTCTCTCTCCCCTTCACAAATTGACAACAAGGGGGGAAGAATAGCATGTTATCCTTTGATTAAGGGGGGGTGGGGTGGGGGTGTGTGTGGAGTGAGGGGGGGAGGATTTTATAGAGGTGAGATGGGTATTGATTGGGGGGAAAGGCATTGTGATAAGGGGCCCTTAGCTCCACTCCACGGGCCTGTGTACATGTCGCCATGTAGCCCTAATTGAGAGAAAAAGAAGGGGTGGGGGGGTTTGGAGGTGGCACACGTGTGCCTCTCCCCCCCATCGAAATCGTCGCCGTCATCATCATCATGCCCTTGTGTTCCTCGGTAGCTCCACCACCACCACATCATCTCCCCCTTGTCACCTTGATACATCGTCATCAAGGCCGTATTTCCACTGTAGCTCCCCCTCTGCCTACCAGCTGGCGGCGTGGACAAGGGGCAAAAAAAAAATCGTTTAATTTGATTAAAGAGGGGGGGGGATCTCACGGTCCCATAAATATTACAAGTAGATTATGAGTACTTTGCTATCTCTTAAGTTCCATTCATGTACTTTTGGCACTTAAACTCACCAACTTTTTTCAAATCTCCTAGCCCTGAAATCCCTACCTATGCTATTGATTCCCCTTCTCACAATCCATAAACCTCTTCACCAAATCTCATACTCCCTATTCCTTTAAGACATTTTCATACGTTCCTCAATTCATTTATTGCCTTGTTTAGCCTTGTTCCTATGAACTTATTGGGCACCACCCTCATAGCCTATGCAAGGATCTATAGTTTCCTTGTATTGTTATCCATTTGGGGCCATTTACTCAAAATCAAGATCCTAACTCTTAAGGGATGACAAAGAACCATGTGGATCATGGGATTGATTGGTGCCACAATTGGGCTTTGCGAATTCAACAACATCACAAGGCCCTAAACTTACATCTCATGACTCTAGACCACATCAATCTCAATCCTTGGCATGCCATGGTTCTACTAGCTCATCCTTTCCCCATATATTACAACAATAATGCTATTTATTTAAAAATTTTATAATGCAGCTAATATATTATCATAGTAAAAAAGGAAAATGTAAATATGACATCATGAATATGTAGCAAGGCTCTAAGCTTAAGTAGTTGGCTTTTTATACAACAACTTAAGTAGCCAAATTTCTACTTTTAGAGGTCTTAGAACGACTAATAACTCTTGTCTCAATTGACCTATGCAAGCATTAGGTCTCTCCTTTCCACCCTGACCAAAGTGACTGGAGCTCCTTGTGGACAAAATGAACTTGAAGATGACCACAACAATTAGATTAATTAGCCTACAACTACCTTCATCCAACAATGCTTGATCAATAAAGAAGGCCAGTATCATCTTGAAGCTATTATTTAAGTTGGTATCTCTAAGCCATCTTTTGATGGCTCTCCATACATGTGTCACATGGAGATTGTCCCAAAATGTGTTTTTCAATTTCTTTTGCACGATTGCAAAAGGGGAAAATGGGCGATACTTTCATCCACTATGCTAATCTTGATCGTAAATGTAGTTTGTTACGTATTAACCACCACTGGAGGACATTAAACATGTAGAAGGGGAGGCCTTCCAAATTCTCTCAACTCTCCCCTTCCATGTGTCATTGCTAGCCATTGGGCATTCCTTTCTCCACTTGGACAACATATTGAGGAGAATGGCATGGATGGGACAGTGTAATTCCATGAAGATTTGCAAGGCCCTAATTGCTTCCTTGTGGATTGGATAGATCCAAGAGGATTGAATCCTCCTTTTGGACTAATGAAGTTGGTCACTCTTGCTTGACATGTGGTCAAATTGAATCAATACAAACTTTATCCCTTTCCATTAGCTCTAGAAGCGATCCATAATCCAATCCGTGGAGTGCCACTTTGAGTTGTTGATGTCCCATAGATCAACCCAAATTCTCAATCCTTTATTGTGGAGGTTTCTAGTAACCTTTGGATTTCTTAGAACTAGGGGATGCATTGGGTTAAAGGCATTAGGGGGGAGCCAAATGCTTTTACCTAGGGAGGAGCCTTCTTGCCTAGACCCTCTCAAGTTCCATGATGTATTAGCAAGGACTTTCTGCTAGTTAGCTACCTTTACCTATGCAAATTCTAATTGGGGGATCCTGATGACAAGGTGGGGGCAAGTAATTATGTCTTGCCAATTAGACCATTGCATGCCTTATATTTTTGTTGAAGTAATCTAGTATTGCAAGAGTAGCATCCATGGTTGGCCCATTTCCATCCTCTTTAATAATGACATACTGAGGTCTTGTGCCTTTCCAAGTGGGCTTTCTAGGCCAACTCCTCCCACCTTCTTGTCTTCTATAATGGTGTCTCATCTTATTTGAGTCGCATGCCTATTGTCTTGATGGGACCATATGAAAGTTCCAATTACTTTCTATTTTCCTCCACATTGTCTAGCTAAAAGGAAGAAAAGAGCCAACATACATAGTGCAATCATAAACATACTGTGGGAGCTTTCGCTCTACCGCCAAGACCCACGGACCGCTTATTGTATCAAGTGTTCCAAGCGAGCTCTAATGGCATCTCTCACCTAGCCGGAGCGCCGTTGATCCTACGAGTGTAGTGAGCTTACCTTGATGCTTGATCGAGTACCCTCCTCCCTCTTGCACTTCGGTAGCTCCACGATTCTCAATGCTAGCTCAAGCATCCTCAAGCCTCCTCCATCTCCAAGCTCCATCCTCCATAGCCGCGCGTGCAAGAGAAGAGAAGAGAAGAAGAGGAGAGGAGATGGTGAAGAGCTTCACCCTCTTGATCCCTCACTCCCACACACACTCACTCCCTCACACTCTCACACTCCCTCTCTCAAGAGCACACACAAGCAAGAAGGAGAGAAGAAGAGATGAAGAAGAAGACTCTTTTTGCCACACACCAAAGAATGAGCTTCTCGTTCACTTTTCAACTTTATGTACAAAGCCCTAAATCCTTTTTGGGCGGTCATCCCCTTTTCCCTTTTTTACATGGCCGATCGTAGCCTAGGCCCTTTTTCCCATTTCCCACCATTCCAACTAATGCATACACTTTGCACAGGAGCGAGCTTGGCGCTCTTTTATAAGGATTCGGGAGTGCTTCCACATTTTAATGGTGCGCCTTTTACTCTTTTGTTGTCTCAGGCCGACACTGAGACTTTCTGAGGGTCATACCCGAACATTTAAATTTTTCAGGATCTGGTTACCGGTCAAGGTGCCTTTTTTTACTGTTTCCTTTTTTCCATTTTCTGCTCCTCTGTGCTGTGGGAAACACAGTAACGTTTTACCCCCCTCCTAGCCAAGTGCTAGTTCCATGGCACTGCGATGGGAAGGAGTGGCTGGTTAGGTCTACTGCTAGGCGGAACTGGTAGGTGGATGACATTGCTTCCAAGGTGGTTGTGTGAATGAGAGGTGATGGAGTTTAATGACGATGACCAAGAGAGATTCTGCCATGCTTTAGGCTTCATGAAGATGCTCGGCACCTTCCATACAGTTGTCACGTCCTTTAGGCAGCCGGTCGTCTCTTGAGCACTAGAAATGCTTGAAGCAATAAGCAATCCCTTAGGAGGGTGGTATTGGAGGGATTTATTCTGGAAAATCCCCCCCCTCCCCCCTGAACTCTATCTTAACAAGGATATGGTTTGTTTTCGTATTGAAAATCTGTGTCTTTGATTTGAAGATCCTTGTCTTTGAGTTGAAGGTCTTCATTACTGCGTTGAAGATCTTCAACTCTGGCTTGAAATTCTTCAAGCGTGTGGAATCAATAAGCGATCCGTAGATCTTGAGGCATTGGGCATGCATCTTGGGAAGATGAGGTTCCAAGATCTATGCCAATGGCAGATCTATCTTGACTTGGTTCAATCCTGGTAGCCATCAGTAGGCAGATGGTTGGACACTGGCACATGGGAAAAGTTTTGGTCATTAAAGGATGCCGTGGGTGATCCTCTTCAGCGGAGTAGCCATTTCTTGAAGCTCAAACATAACCTGTAAGAAAAGTTATGCACTCCCTAAGGGGTGTGTCTGTTTCTCTGTGTAGTGCGTGGTGCCCGTGGCAGTGGAACTGGGAGGTGGGTATAACCTTGGGCAAGCCCTTGGTAATGTCCCACACTTGAGGACCCAGTTCGTGTGTCATTGGAGGTGCGGTGCAGGTCTTAGGGTGACAGGTCTGAAAGTCCTGCCCTTGATGTGCCCTAAGCGTGAAGTGGGGAAGGGGCTAGGGAGAACCCTAGGTGCAATGACGGCGGTGCATGAGGCGGCGAAGGGGAGTTGCAAGCGGATCTTGCAAAGGCCTCTCTCACTTATCTTGGCTTAATAGTAGATGCCTTCCTTAACTTTGCTATACTTTGTTGTTGTCTCTTCTTTCCAGTTCACCCTGTTCTTGGGTTGCCTTGTGGCTTGCATGTGCTTCTTCTCTCTTTTTTTCTCTTTTTCTTTTTCTTTTTTTTTTAAACTATAAAGAGGCTTATATATGGATACATGCGATACAAGGGCATGACAGGAGTTTACTCCTCGTCATCCGACTGGCGGGTAGGGGATGGTGGAGGGTGGGGGGCCTTGTTAAGGAATCTGCGACTCAACAAGTAGCCCTTGAGATTGAGGCAAGTTTTGAGAGTGGTGGTGGAAAGAAAGGGGTGGTTGTACTAGGTGAATTTTCTATCGCTCATATCTTTGAGCAGTGCAACATAGAAGGATGGCAAAAGAGTAGGGCGCATCATGAGGTGAGTCATGGTGCTGCTATCTATGATGTTGGGGTCGAAGTAGAGAGGTGGGAGGTGGCATTCTTGAGGTGCAGGTTCTTGGTGGACTAGGACCCTAATTAGTCTAAGATAATTACAGGTGGTTAATTATGAAGGCGGGGTCGGGACAAAAGGTGAACTCGCTAAGAAATCTATCTATAGAGCTGTACAAATAAGGGAGGGTAAAGAGAAGGGCATCCTTATGGGAGGTGCTATTGGCATTATAGATAATGGGAAAGTCGAACCTACCGTGGATGGACGGATTAAAGTCGACACCTACCCTTCGAGGATACGACATGAAAGTGGATGAGACCAATATGGTCACTTGGCTGCAATTCCTGGTGGAAAGGGAGTTGGCAAGAGAAGTGGGCATGGCCACCCCAGCGTCAGGAGTCAAGAGGGCAACCACGGCTGATATGGAGCCAAGGCCGAAGCTAAAGAGGCAGAAAACAGAAGCTGCTATCACCACCGCCACCATGTCCCATCCCCCACCTCCAGCAGGCCAATACGCGAATATGTTAAGGAGCTGCTCTCGTAGCTAGAAAGGGCCAAGGAAGAAAAGAGAACATCCATGGAGGAGTTGGCATCAGAACGAGAATCACGAGATACTCTCCAGCTGCAGAAAACAAAGCAGATAACAGAATACGAAAGGGAGATTGCTGCGCTAAAGGAAGAAGCCAGCAATAAGGATGCAACAGAATCAAAATCCTTGAAAGAACGTGACGCTGCTTGGGAAGGAAGAAGAAAAATCTTAATGGAACGCCTCAACGGAGAGAGGGAGACCAATACTCACCTGTGGCGCAAAAACAACCAACTCTCGGTAGTCAACCTGGAAGCACAGAACCAGTTGGAGAAGATCAGACAGGAGGCTGCAGAGCTGGACCAATTAAGAGGAGAGCAGGTGCGAAGGATGCAGGTGAAGCTGGACCAGCTCAATGCACAGATCGCTGATGAACACCAGGAGTAGTCCCGCCTACACCGCGAGCTCGAGGACCAGTAGCAACAACTCATGGCTATGACCCTCCATCAGGGGGAGAGCTTGGAAGATATGGAAAAAAGAGTAAAAGAATGGGTTGATCACAATGAGGGGAGAATATGAGACTTGGCACGCCGGCTGGCCAAAGTGGAAGGAGATAGGGTATTAGTTGAGAATCAGGTAGAGGCGGCCTAGCTCTCCATGATAGCCCAATAGCGCACCTTCCTCAACACGCTGCTCCATTCCACCAAACCAGAAGGAAACGAGGCCAATGATCAATTGGCTAGTAATTGCACGCAAAGCCCTAAGAGCAGGCCTGCATGCGCCACTACAACTAGGAGGCCCGTCGCAGAGCCTGGAGGAGCAAAGAAGATATCTTGCACAGGTAGGCCTGACGGCGCAAGAAATAGATGAACTCGGCTTCACAGAGGCGAAGGCGCAAGAAGACATGCAAGCAAAGGGGGGTGAACCAGAGTTTGATCTGGGACCTCAGCAGGAGGACTATGTCCCACCACCCCCTCCTCCACAACAAGAGGAAGTGCATCCCCCCGACACATCTGCTAGAGGAAAGCAGCCCAGGCTAACTGCAAGAGAGAAATGGCAGAGAAGGCAAGGAAAAAGCTGAGTGTTAGACCTGTTCCAAGACAATCTGCCCCTCTCCTACCGCGCCCTGAGAATCTTCCCGCTGAATTCCATGCAGAGTTGATTATGTGGGAACAGCAAGAATGTGGCCGCGATCCCTTCGACTTGAGCTTTGAGTTTCCCACTACATTAAACAGAGTAATGCCCATTCAACTTGTAAATGACGTAATCGTTATGGGTGCAAGGCTCAAGGCCAAGTGGCTAGCGGAGCGAGAGGCCAACCCAACTGCTTGGGGAGCTGAGGACCGCAAATTTTGGCAGGATAAAGTCCTCCACGTGCCTAGATCGGTGGAAGGCTATAATTGCCAACCCACCTGGAGAAGACATATTTTTGACATCAACCTTGACTCTTGGATGGCATTTTGTAACACCCTCCCTTCTGAGAGAAACAAAGTGGGCGTCATCATGATGAGAGTGGTTGGCGTGGAAGGTACGAAGAGGGGGGGAGTTGGCATCATCGGTTCTTTGCCTTTTCCTTCTGCTGGGGGCAGGGGTGTGATTTTTGGCACACTGGTACTGGAACCAGGTGCCTCTGTTCGATGTGGGCTCTCTGCGCCTTCCTCGTCTCTTTTGTGCTGCTCCTCAATGGAGCGACGGGTGGCCAGTGCTATTTCTTCCTCTTCCTTTCTTCTTAGCTCCTCTTCAGTCTTCTTTTTTCTCTCCTCCTCATCCTTAACCCGACTCCCTTCAAGCCCTCTCTAGATCCTCCTTTTCTTCTTCTTGCGCTCCTCTTCTCTCTTTCCATGCAGGGCTTTCATCCTTTCTTATGTGTGCCTCTGTGGGCTGCCCTGGGACTCTCCCTCTTCGTCTTCGTCAATCTCTATTTCATCTGAAGACCTATGCTGCTCTTCTGTGTGAGGTGGGGATTGTAACGGTGACTCATCACTTCCTTCTTCGCCGCCCTTCTTGTCTTCTTCTTCCCATCCTTGCCCTAGTGCTTCCTGGATTATGGCCGTAAGGATGCCTCCAAACCCTATGGTTGCGGCTTTGGAGGATGATGCCTTACGAGTTGATTGGGACGATGGGGATTCTCCTCCAGCGGCTCTTCCTCCGGTTGCTAGGGCCTTAGCCGAAGCCTCTATGGTTCTCCTCACAAACCCATTTAGGTTTACCTCGTCCAGCGATTGTGCCGCAATGTTGTAAAGCAGAGGCACGTTGATCCGGCTCATTATGCTGTTGTACCTCTGGCTCGAGAACAAGGCATGCACCATTTTTGCTTGCAGCTGGATTTCTGGGTTTGGGATGTCTGCCAAGCTAATACCATCATTGGTATGGACCTTCACCTTGTCCATTCCCAACATGGCATAGACGTCCCTCTTCGGCTTCCTTTCCACCTTATTCGGCAGCCCCAGTGCCCTTTCCACCAACTCCGCGATCTGCAATTGTCTTCATTCTCGCGCACCGTGATGGTGCCTATGTTTCTGTTGAAGGTGTGCAAAAAGTCGGCGCACTGGGTGTAGTCCACCCTCTGGCCCACTGCGTCTAGGTATTTTTGGAGATGGCACTGGTCTATGATCTGGCGCACTGTCGGCTCTTCGATGGCCATGTCTTTAAGGTTCAAGATGTGACGGAACTTCAACTGGTTGAAGGCTCTCATCTCCACCGTGAGGCCGTACTTCGCTTGCTCCTCCTCCGAGAAGGGGAGCTTGCCCGCTTTGTCTTGGCTTGCCATGATCGATGCCTGCAAGTTCAACCATTTTCACTATTAGTGCTTTTTGACAAATAACTTGCTGAAAGAAGAAAAGCGTAGCAGATTTTATTGAGTATAGCCTTAACTTTTCTTTTCAGACTTTTACCATTACATCTTACCATTGCATTTCAAATTTTATTGACATTCCATACTTGCTTTACTTTTTAAATTCCACCTTACGATTCCACCTTACCCCCTCCCCCTTTGGAACGAGAAGAATCCATCCCAGGATTGGAGGTTGAGAGGAAAAGGGCATTCAGCATAAAGGGTGTCGGTCTATTTGCACACGAGCCACGCAAAGAAGTTGGAGTTGTACTCTAGCTGAGCCTCCCGTTCTAATTCGAATGGGCGGATACCCACGTGCGTGATGTATGTCAGAACAGCAGTTAAGAGATCGCCAAAATCGATTCGACTTGCAATGTGGAGCTCGTCCTCTGTTAAGAGGCGGTCAAGGTAGGGATGCCCCTTGATGTGCTCTTCCATAGGTCGGCTACGAAGAGTGGTTAATACTTGATACGAGGTTGGCGCGACGTAGGTGGGGTTGTACTCTGTTGTTTTGATTGTACAGCGCTGCTCATCATTGGTCATTATGCGGCAACCCTCAACTTCCCATTGCAGCCTAAGTGTGTACCAACGCTTCAAAAACGTGGAGTCCATATCAGCGAGCTTGGATAACTCGGTGATTTCCTGATCAGTGATAGCAGAAGTGGTTCGTTGATCGTAGGATGTGATGAGACGTTGTTTAATGGCTTGCTCTTTGGAGATCTCGCTGTTGAGCAATTCAGCAGTAGCACAAGAAGTTTTTGCAAATGCGAATTCAAAAATCTCCCGAGAGCAAGGCATATTGCGCACTTCCATTGCAAAGGGTTCTTCTAATAGACCTAAGTCCAAGCGGTCATAGCTGAGGGCTAGCAACACGAAGGTGGCATCAAGTCGTTTAATGCATTCCACCACGTCATCCCCGGTGTCCTCAGTAAGGTCAGCGAGACTAGCGCTAGAAAGGATTTTCGTTCATAGGAGGGCGTAAGGCTGACGGGTGGTCGAGGTTTGTTAGAACTAGAGGCCTTGGCAATACATAGTTGCAGTTGGAAGTTTCCTTGAGTCTGCCATTGGGCTGCTTGGGATATGGGTGGGTTAGGGTCAGCCACAACAGCTGGACTGCTGCAGTCAACTTTGCTTTGGGGAGTCGGATTGACTTGGTCGGATGATGTTTCCTGTGACGGTGACTGTTGCTTGGGCTGATAGGTTTATGCGACTCTCTTGGGCCGAAGCGTAGATGAGTCGGATGGCTAGGGCTCTGGAGAGCACTGCGGCCTATGGTTTTGAGGTGTTGTGGGATGTGGGCTAATCAAGCTTGAGGGTGGCACATGAACTGTGCCTTTGGCCGTGGGGACCTTAGGGATCCACAGCCAGGTGTTTCCCTCGTAGTAGCCTTGCGCATGCAAGAGGGCTTTAGGGACCCATCTTTGCTTGATCATGCGGCGCTTCCTGTGATTGCGTTTTGGTTTTCTAGGTTTAGAGTTCTATGTCTTATGAGGATAGCGGCGTTGATTCCTAGGCAGTTGTTGCAGCTGTTTAGGCACCCATTGAAAGCGAGGCTGCTAGGCCTTAGCTTTGGCTACTGCGGGTTGCGGTTTATGGAAGTCGTGGAGTGGCAGCCGTGCGCTACCCCCTCCTTAATCTTTCCCACGGATGTTTCTACCAGTGGCTTTGCAGATGGTGATGATGTCACGTAGCCCTTGCTGAAAGATGTGACAATGTGCACGTTGCCTATTGCTAGGTGGATACGCTACGACTCATAATCAACATTGCAGTGAGTCTGCTTTTTGAAGGTTTGCCCTAGCAGTGACTCCATGCCTACATTTACAGCACTTGGCAATACGTAAAAGAGCACAGAAACAGTCTCGGACTCGATAGAAACGACGACTCTGCACTTGCTGAGAAGTGCGTATGATTGAGCCCCATATGGGTTTAATTTGGCAGTTGTGGGTTGAAGTAGTGGTTTGCCAAATTGGATCCAATGATTGTGGGTTAAGACATTGAAGTCTGCTCCCTCGTCGATCAAGGTGTTGAAAGCGCATGTTTGCTTGGCAGTGACCGTGACACAGAGGTAAGCGAGTTCTACGGCTTCCTCATCCTCGTCGTTGGTTTTAGTGATTGTAGCTACATGTACTTTGACCAGTGGTTCTAACAGTGGTGGCTCGTGCCAAGGATGCATGGAAGGGTAGTACTTCTTGACACGACTGCCATTGAAGAGACCTATTCCCTCACCGTCTAGTGTCTCAAGCTCGACATTGCCGATTCGGCTGATTGCACGAACCTTGAAGGGTCCGAGACCTCTGAATTTCATTTTTTGCTTATGCCCCTTAACTGAGTAGAGGAGCACTAAGTCACCCTATTCAAAACTCGCGCTGCTTGACATGCTTGTCAAACCAGCTCTTGCGTCGGGCTTTCTCATAGATAAGTGCGTGGGTGGCTAGAAGACAAGTCTCTGATAGGCGTTCAAGCTCAACCAGGCGTTGTGTCCATGCCTCCTACCCTTCCTATCGTTCTTGAAGTGCTATATTTAGGCTAGGAACGAAGAATTCTAATGGTAGAATTGCCTCAGTTCCATAGGTCAGCCTAAAGGGGGTTTGGCTGACAGCCATTTTATAAGCTGTGCAGTAGGCCCACAAGGCTGCCATCAGCTTGTTGTCCCAGTCACTGCGTGAGGTTGAGACTACTTTAGTCAGGACATTGATAAGAATCTTATTAGTTGATTCCACCTGGCCATTTGCCTGAGGGTAGTATGGTGAGGATTTGTGATGGATGATGAGGAAGGTGGACAAGAGATGTGCTATTACTTCGTTGATGAAGTGCGTGCCTTGGTCGCTAAACCAGTTCAATGGGGCAGCCGAAGCGCGAGATCACTTGTTCCCATAGGAACTTGATAGTCGTCCTAGCATCGTTTTTTCGTGTGGCTCTTGCCTCTGCCCATTTTGTGAGGTAATCCGTGGCCACAATGATGTACTTGGCTTGTGAGTACTGCGCCGCAGGACTGATGGGCCCTATGAAGTCGCGATTCCCCATTTTTCGAAGGGTTGGTGAGCAATAATTGGGGTCAACTCCATTTGATCTTTACGAATCGAGACTTTTGTCCGTTGGCACTCATCACAATGCTTGACGAATCGCTTGGTGTCGCAGAAAAGTGTGGGCCACCATAGTTGAGACTGCAGTACCTTCCGTGCTGTCGTGTCTCCACTAAAGTGTCCTCCCGCAATACCATTGTGCGCCTCCGAAAGCACATCGTGCATCTCATGCTCAGACACACACCTACGCAGCAATCCGTCTTGCCCCAGCCTATAGAGTTGGCCTACAATCAGCTCTGGTAGGGCTGGATCTTCATGATCAAGCACCTAAGTCGGGCTTTTTCTATTGGTCACTCGGGTAGTCTGTGCTCGAGCACTTGGACTATGTTGTCTGCCCAATATGGCGTTAGATCAACCTTAAATAAATCTCTCTCACTGGACAGGTGGAATAGGTGGGCATCGGGTAACTTGTCAACGATGCCTTGTCCACCGGCTTCTCCTATGGGGATGCGTGACATGTGATCAGCCATGTAATGTTGTTTTCCCTTTCGTACTACCACGGAGAATTTGAACTCTAGAAGTAGGAGGAGCCATCGAGCTATGCACCCTGTAGCACAAGGTTTGTTTACTAAATAGAGTAGGGCTTGATGGTCCACGAAAAAGTGAAGGGTGTGGCCAATAGATAATACTGAAATTTCTTCACAGCAAACACCATGGCTAATCCCTCCCTTTTTGTTGTCGAGTAGTTCATCTCCGTCTCAGTGAGTTGTTTGCTCTAGCAAAGCTCACTGGATAATCTAAATTGTGCTCACCAGGTTGGCACAACACTGCCCCCATGACAGACTTAGAAGCATCGATGTGCACGTGGAAGGTAATGGTCCAATCTGGGGCTCGTAGAATTGGTGCTACTGTTAGAGCCTTTTTCAATGCTTCGTACGTCCATTGGCATGCCTTGGTCCACTCGAAGACAATCAGTAGCTTGTACAATGGTCTGGCAATCAGCGCGTAGTTCAGTACAAACCGCCGATAGTATCCTGTATGGCCTAAGAAGCATTGAACTCCCTTGTAATTAATTGGGGATGGAAGGTCAACAATAACCCTGACCTTCGAGAAGTCAGTGGCAATGCCGTTCTTCGACACCACATGTCCTAGGATGCATCTGTGCTTTACCCAAAACTGACACTTCAAGGGGTTTAAGGAGAGGCGATATAAGCGACACCGTTCAAAGACTACGCGGAGTTTGTCTAAGTGTTCAATCCAGGTCGAATGGACACACAGGTCGTCGACAAAGACCTCTAACTCCTTGCGAAGCATGTCCTTAAAGATAGTGCACATGAGACGTTGAAAAGTGGCGGGGGCATTGGTCAACCCGATGGGCATGACTATGTATGCAAAGACGCCCCACTCAGTGGCAAAGGCAATCTTGTGCCTGTCTGCAAGATGCACTTGCACCTTGTTGTACCCTGAGAAGCCATCCAAAAAATTGTAGACTTCCCTGCCTGCCACCCTCTCAAGCATGTGCTCGGTGTACGGCAATGGATAGTTGTCTCTCTTCGTAGCAGCATTCACTTTCTTGTAATTGATGCACACTAGGATTTTTTCGTTCTTCTTCATCACAATGACTATGGGTGATACCCAGTCTGTGTGCTCAATTTTGTAAATGAATCCAGCTCTCATTAGCTTGTCAATTTCCTCTTTGACAGCATGAGCGTGTTTTGGATTCATAAGGTACGGTCGCTGCTTGACCGGCGTCGCATCCGACGTCATGGGTATGTTGTGAGTCACAACACTCAGATCTACCCCCTGTAGCTCCTCTAAGGACCAGGCAAACACATCTATGTACTCTTGCAAGAGAGCGACAAGACTCGTTTCTTCTTCACCAGTCAAGTCATCGGTAATGAACACTGGTCGGGGTGTTTTCCATTCCTGGGCTAGGTCTACCTCCTTGACCTTGGCTAGTTCGATTGGTTCGTTTGTTTGCCCTTGACGTTTGGCACCTAATAGAACTAATACCCTATCCCCTTTTTTGAATTTCGTGAAGCGTTTAGGGAGGTCCTGCGGCTTCCGCTATTCTTCTGATCGTGCATCCTTGGGTTGGTTTGCCTTTTCCTACCTTAACCGTTTGCGCCTCAAGTGGACGGGTAGGTCCCCCTTGGTGTGTCTGGTCATGGGCAGCCTAGGGATCTCTGGATCACTATCCGAAGTAACTTCCGAGGATTCAGAGTCAAACCCTCCATCTTCGCTAGAAGAGGTGGTCTCCCTTGGTGGCCGCAGTTCAGATGGTGATTCAGTCCTAAGTATTGACATCGTTCCTGGCTGGGCTAGGCCTGCTTGCTCAAGGTCTATGGCTCCTATGCATTCCAACCAAGCGCGATCACATTCCATGTGCATGACTCCTCACTATACTCTAAAGGTTTGCCTTTTTTGCTACTTGGCGTCTGCTCGTATCTGCTCAATTTCTCATCCTTCAGTGTCGTATTCTATGGTATCTACTTCACCCTCGCTCTCATCACTGAAGGATTGGCAATCTTCGTATTCATCGCTAGAATCTTCGTCGTCCAACTGCTCGCCATCTCCTAGGGTTTGGTATGCCTCATGTTGTTGGTCAGGAACTAGGGCCCAGTTATACATGAGGTTTAACTCGTGCACCCTGGTCCATTGCCACTTGGAATCCTCTAAGAGATCCTGGAGTGGTTTGAAATTTGCAGCTGGGTTGCCAGCTAGCTTGTCCGTTAGGTATTCCAGTACCCCCTGGAGTTCCCTTTTGTTGGATGGAACTTGGAAGGTGACAGGCTCAGGCTTTCCCCGGCAGCTCCCTGCCATCATGCAAACTGGTACAGAGAGTGATTCGTTAGAATTGCCTCTCATTTTGATGGCCTACTCATATGCCTCATGATCTGAGAATGGCAGGTCAATTGTAGCAAGAATTTGCATCCAATCTCGCTCATCCTTTAGACATGGGATATACTTGGTCAAGGGCCCATAGGGCTTCTTGACCTGAGGATTCCCCTTGAGCATAGCAGAGATGGCGTCTAGGCCGACTGGTGAGGTCTTCCAAGTGTCCATCTCTATTCTTACGGTGTCCGTTCTATTGCCAAGGAAGATCAAGCCGTTACCCCAATCTTCGATGACTCTAGCATTGCGCATCCAAGGTCGGCCTAATAGGACATCGTAGTCCACTCCCTTCATGACTATAAAGTCGATAGAGAACTGGACACCTACGATCTTCACTGGCCAATTCTTCAGTACCCCGAATGGCTTCACTCTCATACCATTTGCTAGCATGACATTAAACCTAGCAGCTTTGACAGGCGGGTTTCCCCAAGTCTGAAGCGCTACATGGCTAAGCACGCTAACCCCAGCTCCCGTATCTACAATCCCCTTTCTTGTTGTGTCGCTTAGGGCTAGGACCGGTAAGACCGTGTGCATCTCAGAGCCTTCCCAAAGGCATTGACGTGCAAGGATTTAAGCATGGAGTGCAGCATGAAACTTGGTAATTGCGTTTCTGCATCATGGTCTTGAGGGTCTGTCATGACCTGCTCTTGTGACCCTTTGACCCACTGCTTAAGATCTTGCCATAAGGTAGGATGTTGCTTAAGCAGATCTCCCAGGCTAAGTGTTACAGGGGTAGTCACTAGCGTGGTCAGAAGATCATTGGATACTCGTCCTTCCCCTAACCTAGGTTGTCCAAGCCAATGGCTGCGGCTGATCTGCGGCTCTGTCGTGTCAAGGCTTGGTCTTAGCGGCACTGCTTGTGGCGCAGTTGCTTCTGCCGACTTAGGTTGAGATGGTGATATTGGTGTGCTTACGCTAGAGAGATCATCAATCTCGTCCTCTATGATGGGCCCAGCGTCTTTGAGATGCTCTTGAGCCTCCTTCATCCATTCCTTCACCTTTTCTATGGCCTCTAACTGTCGCTTCGGATGTGGGTATTCCCCTACCTTAGCGCTTCCCTTTTTGGTCATCTTAGGGGCTGAAGTCTCTACCTCTGTGTCTGAAACCTTCTTTCCCGCAGGCAAAGTCATAGCACTCTCGGTTTTTAGTGTGACTTTAGCTTTCGATCTCTTCTTTTTCCGCCTATGGCTTTTCTTCCCTATGGAGGTTGCATCAAGGTTGCTAGGTTTTGGCAAAGAGATGCCGGCCTGCTTCATTTGGGCTCGGGTCATGACCCGCAATGGAATAGGTGTGGCCTCCTCATTGGGGTTTTCGACACCGAACAGCCCCAATGGGACAGATTGCAAGTTGGCTAAGCTAGAGGATGGCTTTCGCTTTGGGCAATCTATGAAAAGATGGGTGATTCCGCATTATGCGCACCTTTGGTCAGCCTTGTCTCTGTTTTGTTGCTCTCTTTCAGGGCTATGTGATGAGACATGACCGGGGTGACCACAAGTCCAACAAGTGACTGGATCCTGCGGCTGCCCTCCTAGGCCTCTACCTCGTCCTCGTCCTAATGCCATCACTAGCACAAGTCAATAATCCATGAGGACCGTGTTGCCCTCATTGTCATGCGAGACGTAAGGGTATATGTAGGTCTCTTCATCGTTCAGCTCCTCCACGTAGTGTACCGGAGCATCATTCGGTGGGTGGGTCACGTAAGGACCAGGCAGTCTAGGGATGCCTATAGGATTTATGTCCATTCTAGGGACGGCTGGTTTCATATCATTAGGCGTGAGAAGAGCCAATGGGGCTCCCCTTCCGAAGAATGGCTGCGGCCTGGTCGCTAGGTAGGGTTGGCCGTAGGGTTGTGAGTATGGAAGTCTTCTTGGTAATCTACAATGTGCGACATCATGGCCGAACCTACCGCAATTAGCACAAGGTCATGACCTAGGGTCTTGACACTTGGCCGGCAAGTGGTTTCCGCCGTAGTACACGCATTGGACGTGCGGGCGCGTTGGTCGTCTCAACATGTCTTGTAACTTGGCTAATTTCATTTTGACCTCAGCCAAGCCTTGGTCTGTCTCGGTGGCCTTCCCCTTATCTTGGGATGATGGGATTGACCGTTCACTAGAGGCTAGCATTCTCTCTGAGCTCCGCGAGTTGATCTCCTCTAGATTTGAGCTCCTGGAGGTCCGCTCTTTCAACTGATCATCGACTTTGATGGCTTTCTCAAATACTCTAGCCACTGCGTTCCGCTGCAAGCTTGAATTGCCTGCAAGAGCCTTATACAACTCCTCGTCTCGAATTCCACTGATGAATACAGTCAAAACTGCTCTGTCAGTCGGTCGCTCACCTAGAGAGATTCTCTTAAAGAGACTCCTCACATGGGTCACGTAGTTGCGGATGTTCTCGTTCTCTTTCTGCTTGACGTTCATCAAGCATACTAGCAGGTTATCGGAGTATCCGGGCTCGGTGAATCTCTTGACGAAGAGATCCTTGAGGTCATTGAAGTTGGCTCGCTCTGCAACATCTAGGCTCGTATACCAC
This sequence comes from Lygodium microphyllum, assembly GCF_053477565.2. Classification (NCBI taxonomy): domain Eukaryota; kingdom Viridiplantae; phylum Streptophyta; class Polypodiopsida; order Schizaeales; family Lygodiaceae; genus Lygodium; species Lygodium microphyllum. The sequence goes on from NC_141156.1 coordinate 80,727,168, forward strand.
GTCCTACCCTTGTCGCCTAGGCAAAGCCCGAATGCTTGCGAGTGTTGAGTTTGGTCGTTGAGGCCATTGGCTTTGCAAACTTGCTCAAACTGCTCAACAAAGCTGTATGGGTCATCATGAGGTTGATACTTATCGAGTTGCTTGGCAACAATCGGTATTTTAGCATGGCCTTTCGAGCCTTCATTTGCCCCTAATCCTACGAGCAGCGACGTCACTAGTGCGGTGGCACTCTGTTCTACTGTCGTATTATCGAGCAGTCGTTTCATGAGGAGCTCGCTCAACGTCAAGTCTCCCTCCAGTGCTCTCTCATGGTCTGTTCGGTTTTGGCCAGCCAAGTTCAGCACTCGATGCACCTCATGCAGCTCCATGCTTTGCCTTTGGCTCCTAGCGTATTGATCCCTATTGTACTCAGCTATTCCCTGCAATGCCTTGCGGGCTAGCCTTCTTTCCTCTTCTAGATCTGCAATGATTGCATCTGTTGTCCTACTGCGGTGCTCGTACTGAGCGTGCGCGTCGTAATTGCTCACCAGCTGCTGCTGAATAGCATCTGGGAATACGCTCTCCACTACGCTGTTGACCAGGTTGAATGGATTTGACAGATCCTCATCATTGGCGCTCCCTGCTTGGTCCTATTCTGCGCTTTGATGGTCTCTCTATGTCTTGGGTCCTCTCCTATTGGTGGGTTCCTTGAGTGGTTTATCTGAGTGAGTTCCTTTGGTTATTAAATACAACCCTCAATTTATGGTCACTCGGTGCGTATGTCGCTTCTCGTGCACTCGTGCCCAATCAAGCTTTCAACTTTCTTATGTGTACTTCAAATGTGGAATTCAATGTTAGTGCGGCAATTGATCTCTATATGCTTACGTCCTCTTGTCTTGTCTCGAGCCTGATAAGCTTCTTGCTCAAGTCCTAGCCATTCTAGTGGATTATGGGGTCTGTGCTGCTTCTTGCTGTTCACTAGGGGGTCGATCACAAGTCCTACGATTGGATTTCCGTTCTCAATGTGTCAGGTTGCTGGGGAGTGCTCCAACACTGTCCCCCTGTCCCTTAGTCGTAACTCCTATGTCAGGAACTGCCTACAATGTGTTTGCCATGTTGTCCTGGAGCGGGTTGCGCTTCCAGTAGGTCATGGGGATCAATTCTTGGATGTTTTTCTTTTTTTTTTTTTTGCCTAAGGGTGTGTCCGATTCTGAGAATCGGACGTCCGATCGATTCTAGGAATCGGACCAGGTGGTCCCAAGTTTGAGATGTCTGATTCTCAGAATCGGACAGGGGTTAAGTGTCTGATTTTCAAAAATCGAACAAGTGGTCCGATCGGACCAGGCGTGTGGTCCGATTGCTGACGTGTCCTAACTCGTGAGTCCGATTTTCTCGATCGGACGATCGGACTAAGCGTCCGATCAAACGGGGTTGGTCCGAGTGTCCGAGCGGTCTGAGTGGTCCAAGTCCCAAAATCGGACGGGTTGGTCTGATCGGACGGTTGTCCGAACGTTCGATTCTCAAAATCGGACGTTCGATTCTGCCGACCCGGACACACTTTCAAGCATAAATTCGTCCAAAATCTTAAGATACCGATTATTATAGGCTACAAGATTCAACAGGAATGATGTTGGAGTGATGGGGAAGAGATCTATATACCTAGGGACTACCGATAGCAACATCACTCCTTGCACTGATCGATCGAACGGGTCGCCCAAGCTCTCTCTCTCTCTCTCTCTCTCTCTCTCAGCTGGTTGCAAATGAGGATTCCCTTGCCCTTCAAGAACTTATAACGCTACTGGACATTACCCTGATGTTACCGATCACTCTCCTTGCGATTCCTACACATTCAAATGAGCATTTCCTCCATTTTCCACCTGTTTTCCCCGATTTTCTCCATGTTTTACAGAAGCAAACCTTATGCCTCTCGGGTGCGATTTCCTACTGTTAGCCTACTCTAAATGAAACAAAAATCGAAAGTAAAACACTGAACTAATTTCTCCATATTTTCCAATCATCAAACAACCAAAATACCCCAAAATACTTACATGTTTTGAAGATCAAAAACACCCAAACTTCCTACCTATCTCAAGCTCCGTTTCGGGGATGAATACCCTACTTTGATGCTCGATATGAGGCGCGCAAGTGCTCAAGCTTGAATCCGTTGGTCCCGGCAATGGAACCAAAATGTGGGAGCTTTCGCTCTACCGCCAAGACCCATGGACCGCTTATTGTTTCAAGCGTTCCAAGCGAGCTCTAATGGCTATCTCTCACCTAGCCGACGCGCCGTCGATCCTACGAGTGTAGTGAGCTTACCTTGATGCTTGATCGAGTACCCTCCTCCCTCTTGCACTCTGGTAGCTCCACGATTCTCAATGCTAGCTCAAGCATCCTCAAGTCTCCTCCATCTCCAAGCTCCATCCTCCATAGCCGCGCACGCAAGAGAAGAGAAGAGAAGAGAAGAGAAGAGAAGAGAAGAAGAGGAGAGGAGATGGTGAAGAGCTTCACCCTCTTGATCCCTCACTTCCACACACACTCACTCCCTCACACTCTCACACTCCCTCTCTCAAGAGCACACGCAAGAAAGAAGGGAGGAAGAAGAAGACTCTTTTTGCCACACACCAAAGAATGAGCTTCTCATTCACTTTTCAACTTTATATACAAAGCCCTAAATCCTTTTTGGGCGGTCATCCCCTTTTCACTTTTTTACATGGCCGGCCGTAGCCTAGGCCCTTTTTCCCATTTCCCACCATTCCAATTTATCATATTCCCAACTAGTGCGTACACTTTGCACAGGAGCAAGCCTGGCGCTCTTTTACAAGGATTCGGGAGCGCTTCCACATTTTAATGATGCGTCTTTTACTCTTTTGTTGTCTCAGGCCGACACTGAGACTTTTTGAGGGTCGTGCCCGAACATTTAAATTTTTCAGGGTCTGGTTACCGGTCAAGGCGCCTTTTTTGTTGTTTCCTTTTTCCCATTTTCCGCTCCTCTGTGCTGCGGGAAGCACAGTAACACATACACCTAATAACAATCAGCTTCCTAGAAAATGAGAGGCATACACATCCATCTCTTCATCTTATCCTAGAATTTATTGAAAAACCACATGAATCTTTGCTTAAAGGATATCCCAACCCTTATGATACCTTCAAGGTATCTTACCAACTCAATAGGTTTGATGACTTAGAGCCCCAGTTGTAGGTGTATTTATGAATTAAATAAAGCTTAAGCTGTGGAGGATAAGAGATGCGTTAGCTTTAGATAAGTATGATAGTCATTACAACTCTTTTTATTGGTTTTTTTGTGATTTTTCTCCTAATAGAAAGTGTTTTTTATATATTCTCATGAACTAAAAGCTAGTCAGAGCTTATGGTTATGTTCCATGAGAGAGAGAATAACTCCATCTTGGACTAATTTACCTTGGACACTAAGAGACATACACCTCCAATAGATTGGCCACTGATTCTTTGTCAGCTTGAACAATGAATGTGTTGTCATCTGCAAAGAATTGGGCAACTAATTGCGACCCGTTCGACAAGGGGGGAGATCCCTTACTGCCCCATCCTATATGCACTTATTGATCTTGTGGAGGAGAGGGTTGGTTATGAGTATGAAGAGTAATGGTGCTAGGGGAAAACCCTAACATGTAGACCTTTTGAGAGCATAAGGAGGAGGAGATCATGCCATTAATGTTGATGGATGCAATAGCCCCCTTGAAGAGCATGGAAATCATGTTGGAGAAGGTTGAACCAAACCTCATTGTAGAGAGGACAAAGATGATGAAGCCCTATCTTACTTTGTCATAGGCCTTCTCTGAATCCATGTTGATGAGCACAAAATCAATTTGTATGCTTAGCCTGTAATCCATGGAGAGAATGAGATTTAGGACCACATCATGGATATGCTTACCATGTACAAATCTAAGCTATTTGCCATGTGTGATCTTTGAGAAGAGGTGCTTGACCCCAAGTGCCAGTGGTTTGGCTAGCACCTTGTAGATGAAGTTAAGCATTATCTGCGTTATCCAATTGGAGGGCTTAGGGCAGTCTTGTACCTTGGGGACCAATTTGATTAGTCCTTGATTCATGCTAGGATGCATTATACCTACACATCTTATGTAGCTTATTAGTGCAATGAGGTCCTTCCCACACACTAGCTAGAGCTTTTGGAAGAGCTCAAGGGGCAAGCCATCAATCACTAGTGATTTCCCAATCTTCATAGTGAAGACTACCATACTCAATTCTTGTTCTAAGAAAGGTCTAGACAACTATGTCATGAAGGAATTCCCTTAGCTTGCATTCATAGTTTAGACATTCTGATGGATCACTCCCTACAATCACAGCCAAATGCTATTTGACAACTCTTGCTATGGGATAGTCATATGATATGAGGATGCCCTCATGATTCTCCACAGCAATAACTGCTTCTTTCTTCTATGTGACTCAAGTTTGGAGAAGAAGAATTCATTGAGCCCATCACCTAGAACTTTTCATTTCCCTCTTAGAAGCACTTGGTAGCCTTCATGGTTGTCTCTTCTTGGCCTCTTAAGAAGTCTTCTACATTCTTAAGGCATTGTTATATTATCACATCCTCTAAGTGGGCAACAAGGGCTGCTATGATTGCATGTCTTCAATAAATAGTATTCCCAATCTAGTTCCTTCTATTTGCAACTCTTCATCTACCATGCTCTTTTACTACAAAAGTAATAGCATCCTAACATTTCAACCATGCAAAATCTAGTGTCATCTTGTTGAGGCTTTAGCTTGCTCCCATGCATTAGAAATCCTTGTTATGAAGGTTCTATCAAAGAGGAAGGAAACATTGAGCTTGAATAGGGGCGGCCCACTATTGCACCTTGCTACAAAGGTAATCTTGAAGGATAGTAAGATAGGGTCGATACCACATACTCATCCAAATATCTATATTTGCATCTATCATTAAGCCACCAAGCTCCTTGGGTAGCATAGAACCAATCCAATTTTCTTTCTCTCCAAGTAGGCCCCATATGTTTGTTATGCCATGTAAAAAGATCGAGAGTTTTTTAGCAAAGGATGGCAAGGTCCTCTGGGTCACATGCAAAGGAAAGGCTAGACCAAGCTTCTTTCTCTTCCATAACCAAGGAGCCATTACCGTGGAACCTATCTCCATCCCTCACTCCTACCAAGGCATCCACTTCTTGCAATCAAGCATGTAGAAACCTCCATAGCTTGGCTCTGGTCATAAAGTTGTTAGGAGATCAAACAGAGCAATCGAGAAAAGCTTCTTGGCACACCTAAAACTTAGCCACAATGAGGGTATCGTCTCCTATAGCAAAGGCAAGACCCAATTTCAGATCATCATAGATTAACTACAAAGTTCCACCTCTTTCCCCTGAAGCACAATCAAAGTATATGGCCAACCCCTCAATGTGGAAAGCTTTGCAAGCAACTCTATGAGTTTAATTTCTTACAATGCAATGAAATGCGGCTTATGTCTTCTCACCAGACCATAGATTACTTTCTTCTTGAGGTTTGAGGCAAAGCCCTTGACATTCCAAGAGCAAATTTTAAGCTTGGGGGACAATGATGCCCTCCCACTACACTAGATCCGATTCATCCAAGATTAGCTATCCATTAATAGGGGCATAGTAATTATAGCCGATGAAAGGGGCTCAAGTCTACTTATTTAGAAATGACTTTCTACTAATCATTCTTCCATTCATCCTATTTCCCATTGCCTTTGGGTCGACATTTTCCTTATTCTAAGAGCTTGCAATCTGCTTGCGCTACTATGGTCCTAATTTTGAAGTGAAAGGTTTGGGATCATGTTTGGGGTCTCTAGGAGCCCCCTTTGCCATCTCCAAGGTTGCCACCATGACCTTCTCCATGCAATCTCCCGCTTCCTAGGGGGCATTCTTATGTTTATCCAAGTTCTTCTCCATCCCCTTGTCTTCTAGGGGTGAAGCTAGTGACGTAGAGCTTGCCTTGTTTGGGCAATTGTAGGTGAAATGCCCATTTCCTTTACAATGGCAACATGCATCAAGGAAAGTATCAAACTTGATGCTAAGAAAAATTTCTATTCCCTTGGATCGAAGAGTTGGAAGAACTGGAGTAGCTTGTTGTTGCACATATCCCATGATATGCAAGCTTTGCTGCTTGACTTGATGAGCTGTCAAGATGCCATTTTTGGTGTAGGAGAATACAGAACCTTACCCAAGTCCCAAGGTCACATCAGTGGTAGGAGAATACAGAACCTTACCCAAGTCCCAAGGTCACAGCAATGGTAGATACCTGATCTACAAGCCAAAGGGGATGTCAAAGAATTCAACCCATATGGGGCACTAGTGGGAGAACATACATTCTGAAGAGACGGATAAAGACTGGCATGGCAGAGTGTAAAGATTCCCCCTAACATCCACAGTAGAAGAGCACTGACACACACAATCAAGGGTTACCATTACTATTGCTTTGTGCAACCGACATCCTTCTTCCTGTGCCTTGGTCTTGTAGCTCGCATGGTCTCTCTCTTCATCCCTCTTTAGCCCCTGCTCTACTTTCATTATTCTACAAAGCTTTCCTATACTCAATCTTCGTCGACGGCTATCTCATCAATTCTCTAGCGTTTGTTTGCCCATGATGGACTACATTGCTCGTCTCCACGTGGCGTTGGTGCTGGGCTCCAATGCTCTACTAGTGCCACGTTAATCCATAACAAGCTCACATGGGTGTTAAAAGCATCGTTACCCGTCTCAACAAAGTTTGCCTTAACTTCTCTCCTCTTGGCCAATATTCTTCTCGGGTCCAATTTATCTATTTACAAGTGCAATTATGTGACTTTTTGTAATTACCTTTTTTGTTTTTTTTTTTGGGTTAAAGAATAAAAAAATAAGCATACACCCAAAATTGAAGAAGATATTCCTAAGAAAATCTTAAACGTTCAAAAGCTTTTAGGCTTTTCAAGTCTATAAACTACAAAAGCTTAAAGGAAAGCTTTGAATATTGGGAAGCCTTAAGCCTATATAAAGGGGGGAGAGTTAAGTAGTATGGGCCATTCTCTTCATTACGAAATCACTCTTATTTGAGGAGAGAGGAAAGTCATACACAAGTGTGTGGAGACGCGTATGTCAAACCAACGTTTGCAAGACAAAAAGTTAGATTCAAATCTTCGTCATTCGTTCTTTCTAAGATTAGTTTAAACAATTTTATCCTTGTCTTTTTAGTTTATTAAGGTTAGATTCAAATCTTCAACATTCATTCTTTTTAGGATTAGTTTAAACAATTTTATCCTTTGTATTTTTAGTTCATTATAATTAGTCAACATCATTAGTTAGTCTTCGTCCATCCTTAGAATAGTTAGTTTTGTCAAGATTAGTTTACTATAATTAGTCAATATGATTATTTATTTAGTTTTCATCATTTCTTAGAATAGTTAGTTTTGTCATAGTTCAAATGACTAGTTTTAACGTTTACGCTAGATTTTGTCAACTTAATTAAAACCATTAGTTCTAACAATTAGATTATATTATTATACTTAGTAAATATATTAGTTACTACTAAATTAAGTACTATTACTAGTATTAGTTAATTAGCTAGACTTATTAATAGTATTACTATTAGTTTATTATCAATGTTAGATAGTTAGACTTATTAGTAGTACTAGAAGTATTAGTAGTTAGACTTGCTAGTACTATTAGTACTACTTAAATAGTTAGACTTAGTCAAAGTAAGTGCAAAGTTTTAGAATCGATTAATTGATCATAAGGTATCACAATTTATCATTGCAAATGGTAACGACCTAGCCATGATGAGTCCTAGCAAAGCAAACTCTTAGTGCAATTGTTAATAGCTAGCATACCATGATAGACTCGCCATAGCTACAACTTATTTTCACTACATCAAAGCCATCACTAGGTTCAACACCATTGCCAGGGGCAGAGTTGGACAAATTCAATACTTGCACATGCAAAGTCAAAGCAGTGGGTTGATGACTTGGGCAAGCTAAGGTGCAATGTAGGGCTTGCAAAATGCGAGTTGATGCAAAGCAAGGCGAAGCTAGGAATCACTTGGGTGTTGATAGACTACTAGTTCGACTTATGTAGTATTAGTAATAGTTAATAAGATAGACTTAGGTAGTATTGTAGTATTTGTACTAGTATTAGAGTTCGACTTATCTAGTATTAGTAATAGATCATTAGATTGGCTTATATAGTATTTGTACTTGTTAATAGGTAATTAGTAGTTACAGTATTAGTAATTAGAATTATTAGTAATATTAGTAGTACTTAATTAGGACTTGTTAGTAATATTAATAGTTGTAGTATAATTAGTTAATTAGTTACACTTTTGTAATATCAGTATTATTTGCAAGGCGAAGCTAGCGAATCACCAAGATGCTAGTAAGGTGCTGAGGGACTCCTAGTTCGACTTATGTAGTATTAGTAATAGTTAATTAGATAGACTTATGTAATATTAGTAGTATTTGTACTAGTTAATAGTTAATTAGTAGTTTCAGTATTAGTAATTAAACTTATTTGTAATATTAGTAGCACTTAATTAGTTAGACTTATTAGTAATTTTAATAGTTCTAATGTAATTAGTAAATTAGATACACTTTTGTAATATCAATAGTATTTGTAATAGTTAGTATGTAATTAATAGTTATAGTATTAGTAGATAGACTTGTGTTAGTTAATAGTTAAATAGAGTGAAATAAAAATGAAAGAAAATTATCTTTTGTATGTATGGTGAAAACAAAAGCATAATGAACTTTTGAATATACTGAAAAAAACGAAAACGTAAAACTTCAATAAACCGGATATTTTGAATGGACGAGGAAATGGCACCTTCTCCTATAATTATTTAATTATGAAGAGATTTGTGCCAACTCTTCGACATGCTATATAGCGTGTCTCACATTTTATTTAGTTTTTATTTTTGTTTTTGAAGTACTATTATTATTAACGATCTTTTGAATGTATGGCGAAAATGAAAGCGTAACGAATTTCTAAATGTACTAAAAAAAACTAAAACATAGAACTTCAACAAACCGGATATTTTGAATGGATGGGGGAATGACATCTTCTCCCATAATTATTTAATTACGAAGAGATTTGTGCCGTCTCTTCAACATGCTATATAACATGTTTTTTCATTTTATTTAGTTTTTTCTTAGTTTTTAAAGTACTGTCATTTTTTATTGATTTTATTAAAATTACTATTAAAAAGAAAAAAATCATCCTTATACGTCAAAAAAATAAACTATCATTTTAAAAAAATAAAATTATGAAGTATAGCATGTTTTTTCGTGAACAAGTGTATTGTAATTTTATGATAAAAACATATTGTTATCATCAACATCAATGGACGCCTATGGCTTCTAGAAAAACATCACTAAAACCATTTGTTGCAACTTGGTATGACATAGAAAAATTCGAATCATCTTGGGTGATAGAATGTAAAAGCATCATTGAAAGACTAACAATATGCACATCCTATGGTGTAGTCACAATGCAACATCATGCTATCGACTCGCAAAAGAACAATCCATCTACATAAAAAATACAAGTTACATCGACTTTATCAAGCACAATTCTCATCCTTGCATGTTAACAATACACGGAGTCAACATGATGATAAATAAATGTCGACCATGTCTTACAAAGAAAGAGAGAAACAAATACGTGGTGTCACTCTTACTAGACTACGCAAAAGGAATTCTCAATGTAAAGCCATTATAGCTTCAACTATTGAGCATCATTGATACATCCATCTTGGTTTGCAAAATGACAAGAGCGATTGCGAACAGAACCTTGGACTGTTGATCTATTCTCGATAACCCTCTAGTCTCTTGGAATGATGGATCGCTTTCGCATCCATCTACTAGAATTGACTTGACTACATCTAATATTGCGGATATGTTTGCTTTCAACATGTTGCATAATCCATTGATCCAGAAGTACATGGCTATAGCAGAACATCCACATCCAAGGATAGGGCTTTGCATCCTTGGTAGGCACTCATCGAAAGGATTATAGAGCTCCATCATGGAAGCTTTCCATTTGACCCAATGCTTCAAGTAGATCACGAGAATGAAAGATGTTACAATAGCAAGTAATGAATCAAACTTCTATACCTTCTTTCAAACGTTGTTTGTTAATAGAAAAATGTATTCTTAAAATTCTCATCTCCAACTAATAGATTTATCAACAAGCAAATGTGCTTTCCTCATTTTCTCGTTTACAAATACACAACACCCGTCAAGGCAAAGATGACTCTTGATGAAGTACACACAAATCAAACGATATCTACTATGTATTTAAAAACTAATAGATTACTTTACCTAACCACATTCATCTATGCATGAAGATGTTCCAACTATACATTCAAAACCACAGGAACACCCATCGCCCTGTCAAGAACTGCATCTTGCATATATGCAAAATCGCATGTACGTTGTATCACTATGCGGACACACAATGAAAAAACCTAGAGTGCATCATTATCCAGCTTTCTTATTGATCTAAAGAGTCAATGCCATATTATTCATTAGTGACAGTGTCCATAGTATAGATGGATCAAAAATACGATATCTTTGGATAATTTTAGTCTATTTTTTATATTTTTGATATTATTTCTTGTAAATATCCAAAAAAGGTGTAAAAAACTTCTAGAATAGGGTGACATACAAAAAACAAGTTGCTTTTTAGCTAGTTTTGGGAGATCTCATGCAAAAAAGAAGGGGCTTTTGAAATCACATGACGCATAATCATAGTTTACAAGCAGCAAACAACACTCCGAACTGGGAGAAGAAGGAGTGATCTGGGAGAATTCTAAGTAGATATCCTGCAATTTTACCCCCTTTCAGAGCCAACGAAATCATCAGATTTGCAGTTTGAGCATCAGAGAAGAAGCTAATGTTTGGTACGTATTTTTTGTCTACTAGGGAGCTCCATTAGATATAATGCTCGGAGATTGCTTCCGAGTAGTCCCGGTCAAGGATTTTGTTTATCTTCTCATGTTCTATCAATACATAGTGCTTTGATTCATTGAGCTTTGTCTTTATATTGTGTACCTCTTGTCTATTCTTTTTCTTCTCTTTTATCTTTTATTCTCTACTTCCTTCTCTCTTTGATCCTCGGTGGATATGACCTTTTGACTAAAACCCCTCCGACATTAGTAAACCCGACGTGAAAGATCTTGGAAAGGAAAGACAGGATCGAAGAACCTTTAAGCACAATTTCTAGTGATGTTTTGCAGTAATTAGTACAGAATATGAACATACTTATGCAGATACAATAATAGGTGATGTAGGCTTCTGCTCAAATAAAAACCGTTGTGATAAATGCTCTGTTAGCAATAGAGCATGAGATGAAGTTATTTAATGGCAGGAATGTATCTAGATATTTGCATACATATACTCAAAAGATGGAGTTCTTTGGAATGGCTCAACTTACATGGAGCCAATATTTTGTACAAGCCACTATACATGATTTGAAACCCCGAGTTACTAAATTATACATGCAAGATGCTGACTGGACAGCTTTCAAAAAGATACTCATGAAAGAATTTACATTGAAGAGACAAATTTGATTGCTCGCAAGACTTTCCAGGAGTGGGTTCTACAACCCTATAAGGGTCTTGTGGCTACAGAGTTATTAAGAGAATTTGAAAGTTGGTTTGAGCAATTAGATCTTGTAGAACAACAAGCTTTTGCAAGTCAAAATTTTGAATTATTTCTACAAGCAACAGATCCTAAGCTTCAAGAGAAGCTTGATGATTTGTTAGAGGGTCAGACTACAGAGCAGGGCTTAAAACAAAGTGGAGGTATGCTAAGGAAGCTGTAATTGCGTTGGTGAAAAAGCATAGAAGAAGAGAGAGATTACATGTATCTACCTTGCCCATTGTTACAGAAAAAACAGTTTATGTATCCAATAAGCCATTCACTTCTGTGGCTAACTCTATGGATACATATGTTCCCAATGAGGGAGAAAAATATATTAGACGAATTGGTCAAAGGCATGTAAGATCTTCAGTTGAAGGTCGCAAAATTGGATGAGAAAGGATAAGAGGAAAAGGGATGGACAACAACCCCTAAACCAAGCAAAATGTATATATGGTGTGATAGTTTACAATATGAAAAGAAGGATTTTGCTACTTATCAGGAGGCCTTGGCACGATAGCTCATATTTTGGAAAGATGGCAAGATCCATGCACAAGAAACAAGATTGCCTCTTGCTTTGAATTTTGAAAAGGGATATATGCAAAAGTTGTCAGAAGACTTGACTGTCTGAAATGCTTATTCGATTTTATATACTTCTACTTTTGGTCTACAATTGGATAGAATGCCTGGCCAAGTGATGGTTGATCTGAAGGCTGATCTGAAGGCTGCAATATGAACACATGCTTTGCATACAACTGAAAAGAGTAAAGTTATGGATAGTGAAATGCAAGGCAAAACACTAGTGACATAACTAGCTGAAAATCACCATTAGACGTATATTTAGTGAATGCATATTTAGCCAAAGAGCAAAACACGAATATACTTGTGTAAGAGAAACAGAAGAGAGGTGAAGATAATGCAGGGATATCTAAGAGAGTGACAAGAAGTATGGATTCGCCTAAAGCTGCAGATCAGCTACCTCTGGAGGAGCATATTATGGAAGAGGTTAGATAGGAGCAAAAACATGATAACAAACAATAAGACAAGCAGATAGAATAAAAGCTACAATCTGATATTGAGACAACCATGGATACCTTGGAAGATCTTATAGTGAAAGATCCAACTAATGCATATGTAGATTTTCTTAATGCATCTTAAGAGATTTACGAAGTTTATGTTTTACTTGATACAAAGACTCCAACGAAGATTGGTAAAGTATTGGATGCACATGGTTTGCATAATAGACAGTTCATAAGCTCAAGGATATACCTTTAGAGGATGTTAGATATGATACTCCACAAATGGAGAATGTTTCGAATGCTTTATCAAAAGCCTTGATAGACAATTCAAATATGCTTCAAGATATGGTCTGTTTTACTACTTTTGGTGATGGTTAGCATGTGTTGGATGCAAGTGAGACTTAATTTATGTTTGATGTGGTACACAATTGTCAATAAAAGTAAATTTCCATACATTGAACTTTGAAAGAGCAAACATGTTGGTTACGTATTTTTATTGATGGGTGCATTGATAGCCTGTATATGGAGGTTCCACAGTCTCTAGTATATGATACATACCCAAGGCCTTATGACCCTAAAGGGGATACGAAGTGTAATTCAAGAGTTATACATATACTAAGTATTTTGATCTATGATCCAAGGGGATGCTTTCATATGTGCATGATAAGTAACAACTTGATACTGTGGGTGATACATTAGTGACACATACCAGAAAGTCCAGAGAGAAAGAATATTATATCGCTGCGTGGATACAATGTGAAACAACTTTGAGTACATCATCATCCGATTTTTTTATTGATCTAAAGAGTCAATGTCATATTAATCATTAGTGTTAGTGTCCATAATATAGATAATTCAAAAATACAAGATTTTTAGATGATTTGAGTCTTTTTGATATTTTGGATATTATTTCTTGTAAATATCCAAAAAATATATTAAAAACTTCTAAAATACGGTTACGTGTAAAAAACAAATTAGTTTTCAATTAGTTTTGAAATATCTCATGCAAAAAAAGAAACTTTTCAAATTGCATGTTGCGCGATCATAATTTTCAAATAGCAAACAACACTCCCAACTGGGAGGGGTGATCTACGAGAATTTTAAGCAAGTATCCTGAAGTTTTTACCTCATTTCAGAACCAACAAAACCATCATATTTGCAATATGAGCGTCAAAGAAGCTAATATTTGATGCACGCATTTTGTCTACCAAGGAGCTCTAAGAAATCTAATGCTCGAAGATTACTCTTCCAAGAATGTGACATACCTACTAAGCAAAGAGATCTACACCCAAAACAACGGTTCTAACTCTCATCCATTCAACGACACCCTACGTAACAACCAAGTTCTTAAATACTTCTCAAACACTTTTTCTTTAAAAAATTTAAAAAACTAACAATATCAACTTCACTTACAAATGGCAAACAAAAGCAAACCAAGAAGAAACCAAACTTCTATCGCGTCAAACTTCCAACTTTAACCATTGCAAGTCCTGCCACCAACTCTAGTACTTCCATATCCTCTAGCATCGTTCACAATCAAGATCCACGAGCCAATCCAAAAGTACCAACGCAGAGATTCAAAAGCAAGTGCTTTATCAACAGCATAAGACGTAATAAAAACAAAAAGAAGTATGTAAGATAATCAATGTACATTGAGAAAAGAATCCAACATCGAAGGAATCCCATCAAGAAAATGAAAAAAGGCATATTAACATTCCAACCGTTCAAGGATACTTTTGAGGTTAACATGGAAGCAACAATTGATAACACAAATAAAGCTAAGAATTTTGAGCAAGCCACCATCTATAAGAAAAATACAACCGTGACAAGATACAACCACCTATATGAACACCTAGCATGATATAAAAAGTAAAATTTTTTGAAGAGAAAAAACCTCATTTAACATACCAAAATAGATGTGAACGTTCAAAATCACGATTAGTAACCGAAACTACATATGCATATATATACTCCTTTCGATATCCTCCATGTAGTTAAACGCAAATACTTACCTGCAAACATATTTCACTTCAAAATACAACCCATGTCTAAACACCATCAATAAAACTATTACATAACAAACATGCAAGAATTACATACAGAACATCATGCTCCTTTACGGAGCTGCATTTGCCAACCTAATTCTTTTAAATTTGATAGTCGCTTGCGTATGGTGGAAGATCATCTGCCTCCAAAACCTCGAACACTAACTTTGTAACTCGATTTTCCCTAAATCATTTGAACGGCTCATAAACGAAAACTACGAACATGTCTGGCCAAGATCACGTCTCCTTTCGTATCCCGCTTCCGAACAGTTCATCCGACGGAAGGTGTTGCATTTAAGATGTGGTAAAAGATAGTGTTGATGCTCATCTTGTGTTTTATTTATCCATCATCCAACGCCTGCATGAGAGACGGCTTGGTTGAAAAGCTCGCAAAACATCGACCCACTACGGAGGAACGTGTGGCATAAAGCTCGCCTTGATGATATTTCACCTTGTTTATTTACACGGGAATTTGTTGACAACAATGGCAAGTACATACATATGCAGGGACAAACCCTCGATATACCCAAAAAAAAAGAAGAAGAAAAAACGACTGCTATTCCGGCGTCGCCTTTCCCAGTAACGAAATCTTCAATCATCGAAGTAATTGGTATTACTGCTGGACGAGCTCATCGGGAATAAACAGAGAAAAATCAGTCACCAGTGGCGCTTGATGTAGTGCGGCAGATCACCTTCAACACTCCACCGGGTGATAAAAATGCTGCAGTAAGTGCAGCACACAATTCAGAATTCCTTCATATAACGAATGCAAACTTAAGCAGTGAGTAAAAAAAGACATGCTTCTGAGGTCGCATGGATCAGAGCGGATCGACCATCAGAAAAGGACTTGAAATCATTGCTATTTCTTCAAGCAGGTGAAAGTGTGAGGATATTATAGCCAAACTTGCACGCCTTCAAGGCAGCTTTAGAATTCTCTAAGAAAGCAAATAATACTGCTGCTGGTTCGAACACACCTAACTTCTGGCAATGAACAAATATGAGACTCGGCATACTCATAAATATGTAAGTCTATCACATGGGTTCAAGAGTCTAGGGGATGTGTAAAAGCCCTTTTTTAAAACCTTTTTAACACGAAGTATGTCTATCACATGGACTCAAGAGAAGGGATGTTTAAAAGCGCGTTTCAGACCATTTTCAACACATAAAAGGGTATCACTGAATAGAGATGTCTACAGGTTGAACAAGAAAGGGGTGTTATATATTCATGATAAATACACAAATAAGGGGTTTTTAAATTATGCCTTGAACACACATAATAGAAAGGATTTACATTTAATGAACCCCTCAAATGTGAATCAGTTAGTGCATGAAATTGCTCTAGCATCACATATACACCCATAAGCCCCAAGGTAGAGCAACAGTGCTTAAAGAGGCAGAATACTCTAAGCATTCATGTACTTCAGACATTTCAAAAGCTTAGAAAAGACCCCTATCCTACAACCAGAAATACGTGGAATTGGCAGCAAAGACAAAAGAATGCCAGGACTGGCTTACACAAGATCAATTCAGACACACACAACTTTTACCTCTTGCTGCAAGATTTGGTTAATACACCTCCACATTCCACTGTTCGTTCTTCTTGAGATCCTTCTTGTATTGTTGCCAGTCATAGCCTAGACAAACCATCTCTCCAAGTTATCAGACATTCCTCATGTTTGTCCCGCACCCTACTGGTAAAGAAATCCTTGAACATTCTGCCCAAGATCCATACAAGTTTACTTTAACTTACCATCTCGAGCAGCCAACCCATTCATGATGTCATCAATACCCTTCTCCATCCCACGTAAACCACACATATACACATACGTGTTATCCTTCTTCAGGAGTTCCCACAGTTCATCAGCATATTCTGCCATTTTTGTTTGAATGTACATCTTCTCGCCCTTGGAGTTGGTTTGTTCACGACTGATTGCGAGATCATATCTGAAGTTGTTAGGAGCAATTTTCTTCATCTTCTCATACTCCTGTGAAACCGAACATTGAGCATAGTCCACATTGTTTGTACCATCAGCACATATCAAAGAGAAGACTCGTTAGAAAGAATTGGGCACCTCCACATATAACAATGAGCTTGATGTTGGTACACCCAGGAACAGCCAAGCAAGTCCGTTGAACTGTGAATACAATTCTATAAATTAGACTCAGGAAACAGTATTTAGTGCACAAACAAATTTAAAAACCACCAGATGTTTCAGTGCAGCACGAGTATAGTGTCTTTGAATCCTTACTGACGTGTCTAAAACAAAGCCCTAAAAGAGGATAGAGCAATGACTTCATTTTCAACCTGTGCTAAAGAAAAGGAGGAGACTTAATTTTAAAAATGCCTAAAGCGTGATGCAAAGTACAAGAGAACTACATGATACCTTGTAGTCATCATGCTTCTCAAAAAACATACGCCACAGGAATCCTCTGAAAGGAGCGATTCCTGTTCCAGTTGCAAGCTACAGCAAAGATTAAGTTAATATAATATGCATACATTCAAGTGAAAGAAAACAGACAGAAGTGGAGTGTGCATCACATACCATAATGACTGTTGCATTCGGATCAGTTGGCATAAGCATTTCCTTTCCTACAGGACCAGTAATTGACACTTCTTGTCCTGGCGTCAAATCGCCTACATAAAGAGAAGGGCGTTTATCATGTGCACCCCTCTCTCTCTCTCTCTCTCTCTCTCTCTCTCTCTCTCTCTTTTTTGGAAATTAAAGGTAATATGTGTACAGCTGGCTCACTTGAGAATAATGCGATCGTTACCACTCACATAAAAAGTTGGAGCAGACTCCTCTCACTTCCTCGCCCTTGTCATTCAGATAAACGAGCCGTTTGACACACAGAGAGACCTAGAATAAGCACCGTAATGATTCATGAGCAAAGCAATGCCGCAACTGAAGTTAACAATGAATCATGAGACGTCCAATATTACTAATAAGATATAGGCTGGACACATTTAAATAATCCAGAAGCACTTACAGTTTTGTAATCACCAAAATCTCCTGGTGCACTGCTAGCAATAGAATAGAGTCGAAGTTTGTGAGGCTTTCCATTGGCATCAACACCAGGGGGTATAATACCGATTGATTGCCCCTCTCGGTATTTCACTAGACCTGCGCGAAGGGCAGATTGTGTTTAAAGAATTGCAATCCAATGGCACCATTATTTTCAACTTCATATGTTTTATTGAGCTTATGCATATACATATGCATGCATAACATACCCTACATTCACATGCATACATATATAGAAACATTATCTACACATACATATGCTTATTTGCAGGAACATGCGTGTACACATGCATATATATACTTACATGTTACTATCGACAGACAGACAGTATATATAGCAGAAGCATTTACAATAGTATAAACCATTCGCATGCACATGCATAGGTGTATTCTTACACATATACATGCATGGATATTTACACATATACGTATCTGTGCACATACATCAGTTTGTAAAGTTTCGTCTATATGGTAGGTCTATATGTACGTATCTGCACAAATTGAGAAAAATGCAAGGCAATCGATGGGCGTGTGCTGGAGAAAAAACCTGTTGATGGAAAAGCGCCATACCTTCCGTGCTGAATACCATGTGCCATGTCTCTCCAGGAGCATCATCTCTAACAATCTTAGAATTTAGGAGGCACTTCCCACTGTAGGGGGTCCTTGGCTTGAATGTGTTGATAACCAGACCTTCATCATCCTTCCTGGATTCCTTCTTCTGTGGAGGAGCAGCTGTGCCGGTTTCAACTGCAGCTTTGATGCTAATCCCCTTGCTTGGAAGCCTTGCTTTAGTGGCAGAGGCATCCAACCACAAGCCTTTCCCGTTAAGGAAACCCTGGATAACAAAAGGGGTGAAAATGTATGATCCGAAACAAGTTAAAACCAGAGATAATGGTTTTGTAAGCAGGACCAAATCAGCAGTAGGAATGAAAGAGATAGCTCGGGAAAATGCCACAAGTGCCACAATATGCTAGCGACAATCAAAGAGAAACTGCCAGCTTGTTGAGAAACACATCTTTAAAGTTAAAGGTGTGCCAATGAGCTTCAATCCTCTCTCTCTCTCTCTCTCTCTCTCTCTCTCTCTCTCTCTCTCTCTCTCCGCATTGCCTAATTGAATAGCCGGCATGTGCCGTTTGCGAGCACTGGGGCATTACTTTACAATCAAGTAGGACTGTAAACTATTCCGTGCAGTTATGCAACTCTGTTCTGGTGTCAAAAGACGATCAAGACCGTGGAAGGGCCAGTGCATACCTTGTTTGAAGGAGAAGGCGACATACCTTGTTGAAGGAGAAGGCAACAGCAGGAGAGGAATTGTCGACGAGTGCTTGAATGCGAGAACCGTAGACAAGGTTGGAAGCGGTGCTGGAAGAAGCGGGTGAGGCTATGGCAAGAGAGGAGGCCATCATTCACCCGACCCCCGCAGACAGAGAGAAAGGGGGTGGAGGGGCGTGCGTGACGACGATGAACCAGAAAAGCGAGAACGATGATCAACCACCAGCTCGACTAGAAGTTCGGTTTCACAATATGTCTTGCTTTTTCGACTTGGTGGATAGGCTCCTCTCATCCACATACACTCTTGTATAATCAGGCCGGCTACACACCAAGTGATGGATGGCAAACCCCCGCTTAGAGTGTGGACACTGGACATGCATTTTTTGAATCTGGGCGCAAACATGAGCATCATATCTTTATATACCAAATGGATACTGTTTGTAAAAAAATAAAAATTAATAAACTTGTAAATTTTTTAATTGGTTGCAAATGCAAAAAGTGCATCTTTGTCCGCCACTTTTTACACGGTGGGAAGGGGAGACTCCCCGTCCAAAAGTGGGCGAGGAGCTCACATGTTTAGCAGGTAAATAATAGGTCATGTCCTCACCAATATGTAAAAGACTGCAGACACCCAATCTTTAAATAATTATTTTGATTGGTTAAAGCTTATAAAATAAAGTGGGCGTTCGTCATTTGGTGTGTAACCAAACTTAACCGACAAGAGGTAATATGTGATTTGAGTTTGTGGAGGTCATCTCTCACCCCTAGAGGGAGCTCAACATTTGTGGAGATCTAAGGGTTGCTTGGACAAGCATTGTAGTTGGGACCCCACCCTCATAGATTCGTGGCACAAGAGGTGAAGAACAAGTGGCAGTAAAGGCATCCCTTGTCCTATTTCGCAACTTTTTTTGGTCAAGGATCTCCCTCGCTCAGATCCACCCACAACTTCCCATCACCACCAAGAGAGAAGTCGTGGGGTGCATCAAATGTATTTATCTCTATCACGCCTTGCAGGATGCATGGGTCCCTTGCATTAGTGAGGTGAGGTCAATGTGGTGTGTGAAAGAAAACTAGCATGGCCTTATGTGTAACAAGGTAGGGGACACCTTCATGCTACACCTACGTCCACACTTCGAGTGCAAGGCCTAACAATGTGTAACCACCCTAAGCCCTGGAGGCAATTCAAGGTTGGCCTACTATATGGACCTGCATCATTGGTTTGAGTGAGTTGGAGCAAATATTTGGTTTGGAGATCAAACACAAATAATGCTCTCGTGTGTGAGTAAAACCAAGTGAGAAGTCGTTGGAGCTAAGAAAAAGGTAGATTCCATATCCTCCAATATTTGCTAATATATGCGGTATGTGTACCTAGCTAAATTATGAGGGATGTGTTTTATCATGATTTCATTTGGTGATACCAATTGTTATTGATTTTCCTCTTAATTTTAATGGAAAAATAAAAAAGCAATGATGATATCTTTCCTGGTCTTAATAGAAATGCTTGGTTTATGGTAAGTCAACATGATGAAAGGAGAATGATTGGACTAATAATAAGTGAGTCTATTTTTTATAGTCTAAATTGATGGATTTGTGGTACCTCAAGATGATGAATGGAGAACAAATGGCACACTAACAAACAAACTTCTTGAACTTGATGTCATGAACACCACCATCTTCCTCATTGGTCCCACACTCCTTCCCACATGCACAACATTGTCTTATTTCACATTGTTTGCCCTTCTCTGATTACCATATGTGATCTTCTAACTGGTTGCACTTCTTTAACTACCTTTTCTTTTTATTTTGATTGTCAATGTCCATTTTATGTTACCCATTAGTGTGAGCATGTGGTGCGAGAAGTAAGCTTTTGGAGTACCTCCAAGTTTCATTTGACATAGTCCATTTGTTCCACTTTTTCTTGTGGCCATATATCAAGTACCACTACTAGCATCACCACCTCCATCACCACCATTACCATCTCCACCACCACCATCATTGCCACATCTTCTTCTCTGCCTCCTCATCAATACCATAACTACTAGTACCACCAATACCCATCTATCTCTCCCCCCCCCCCCATCCCTCCCCCAAACAACTCTCTCACTCATCGATTTTCCTCTTTCTCTCTCTCTCTCTCTCTCTCTCTCTCTCTCTCTCTCTCTCTCATATGTTGGGGATCCATAGTCCCAACACCTCTCTTTCTGTTGGGGATAAAGGCACATGTGTCTATGCCGCCCATGTATTACTACACTAACAGTACCAGCACACTTGTGGTGGGCTCATATACACACTGTAACTAGTGGGCATCCATCATTGTCACTATTCTATATTCTTTTAGTGATATTTGAATAAGAGAAGGCCAGTCACACATTGTGATTGTTGGAGTTCCCACGTCTTGAGTCTCTCTCTCTCCTCTTGCTCTCTTGCTCCATATACCATAGCTCACTCCTCCATTGCTTTTGTTTGCTCGTGCTCTCACTCAAGCTTCTCCCTTCAACTAGTATCAAAGCATTGGTGCGAGGAGCTTCTCTTCAGTGTGCTTCAATCTAAATTTGAAACCTACAACTCAAGGTTTAATGGTTTCTCCTAAAGGAGGTATGCATCAGTCTTGATATCAAGACGACCTGAGTGAGCTTCAGTAGCACGTGCTCTAGTGTGGCCAGTAATAGCAACAAACAAGACAAAGTGGATAGCCTAGATTATGCATGTTTTCAAGCCTCTTTTTCTTGGCATTGATAGCAAACCTACTATCTACTATGTGTATGATAAACTAGCCATGTATTCTGTGCAGGATATACCTGTTGTTTATTATATGCAAGGTAGACCTACTGTTTACTCTGTGTAGGATAGACTTATTGTTTTACTCTATGTAGGACAGACCTGCAATTCACACTGTGTTTTGCAGGATAGACCCATTGTTCACTACATTAAGGATAGACTTATTGTTTATTGTGTTCAAGGCAAACCTGTTGTTAACTACTGTTCATGACATACTTGTTGTATACTATCACAACAAGCTATTGAATTGAAAGTCTATGCCTATTGCCGTTTGATGATATTTGAATGCTTTAGTGGGTGTATTGATGTATGATATTGATGCTATGCACCTAGATATGCTTATGAAATATCTTGATCTTCGCATTTGAGCTCAATTACATGTATTGGAGCTTTGGTTAGTTGCTATTGTGATCATTCACTTACGAGCTTGAAGTTTTTATTGGGTTTTATGTTGGTGATTATGCATTTGATGTATCTTGGATGCTCGAATGTCATGTATATGATTTATTAAGCTTGTCTTGCTCAATTGCCATTCGATTTTATTCCAGTGGGAGTTACTTGAGCTACTTGGATATTTTACATTTGAGTAGAGGTTTGGGTTTATGTAGTTGAGCTTTACTTCAATGAGACTATGATAGTCAACTAGGTTATGTCTATGCTCTTTGGATGTTATTTGGATGCTTTGTTGCCTAGTGGGGGCGGATTTGATTCATGCTTTGAGCCATCACCTATCTTTGTCAAGTTATCAATTATATATTCATCTTGCTTGGCTATGTCTTGAGCTTTGTTATATGTGCTCAATCAATTGTGTATCTAGAACTTCTCTTTGATTATCTTGAGACCCACTATATGCATGACAGTTATACCTATTGGATGTATCACACTCTGACACATTGAGTTTGATAGTTCTCTCACTACCGGCAGTGACTACTAGTGGTTTATTCATGCCCTGCTTCTTGCAGGATATACTAGCAGTTTCAGATTGGATTCTATCAATTGATTGCTCACACTTGGCTTTGGATTTACTATTGCTATTATTTTCGGCTTATTGTAATCACAGGTTTAAGCATCATTTATGAGAGTAGATGCCTTGACTTGACCGTAATGCTTTGTCAGTTAGTGGACAATACTAATCTTTGCAGATTTTTCTTTGTTGTTGCCTATGTCTTTTGAACTATTTTACTATCATTTAGAGTAGTTTATTTGTCTTGGATTGTGCTTTTATTTACTAAATTATGGTTGGTGGGTCGAATAATAGTGCTATCTTCAACATTGACAAGTTGGAGCATCAACTATGGTTATTGGAAGGCACAAATTTAGCAAGTTCTAGTGCAAAAATTACAGACTAAGCCATTGAGACATGAGGGTGTCAATCTTGAATACACTGATGCAAAGTATTGGCCTAAACTAGATGAGTTATGTAAATCTACAATCATTTTATCACTCTCTAAGTAGGTCTACTATAATGTTGTCTTTGACTGGCAAACTACCTGGTAGTTACGGGATAAGATTCGTTATAATGTCTATGAAAAGTAGAGCCATGCTTCTCAAATGTATTGGTTGAAGCAATTCATGGACCTTTGTATGAAAGGAGAGAACAGAATGTTTGCCCACTTAAATGAGTTTCATTCTATTTTTAGCCACTTATCTTTACAAGGAATTGAATTTAAGGATAATCTTACTCCCTCATTCTTGCTTGTTACATTGCTTGAGTCATGGGACACATTTCTTATTGCTATGCATGCAAATATGCTTACTAATGGGCTAAAATTGCAAGATATAGAGGGTGTGCTCTTAAATGAAGAGGTTAATAGAAAAAATGTAGATGCTTCCTATACCTCCCATGCTTTCAGAGGTAATAATGATAGGAGTGGTAATGAAGACTATTGTGGGAGAGGCTCTCAAAAGTCTCACTCTCAGTCACGTGGATAGTCTCATAGTACGTCTCGTGGCTATAAATCTACATGACTTGTCACTATTGTGGAAAGAGGGTTACATTTGGCCATAGTGCCATAAAATGCATGATGACAAGTGTAATGAAAATAAAAAGGAAAAAGTGCAAGAAACAAATAATGATCAAGCATTGTCCCTAGCAAGTTCAACATCAAGATTGAAGAGATTAATATTGTGCAAACTAATTTTGATTATGAGTACATATTTGCAGGTTCTTCTCTTAATGTTTCGCAATTAATTGATGTCTTATCCACCTATGCTTAGTATTGGTTGATTGATTTAGGGGCTTCATTTCATGTTACCCCTCATCAAGAGTGGTTCCACTCCTACCATAGTATGACAAGATCTGTCAAATTGGATAATGACTTAGCATTGGATAATATTGGTATTGGAGATGTCTAGTTGCATTTTCCTTCATGCAATATGTTTGCTTTGCATTATGTATGCCATGTTTTGAATTTAACTAAAAGCCTCCTTTCGGGTGGTGGACAATTGGATGATGCAGGTTATGCTATATCTTTTGGTGATTTTTCATGGAAGCTTATTGGTGGGAATCTTGGTCATTAAAAGAAATGAAAATGCTTACTCATTTGCACCATCTTCTAGCCTTTAACTATAAGCATTTTGATTCTTGTGATTGTTGTCCTTTTGGTAGGTAGACTTGCAATTCGCATAAGACATTTGGGATTATATGTGTGGGTGAGTCTTTGGTTCTTGTTCACTCTAATGTTTGTGGATCTATGCCCTACAAGTATTTAGGTGGTGTGAAGTATTTTATTACTTTCATTGATGATTACTCACATAAGACATGGGCATACCCCATTATGCAAAAATGGAATGAGTATGTACCTAAAGCCTTTGAGCAATTTTATGAGATAAGAGGGGTATTAAGTGATAGTTGAGCACCCTATATACCCCATTCTAGAATGGGATGGCTAAGTGCAAAAATAGGATGATTCAAGAGTGAGTTCGTAGTATGCTTAGCTAGGTAGGCTTATCACAACATTTTTAGGCTGAGGCAATTACTAGTACCAACATATACTTGATTAATTGATTCCCATGTATTGCTCTTTGAAGGGGATGCAATGGCAGTGAAGAAGGAGAAAAGGAAGATGTGAGAGAGAAGAGCACACACAATGTAGGTGCTATTTAACTAAATTGACAGTCTTATTGCACTATCATATTATATATAAATAAAGAATGGCAGTCATAGTGTACACGGTGTCAGAGGGGTTTTTGTCAAAAGGTCAAATCCATCGGGAATCAGAGGTAGAAGGAAGTAGAGATAGGAGATGGAAGAGAAGAAAGAAAATAGACAAGAGGTAAACACGACAAAGATAAAGCACAATGAGCTAAATCAATATGTATTAAAAGAACTTGGAATCTTTGTACTACTTAGAAGCAATCTCCAAGCATTAGATCTCTTGGAGCTTCTTCATAGAACAAAACGTGCATCAAAATTATAGCTCCTTCTCTGCTACTCGGAACCCAAATCTAATGGCTCCGTTGGCTCCGAAAGGGGGGTAAAACCGCAAGACTCCTAATCATCGATCTCCTCAATCACTCCTTCTTCTTCTTTCAATTTAAAGTGCAGTTTTCAATCTGTTTACAGTGATCGCGACGCGCATGATTTCGTCAATTTGTCCTTATTATGAAAATCCCATAATTTGCTGGAAAAGCAACTAGCTTTTTACATGCTATTCTAATCTAGAAGCTTTTTTAACTTTTTCTAATTTTTAATAATAAATAATATAAAAATAGGCTAATATTATCCAAAAATCTAGTATTTTTAGATAATCCATGCCACTCACACTAGCACTAATGACTCAGATCACATTGACTCTCTTGATCAATAAGAAGTCAGATGATGATGCATTTCATGCTTTTTCACAGTGTCCACATAGCATCACGACATCCACCCCCTTTGAACCTACACATCCTCCGGTATGTGCCACCAATGCACCATTCGGATCAAACACCCATAGCATCAACTTGTTGCTTATCATGCATATAAGAAAGCATCTCCCTGGATCATAGATCAAAATACTTTACATTTGTACAAATCTTGAACCATACCTAGTACCCTCTCTAGGGTCATAAGGCATTGGGTGCATATCATACACTACAGGCTATTGAATCTCCATATGCATGCTATCAATGAACCCATCAATAAATACATAGCAACATGCCTACTCTTTCAAAATCCATCGCATGGGAAGTTGCTTTTGATAACCTTTTTGCTCCTTATCCAACATAAACTGAGTCTCACTTGTATTCAACACATTCTCAGCATCACCGAAAATAGTGAAACAATCCATATCTTGAAGCATCTTTGATTTGTCTATCAAGGCCCTTGATAAAGCATCTAAAAAAATTTCCAACTGTGAAGCATCATCTCAATCCCTCACTCAAGCACAAGCAAGAAGGCAAGAAACAAGAGAAGAAGAAGAAGAAGCTTTGGCCACACACAAAAATTATATTCTCATTCACTTTTGAACTTTATATACATGCCCTACTTTTTGGGCGGTCATCCCCACTTTTTACATGGCCGGCCATTAGCCCATTAACCCGGCCATTAGCCTAGGCCCTCTTTTCCTATTTCTCACCATTCTAACTTATCCCATTCCCAATTAGTGCATACAATTTGCACAGGAGTGAGCCTGGCACTCTTTTACAAGGATTCGAGAGCGCTTTCACAATTAATGGTGTGCTTTTACTCTTTTCTTTTCTTGAGGTGACATTGAGGCCTTCTGGAGAGGTCGTCATTCAAAATTTTCAAGGTCTGACTTCCATCCGGGATGCCTTTTCCTTCCTTTGTCATGTGCCCTTTCAATTATCTCCTTTTTCCATTTTCCTGCTCCTCTGTGCTGCAGTAAACAATCAAGCACCAATGCTGCTCCTCCATTGCCACCACCACCACCCCTACCACAAACACCACCACCACCACCACTAGCACTGCCACCATCACCACAACATCTTACTCTCCCCCTCCTCATGAGAACCACAACCAATTATTCTCTCTCTCTCTCCTTATATGTTGGGGACAACAAACCACTAATATCTCATCCCCTCAATAACATTACTACTACTAGCATTGCCACTACACCACCACATCATACTCTCCTCCTCCTCATCAAAACCACAATCGACTCTCTCTCTCTCACACACACACTCCCTCTCTCTCTCTCGGAGACCCACAACACGCATCTCCCTTTCATCCTCCCCCTCAATAATACCCTCTCTCTCTCTCTCTCTATCCTTTTCACCCCCAGCTCTGTCATTATCATCTCTCTCTCTCATATATATATATATATATATATATATATATATATATATATATATATATATATATATCTCTCTCTCTCTCTCTCTCGGAGACCCACAACATGCATCTCCCTTTCCTCCTCCCCCTCAATAATACCCTCTCTCTATATATATATTTTTCACCCCCAGCTCTGTCATTTATCATCTCTCTCTCTCTCTCTCTCTCTCTCTCTCTCTCTCTCTCTCTCTCCGAGACCCACAACATGCATCTCCCTTTCCTCCTCCCCCTCAATAATACCCTCTCTCTCTCTATATATTTTTCACCCCCAGCTCTGTCATTTATCATCTCTGTGTGTGTGTGTGTGTGTATGTGTGTGTGTGTGTGTGTGTGACAATTCATTAGTAGTTCTCTCTCCTTAACTTATTTACATCACTAGATTAAGCTTATCTTCTTATCTTTGATAATATTATCACAATGTTAATGGTTCAATCATGCATAATATGAGATATCACACTACATATACATTCACATCTCCCCTTTTTTGCACGTATTTTATAATTACATCTCGATGTGTTAGTATTTTAATTATGCACACATGAACAAACTACATGCACATCCACTTATACTTGCACATTGTTCTCTCTTCCTCTTTTGATTAGGCCTACATATGGATTGAAGTTATGCATTCATTTACAGTAAACTATTGTAAGCAATTACTTCACAATCTTCGTAAAATATAGCTCCATATTGCTTTATTACTTGTAGGTATTATTCCTTTCAATAATTTTTTATTTTAAACTTCAAACTTCAACAATCAAATATTTTAATATGCTAATATACTTCACATTGTACTACATGAACTTACAACAAAAACTACAAAAAAACATGCTAAATCAACAAATGCATTTGCAAGTTAGTGAACTACTATGTGCAAAGAAAATGAACATATTGCAAACATTAAATATCAATCCAGTTGTCCATTGCTAGAGGGTGAAATGGGTGTTCTCTAACAAACTCCTAGACTCCCATGTGAGAGCCTCCTAGCTCAGTCAAACATGGAAGCATGTATTCTAAGAAGATAATATTGAAGGGATTTTTCTCAAACAAATAGGAAAGTATGTGTTTGAAGAGGATGGTATCCGTGGGATTTTCTTGAAATGTAAATGGATATATAAAGGAGTTAAGTGGGTTACATTGCATCTTCTTTATGCTATCATCCACAAATAGTATCATTGTAGGGCTAAAGGATGGCCAATCAATATCATCAAAACATTTTAGAAATTGTGGCTTCACCTTAACTCATTATCGAAGAATGAGTTACGAGAACAAATGCACTAGAGATATCACTTTCCTACAATCAACCATATTCTCTTTAGAAGAAGACATGAAAGTGTGACGTATTCAAAATAATACATGTGGAATTACTTACCACTAGGAATCTAAATCCTTATGCCTCTTGCACCCTTTTTTTCTTCGCATACTTTTTGTGTAATGCATTCTTGTTGAAAGGGAATTCACCTTTAGGTAGTTGAAGAAGATAGAATATCTCCAATATACCTCCTCATTTTACTATTGCTCAATTTGGTGATCCTTATATATGAGCTACTCCTCCTTCAAGTGCACCTAATCTGTGCATTTCCCTGGCAAAGTTTGATGTATCCCCTTCTCCGATTGCCCATACATGAGCCTACTATTCATAGTTCTATTACATATATAGAACACATCAACAAGATACCATTCCAAATATAGAGTGAGACTTGGTTCCCTCCTTTAAGAGCTTTGTAACCAAGTTATGTGACTACCAAGACCAAGCCTTCATCACCGCTTGCAATTATTTAAGATTGCTTATCATCTTGCTCAAGTAGTGTGACTAGTGGAAGAGGAAGGCCTCTACACCTTATTCTTTGACATGAATTCTTGTATTGATAAGTATGTAATGGTTAGGCTAATTATTTGCATTGGTATGTTGCTAGCTTACTACCTTAACTTACTAGATGACATGAATGAGAGCTAGTTCACAAGTTGCCCCTAGAATCAATGGCTTGCTTAGTGATTTTTCCAAAAATCTTGGGATACATGTGAGGTTGATCTATTGCTCGATATCATTGGAGAGGAGGAGGAGAGGAGTACTAAATCTTTTCTATAAATCTCTAGCCATGACATTGCTCAATGTTATTCATATCAAGCAATTTGGGTTTATGTTTAAGAGATAGATACACGAGGCTAATTTGAACTTGATATATCACTCCATGATGCTCTCTTGAACTTTGTTATTGTTAATTTGGATGTAAATAAATTCCATATGATAGGATAAGATGGAACTTCATCATCCTCACACTATAAAAGATATGATTTGGATATGTCTTTTGTAATAAGACTAATGCATTGTGCACCAATACTTGAGCTAGTACATGCATTAAGGGCTATTCAAAGAAAACATTTGATTCGAGGAGATTTTAGATATCGCAATAAGGAAAGGTCATGACGTGATTTAAAAAATGACGGCATAGAAGAAGTTAAGAGATATACACTACACAGGTGACACAAAAGAACATTAAATGTAAACTAATAGATCATATATTCCTTTGGTGACAAGTAGTATGAAAATCATAATGATATTGTATGAATGATAAATTTTTACTTGTTTACATATTCATCAAATCATCCACATATATAATAATGACCACAATACCTGCATAACTCTCATATACATAGAGTGAGTGATCAGCTTGTGCTCTGTGAAATCCAATACTGGCAAGGTATTCTGCAATCCTGTGATGCCATGCCCTGGGCACTTACTTCATCCCATACAAGGCCTTACGAAGCCTACATACATAATCTGGTGGATGACTCTCATCTACATAATCAAGTGGTTGCTCCTCATAAACTTCCTCTTGCAACTCCCCATGCAAGAAGCATTTTTTACATCCATTTGATGCATGATCCAACCCTTTGATACACTGACTACTATGACATCCCTTACAGTGGCCATTTTAGCCACAAGAATAATAGTCTCCTCTAATCAATACCATGAGTCTGTGCATACCCTTTGGTAGCCAGTTTTGCCTTATAGCACTCAATAGATCCATTAGATTTGTGCTTGACCTTGTAAACCCATTTGCAGCCAATAATTTTCTTGCCTTCAAGTAAAGGCATCATATCCCATGTGTCATTTATCCATAAGTGTAGCCATTTCTCCATCCATAACACGATCCCAATACTCATTACCCAAAACAAGTGGGTTCCACATCTTGCACAACCATAGCAATGTATGCATAGTGATGAGCTACATAGCTATCATATATCAATTGTTGCATTGGCTTTCTTACTCTAATTGACCTACATGGACTTGGATCACTA
Organism: Lygodium microphyllum; assembly: GCF_053477565.2. Classification (NCBI taxonomy): domain Eukaryota; kingdom Viridiplantae; phylum Streptophyta; class Polypodiopsida; order Schizaeales; family Lygodiaceae; genus Lygodium; species Lygodium microphyllum. The sequence continues at coordinate 80,757,497 of NC_141156.1, forward strand.
CTAGGTGCTTTAGCATCATCTTGTGTCTTCTACACACTAGGTGTTTTAATAGACGGAATCCCAAACTCCTCATCCAAGCTCTACTTAGAGCAACCTAAATCAACATCAACATGAGAGAAACCCATGATACATCTATCGTGATAGATGGGTCCCCAACTTTCTCTTTACCTTTTCTCCATATCTGTGATGTACTTGATGGAGTAACCTATGACCTCAATTTGTCACTCCAAGGTCTCTCAACAAAACCATGACTAGGAGACTCTTGTGGTCCACTCAATGTTTGTGACTACTAATACGTCTTCTACACAGCACACTCTCATGCTCATCAACCCCAAGTACACGTTGCACATTACTATACTAGCTACTCATTTCATCAAAAACATCTTTGCTAACTCTTAGCTCATGTGTAATAGGGTTATAACATCTATATCCCTTTTGCTCAAGAGAATATCCCACAAATATACATTTTTCTGCTTTGGGATCCAATTTACTACGCAACTCATCAAGAATATGCACATAAGCAATGCATCCAAATACTTTCAAATGGGACAAATTTGACTTTCTACCTATAAACTTCTCTTTGGGTGTCATACGATATACAATAGCAATAGGTGTCCTATTCATAATGTATACAGTAGTAGCAATTGCTTCAATCTAAAAATAATGAGGCAAGTTTCTTTATGACATCAATGCATGAGTCACCTTTGCAATATACTTTTTTTTTCACTCAGCAACTCCATTTTGTTGCAGAGTATATCTACATGTATACTGCCTCTATATACCATTTTTTTGCAAAAAATAAAAAAACTCATTAGAGAGATATTCTCCCCTTCCATTCAACCTTCTTAGGCATTTAGTATGCAACCCTATACGATCATCAATAATGGAAACATAATACTTATAACCACTCAAAGTTGCAGTCTTTATAGGATTCCACACATCAGAATGTATCAATTCAAGTGGCTTCTTACATATATGCTTTTCATGTGGAAACACATGCCTTGTTTGCTTTCCAAATCGACATGCTTCACATACTTTATGCATCCCATCAACTTCAAACTTCGGCAAGCCATCCACAATCTGTTTTGATTGCATGCCTTTCAGCCACTACACATTTACATAACCGATTCTCGGTCTTTACCTATTCTATAGTAGTATTTTGCATAAGAACTTCAAGTACTACTACCATGTATCCTTCAATGTAATTCAAAACACCTTTGCTCCTCAATAAATTTGTCATCCTGAACTTCCATGTAGGACATTTATTTTCATGAAGCTTCTCACTAACAATCTAGTTAAAGTTGTCAGACATTTTGACAAAGCAAACAGCTTGCAAAAAACTGTGATCTACAAGCAAGCTGATACCAGGTGCACCACAACTAAACATGCAATCTTTTTCATTGACTACACAATAGTAGCCGTAAATTGCAATCTGTATGCAAATGCCTTCTGTGTTTGCAACCTAGCAAATACCTAAAATCTTATAGGTTTGAGATTTTTAACATGTGCACCTATAAACAACTGGCACAGTCAAAACTGCAATGTATCCGAAAACTGATGTCGGATCACTTGTAGATCCAGAATGGAGGCCAAAGTGACCTCAAAAGCCAAGTTTCATTGTATGTACACTATTCTTCCTACTCGCCAAGTTTCACTACAATCGGAGATTGCAACCCTGCTAGCCTGAAGAGCCTTCTCTAGCTATCCAAGGCAAATTGAGCAAGTTGAAAGAGTCTCTTCCCATTGCTTGCTTGGTTTCGTGCTCCAATGCCTTCACCCTAGCCTGCAATCAAGTTCCGTGTAGCCATGGGACAGCTCTAATACCATGAAAATAGATAAGAGGGGAGAGAGGTGAAGAATCCAATAGCACACATACAAAAGCAATGGAGACTTGAGAACACAGAGAGATAGGGATTAAATCTTCTTCTTATTCTTTCTTCTGTTTCCACACAAAAGAACTAAGTCTATAACATGATAAAAACTAATATGAAAAGTACCACAGTATATGTACGTGCAATCACTAAGTGTGAACATGCTAAGGAAAGAAGAGATGACATACTAAGTATGCCATAGCCAAGGGTGGACTACGTGGATATAGTTCAACTATAGAATCACTGGCATATCCTCATGTCGGTCACTTAACATGCGAGTGAGTAATATCCTGCCACATCACCAAGACATGTAGTGGATGCCAGCTCATTAGAGCTCAACATCTCAACAATATGGTCCCACCAAAGGGAGGGTTGGGTATTGAATCTTTAAAAGATAGGGTAGATAGTCATCTTTAATTTGATTAAGAGAATGCCTTTGGATCAAGTGTGGGTTGTGCTACTACGATATTGGATTGGAAACAACAAAGTGCAAGGGGGAGATTGCATGAGCTCAACTAGATGGACACTTTGCTATCCAAAGGTACTTGATTATGAGATAGCATAGAAATTAGATTGACAATGGGAAGTCCCTAGGCTAACAACACAAGCTCTTTCCATGGTAGTCTTTTTATTCAATGTAGAAGGCTAGCAAGGATTCAATGTCCACTAAGCAACTCTCTCTCTCTCTCTCTCTCTCTCTCTCTCTCTCTCTCTCTCTCTCTCTCTCTCTCTCTCTCTCTCTCTCTCTCTCTCTCTCTCTCTCTCTCTCTCCAAGGTGTCCCCCAAGGTGTGACCTCATATTTGTGGCAACGTGATGATGCCTACATGTCAGACTCTTCCATCTTGTCCAATCTCTATGACCTTTTTTCTACCTCCCAACTCCTAGATTGTGCCTATAGACCTACTGGCAGCTTTGAGTGGTCTTTGCAAGACATAGATTAGTGAATAGGAGAGGAGACATATTCACCCCTTTAATCAACCAACTAGCATTATGGTTGGTTGAAGTGGGTGGGGGGTTTCCTTGATGGGCATCCTACTTTGGTCATGCCTAGGGTTTGATTCCTCTCAAGCCCAATGTGCACATATATTTGTATGATCTTATATGTGTTTTATAACATTGATTCCTTGGTGAGATCACTACTTTTAGTAACTAAGCTAGCAAGATTTGGACAATGTGTTTTGTTTCACAATATGTATACGTATTACCACAATATTCTAGACAGATCTAGATATCAAACAAGTGTGATTACGATAATTGTAGATAACGTATGTATGGTGCTTTGTTTTACAATATGTATGTGTGTATTAGCACAATGTTTTAAATAGATCTAGAACATCAATTAAGTGTGATTATGAGAGTTGTAGATAACCTATGTATGGGTAATATATTGTTGATAATATTTTAACCATATTTATTAATTGCGCTATGCTCATATCCACATGTGAGAAACAAGGAAGTGACAATGATATGAGTGATTTGGTGGAGCTTTATGTTAGCATTTTTCCATAAGCATATGTAAAGTTATAAAGCATAGTAATGTGCAAATCTAACTTGAATCTATATGCATCCACAAGTACTATAGGTATGCATACAAAAGTCTTATGCACGTGTTTTTAGACATACAAGCAATTTGCATCCATATATTTAGACTAATAGTAAGCGTTGAAAATTATGAAGTGCACATGCTCAGACGAGCCTGTAACACATATCAGATAACAATAGTAGGTAAATTCTAAATATGTTGCATTCAAAAAATACTTCTAAAGCTATTCATTTGCATGATCATTAATATATATCTAGGGATTTGTACTCCATGTGGAACGACTATATACAAAGTATTTGCAAGGCTCAAGTGTCTAATGGGCTTCAATGTACTAGATGTGACTTTTGAGGTAATGTATAAATAGTGTGTGTACATATGAACTCCCTTTGAACTCTATGGTATACTTGTCTTCGATAATGTATAAAGATTGTACATGTATAGTCCTAAAATTTCACTCTATATATTCCCCTTTTTTTAAAAACTCTAATGGGCTTCAATGTACCAGATGTGGCTTTTGAGGTAATGTATAAATAGTGTGTGTACATATGAACTTCCTTTGAACTCTAAGTATACTTGTCTTCGATAATGTATAAAGATTGTACATGTGTAGTCCTAAAATTTCACTATCTCTATTCCCCTCTTTTTAAAACTCTTACACCCCCCCTCTTAGGGTCCCAAACCCTCCTTTCCCAAACACTCACCCCAAAAAGGATCATCAAGTCTCTTGCATTTCACAAGAGCCAAACTCTCTTTGAAGAACCCTAAATCTTCATAATCTCTCATCTACAAAACCATAAACCCTCTACTTAAAACCCTTGCAGAACCTTTAAAAACCCTTGCCACTTAGAAATCCTAATCCCCCTTGCCTCCTAAAGCCATGTTAGTCCCCTCCTTTGGAATGTAGCTATTTTACAATAAAATGATTGGAAGGAAAATAATAAATTAGTTAAATAACAATGTGGCTACCAATAAGGGATGGAACTCATAAGCTTTGAAGCTCAAAACATATGACGATGTCATACAATCTACAAAAATGGTATCGAATCCCAAATATACTAAATTGATGTCTAATGTGGATGGAAATGAGAGAGAGAGAGAGAGAGAGAGAGAGAGAGAGAGAGAGAGAGAGAGAGAGAGAGAGAGAGAGAGAGAGAGAGAGAGAGAGAGAGAGAGAGAGAGAGAGAGAGAGAGAGAGAGAGAGAGAGTGTGTGTGTGTGTGTGTGTGTGTGTGTGTGTGAATATACACATGATAAACAAATTGATGATTAGTGCATGTATGCATATATATGTGCATACATGAGTTAGTTGGATGGAACAAAGGAACAACATAGTTATATGTATATGTTATTATGGATAGATTGTGTACCAATGTGTGCGGCCTACACAAAGGGGTAAATTTGGAGAATAGTACACAAGGAGGATCAATCTAAACATATACTTAGAAAGGGTCAACTAGAGAAACATTTTCAATATAATAGCAAGAATCCAAACATTTCTCTCGCTCTCACTAAGACACCCACACCCACCTACACACACACACACACACACACACACACACACACTCTCTCTCTCTCTCTCTCTCTCTCTCTCTCTCTCTCTCTCTCTCTCTCTCTCTCTCTCTCTCTCTCTCTCTCTCTCTCTCTCTCTCTCTCTCTCTCTCTCTCTCTCTCTCTCTCTCTCTCTCTCTCTCTCTCTCTCAATGCCCCCCAATAGGTATTCGTGGTGCTACACAAATCCATATTCAAGTGTAATATGTTAGATTGTATATTGAGTAGAAATATGGCTCTTGCATATGATTACTCATTTTATTTTTTTACTTCACATGAAAATTAAAACCCTCAAAGCAAGGGTTATGTTTTATATAATCCATGTTCAATCGATATGATGAGAGCATTATGAATGCTCAAGAATGTAGGTGCATATTTGAATTTTCATGTGCTACACAATCCATGTTCAAGTGTAATATGTGAGCCTGTATATTGAGTAGAGATATTAAATTCTCTCTCTCTCTCCACACACACACACACACACACACACACACACACACACACACACACACACACACACACACACACACACACACACACACACACACACACACACACACACACACACACACACACACACACACACACACACACACACACACACACACACACACACACACACACACACACACACACACACACACACACACACACACACACACACACACACACACACACACACACACACACACACACACACACACACACACACACACACACACACACACACACATGATTGGTAGAGCACCTTTTAACTTATGTATGTAAAGAAAACTCAAAAATGATGATCACAAGCCTCACACAATAATGTTTAAGCTCAAGCTACTTTCTTTTAGGCCTTTCCACCCATCTCTCAACTTTAAGTGCTACTCGTTGTACAATTGAGGTGATTAAATTGGTGATGACATCATGTTCCACTACAAGCAATGGGCTAGTTAGGTGTTGATATTTGTAGGCCCACCAATATGTGGATAAATACTTGGCTTGCCTCTTATTCGTATGTAGGAAGCTTCACTTTTATGGTCTATAATACTAGGACAATACTTTCAACTTTATGTTATGATGAGAAAAATTTGAAGGCGACGATGAGTTTTCCAAATTTAATGTATTGATCTAACAAATTTCCAATTTTGCCTTAGACATGAAGAGTACATAAATATTACTCACATAATAAATTGATACAAGTTACATGTTTTGCACATGAACTCTTATATGTAATGAGCTCATCATACATTGCACTTTCATGATTAAAAATTGCATTCCAATACAAATGTAGCATGGGCACCAACCATTTTTCTCGTAGTTTGTAAAATGACCAAGAGGGCATATGGGATGATTTCATATGCGAGCCATAGATCCAAAATATGTGACCTTCGTTCTAATCCTTTTGCCACATGAAGCATCCCCTAGGATGTGAAGTGCCTAACTATTACTAACACTAGCAAAAAGCACTGACAAAATCTAGGCATGTGTTAAAAATTGAAGGTGTTTAAACCACTTCTCAAAAATCGTATCCTCAAGTAGAAACAAGAATCTTAGGATTAATAGGACCTTAGCTTTTATGCACTTTGAGGTGACTAAAGCGAACATACAAATCATTGCATAATTTTGTTGTTTGGTATAAGAAGCCAACCAGGCGAACATAATCTAGGGAAGACTCAAAGCCCAACTCGTGTGTCTATTTTTCTATAAACCAAAACCAAAGAAATGTTAAGTCAAAATGAGAATGGTAAAGGGACCACTGAATAAATGGGAACTAAAACAAGTGTGCATTGGCATGCACTAAAGCATTGCCCTTTTGTTTCCTAGAAGACTTCCCGACGCTATTATGATTTCCAAAAGTTAGGGCTAATTTTTCTCTCTTCAAGAATAAATTTCAATAATGATTCACCATGCCAATGGACCATTGTAAAAGCATATGCCCTAACATGAAATGCCAACAAAAGTATTGTGCACATAACTTATAAACTAACAAATAAACATAACATATACACCAACACCAACCTTGCTGCTCCTTAAGGTATTTCTTTAAGTCACGTTTCAAGAGCTTTGAAGATACGAAATAAATTGAGAGAACAAGAGTACCTCAATTGGTTAATAGCTTTAGATCTCAAGGTGAAAATAGAGAGAAACAATCTACATGTGAACACAAGTAAGCACTACAAATTGTCTCTTCTAAAAGTTCAATCCACAACTTAGTTTGATGTTCGATTGAGTGTTTCAGAAAATATTTAATGCAAAAACATTAAACTCAAAAGTTTGGAGGGACTTTAAAATGAAACTACATGCATTTGTATTTTGATAACAAAACAATTTTGGACATAAACACTTTGAAGTTTTTGATCTACTTGTACTTCATGTCAATGTTTGTTCTTAGGGTTTTTCTATATTTCCTTAAGCATATTAGACCTCCTAATTGAAAATAACAATGAAATTCATTTGCTTTCTTTTTCTCGTTCATCCTCTTCACTCTCTTCCTCTTTTTGTTTGTCTCCTCCTTGCTTGTGGGTTCAATACATTTTGGTGCATATATCGATGGATAAGGAAACTTGGGTAGCTTGGTCGTTTTAGATAACTTTTCACTTGGATGATTTTTTGAAAGTGTAAGCACGTGAATTGCATAGTTGTATATTGAATTGTTCTATGGACTATACCTTAGGGTCATGACAAGTCATTGCAATTAGGGCAAATGAGCCAATAAAGAATCACCCATCAATAGTATGGCCACATTGCACCCAATTTAAAACCATTCAATGAGCAAGTGTTGTGTACTAGGAGTCTAAAAATCATATTTGGAATGGATAAGGTGATTAGTTGAGACTCCATCAATTGAGACATCTACATGTGTTCTTATTGGTTCTCTCTTGTAGTATCACTCTGGTGATGTTAGCCAACAATGAGAATGCTTGATCCTCCTCTAAATTGTGCTTATAGTGGAGCAATCACACTATCAGATTTTCATTGTGCTCTTTCCATTTGAGTGAAGTGCATGATTTTTCCACCTGGACCTAGAACATTGTGAGATTGAAAGGAAGCTAGGTTACCTTGCTACAATGTCAGCCCCTTCACCTTCGTGTACAATGCCAAATGCATTCAAAATGCCAACAATAGGTAGTGACGTTGAAGCATAGCGTAATATTTGAAACCACACACCCATGAAACTCAAGGCACACTCAAACGACTTGAGTTACGGTGCCATTGACCAATGTGTGATTCATATTAGCATTAAACTGGAGTTTTTCATGGTTGGGTGAAGTGGAACATGAGTGTTTCATGGTTTGGTCATTATGTTTGAGGATTATTATCAGTTGTGTGTGTTAAAGTCGCACCCTAGGGACTGTTAAGGCCCACTAGGTAGTATTAGCAGGGTGGTTCTGTTCTTGGAGTACCAGCGTGTTTTCCCTTTCTTCTCTGTGAATCGAACGTGCCTGCGCAAGCAGAGAGAGAAACAGAGAGATGGCGACGGAGGAGTCGGACGGGGCCCCGTCTTCCTCACCATCACCATCGCCGTCCCCTTATGACAAGAAGCAGCCGCAACAGGAAGAAGAGCACTCCAACGGCCAGCATCAGGCCAAGCCCTCCAAGCGCTCCGACCTCATCCTCCCTGTCTGCCGCGACTTCACCCGTGGTCGCTGCTCCCGGCCCGTCATTGAGTGCAAATATGCTCACCCCCCTCCCAATGTCGCAGTCGACGGGTAAGCACATCAAAATTGACCCCTCCATGATGGCTCGCAGGCACAGGGATTTTTTGCTTGATATGCTTAGGCGACTGTCAGAGAGAATTGCATGGTGCAATTGCCCAGTAATTGATTGCTTTTGTCTTTTCTCCTTTTGTTGAAAGCCTGAATTGCCCTTATCAATCACCCAGTAGTTCTGATTGCAATATGAATGCCTTTTAAAACGAGGTTTGAACTGTTAGTTTGAATTGCGTTTGATTTCTATCAAGGAACACGCCTTTGGTTGGCCATAATGTTGGAGTCTAGCAGAGAGCCCAAGAAGTGACAGTCTATAAACCTGTTGTGATCCACAATGGCTGGATTAGAAGTTTAGCAAAGTTCATCCGTGCTGTTGCATGCATAGCTTGCACATTCTTTGATCCAGCTTAAGCCATGTCAAAATGCAGTTGTTTTTGGTATAGTTAAGGTACTCAAAGGGAATCCCAGCTGTTTACATGAAAATTGAGCTGCTCCATGGTGAAACTACAGCTGTCTCTACAGAATTTATGTGCTGTTTTAGAGGACCAATAAATACCCTGGTACCAAATATAATAAGGACATCGTTGTGACAACAATCCAAGTTCTGTTGTCCTAAGATCAGATAACAAATGTCATGGCTTGTGAAGACACCGGTCTCACCTCTTCTAAGATACTCTTGATGTCTCCAACTTCGAATGCCTTAGTTACACTCAAATATTTGCACATTGGGGCAAGAAGAGAGGATAGAAACATTGGAGAAGGAAATGTGAAGTTGTGATTTTGAGTGAGCTCGGCACTATAGAGTGGGTTTGTGGGCGAGCTTGCGTTTGGAGTGGTGTTGATCTAATGTTTGCATTATGGAGCTAGAACTATGGCAAATATAGAGAAGAAGCCTTGAGTTGGGAGGGATGAGATTACTACTAAGAAGTTGGAACTTATAATACTATTTTCTTATGGGCCAGGAGGGTTTAAAACCTGATCGCTGAAAAATATGTTTCAACCTTTCTAGAAACGCCTTAGAATTGCACACCATTTCTTGGCTAGGGATATTGTGTTTCATGCAATTATGTTGGGATAAAACATGCTTGAGTGAAGAGACCAAGAAGCAAGGTAATGGTGGAACTTTTCACCCCTAAGACATGTCACCCTTGAAATGTTGTGTCTCGGGATGTTTTACCCTTGGGTAGATCCTGAATGAAACACCACATGAAACGGCAAAATAACACATTAGAAAAAAGGCAATCCTGAAGTGGCCAAAACGTTTTAGAACCAAAACGTGTTTTGAGATTGCCTTTTTATCTTTTAGGTTGAGAGTTTCAAAAAAGAAGTTTTGGTTTTTTTTAAGGGGCTTTTTGGGGAGGGAGGGGGCTTGAACTTTACCCAACTATGTTTCTATTTTCCATTGATGGGCAATGTGCTTTAGTTTCAGCTTTCATTTATAGCCTTCAAAGTTTACTTTTATTGAATGTGTTTGCATGCTTGTGTCTCTCATTAAAGCCATCTATAATGAGAGGATGCATGGAGTCACACATAAGATTTGCATAACTAAGAAGGTTGTACTAACTCTTAACTCTTGCTAGCTACAAAATAGTGAGTGTAATGGGTATGCTTGGCAATGTAAACGTGTTTATGTTTCCCTATTTTCGAAACTCTTGGTAAGTATGAATATTGCGTTCACATGTCTTTAGTAAAATGTGTTTCATATTTCATGCCTAGTGAAATGTGTTTTATGGTTGCCATGCTATAAAGATGGAAGGGGAAGAGTTGAGATCTCTGCTATTGTGAATTGATATGAAACACACAACATACGATTTCATCGGTGCTTGATTGAGGTGGGTGATTGAATTTGAGTTGAGGATTGAAGATTAAGTGGCTTAACTTTAGACTCTTAGGTTCGAGGCAATTGATACGATTAAGTCATTCCTTCTTCGAGTGGCATAGAGAGAAGGTTAGCTTTGACACAGAGTCCTCGTTTGCCAATTTGTTACTAAAATGGCTCATGTAGAAAAATATTCAATAAAGACAGCCTGCTTGATAAAGACAACCTAGGTATGGAGTCTAGTAAGGCCATGAGCTGAGAGGAGTTGAGAGCCCAAAGTTGGAACATGTAAGACTTCCAAAACGGAGCTCGATGATAGGTAGGCTATAGTGGCAAAGTGCCAAGATCACTAAAAGGGATTGAACAAATGTCACAAACAGTAATGATGTTAGCAATTCGGAAAGCTCATGTGTGAGTTTGACCTATGTCGGGCATAGCTAGGTTATTTAGGCATTTTAATATGGTTATTATGATGCTTATTTGGGGCATTTTATGCTGGCTGACCAGCATTAGATGTTGACTGACTTGCCCCTATTTTGGCATTATTTTCTTCTTTATATATGCAGCTCCCTCCTCATTCAGTCACATCATCACCTATAGGTTCTATGGAGAGAGGGAGCCGGCGTCAGTGCCTTGAAGCTAGAGACTCACTATTGTACATGTCATTCTTGCGTTTGGTATATGGATTCCATTTTCCGAGCACATCTTTGAGTTCTCTTCTTTTGTAGTATTCTTCCTTTTCCTTTCTCTTCTATCTTGTGTTTAGTAGTTTATTTCAGTACTTGTCTATGCTTCCATTGTTGTGCCATTTCTGATATGGTACGAGATTGTAGAATCTAGGTTCTTGCTGCAATTTTTTTATTGATTATAGGTCTTTCTTCCCGCTACTGATCAAGCTTGCATTTTTAAGACCAACAACTTGCGTTTTCAGCAAGCTGGATTCTAGCATGCAATCATCGGATGTATTCTCTCTCTATATATCTTCTCTTCTTCTTCTCTCCGGATGGCTCCTTCGTGCACTTCTACAATTAATAAGTTACATGAACCTGACTATCTTACATGGAGTGCTGTGATGAAAGCTTGGCTTGTGCAGAATTGGAGGATTGAGTACATTGTATGTGGAGTTATTTCTCGGCCTCAGTGTTCTTTTTCTCTTTCCGAAGATTTTGATGAGGACAACCATGAGGAAGCTGTGCTTACATGGGATTCGACGATACACGTGCGTATTCTGCACTACTTCAGTGTATTTCTAAAGAAGTTCTACTGGGGGTTATCTCTTGTTGGACATCACTAGAAATATGGTCGAAGCTTCAGATGTTGTACGAGGCACCTTCCCCATGTGTGCAACGACCCTTTATGGACAGCTTCAGTAGATGAAGTTTGAGCCGACGGACACCATTCATTCATATTTGCTTCATGTTACACAAGTACAAGACTAACTTTAACACATGTAGTTTGCCCTTCGAGAGGCACATCTAGTGGGAACGATACTCTACAAGCTCCCCCCGGAGTTTGGAGTGACCAATGCTTTGTCGGCGTAGACATTCTCTACATTTGTGAACTTTACACTTATTCTCGATGCCTTTTGAGCATGAGACATCTTTGTATCTATAGGGGAGGCTTCCATTTTATTATGGAGGTTCTAGTGAGGCCTTTACAGTTTTAGAGAGGGGTGCTAGGAAGAAGAAGTCGAAGGCCCAATGTTATCACTATGGTAAGAAGGGACAGTTGCGGAAGGATTGCAAGGAGTTAGTAGTCTTACGGAGGAAGGAGAAGAAGAACAGGGATGCGGACTCCTTCGTCGAGTCATCCTCTTTCTTAGACTTCGACCTTGATCCTTCGGCTAAGGCGAAGTCCAAGGTGCGAAGGGGATACACGTCTTTAGATCGAGGGAAGGGCTTAACTACCCCTTCCTTTGCTGCTTCTAGTCTAGGTGATGTGGTCATCTCTAATGACTCTCCAATGCTAGAGCGCGAGTGTGAGAGGGTGGTGAGACAGGATAGTGGAGCCTCGTCTATACAGGTATACAAGTGCACAGGTTCTAGAGAGGGACGTCCTTGACACGTTGACCAAAGTCTGGCAGGTTCAAATAAGGGAGTTGGGAATGATATCCAGGTTCATGATGGGTTGTTTTTTTGATAGAGAGCAGGGTTGGCTCCTAGTGCGAGCTCACATGAGGGGACACTTTGGTAGTCTTGGCCAAAGGCAGGGAATCCGTGGTCACATATATTCAACGGTATTTTTAACAAGCTGATCTTGTATGCTATTGTGAGACATTGTTGACGGACATAGAGATCTATTGTGACTCTTCTCTATTTTTAGGAGCTTGTACAATTGACATCGACATCAGGTTCTCTCCGAGACACCTTGGTGGTGGCTTGATCACCCATTGCTTGGGTATCCATTGTTCTACTTTGGTGGTTCTTTGTTGCATGAACTATGATTAGCCTTTATCATTGTATCATTGTATCATTGTATTGCATTAGATTACCCATGATCTGAGAGAGGTGTTAGAATTTCAAACAACTCATGTTTGAGTCTAACGTATGGCGGGCATGGCTAGGTTATTTGGGCATCTTATTATGATTATTATGATACTTATTTGGGGCATTTTATGCTGGCTGACCAGCATCAAATGCTGGCAGACTTGCCCCTATTTTGACATTATTTTCTTATTTATTTTCCCAGCTCCCTTATTTAGTCACATCATCACCTATAAGTTCTGTGGAGAGAGGGAGCCAGTGCTAGTGCCTTGGAGTCAGAGACTCACCATTGTATGCATCATTCTCGGGTTTGGTATATGGATTCCATTTTTCAAGCACATCTCTGAGTTCTCTTCTTTTTCAATGTTTTTTGTTTTCTCTCTCTTCTGTCTTGTGTTTAGCAGTGTATTTAAGCACTTGTCTATGCTTTCATTGTTGTACTACTTTTGACAACCGACCCTTTGATGGACAAAGATCTTGTAGTAAATCTTATTGAGAAGTCATATGACTCGCAGTATCACTATCAATAAACCAAGGCTAATTGATAAAGAAGGCTTCTCTATCTCATAGATGTGAAGGAATAGGGATGCGTGAGGAATAGTGAAAGGAGTAGAGGAAGGCTCGGAGGATTTAGCTCCATCCTTTGATCCTATACGAAGGCGAGTGTATTTCTTCCAACACTTTGGGGATGAGTGGCGTTCCCATAGTGTGGGCATTTAGGCTTGTTCGAATTTGTGTCATAGCTCGAGGAAGACTTTGAATGTTTAACTTGTTTTTTCTTTTTCTTCTTGTTCTTACCCTTTTTGTCCTTGTTGCCCCCTCTTGAATCTACAATAAAAGCCTTAGTAAGATTGGATTTACTATCACTAATCTCTTTGAGTCTCTTTTCGTGCTTCAAAACAAGCGGAGCTAGATCTGCCGATAAAAGAGTGTCTTGAACCTTGGAGGTAAGCGAGCTAGTGTAGAAGACGTCATGCTTGGGAGATGGCAACTAAGCAACGAGAATCATCGCTATGTTCTTGATGAAATCGTCCTGCCAAGCTATACAAGCTCATATTGCATGCCCTCCATCTTGTTGATATGATCTTGCATAAAAGGGAAATCATCAAGAGAAAGCATTCGGAGTTTCTTCTCTATGGTGATATAGTGGGTAAAGGTCTTTTGATGGTAGAGAGAAGAGAGCTTCGTCTACACCTTCACTATAGTCTAAAGTTTGGACTTCGTGCACATATATAAGGATAGAATCTTGTAAATTCATAAAAAAAAAGTATCACACTCTAGAATTGAGCTGATCCCAAGGATTGCTTGTGTGAAGAAATGCTCTAAATGCAAAAAGCATGAAACCAATCCTACGACAAAGCAAAGATTGATAAACTTAGAACACAGTTAGGGTTAGGGTTAGGGTAACTCAGAGATAGTGAACACAATGAATAATAAAGTGAATGAATAATGAATATACAATGCTCGTGCAACAAACACACTATGTAGTGAATATTGAGCCTCTAACTCTTTTATCTTTGGGATCAAGGTAGAGGTTATGAGCTATAGAGTGTGTCATACTCCAAACAAATCCCAAATCACAGCAAAGGTAGCCTCCGAGTGTCGAACACTAGCAAACGCAGACAAGGAAGGCTGGATTTGATGTAGACGGTAGTGGATGAGAGAGAAAGCCTAAAAACACAAGTACCTGAGGAGAGAGAAAAACTAGGCAATAGTTGCTAGGTGCAAATGCAAATGTTAGAGGTGAGAGAATGTTAGGTGGCAGCCAAAAACTGCAAACATAGCATGTTTTGGGTTGTTTAAGTTAGGCTAATGCATTTTTTAGCTCAACACCCCCTCTTACGCTCAAAATTAAGCCATGAAAAATAAGCCCTTGATATAGATTTTCTTTTATCCCGAGACGTCCCACTCCAAAGCAGGTAGAGAATTGGGCAAAGGGTGCACGTTGATTGCCCAGTGACCTACCAAGACTACAGAGGCGATGGTTATCTTACCAAGGGAGCCCAAGTGATCTTTCCACAGAGGCTAGGGTATGGGACTAGGGATGTGCGTCGGTTGCCCCGAGGCCTACCAAGTCCTACAAAGGCAAATGAAATCAACAATGAAAATTTTGATTGTTTTTTAGGGCTTTTGGTGTGATTTGTTCAAAAGATTGAGCATTGAGTGCGGGTTTTGAATCAATATTTGTTCTATCGAGTCAATGTGCCCCGAAGTATGGGAAGAATGGATTCCAAATTGTAGCAAAGGCGGCCTTTGAGTATTGAACACCAGCAAATGCAGCCAAGGAAGGCTGGATCCAATGTAGACGATAGTGTAGGAGAGAGAGGCTTAAAACGTAGGTACCCGAGGAGAGAGAAATTGGGCGACAGCTGTTGGGTGCAAACGTAAATGTCAGAGGTGAGAGAATGTTAGGCAGCAGCTAGAAATTGCGAACACGACATTCAGAGGAGAGAAAATCTTGGCGACAGTAAACAGTAGGTGGCGACAACATCCAATTGCAAGTCGATATCACCCAATTGTAGGCAATAGCTCCATAGGCTTGGCGATAGCAACATACACGTGCAGAAGGCTGGAGCCAGGCACCAGATGGTAGCAGGTGGGTGGTCGAAGCTTTGACCGTGATGTCCTATGCGAACGAGGTGTGGGCAACAGAGTTATGGCTCCTGAAAAAAATGCAAAAATGAGTTTAAGAGAGAATGGTGGGCTGCATGGGTATTTATAGAAAGCTTGGGGCACCCAAATTAGGATTTTGCATATGGACACAGTAACTCTCTAGGATGGCGTTTCTTTTTAAAATAAAAGGTTTTCTTCATTAATTAAGCATGTTTTGGGGATGTTTAAGTTAGGCTAATGCATTTTTAAGCTCAACATCCCCTCTCAGGCTCAAAACCGAGCCATGAGAAATAAGCCCTTGATGTATACTGTCAGAGGACTTATGAGCCCCAGTGGTTAAGAACTCGACGAGGAGATGCCGATACTCAGCCAACTTGACTTTCAAGTTATCATTGTTTGTGATTTTGTAATTTTGGAGCTCATGATCCAAATTGATGCGACTGGCCCTATCCCAAGCCGCATAGCGGCCTGTCAAGTGTGTCCAACCCTCGAATGCTGAGTCGAAATGTTGAAGCTGAGAGTGAAACTCAAGCAACAAGCCCTGCCTAAGCTCAATAATAGCGGAGGCGTTATGATCCTTCCATGAGCAGACAACCTCATATGGAACAAGAGCGAGGTTAGGTTGGGGTTTCAACCCCTGCACTAAATCCCATAGGTTTTGAGAGTTTAAGACATGCCTCATAAAATTTGACTAACTGGTGTAGTTTGACTTGTTGAAATGAGTCTTGCATTAAATGCATGCTTGGCGGATGAGGTACTAGAACCATGAGGTGTTTGGGAAGATGGATAGATGGAGGATAAGATGGTAGTGGTGGTGGATAAGAAGTAGGAGAGGGTTAAGATGGATAGGCAGAAATAGATTGCTGATGTCCAATGAGTGCTGATTGTACCGAAACGGACATAGATCCATATGATACCATAGGTGTAGGTGGAGGCATTGGGACATAGAGTGCTGATTGTACCAAAACGGACATAGATCCATATGATACCATAGGTGTAGGTGGAGGCATTGGGACATGATAGCCTTGTCCAAATGTTGGATGGGGCACTACAGAATGATCTGATGGTCCACTAGGTAATGCCATAGAGGCAAACTACGATACTAAACGATCCTCACTCAAAGAATACCCTAGATGAGGGAAAACTCAAAAGTGTGTGTGTAGGAGGTTGAGCCTTCATCACAGGTACACCACACGGAAATGGGTATGTAGAGGTCCTAAAGGCTGTGCCTAAATGTATAGAACTCCTCGGTGCGGTGTGTGGCGGATAATGTGGTGCACTTAATTGAGGCTGAAAGGAATGTGTAGCGGAAGATGGAGGGATAGGTAGGAGCCCAAATGGATTTGTAATAGATGATGTTGTGGGAAACATCATAGGTTCCTTTTGTCCATTAAATGCACTAGATGAAGATGTACCTACTCCATATTGACCATGAGAAATAAAATCATTTGAAAGAAAAGGAAAGGTAGGAATATTTACAATTTCTTTTAAGTTTTTAAAGCTTCTTACCTAGTTTTGAGCTCATGAAGAAATACATGTCTTCCTTATTACTCTCAAACCAAAGCTTGTTCTGAAGAGTCCCTTCTTGATGACCGTCTCTTGATCCAATAGAAAATACAGAATCGGTTGGCATAGAATCTAATAACAGGGTTCGTACTCGGCATTGGAGAAAAGAAGTATTGTGGAAATGATGAGTAATCCGAGCTAGGTTCCACTTGCAGATGGCTAGTCCATAGTGGAGATTTCGAAGGTCCTGCAAGATCATTAGTTCTGTGCATCGAATCTAAATGAGAAAACTCAAGCTTACCTTTAGCCTCTTGTTGAGCTCTATACATAAGGATGAGATTATACTTAGCAATAGAAATTTTATATGGTTTGTGGACTCGATTGTAGTTCGATGGTTCTTTGCCCATGTCAGATCGGGCAATATCAAGCTGGGAGGCCCACTCTTGATCGTTTCTGTCCATGTTTGGCTATAGCGATTGGAGCGGTGTCGTGAATGTGTTTGAAGTCATATGACCCTTTTATTGTTCTTGCTTTCACAAATGAGCTTTTCGATCAAAGGCCAAGGTTTCTCATAGAGTACCTAGCTCTGATACCATGTGAAGCAATTGTATAATAAAGCATAGATTGATAAACTCAGAACACAGTTAGGGTTAGGGTTAGGGTAACTTAGAGACATTGAACACAATGAATAATAAAGTGAATGAATAACGAATGTACAATGCTCATTCAGTAGACACACTATGTAGTGATGAATACTAAACCTCGAACTCTCGTATCTCTGGGATTAAGGCAGAGGTTATGAGTCGTAGAGTGTCGTACTCCGAGTGGATCGTGAATTGCAATAAAGGTAGTCTTCGAGTGTCAAACACTAGATGCAGCCAAGAAAGGCTAGATCTGATGCATATGGCAGTGCAAGAGAGAGAATGACTAAAAATGTAGGTACCCGAGGAGAGAAAAACTGGGCAATGGTTTTAGGTGCAAACACGAATGTTAGAGGTGAGAGAATGTCAGGTGGCAGCTAGAAACTGCAAACGCAGCATTTAGAGGAGAGAGAAAATCCTAGCGATAGTAGACAATAGGTGGCGACATCATCCAATTGCAGGGTGACAACACTCAACTGTAGGCGATAGCTCCACAGGCCTGGTAATAGCAGTATACACGTGTAGAAGGTTGGAATTAGGCTCTACAGGATCGCGTTTCTTTTTAAAATAAAAGGTTTTCTTCATTAATTAAGTATGTTTTGGGGCTGTTTAAGTTAGGCTAATGCATTTTTTAGCTCAACAGTTTGGCCCATTGCAGGGTTCCTCCAATGGACAAAGGATTGGGATAGTAACAAAGTCCCACAATAAGGTGGAAAAGGAGCACTTCCTCACCAAAAGAATCATTCTATTCCTTTGGGCTTTTCATCCAAATGTTGGGCAAATCTTTGGCATATTCCAACAACTTGAGTCCTCCTTAGATGCATTTATCCCTAAGTTAAGGCTGAAGTAGAACTCCAAAAGGATATAAACAAAGCAACTATATGATTTCTAGGAAAGCACTTCACAAGAATTAGCCTAGAACGACAAACACATATAGAACGTGTATAAAATTGCTAAGGAGAAATAAGGTTGTGAGAAACCAAGGAGTATTAGCTTTGTTTGCTGGATGAAATTGTTGTAGATGGTTTGATATTGCAGCAATGTAGATCTTGCCTCACTTGATTGTGAACAATATTGCAATTTGCAATTTCTACTCTGCTTGTGTGGTGAAAGTGAGGCAATAGGTGGTTTCGTTGTTACCTTGCAGAAATGCAACCTCTTCTTGCTTTGTCCACTCAAAGTGGAGCCTCATACTTCCAGTAGAATGCAGCCAACTTTGCTGCCTTGTGTGGATAAAATGCGGTTCTTGAGAGTAAAAATGCAGTCTCCCGTTGTTGCTTGATGAAGACAACCTTTTGCTGCTGTTGCTTGATGAATGCTGTCTCTTGCTGTAGTGTTTTGATGAAAATGCAACCTTTGGATGATGCGCTCTGAAACCAGCCTTCCTTCTCAAGCCTTCCTTCTCAAATAAGGTGGTAATAACCTCATTTAACAGTAATTATAGCAAGCAATCAATTCACATAAATTGAAATGCACACTCACCTCTTCAATTTTTGGACAATGGACAACGTGTTAGCCCCAAAATTGGCGTCCCTTTTGGTATTTCTTTGTCTTTTATTGCAAATGGATGGAGTATACTAATGCAAGTACTGCTTGTTGTCATTAATGACCGGCAAGCTGTCAAATCAATTTGCCCCTTGGTTTGCTCAAGGATTGGCCTTCACCCTACTCCTTGTGAGACAAATTTAGCCCCAAATTTGATATTTGTTGGTTGGCCTTTGGAATCTCTGTAAAATTCTTCAATTTCAGCTGTTGGAATTCAAGCCTTAGGCCTTCAGTCTTGGGCATGCTTTTTGAGGTAGCTTCAAAACCCTAATTTTTGTTGTAAATTAGGGATTACAGCAGAGATTAACCAAAATCTCCACCTTTGATGACTCAAATGGTTGGATTTTTTTGAGATAACTTGAGGGATGGTTGGAGGATGAGAGAGAATGCTAAAGAGAGAGAAAATTCACACTTCCATTATGAGAAAATGGAAGAAATCAGCTACTACCCTGTCTAGACAGCCATGAAAGTGGTCTCCACTAACGAAACACCTTGAATATGATGTTGCTTGGCTGAAACAGCCCTTGAAATGCTGTCACCTACTGTTGTAGGCCTTCAAGAAGTTGTTTCCAGCTTCTAGGCAGGTCTCCAATTCTGTAGAATAGGTCAGCAACCTCTCATCCCTCTCCAACAGCCTCCTGCTCTCTCACAATGGCTCTCTCCTTTGGATGATTAAAAAGCAAATGGGGTTTGTGTTCTGGCTCTGATACCATAAAGGAAACAAAA
Organism: Lygodium microphyllum; assembly: GCF_053477565.2. Lineage (NCBI taxonomy): Eukaryota > Viridiplantae > Streptophyta > Polypodiopsida > Schizaeales > Lygodiaceae > Lygodium > Lygodium microphyllum. The sequence continues at coordinate 80,777,487 of NC_141156.1, forward strand.
AGCCATAGATACTTGCACACTCTCATTCACTCAATGGCAAAGGCAAGAAACTCACAAGTCATTGGAGAGGAAAACAGTGCTGAGATTTAATAAAATGATGCCATGTATAACTGATGGGACACCATGAGTGTGCCACCAGAAGTGTCAATGTGCCAAATGGAGCTGGACCAAATGTCTGAAGCATGACAACTATGAGTCATCTGATGAAAATTTTGTTTGCTTGGGCTCAAAAGGAATAAAAGTAGAAAAGGAACCAAAACAGTAAGATGCATCCCCGAGGCTCAGCTGTTACACTGTCAAAGCTGCCCATCTAAGTATGCAGATGTAGCTCATCCAATGAACTGCAGGGCTATTTTTGCATCTTCATGTGGACCATCTGCCAATGATTTTCTGGGTGTTCAATTTCCAAAATCCAAGATGAAAAAGATAATACATGGATTAATTGTTTCTTCTGTTTGTGAGAATTACAGGTCACACAGAGCACATTCTCCATTTATTTGACTGTCACTTGTGATAACCGAGAATAGCGTGTTAGATAGATGTGAAGATGCAGTTAAGTATACTCCTAAGGTCTGTTATTTTGAGATCCCAAGTGTCCTTTATTCTTATGTGATATATATGTTCATTTCAGAGATGAAGTCACAGTTTGCTTTGATTCACTTCGAGATCGCTGCATTCGGGGCTATAATTGCCGATACTTCCATCCTCCTCCTCACTTGCGGGCGTAAGTTCTTGCATTTGCTTTGGTTTCTGAACTGTTTTCCATTTTTTGCCTTGTCTGCATGAAGTCTTCACTGTCTGTTGTAGCCTATTCAAAGCTACATACAGGTCAGTCCACTTTAAGCACACCTTTAGTAGGTTTCTATCTTCTACCGTGTTTTATGTCCTAACAATGTTAATTCTTGAAATTAGAAAATTTGTGGATTTGCTGTAGTTGTGCAATGTTAAATTTGGTGTCTTTATTTCAGGAAGGTGCAAGAAGCTGTGGGGATCCAGGCACCTAGGGCTCCTGTAAGTTAGTTTAATGGATAAGGAATAATTGTTTTGTGGCCGTGAAGGTGCAAACTTTAGCGAGTTAGTTTAATGGATAAGGAATAATTGTTTTGTGGCCGTGAAGGTGCAAACTTTAGCGATATTTCATATCGATATGGTTTCTACCGCTTTATATTAAGATTCCGTTCCTGAATTTGCAATTCAGGTTTGGTCTCATGACAGTCTCAATGGTCCACAGATGTCACATTTCCCTTTTTCAAAGGAGGCAGGGCCAGCAGTACAAAAGTCTACAGTCAGGCCAACGGTTGAGGTGAGATTTGACAAAATGTGTCATTGATAAACATGGACATTTCTACATCTGCTGGAATTGACATTGAGTTCCTGTTTTGATTAAATTTCAGCCCTCTCAGTCATGCTCAGAGTAAATAATATGACCATAAGTCATTCATGGCTGATGTATAAATGTTTATCAAGGTTCATTCATCAATCAAACTTTTCTCTTGCAGCCTCTTTACGCCACACAGTGTATAGGGGACAAACAGCAGTAATTTGGGCCATGAGTTTAATGGAAGGCATTTTCTGTCTTATACTATGAGCTTATAAGAGGCACGGGGTTGTTTTGAAATGAAAATGTGGCTGTAAAGCTGGTTAGCATTTTAATTTTATTTTGAAATGTTCTGAGGAAGTTTTCATCAAATGCTTGGAAAAGCAGCATCTGCATGCGTATGATTTTCTGCTGCCTTTGAAATGAGCATCATTGTGCTGGAGATCTCATTATGCTATGATTTTTTGTGCACCTTAAAACACCAGCAAAGTATTACGAAATTAGTCTCTCTGCCATCTAAGTGGGATCTCTGCGAGGATCTTATTAGCTGCGAGTTTGAACTTTGGCTCATACAGTTTACTTGATCGGCACCAGGGTTTGAGAAGGAGGTTGGTAGGTAATGTGCAGTTCAATCATGAGTAGTGATTAAGTGCACAGGAGGCATTCTGTTTCTTCTTACGGATTAGGGAGGAATGGTTAAAAAGAGAGAGTAAACACAAAGGAATTTGAACACAGTGAGTGAGCTTGTGAGACAACTATTAATGTGCATGCTGGTTATGAGAAGGGTTTATAAGTGGGCACAGCCATTCCAGGTCCTTCTTATGAGTTAATGAAGATTCATCATCTTTTGAACTGCTCTTGCTTGTAGGTCTGCAGGGACTTTGTTAGGGGACGCTGTGCAAGGCGTGCAGAAGAGTGTCGGTATGCCCATCACACACCTGCAAGTGGGGATGCGGATTATGCTGTTGTAAGTCAAGGCTGACATCTATAGGCATTTGTTTTCTCCTTCACACATGTGGAGTATGAGTTCTATGTGAAATTTTCTTTCTTGATAATTCTTCAGATGTTTTGGACGGATGCCAAATGTAAATGAAGCAATATGAACATTGGCATCTTTGTTAAGGATGCTAAATAATCTTTGACTGCAGGTTTGTCAAGACTATCTACGTGGAAATTGCCAGAGGCCTGTGTGTCGCTTTTTCCATGTTCCCGATCATCTCAAAAGTCGAGTAAAAGATGTATGTACGGCTCAAAGTGATGCATTTTTCGAGGTGGCAAGTGGATGTTTGCTGGGTTTCTAATTAATGTCATACAATTACTTTCTGTGCAGCGGCCAGTTGGGTCTGTCTCAGCTGGTAGTGACCATGCTCACCAGACAGCAGATTTTGGCGGAGCTTATGGCTATGCAGATTATGAAGGTGCTTATGGTTACAATGGAGACACATACCAACAGGTAGGGCTTTTTTATGATGTTCCCTGAACAAGGTAAAGGCAGATCGCAAATTTCCATTTTTCAAAAGGCACCAATTGCATGGTTGACAGCTGAGATAATCATTGTATGAAACTCCACACATTATTTGAATAGATACTGATATTTAGAAATAGCTTGATCATAGTTTTGTGATAGTTCAAGATGGATTGATTACCCAGGGAAATTGCTTTAGTGAAATTTTGGAGTCTCAATTTTCAATAGCATCTTTCACATTTGCCATGCTGTCTGCATACAAAATGGAGAAAGGATGTGAACAGTGCAAGATTTAAGGGGGCCTTGAGTGAGTCGAAGTTGCATATGACTGAGCTATCCCAAAGAACAGTCTAGTCAGGGACTTAAACTGGATTTCTTTCCCCAAAACAGAAGTTGCCATGCAAAGCAGCCTGTTTTACAGTTGATTATCTCCAGTTCTCTTTGATGTGTTACTTCTAGAGTCCATTTGTCTTGTTCATTCTCCTCCTACCTTGTGAGCAGATCATGGTCCAATCAAGATGATCAAGATGGGCTATGAAAGAGCTTCATGCCAATAGTGTAGACAGTGGGAGTGTTGAGATGACTGAAGAGAGTAGAGTTGGGGGGGGGGGGACACTAAACCTAATGTCTCTTCACATATTCAATGGTGGCTGTCCAACACTTCATTCTGTGAGCATTAGAATTGATGAGATTGATAGTTCTCAGGAAAAGTTAGGGTTGGGCACAAAAATGTTTATGCTGATTTATAAATATTATGTCTTAAAGCTTGTAGCCTAAATTCCAAGCATAAATCTGTATTGAAAAATAACAATAATTTAGATTTAAGGTAAATCGTTATAATGAACATGGAAAGCTTAAAACATATCTTGAAGCTTGATGAGCTCAGGAATATTAAGAAAAACCTACTGAATGTAAAGATAGAGAAGTAGGTGGTCAGAAATTATTCCCTAGAGGTCTCATTTTGCCATAGGATGCATGCTTACTTAGTGTGGAAGGTTACAGAGCATGCATTTTTGCATTGAGCTTGTTTCCCTGCTATTTGCCTCCACTTACATGTTGTGGGGTGGGTATTATAAAAGTTCCCATTTCATCAACTTTTGAACTTTTAAGTTTTTAGTGTGGAAGGCATTGACTGGTATTCGCCTCTGTTCAGAAATTTTGGGGTGGGTAATATCGAAGTTTCTATGTTATCATCTTTTGTACTTGTGTTGTTATAAGTTCTTTTTCTTAATACATTAGTGCAGCAATGAGCCAAGTTGTTGCACTTTCTTTTGGTTCAGGCAACCAAGCGTTTGCGCATGGATGATTATTATCTGGAGCAATACTACGATTACGTAAGCATTCTGATTGACCTAGGTCACCATAACAACTTTGTTAGTTTGTGGTGGTACCAAATGATGTGATGCTTCTTGTCTACCACTGCTGTAGAATTGCCAAACTCATCGTATCTGGTTGAGTCTTGCATAAGTATTGTTGGTCTATTATTAGAAACATGAACTATTGTGTGTTTTATGTATTGCTTTGTTGTTATAGGGCATGCTCTTCACAATTTATGGACACCTATGTAAATATTCTAGCTGAAATTTCAGCCTGGGAATCTGCATGCTTCTGCCATATGTGCTACCTCATTTATTTGATTGGTGTGGGAACAGCCTTATGGACAAGGACAAGGAGGCCCCTTATATCAAGCTCCAGCAATCCCTGCACCAGCACTTGTACCACCATCAGTTGGAGATTCTCGGAAATCACTTAAAGGTGTGATGTTTAGAAAAATTTAACTTAATGGGCAATGTATACATGTTGTTGTGGAGGGGGGCATGCTGTTGTGCATGTCTTGAGGTGATGGAGAGTGTGTGGATTGGCTTTATGCTATAAGCTTCTGGTATTTGAAAAGTATGTTGGCTTACTGTTTATGATGGTGCAGTTGATGGTGGCCCATTAATTGTTTTGCAGATGAGGACAGGTTACCTGTTTGTAGAGACTTCTATCGCAGGGGGGACTGCTTGAGGGGTGATGGTTGCCGATTTGTTCATCCTGAACCACATATTGAAGTATGGCTTTCTGCAGTTGTCTCTGTTTAATAAAGATGCATTTTGTTGTCTTCTTTTAAACCACTCATACCATTGTCGAGTAAGTTTGCAGGTAGTAGATAACCATGTGACAATATGCCGCGATTCAGTTAGAGGAAGATGTAGTCGTGATCGCTGCCGTTTTTATCATCCGGGAGGTAAACATGCATACAAAACAGAAACTGGTGATATTGATGCTGAGGATAATCATCTTCACAACAGAAAAGCCTCTGAAACATAACAGGTATGCCAGCTGCCAAATATGATTAAGTTTTCCCTCATATTTCCCAGATGTAACTGGGCTAAATTTGTGTACAAGACCATAAAATTTGCACAAATGGTTGCATGGCATTCATGTTAAACGGTGCAGTTCTTGCAGAATTATTCTTTCTCTAAGGTGCTTGCCTTGGCTGCGTCTTTGCTACAGCATGCTGCCATGACCTAGTGCTGCGCAGTCCTCTTGATGCCTATTGATTACTGGGGTATATGCTGCTGGACATACAATGCACTATGTTCTGTTCTTCCGATCGATTAGTGGAGTCAGGTCTGCAGCTTTCAGCTATTGTGCCTATTGCAAGTTGGTGCAGTGAACAAAACAGAATGGACTAGGCGCTTTTTTTGGCTTCTGTGAGGTTGCTGTTGTTTTTGTGCCTAGATTCATTCAGCAAATATATTGGCTAAGTGCATCCCTGGAGGTTGTGAGTGCTGAATGAGCTTTAGGGAAGCTTGGGTCTAGGTGCTACAAAATTTATGTGTGTCCAGAAGTACGCTCACTACCAGCAAAGATTATTTTTAGATCTGCAAGTCTTCCCCTTACTACACTAATGCAGTAAGTTGGGTTGAGCTGTTTCTGTGACTGGAATTTACTATGGTTCAGTGATCTTTTTCAGTTGGACGAACTTTCACCAAATGCAAGTGCTATGCAAAGTGCAATTCGGTTATCTGCATGTGTAAAGTGCTCTTGTTTGAGGTCAGTCCATTGGGGTTAAGAAAATACCCTCTCATGTTTTGGTGCTTCTTTTGCCTGTTCCCTCCCTTTTACTCCATCAGCAATGTGTGCATGCTTGCTAGGACATGGGCGTACATAAATGGGTAGGTGTCATTGTTATACACAAGCTAAGGGAAGGGGTGATGTGAGATTTTAAGGTTGCTTGCTGACCCTTTGCCAACTGCATCTTGATATCAAGGGAGGGACTTCAGGATTTTCCTGGTTATCTTTTTTGCAGACAAAGTGAAGACATTGATTTTTTGTGCATATACAGCATAGCATGCCTTTCAGTGTAATCTCATCAGTGAATTCTGAGCATTTAGTTATTTGCTGCATACATGTGTGCGTTCTTCACGGGACTAAAATTTTGTATCTTCATGCAAAGAACCCACATTTCCAACAAATTGGGATAGAGAAACGCACACTGGAAATCTATTATTCCATGCTATGAAACTTAAGTGGCCCTTGTCGCAACTCATTTAATCAAGAACATTCATATACAGACAGCGCCAGTCAGTCTTTTTATGCACCTGTGTAGAAGTGGCATATGCACATGTAGGCATACAAGCAGGTGGGCAAGCAGATAAACACACAATAGGAACAGGCACAATATGCACAGGTCCATGCAAAAGAAGCACATGTACTGGATTGCTACAGAAGCCCTTCTGATTTACCAGTAATAATTATTTGTGCCTCTGGAAGAAAAACATTGCACATAGAAATTTGTTATCCAAAGAGATTTGTGGATGTGTAAATTGATGCTTTGTGTTCTTGCGATTGGTTTGGTCATACTTGTGGTTAGTAGCTAACTAATAGGCAGGAATTTATATAATTAGTATTTGTGGCTCGATTTGTTCTCTCTTAGAACTACATGCTTTCTTTCACATTGGGAGAAACTGATGTAATAAGATGGGGTGTAAGTAGGAAATGGGGGTTGACTAAATGTGTGGGAATGTGTGGTCTGACTGTACGATTTACACATTCTTAACCTAGTGTGAGCAGTGTTGTGATCAATGCCGTGAACAGTTATGTGGCCTGCTTTATTCTGACTGAAATTCATGTGTAACAGTTTATCTACTGAAACACTGGCCTGCTTGCATATTGGTAAATTTGGAAAAATATTGGCATTTGCTGTGCATACTTTTGTTGAAATTTTATTCCAAGTACATATCTAAGATGCAACCCTATTCATCTCCATTAACTGACATTGCAAGTGCGGATTTCTAACCCGGCTGCATGACATGAAAGGCAGAGTGTTTGTCTCGCTCAGGGGTTCTATTCTATGTATTCAGATAAACTAGGGTATGATGAGGGTGTTTATAGAGGAAGGTGATCAAAGGCTTTTTTATCTTGTGTGTTTCCCGACAAACTTATTTTGCATCTTAGCTCAAGTAAGGTGTTTCTGCATTACTAGCATTGTTGGGGCCAACTTAGTCTATGGGCTACCTTCAACATGGTACATAGATCTAATTGAACTTTTTGTTTTCTAAGGTTTGTCAATCAGGGTATAAATGGTTTGAACCATGAATACCTACTGGTGCTTGTGAAGTATTTGAGCGGGGGGGTCCACAGAGTGAAAAGGTGAAGATTGAATGAAAATGAGATTCTTTTGATCAATACTTAAGTATTTATGCTATCGAGAAATCAATTGGGTGGCTTAGTTTAGATAATGTAGGAAGTATTTCAATCCAAAATATTCAAGAAGGTTCATGTAGGGGTTAATTAATTGACATGTGGGTGATGCGATAATGGACAGTGCCCTGACTTTGCAACAATGCTCTTTGGATGGCATATGAATCAAGCTGAAATAAATTTCTAAGATTCGAAGAACTGATGCTAGACAAATTTCATGGGTTAGGAGATGCACATACGCTCATAGATAAGAAGATAAGTAGATGAGTTATAGATGGGATGCAAGGAAGTAAACAAAGTGATAGAAAGATGGCATAGATGGGTGGTGGTGTGTCACGATCTTGAGTGCAACAAGTATGCCAACAAGTATGTCATGGTCTTGAATACATTGAACTGCATCCAACCACAAAGGAGGTGACAATGAGTATGCCATGATGTTAATAGAACTAGGTTGGCTACTCACAAAGCAGGTGCCATTGCAAGATGTTTCAAACTTTAACATTTTTCTTGTCATATCCTTTAAGAGTAGCACTCTTAACTATCGTATTAGATGGCGGATGTAGAAGTGTTGTTGGATGTCGTTTTTTGTTTATATCATGTGTAAATAATTTGTTGGTGGTGACTTGGAGATGTATTTTTGTAATGAGGTGCTATAAGCTCCAACTTATGGGCAGTGTCAAAACTTGAACTTACGGACAGTGTAAAAACAAGTTTGAGTCTGATTCCAAGTGATATATATTATGTACAGAAACCTGGATATTTAATGAGGGTCTAGACACATGCTTTGATCCTCTCTCTCTCTCTCTCTCTCTCTCTCTCTCTCTCTCTCTCTCTCTCTCTCATGTGCGCACATATATAGATTTGCTATATAGAGGTGACCTTTGCTTGTATGCATGTGTTTGGATGTGTGAGTACTTTGCTTGTGGAAGCTCACTTTCATTGGTAGTATTGATTTGGAAGTGCAAGTATTTGTCTTGTGAGAGTTCATTTGTTAGTTACAATCGGGTATAAAAGGGATGCATTATGAAGCTCCCAAGAGGTCCATGTTTGCGAAAGATGAAACTCCTAAGAGGTTCATGGTTAAAGGGCTTATGTGCTTTGACCAGCGCAATGTTCCTTGTTTTTATGGGAATTTATTCCTAACAAGGTTCACAATTAAAGGGCTTGTATGTTTAGAGTAGTGCAAGACTAAGTATAGTTATGTTAAGGGATAGCTTAAGGGTGTATAATTGTATTGAAAAGCTTAATAAAGATAGAAAGCTAGTAAAGCGTGGCAATTCACACACCTAGAAAGTAAAGAGTCGATGAGAGTCCTATTGCTTATTATTGAAAGTTTAGGATGGTTTTGAAATGAATGGCCAACAAAAAATGCATTTGCATGAGTAATTGTAATGTCATTTTAACTTCTAAATATCGATATAAGGTTAAACTTGTGTTATATACCTCTTGCATGCTCTTAACCTCCCTCTTTTACCTTTTGAATTGCCCCTTGCCAAATGGTACGAGTCCACCCTAATAAATGAGTGTTAGCAACCATTTGATGTCCTTTATTGTGATAGGTTATTAAGTTTAGCATTGATGTGCAATCAATTGAGACAAGTTGCACATGTTCTAATGAAGAACAACCATAACCTTAGCACAATTATTTTGCAATCACAAGTATAAAACTCTTAGCTCTTAATTGTAAAATTTGCAAATCATATATAGGCTTATGGATTGTAAAAGGTAAAACATAGGGGATGAAATGCTAATAGGCATAAACAAATGAAGGTAATAGTTGATATTTATACATTCAATTCGTGAGACAAGACATTCAAGTAGCATGCATCGAAAGTCATTAATAGGACCTAAGATTGTATTTGAAGAGGTTGGTGCTTAGAATACACCCTTAATATGGTCGACAGAACTCACCCTAAGCCTATAGTAGATGGCAAGAGCTAGAGCTTTCACTATAGTAAGAATTAGTAAATAATCAAAAGGTTTTTACTTAATATAGAGTTGACCTATATATTCATTTGCCTAGCTCTATTAGAAAGTGTTAAAAGTAGTCGTAACCTAGTGTGAATGTTCTTCAGTAGGTCATAAAGCCTAGTAGGTTGCTTCATAACATGGTGGCATTGCACTTTTGCATCTTTTTGTCAAGAACTAAGTAGCAATAGCTATATCGCCATGGAGAAAAGTATAATATGAATAATTGAAGAGTTGCTTTATTGTTCAAATAAATATTAGCCCCCAAGGATTTCATGTCAACACTCCACAAAGCAACCAATCATTATTGGGGCAACTAGTTTTGAGAATGTAATGTTGTTTAGTTTCATTACTCTTTCAAACTTGTTAGCTTTTACAATTTACACCAAATTGAAGATGAAGATAATGTGAAGCTTTTGTATCTTAACATATTCATACATCCAAGCAATCTCTTTTAATCAAAGTTAACATGAGGCTTACATAATGTAGGTTCTAAAACATCATCTTAGCACCATGTTCATACATCTTAAATCATTAGTCATAATAATTTACCATCTCCATGTGTAAATGTGAAGTGCTTACATAGTGTATATGCCACCTTTTAATTATGTAATCCTTTTCATAGCATATAGCCCCTCTTTAATATTGCTAAAGGTTTAATCAATCATAATGTAAGTACAAAAATCTTCTATACTACCTTAAGGGAGAGTTTAGCTTTAATTAATAACAAGTAGGTACTTTGTTAAGTTGGAAAATATGTACGATAATTTTAAGAAGACCTGGAAAATAAAACTAGGCCTTATAATTGTTTATAGGACATATTTTGAGATTTGGAAAAATAAAAACACTCAATTTTTTGGATGTGAATATCTACTATGACTAGCAAAACCATGATATATCATACTATGGTAATTAAGCTGGATTTAATAATTGTTAAATCTACTCATACTAATCCATTGTGGATTTTTTTAAATATGCTTAGATGTGTTCATTATAAGTGTGTATGTGTATTTTCTATTCACTCCCTTTTCTTTAGATTGTTAAAAATAAGACTTGTGCAGTGCTATTCACTTGATTATCTCATCAATAAAATTCTAGTCTTACTATTTTGTTTTGTGGGTTACTTGACAGGCATTAGGCGAAGTTAGGATTTGAGATGTCCTTTATAGTTAGTAGAGTGGATTAGTGTTAATGAGAAATATGGCCAAATAGAAGAGAAAGATGCATATTTGAAAACTATCTCCTTGCTTTATAAAACCTCCTTTGGCACTTCACAATTGGGTCAAAGGATTGTACAACCATCTTGGGGAGATAATACTTTTCCTTTAATATGAGGCTCCATTGTTTAGGCACAATGATTCAAAGCTCAAAAGATATTGGATTTTTAATGGCTAACGAGAAAGGAGGCATTGAATGAGGAAAGGCTAAGAAAGCCTTTGGTGCCCCATCAACAACTAAAGGGTGTGGATCTTGCCAATAAACAATGGAAAGGGAGCTTCACAATAAAAAAGGGGATCCCAAAATGAGATGAGTTGGATTTTGATGGTTGTTTTTTTGAATATGAGCTCAAGCACTTTCCAGCAGGCTGCCATCCTATCATAAATTACATGCAGGATTGTAAAATATGTTCTCTTTTCTTTTTGCAAAGAAATAGTTAATTCTCTTCTTGAGCTTGAATCTTTTTCTTTAAATGGGGAAAACCACCAAGTTCCCTCATCAAATCCATGTTATAACACTAAATGCTTCTTGTCCACCTTTAATCTTGCTTAAGAAAAATAATATCGTCCATATTTGATTTCTTTTGAGGAACCTTGCTCAACAAAAATAATCTTGTCCCTAATTAATTGATTTCTTATGAGGCCCTTCCAAGTCTAGATTTTCCCTAATGTGAGCTTTGTGAGTTAAATATTCATCTTTTTAGTTCAAATAAATGTGTGTAAGAACATATCATTTTTGGTGCCAAGACCATTTAAATGTAAGAGATCTTTGTTGTACCTTGAATATGACTTGTATTCTTATCCTAATGTTACTAAAAATATTCATTTGTTATATTGAGTAACATCCAATTTTGTAGGAAGCCTTTTCATAGTTCACACACGACTAAGATAATTATCAACACGTGTGCTTGTGCACATGCACAGAGACACACAAACATACAATAATATAGCCATGATCAAAATTTTTGTTTTCGACTAAAAAAGCCAACAATGCACTTATTAAATCTCATATATATTTTAGAATGTATGATTGGATCATGTCACATGAGGGCACTATGGTGCAAAGAAATTTTTTTTTGCCAATAGAATGGAGCTACAAGAACTTTTAGTTAGAAGTTCTACTCCATCTAATCTCAAAAGAAAGAGTGTTTCTCTTGATGATTGTGTTAGCACAATTGAAAAGTTGTTATACAACTAATGTTGGTTCATTTCTTGGAGTTACCACATGGAATAATAACACAACAAAACAAGAAAAATCCCAAGGCCTTTTTCCATATCTTGTACCTCAATCACCTCACGAAAAAATTCCACTTCAAGTTCTTGTTAAATGAGTTTTTCTACTCCTAAGACATCTCTTTACCTAGTAATATTTGGCTTTTAGTTTTATTTGCATGGTCATTTGCCCATGACTTGAGAGAAATAGTGCAAAGCATGTTTTTTGAATGCAAATAAATATTAGTTATGTCATTTATATAATTCCAAATTCTACCTTTTCCATATGGAAAAGCATGTTGTGACATATGATTTAGATAGTATATATAATCCAATGGAGAAATGGAGAAATCACTCCTTAAACTTGGGAGTGGTCACATTCCTTCACAGTCTTATGATGCTTGTATTGTGGAAAAGGCTTCAACTGAAGCATTTGTTAGCATTGTTGAATTTTTTGTTGCAAGCTCATTTCACCCCTTTATTTAAATCCTTTATTTGTATAAAACTTGACTACACCTCATATCATGATCTATTGAAGCATGAAGAGTCAATTCACATGTTTAAAGACATTATGAATTGATTCTTCATCTCATGGCTAGATAAAGCCCTTAACAATGCTACTTTGATTCTTCATCTCATGGCTAGGTAAAGCCCCTATCACATCATATCATGATCCATTGAAGCATGAAGAGTCAATTCACATGTTTAAAGACATTATGAAATTGATTCTTCATATCATGGCTAGATAAAGCCCCTAACAATGCTACTTTGAATTGCAAAGAATTCATTTTACAAAAAGCATTTGATAGAATAAATGGGAATGATTTTGAACTTCTCTCTATGAAAAATGAGAATTGACTAATTTGCTATCTACCTCATGCAAGAGTTGATAAACTCTTTTCAATTTGTTACTCCCCTTTCTTATGGCTCCTTACAAAGCACATAGGAATGACTTTAGATGGCTTAGCAATGCCTCTAAATGTATATGCACAGAAATGCTCAATTGACATCAAGAAATGCTATGAATGTATCCCTCATAATGGGGACTATATCCTAAAAACTATAATTACCACATTTTTAAATTGGTCTTTGGAGTAGATATGGAAAAACTATGTATCATTTAATGGACTCCCCACCTACTGTTGTAATGGAACTTGGACTCCCCACCTATTGTTGTAATGGAACTTGGATTGTTCACTTTTAACCTTGAAGAGATTATCAAAATCAACCATTGGCTCATAGATTACATATTTATCCAACTGGGTCATAAAGTATTTAGAAAAACTCGAGGTATCCCATAGCCTTCTCATGCTCTCCACATTGATGTAACCTTTGTCTATTCTATTTTGAATTTTCATTCTCCCAAAAATTGGTTGGAAATCATAGATGGGACATTCTAAGAGTGTTTTCTCATTGTTATAAATACTATGACGACATCTTCTTATTGAATCTCCTTAACCCAACAATTTTCATTAACATGATCAACAATAATAATGACTTAAATGTCAAAATTAATCCAAAACAATCAATACATCTTGACTTTATAGAAAATGAGTTCCATTTCTTCCAAATTGGCCATTTTATTTCCACAAGAACAAACTTTCTTAATATTGAAATAATTGTTGGAAAAATAGGTGATCTTATAAATTCCTTTGACAAAAGAGACTCTCTCTCTTTCCCTTGCATGAAATTCATCCATTACGATAGTAATAGATAATCTTGTTGGTTATAAAAAGTCATCTTATTCCAAATCCATGCTCACATCTACTTCACCGATTCAAAGTTTGAGGCAGTATTAAGCATTAGAGAAACTATAAAGGTTTTTTGCAACAATGTCATTAACAAAATACACATCCCATCCTCCCCCCCCTTCCCCCCAAAGCATGGAGTTCTAGCACTACAACACTAAATAAGTATGTCAGGGGCAACTAGATTAGCATAGCTACCTCATCTATTATCGTAGTCTTAATCGGAGTACAACTCTGTGATGTAATAGACATTGCAATGATGTAAATGGATTGTGATAAAAGTACTTCTTTGATGTAATGTCTACTACAACACTAAATAAGTGGGCTACTCATCACGAGAGAGTACATGTTAGGGGCAACTAGATTAGCATGGCTACCTCATCTATTATCTTAGTCTTAATGGGAGTACAACTCTTTAATGTAATAGACATTGCAATGATGTAAATGCTGTTGAGATATCGAGCTCCACTCATGATATGCCAGGGTGACCATTGTGCATTTATGTCACCGACTTGTCAGTTGCAGATGCGGTTGGTACACTGCCCATGAATAATAGCTAGATGACAGCTATCCTTATCTACTCTAGTTCGTGGCTCAATTAGTATGCCACCTTAGTTAGTTGAGTTTGGTTTGAGACCCATATATAGGGTTCTTTTATTTCTATGTACTAGAGTTCTTTTTGGCTTACACAACTAAGAAGAGGAAAACTGTTTTCAGTCTTTACCCTTGTGTGTATTCCCCCATTGTGCAAGCAAGAAAGCTACAAGTGAGACTCCTTTCTTCTCTCCCACAATCTTGACATGGTATCAGAGCCTTGTTCGTGGTAAGGAGTTCAAGAAAGCAAGCCAAGTTCGTGGTGTTCTGGTAAGAGGACTAGTGTTGCTTTCATTTTTCTGTTTTGGGAGCAAGTCTCTACAGGTAGCACAGCTGGAAAGTGCAAGAGTGCATTGTCTCAGATTGAGACGCTCTTCGCGGTGTAACAAGAGGGCAGTATATGCTGCGGGTAAGGGCTTTGCCTATGGTTACTCTGTTTTTTTGATTTGAGGTCATTTCGGGGCCTGTTTTGGAGGCGGAAGTTTTCTGCACGCACTCAGGAAAAGGCCCTGTTTTATGCTATGCGACCATTGTTCTACAGGTCGGTGAAAAGTCACTACAAAAATTGCATCATATGCTTGTGTGCAGAGACATTGGGAGTTACAGAATCATTCTTGTTTTCTGTTTATGCAAAATCGTCACTAGGAAATGACTGTGTGGTCAAATACCACTTTCGTCAGTTTTGCAGATTTGCCCTTGTGAGGGTGAAGCTGTGTTTTTTGCAGCGACAGAATTTTTTGCAGTGTTCTATAATGACGTCTGATTCTCTTTCACAGATTGTAACTGAAAAGCTTGACAAGAACAACTTCCAAGCATGGAAGTTTAGAATGACGAATTTCCTTATGGGAAAAGGATATTGAGAATTTGTTGCAGGAAATGAAGAAGAACCAGTTCTTCCTGATGTTCCCAATCAACAGCAAATGCAGGCATTTAAAGCATGGTATGAGAGAGCAAGGAAAGTTATGTACTGGCTGTCTATCAGTATTTCAGACTCTATGATTGTGCATATTCAGGATGCAAGTACGCCAAAGGAGGCATGGGATACTTTGTCAAAAATGTATAGCACAAATACGCAAGCCAGGAAAATGCAAGCTCAAGCAAGAGTTGCATAATGTGCAAATAGAAAGTATGAGCATCAATGACTACCACATGAAGGTGAAGAAGATTGCATATGCACTTGCTTCCATTGGGTCGCCAATGGAAGATGATGATTTAGTTTTTGTGACCTTGAATGGTCTAAAAAAGGATTATGTACAGTTTCGGACATTCATTTCAGTTCGTGAAAGATTTCCTGATTTTGAGGAGTTGATTGCTCTTCTAATTTCTGAGGAGCAGAGAAATGGTGGTGCATCTTCTTTAGGAGGAACTTCAAAAGAAGTTGTCTTCTACTAAAATGCTGGAAGAGGTAGAGGCATAGGTAGAGGAGACCGATCTGGAGGTCGTGGTAGAAATCAGAATATGTAGCAAACTCAAGAAAACCAGTCCTATGGAGGAGGATGTAGTAACTCTAGAGGCAGGGGGAGCCAAAGAGGTCGTGGTGGATGGCAAAGAGACCAAAATGCAAACAGTAATATTGAATGCTACTACTGTGGTAAAATGGGTCATATGGCTAAAGATTGCTATAAAAAGCAGAATGACATCATGAATGGAAAATTACAAGGGAATTATGCATCTTCTAGTAGATAGGGTGATGAAAGAAATGAGCATTTGTTTATGGTGCAGCACATGAACAATTCTGTGACAAGTGCAGAAGAAAGTAACGATATATGGTATGTTGACTCAGGTGCATCAAACCACATGACAGGTCATGCAGAATGGATGGAGGATGCAAGAAAAATAGAAAAACCAGGATTTGTGGAGACTGGTGATAATACTGCACATTCTATTGTGCAGATTGGAAAAATTCCTTTGTCTATGCAGGATGGGAAAAAGAAATACCCGTCCGATGTATTTCATGTCTCGAATATCACCAAGAATCTGGTTTCTGTTGGTCAAATGGTTGAGTAGGGCTTGCAAGTCAGATTTAATCCTCATGGATGCTTTGTTGAGGATATGAAAAATAAAGGTCGCTTGATAGCAAAAGGAAAGAAGAATGGCAGAATGTTTACGTTGGATGCAAACATGCCTGAATTGAGTGCAGCAATGTTTGCACATGGGACCGGTATAGTTACAGATATTGATATCTGGCATAAATGCATTGGTCATGTTAATGTAGAGCGACTTAAATCAATGCAGGCCCAAAATATTATTGCAGGATTGCCTAAATTCAAGGTTGTAGAAATGCATAAGGTATGTGAAGCTATTAATTTGGAAAACAGGCAAGGAAACCATTTCCTAGACATGATCAAGAGAGTAAGAAGCCATTGGAATTAATCCACTCTGATGTGTGGACTACTAAAGGTGCATCTCTTGGAGACTGTCATTATTTTATCACTTTTATTGATAACTATAGCAGAAAAGTTTGGGTGTATTTTATGAAAAAGAAAAGTGAAGTTTTTGGGCATTTCAAAACTCTTAAAGCTATGGTTGAAAAAGAAACAGGCCTGCAAATAAAATGCCTAAGGTCAGATGGAGGGGGAGAGTACCTCTCAAATGAGTTTGCAAGGTTCTTGCAAGAGCATGGCATAAAGCAACAATATTCATACAATCATATCCTACAACAAAATGGAATTGTAGAAAGGAAAAACATGCATATTGGAGAGGTATCTCGTGCCATGCTCAATGAAAAAGACATGCCAGATTTTTATTGGGCTGAGGCAGTTGCTACAACAGTTTATATAATGAATAGGACTCCCACTACAGCAATACATGGGATGACTCCAGAGGAGAGGTATACTGGTATGAAATCAGATATTTCTCATTTGAAGATTTTTGGCTGCATTGCCTATGTTCATGTGTCAAATGAGTTGAGATCCAAGTTCGATCCAAAAGCTGAGAAGTGCATCTTTATTGGTTACTCTTTGCAGCAGAAAGGGTATAGATGCTATAACCCTTCTACTCGTAAGTTTACAGTGAGCAGAGATGTTATTTTTGATGAGATGAGTAGCTGGTATAAACCAGTAAATGTGATTGATAATGTAGATGCACAAAATGGTAATACTGCACAGAATTCACAGCAGTAGTCACAAGATATTAGTGGACCTAGAGAGTCCTCTAGCAGTGGTTCACATTCTTCGCCATGGACAGGAAGATTGAGATCAACAGAATCTTCTCAAAGCAATGCAGATAGTGGTATGCAGGTATCACGAAAAGGAAAAGAGAAGGTAGATTAGCCCATGTTTGATGTAAATGTAGGTCACTCTTATGTGGATGGTGAATCAAGTGGCTCAGAACAGAGCATTGATGAGGAGTTGGGTATCCCTTCTATTGTTACACCTGGAGTAAGGAAGACCAGGGATGTTTTGAGAGCACCTGGAAGTGAGCCTACTTTGCGTAGGTCTACCAGAGCTAGGTATCATGTGGATAGACTGAAATATGATGGATTTACAGCCATTCACTATGCATATATGGTCAAAGTGATACAGGAACCAGAACCCACTTCTTTTGAGCAAGCCATGGGAAAAGAAAAATGGGAGAAAGCCATGGATGAAGAAATGGATGCCTTGGAAGCAAATGCTACATGGGAATTTGTACCTTTGCCTAAAGATAAGCATGCAATTGGTTGTAAGTGGGTTTATAAGGTGAAACACAATGCAGATGGTTCTGTGAATAGATACAAGGCAAGATTAGTAGTCAAGGGGTATGCACAAACATATGGCATCAATTATGAAGAAACATTCAGTCCGGTTGCAAGGATGGCAACTGTAAGAGCAGTTATTGCTATGGCTGCATCAAAGGGATGGTATTTATATCAGATGGATGTAAAGAATACCTTCTTGCATGGTGATTTGCAAGAAGAGGTCTATATGGAGCATCCACCAGGTTATGTGCATGCTGTTCATCCTGAGTTTGTTTGCAGGTTGAAGAAAGCCTTGTATGGCTTGAAGCAAGCACCTAGAGCATGGTCTGACAAGATAGGACAGTATCTTGTCACTATTGGCTTTCAGATTTCCAAGGCAGATTTCTCACTTTATGTGAGAAAAACAGAGAAATGTATTATGCTACTTGTCATTTATGTTGATGATTTGATTATGACAGGTGACAGTGATGAAGATATCCTTAATGTGAAAATGCTATTGAGGCAGAAGTTTGAGATGAAGAATTTGGGAGAGCTGCGTTATTTCTTGGGCATTGAGGTGATTAGATCACCAAGTGGGATACGGCTCTTGTAGAGGCCGTATGGATTGGACATGCTGTCCAAATATGGGATGACAGGCTGTAAGCCTATTTCAGTTCCTTTGGAGCAGAATGTGAAGCTGAGCACAGATGTAGGTGAGCTTCTGAAAGACCCTACTATGTACAGACGCATAGTAGGAAGTTTGATTTATATGACTATTACCTGGCCAAATTTGAGCTATGCTGTTGGATTGGTAAGTCAGTTTATGCAGGCTCCAAGGAAACCGCATTTGGATGCGGCTAGACGCATACCCAGGTATGTGAAGTCCACATTGCAGTATGGACTATTTTATGAGACTGGGGTTCAGATACAGTTGCATGGATACACTGATGCTGATTGGGCTGGTAGTATTTCTGATAGACGATCTACTAGTGGATATGTGTTCTCTTTTGGGAGTGATGCAGTCACTTGGAGCAGCAAGAAACAGCCTACAGTTGCCTTGTCGAGCACAGAGGCTGAGTATAGGGGTGCAGCAATGGCTACATGTGAGGTAGCTTGGTTGCATAAGCTACTTTATAATATGCATCAGCCTACAGATGGGCCAGTTGTCATTTATTGTGACAACATGAGTAGTATACACTTGGCAAATAACCCAGTCTATCATGCTAGAACAAAGCACATTGAGGTGCATTATCACTATGTGCGGGAGAGGGTTTTACTAGGTCTTATTGATCTAGTTTATGTCAGCACAGAGGATCAGGTAGCTGACATATTCACGAAGGCATTGGGCGCAGAGAAGCTGCGCAAGTTCAGAGACCTGCTTGGTGTGCAGGAATTGGGATTGAGCTCGAGGGGGAGTGTTGAGATATCGAGCTCCACTCATGATATGCCAGGGTGACCGTTGTGCATTTATATCACCGACTTGTCAGTTGCAGATGCGGTTGGTACACCACCCATGAATAATAGCTAGATGACAGCTATCCTTATCTACTCTAGTTCGTGGCTCAGTTAGTATGCCACCTTAGTTAGTTGAGTTTGGTTTGAGACTCATATATAGGGTTCTTCTATTTCTATGTACTAGAGTTCTTTTTGGCTTACACAACTAAGAAGAGGAAAAATGTTTTTAGCCTCCACCCTTGTGTGTATTCCCCCATTGTGCAAGCAAGAAAGCTACAAGTGAGACTCCTTTCTTCTCTCCCACAATCTTGACAAATGCAAGTAGTACTTCTTTGATGTAATAGACATTACAATGCTGTTAATGGAATGTTATGCACTTTTGTAACAATCTTGGGCTCAAAACTCCTATATAATGGAATGGAGACCCTTCTCTATTTCTTAGCCTATCCATTTTCTACCATATTTTACTTGCAACTTTGGCTACATATGCATGTAGCAAAAGATGAGCACATCTTTTTCATGAGCTACTCATGTTTTTTGTAACTATGTTCGATTTGATTGAAGTCCACAATTGACATTGAACTTTTGATGCCTGCACCCCATAATGATGTATTTGTTCTCTCTAACCCGTTATTATGGATGGTTGTATAGGTAGTAGGTCGAACCCTTTATTAAATTTTGATTCCCTCCAACTTGTTTGTGGATGTTTGGAGAAGAATATTTTACTTATATTGGAAACCCCTTTCTATCCATCCTAGTTCAAATTTTGTAGCTCTCAATGATTTATGGCATCAAACAATGGATGAATGTTGTACCATAATCCAATGAGATTTATAGTGACTTGATTATAGAACATCAAATTTTGCATTGTAATATGCATTTTATTATCTAGCTATCTTAGCCCGTTACACATGAGGAATATGTTATATATATTTCTTTGATAAGCTAATCTTTAGATCTTCTTTCTTGAAAACACTCATATATCACGCTATGGTGTTTCATATAGTTATAGCCATTATCACTTTTTCCATTTTCTACTAAAAAAGCTAAAAAATCACCTATTAAATCTCGTGTATATTTCAAAATGTATGGTTGGATCTTTTTACTATGCTTGGGTACGGGTACCCCCCCTAGTTGCACCCTCAACATTTGTAGAAGGACTTTTCATGCGCATCAAAGATGCCAATTTTCATAGAGTTATCATTGACACGGATAAGAATACTCTTAATGAAGATGCCAATTCAGAATCCCTTTTCTACTACAACCCATGATCAACCATTGAAAAAGTTATGGTGCTATCACATGGTCTCTAGAAATTTATGGAAGAAGATAATCAAGCTCATATTGAATGTCTTGAATCTACAAAAAAGATATTCAAGCATGTGTTCCACATGAATAATGCTCCCTTTGCATTTGAAAATCTAAGGCCTTGATAGTCATTTGCAATCCTTTCGCCTTCCCCTAGCCCATGAACAACATAATGTATTTCATTGCTTCCTTGAGCATTTACAATCGAAGAGGATCATAATTTAATTGCCTCTTGGGAGAAACCTGAATGGGCTACAAAAAATGATGACCCTCTATATGTGGATGCTTTCATCTATCCAGGAAATTGTGAAATACTCCTTTAAAAAAAAAGAAAAAGCATGGAACTTTTGTACTTGTACTTTGTTGGCACTTATCCCTATTAAAATGTGGCTTGTTCTCTTGGGACAAAAGGACCAACAATCTATTGCTGTTGAGTACTCAAGACTTGCCCAAGAGGATGTCTCATCTCTCTTGGGCACAAGGAGGAAGATGCCTTGTCTCCATATGGACTATGTGCTACCACAAAGGCACATAAAGAACCGGATGGCAAAAAAGGTGCCAAGTTTTTATATGATTGCATGAACTACTTTAGACCACTAATAAATTGACACAATCAAGTTTCCCTTCATCTGGAAGTAGACGATGACACTATGGTGTAAAGCCAAATTTTTTTGGCAATAGAATGGAGCTACAAGAACTTTTAGTTAGAAGTTCTACTTCTTTTAATCTCCAAAGAAAGGGTGTTTCTTTAGATGATTATGGTAGGACAATTAAAAAGCTACTGTAATGTAGGTTCATTTGTTGAAGTTACCACATGGTAGAAGAAGACTACAAAACAATAAAATACCCAAGGTCTTTATTCATATCTTGTCCCGCAATCACCTTAGGTAAAATTTCTAGTTCAAATCCTTGTTAAACAAGTTTTCTACTCCCAAGACATCTCTTTACTCATCAATATTTGGCATTTAGTTTCATTTGGATGGTCCTTTTTCCCCACCTCTAAGGAAGTTGTGTATAAGCTTAAAGCATGCTTTTTGAATGCAACTTTACATACATGTTTTTGCCACTTATATAATTCCAAATTCTACTTTTTCTTGGTTCATCTCAGGGTTATATAAATACCCTAACAATGGTGCTTTGGTTTGCAAATATTTAAACTTACAAAAAGTTTATGATAGAATAAATGGGCCTGATTTTGAATTTGTCTCTATGAATAATGAGGATGCAGCTAATTTGCTATCTAACTTCATACAAGAGTTGAAGATAATATCAACTCCTTCCAAATCATTACTCCCCTTTCTCATGGCTTCTTATAAAGCACATACAAATGACTTTAGGTGGCTTATTAATGCCTCTAAAGGATAATACATAGAAATATCTACCTTGTATGCTTCTTTATTGCTCTCATGCAAACATACCATTCAAGAAAAATGCAAATTTTTTAATAGTCAAATATTACTAACAGTAGGATTGAAAATCCAAACCTTTTGGGTTATTGAATCCTCTTTAAAATTCATTCTTAACCTACAAAAAATAATCTTTAGTGCATACTCAACTAACATTAGGAGATGTTACGAATGCAATCCTCATAATGGGGACAATGGGCAAAAAACTATCATTATCACCATTATAATTTGGTCTTCTGAGGAGTCAAAACAAAACTATATATAATTTAATGAACTCCCCACCTATTGCTGCAATGGAACTTGGTTTGAAAATAAAGGAACATTCACTTTTAGCCTTGAAGGGACTATCAAAATCAAGCATTGGCTCATAGATAATAGATTTATCTAATTGGGTCATAAACTATTTAAACAAATCAAGGTATCCTCGTGGGCTTCTCATGCTCTCCACTTTGGTGTAACCTTCATCTATTCTATTTCAAAAAATTTCTACCAAAAATTACTTAGAAATCACAGATGGACATACTAAGAATGTTTTGTCATTGTTATAGATGCTAGGATGATATCCTCTTATTAAATGTCCCTAACCTAATAGTTTTTCTTACATTGCAATAATGATAAATACTCAAACTTCAAAACTTATTCAAAAGAAATTATACATCTTGAATTTACAGAAAACCAATTCCATGTCTTTCCAAGTGGCCATTTTATTTCCACAAGAACCAACTTTCATCTTACTTAATATGGAAATAATTTTTGGGAACATAGATCATATCGTAAAACCCATTGACAAAAGAAACTTTTCTCTTTCCCTTACATCCAATTGATCCATCCCAACATTAATACACCATCCTATTGGTCACACAAAGTCATCTCATCCCAAATCCATGATCACATCTACCCCAACAATTTAGATTTTGAAGTAGCATTAAGCATCAAAAGATTTTAAAAGTATTTGGCAACAAAGGCTTTAACAAAAATACACATATGGATGCTAGTAACCTCATGTCTTAGCCAAAGACTTTCATGGGATTCTTTTCAACATTGGAAAACTTTGGGGTCTTCTCCAATAGGATGTGCATATAAGGGATTCCATGACACTTGGATAGGTCCCTTTATGCCACACCTACCCATGGATGTCCCTCACTATGCGGGTATTTGTGAGTAAATTCTACACATTGCTTAAACACCACAAGTAAGTGTAGAAAACTAAGATGACTAAAAGGACTTTATGCATGGATAGGATGATAAGTGGGTGGACTAGGAGGATGGTTAGTGTAAATGACCCTTAACAATAGGGTTCTTAATCTATCCCTAAGGTTACATTACCCTCCCTCTCACTCTCCTTTTTTCCTCCCCACGTCTGACAAGCCACTTCCCTTTTGAAATGACCATGGTAAACATCTATTATGAATGGTTCACACTTAGGAACTGCATGAAAATGTTCTTCTACTGACTCCAAAAACATTTGCACCCCTGGACAGTGCTATTTCATCCCTTCTTGGAGTTGAACAACCCACATGCTCATCCCAACATAGTCATGGCCCCTTTTATCAAAGAATACATTCAAACAGCTTGCTCCAACATGGACTAAATAGCATGACCTCGTTCATTAGATCTATGTTGAGTTTCTTGAAAATTGTGGCTTGCAAAATGGTTAATTATCACAAGGTAGTTAGTTAATATATTTACCCCATAATGTCTTGTATTGGTTCCATGGCTTTCCTACCACCATGGCATGATTCAAAAGTGGACTATTTTTTTGAATTGAATATTTTTAAACCTATCTAACATGCTTGAGTCCCAAATAGGCTTAAAAAAATGGGGGCTCTTTGTGACTATGGTAGTAAATTTCTACATCTTTAACATGTACTAAATTTGATGCAGGATAAAAAAGCACACCTTGAAGTATGGAGTTTTAGCACCACAACACTAAATAAGTGGGATACTCACAAGAGAATAAATGTCAGGAGCAACTAGAATGGGATGGCTACCCCATCTATAATCTTAGCTTTAATGGGAGCACAACTCTTTGATGTAATAGACACTGCAATGATGTAAACAGATTATTATGTACTTTTGTAATTGTTTGGCTATTATATAACGGAGATCCTTCTCTACTTCTTAGCTTATCCATTTTCTGTCATTTTTTACTTGCAACTTTGGCTACATATGCAACTAGCAATAGATGAGCATGCCTTCTTCATCATCTACTTAGTTTTTTGTAACTAAGTTTGATGTGACAGGATGACAACCAATGTTGAAATTCTAATGTTTGCATCCCATAAGGATGTGTTTGTTCTTACTAACCTATTAGTATGGATGGTTTTGCAGGTGATAGGTTCAACCCTTTATCAAATTTAGTTCCCTCTAACTTGTGGATGCTTGGAGAAGAATATTTTACTTATATTGGAAATCCCTTTCTATCCCCTTCTAGTTCAATTCTTTTAAATCTTAATGCTTTATGGCATCAAAGAATGTATATAGGTTTTACCATCCAATGATAATTATAGTGACTTGAATATAAAACAATTAATTTTGCATTGTAATATGAATTTTGTTATGTGGCTATCTTAGCCTCTTATGCATGAGGAATATGTTGTATATACATTTTGTTATGCGGCTATCTTAGCCTATCACACACGACTAATACATTGTATATACCATTTTCTTTGACAAGTTGATCTCTAGATCTTCTCTTTTGAGACACAAACATTTTAGGTTATTGTGATTCACATAGTTATAGCCACGATCAAAATTTCCATTTTTCTACTCAAAAAGCTGACAAATCACTTATAAAATCTCATGTATATTTTAGAATGTATGGTTTCATGATATGAGTAGCTCATGTATGGGTACCCTATATCTACACACCCAACATTTGTGTAAGGAATTTTCATGTGCACCAAAGATACCGATTTTCATAGGGTTATCATTGACAAACATTAAAATACCCTTAATGAAGATGCTGATTCATTGCTACTACAACTAGATATTGGTTGTTTGTTAAAGCTTTATCAAATGCACCTCACTAATCCACAACCAGCCAATTGAAATTCTTGTGGTGCAATCAAATGGTCTCGACAAATTTATGGAAGATGATAATCAAGATCATATTCAATGGCTCGAATCTTCAAAATAGACCTTTAAGCATGTGTTCCTTATGAATAAGGTTTCCTTTGCATTCAAAAGCCCAAGGCATCATTAGGCATGTGAAATCCTTTCTCCTTCCCCTAGCTTGGGAACAATAGAATGTACTTCATTGATTCCTTGGGAATTCACAATCAAAGAGGCTCATATATTAACTACTTCTTGGGAAACACCAAAATGGCTACAAAAAGAAGGATGAACCTCTAGATATATCTAGATGCTTTCGTCCCTCCAAGATATCTTCAAATACTCCTCCCAATAGATAACAACAAAGTATGGAACTTTGATACTTACACTTTTTTGCACCTATCCCTATTGAAATGTGGCTCCTTCTCTTGGGAGAAAGGACCAACAAGCTGTTGCCCTTGACTACTCAAGACTTGACCAAGAGGGTGTCTCATCTGTCTTGGGTACAACTTGCTTATTGGGCCCATTTTCTATACAAACATTGGAGGCAGGAAGATCCCCTGGGCAATGTGTTGCCACTAAGGCACATAAAGAACCAGATGGTGAAGAAGATGCCAAGTTTTCATATAGTTTCATGAGCTACTTTAGACAATTTATAAAATGACTCCAAATCAAGTTTCCCTTCACATGGAAGTAAACGAGGGTAGTATGGTGTAAAAAAAAAAGTTTTGGCAATGGGTCTACAAGAAATTTTAGTTAGAAACTCTACTTTTTCTTCTCATCATTGCATGGAAGGAGACCACTACAAAACAATAAAGATCCCAAGGCACATTATTCATATATTGTACCCCAATAACCTCCTGAAAAAATTCCACTTCAAATCCTTGTTAAAGGGGTTTCTCTACTCCAAGGTCATCTCTTTATGTAGCAATATTTGGCTTTGAGTTTCATTTGGATGGTTCTTTGCCCTTGCCTTGAAGGAAATAGTGTATCAACTTTTTGAATGTAAGCGAATATCAATATTTTTTCCACTTATGTAATTCCAAATTTTACTTTTCCCAAATGGAAAAACATGTTGTGACTTATGATTTGGATATTATATCTAATTTCAAATTTTAGTTTTCCCATATGGAAAAACAAGTTGTGACTTATGATTTAGATACGATATCTAATCCAATGGAGAAGTCACTCCTTAAACTTGGGGTTAGTGACATTCCTTCATGGACTATTGATCTTTATCTTGTGCAAAAGGATTTCCTTGAAGCATTTGTTAAATTCATTGAGTTTTTTAATGCAAATAAAACTCACTTGATCCCTTTATTTAAAACCTTTATGTGTAACAAACCTGATTATAGCTCATATCATGACCCATGTAAGCTTGAATAGTCAATTCATATGTTTAAAGAGATTACTAATTGGTTCTTCATCTTAGGGTTAGAAAAACCCCTAAGAATGCTTCTTTGATTTGTAAAGAATTTCTTTCAACAAAAAAATTAATCGATAGAATAAATGGGCTCGATTTTGAACTTGTCTCTATGAATAATGAGGTGCAGCTAATTTGCCATCTAACCTCATACAAGAGTTGAAGTATCAATGCCTTCCAAACAGTTACTCCCTTTCTTATGTCTTCGTACAAAGCATATAAAATTGACATTAGATGGCTTAGCAATGCCTCTAAATATATATACATAGAAATATGTGTTGAGATGTCAAGCTCAACATGACTTGTCACTCATGTACGTGGATGACCATTTTTGCATTCATATCATACATGTGGTTGGTACTTGCATCGACATATCATTCTAGTGATACTTTATAGTTGGGTAGGTGGACATTAGTAAGTCCACCTACCTGAGTTATAGGATATCTATCTAGTCACCCTTCTACTTACTGTGCTCACATTATGGACTGCTTATATATTATGTATGTTGTATTCTCTCGTATTCTTACTAGACTCATATAATGAAGAAGAAGACTAGGGTCTTTAGCTTCCTATTGTGTGAATTATCTTTGTATATTTTGTGCATTGCAAGAGCTCAAGCTTCCTCTCTTAGGCCCCATCTTTTCATTGTATCAAAGCAGCATTCAAGCAAGGAGCTATGAGTTGGAAGCACAAGAGTCTACAACAAAACCCTACTGTGGAGTACAACTGTGGATATCTCTCTCATATGATCTGCGTGATTGACGAGCCTTCACAAGCTTGAAGTGCTTGAGAGTGTGTATCAAGCATGTGAACTTTGCCTATGTGGTTGGATTCACATTTTGGGTGCATTTTGGCCTCTATTCAAGAGCCAGAGACTATTCATGTGTGAATCTAGTAAGATTCATGAACTCTACAAACCTTGTTATTTCACAAATAGATTACAGGTATTGGGTATGGCAAATAGTTTTTGGATATTGTTAGGCATTTAGGTGTTGCTCAAGGTATGCTTATGTACTGAGTTTAGTATGGGAAATAGTTTATCTAAATTAACAAGTTGATAAAAGTAGATTTCTGGATTCTATTACACAATGTCTGAGGGATTTAATCAGATTGTCAGCAATAAGCTAAGCATAACTTCCATGCTTGGAAGTTTAGATTGACCAATTTCCTTATGGTTAAAGGTTATTGGGACTACATCAAGGGAGATAATGCTAAGGCTTTGGAGTTATTGGAGGAAAATGCCACACACACACATGAGGAGGCGAAGGTATTTAAGGAATGGAACCAAGGTGCTAAGAAAGTTATGTATTGGATTTCCATCGGTGTTTTAGACAATATGATTGGGCATATATAGGAGGCAGGAAATTTTGCAAAAGCATGGAATAACTTGGTCAAATGGTTTGGTACAAATACCAAAGCTAGAAAATTGCACTTGAAGTTTGAGTTAAACAATGTCAAGCATGTCAATTTGTCTATTAATGACTATGCATTGAATATTAAAAGCATTGTTGAAGCTCTTGGATCTATTAAAGTGTACGTTGATAACGATGATAATGGTTGCATGTTTGGATGGCTTAGGCGAGGAGTATAAGCAATTTTGAACCTCCATCAATACAAGAGACACCATTCGTGATTTTGCAAGTCTAATATCTATGTTGATATTAGAAGGGAATTTTTGTTTGCCTTATTGCATCTTCGTTCACAAAGTAAGAACCATTTAGAATAGCTACTCTACTTTAACACAAGTAGAGGTAGAGATTGGTAGAGGCTACGGTGGTGGTTGTTCTAGGCAAAATCAAGGGTAATCTCATGGCTCATAGGAGTAGTCACATAGAGGTGGTAGAGGCCAGGGGGGAGCCATAGAGGACGTGGCAGATATAATGCAAGTTATGATAACATGGAATGCTATAATTGTGTTTAAAAAGGTCATATTTTATATGGCTATCCAAAAAAGAGAAGAGATGGAAATAATAGAAATGGGAGATGACAACATAACAATTATACATCTACTCATAATTAGGTTGATAATGAAAAGCTATTTGTTATGCAATGCATGATAAATGCAGTAAAAATAGATGCATCAATAGTAATGATTGATGATGTATGGAATGTAGATTTAGGTGCCTCTAACCATATGATGTCCCATGGAGAATGGTTCATAGAAATGAAAAAGATTTAAATGCTTGGTTTTGTGGAAGTAGGTGACAATATAACACATCCTATTGCTCATGTTGGGAGTTTTCCATTGTCCATGTAGGATGGCAAAGTTAATTGTTTGGTTGATATGTTGCATGATTCTAACATAAAAAACAACTCGTTTTTTGTTGGAAAAAATAATTGAAGAGGGAGAAATTTGAATCTGGCTACACAAGCTCAGATCAAAGCTATTACACTCCATTGAGCACTCTAAGATCATGAAGATGGCTCATCAATTGGACATTATATAAGCGAGATCATCTCCACATGTGTATTCCACAACAAGGGTTCCTTGTAGACTCTTATACTTGTGGCTCATAGTTCCTCGCCTAGATACTACTCTAATATCATAGAGAGAGAGAGAGAGAGAGAGAGAGAGAGAGAGAGAGAGAGAGAGAGAGAGAGAGAGAGAGAGAGAGAGAGAGAGAGAGAGAGAGAGAGAGAGAGAGAGAGAGAGAGAGAGAGAGAGAGAGAGAGAGAGAGAGAGAGAGAGAGAGAGAGAGAGAGAGAGAGAGAGAGAGAGAGAGAGAGAGAGAGAGAGAGAGAGAGAGAGAGAGAGAGAGAGCTCTTGTTGCAAGACAAGTGTGTAGATTAACAAAAGTAAGGTATCTTGTAAATAGGTTGATATATGATGGTTATATTGCTTGCCATTATGGGTATACGGTGAAGGTTATAAAATCAGCAGATCTCACTTGTTTTGAGGAAGCTATTAGCCATATACATTGGGAGAAAGCCACATTAGATATAAATCAGACTTGGGATTGTCATGAATGGGGAGACTTGCTTGAGTTGCTACGCCAAACACACACCATACATAGAAGAGGAAGCTCACTCAAAAACACAAGAAGAGAGATGGACGCTAAAAAGTTTTCTTATTAGTTTTTTCTTCTTCTTTCACACACAATACAATGTACAAAAAGTATAGATAAGATACAACATAAAGGAAAGTGACCTACTAAGTCAAACATGGCATAATCAACTAGTGCTATAACTATGCCAACTATAGATAGGTGCAACAAACCAAATATAATAAGTGATAAGTCAATGGCTATGTGAGGATCATAATGATCACCCATGCACTAAGTATAGACATGTGGACCCATCTAGCCAAGTGAAGCATCATCAATGTCTGCACATGTTGAGCTTGCATCTCAACACTCCCCCTCAAGCTCCACTGTACCTCTACAACTCTAAACAAGCTCCAAAATTTTTGAAGCTTCTATGTAGCCAATGCCTTTGTGAAAATGTAATCTATCCGATCTTGTGTGCTGATATATACCTAGTTAATCTCTAGTGCATGTACCTTCTCTCTCACAAAGTGGCAATGCACCTCAATGTGTTTTATCCTAGCATAGAACACTAAGTTCGTATAGCTAACTGTATGCTTCTCATGTTGTCATAGTGAATGAAAATTGGACCATCTCCATGTATATCCAAATCACCCAATAACTTTTGTAGATATACCACCTCACATACTGCCATAGCAGTACCCCTACTGTACTTGATAAAGCAACTGTAGGTTACTTTTTGCTGCTCCACGTAATTGTTGCACTATTGAGGGAAAACAAGAATCTATTGGTAGATCTTTTATCAATATATGCTACCATCCCAATATGCATTTGTGTATCCAAATACATGTATATCATTATCTACCTCATGAAAAAGTCCATAATGCAAAGTGGACTTCATATACCTTAGTATGCATCTAAGTATATCCAAATGAGGCTTTCTAGGCATTTGCATAAACTGGCTGATAAGGCCAACATTATAGCTCAAGTCCAGATGTGTGAAATTCATGTAAATCAAACATTCTACTATCCTCCTAAAAATAGTTGGGTATTCTATCTCATCCCAACATCAGCACTCAACTTCATATTTTGCTCCAATGGCATTGAAAGAGGCATATATACTATCATACCATACTTGGATAGCATATCCAAGCCATACTATCTTTAGAATAGCCACACACTATCATCACATCTGATCATCTCAATATCAAGAAAGTACCTCAGCTCACCCAAATCCTCAAATTTTTTCTTCAAAAGGTCCTTAACTTCAGCAATCCTACTATCACTATCACATGTAATAATCAAGTCATCCATATGGATGACTATGATGACTAAGCTTGCATCTCCCTTTCTCACATAAAGTGAGTGATCAAAATCAGAAACATAAAAGCCAATGTTGACAAGATACACTTTGATATTGTTAGACCATGCTCTAGGTGATTGCTTTAGCCCATAGAGCACTTTCTTTAACTACACACATATGTGGGATACTCTAAATCTTCATAACCTTGTTGGCTACTCCATATACACTTTTTCTTGCAATTCACCATGCAAGAAGACATTCTTAATATCCATTTCATGCCAAAATCCAATCTTTGGCTACTGCTAAAGCAATCACACATCTAATAGTTGCCATTCTAGCAACTAGATTGAATGTATCTTCATAATCTATACCATATGTTTGAGCATAGCCTTATATCCAATAGCTTTATTGCCCTTAGGCAATTGTACTAGATTCTCTTAATGGCTTCTAATGTATCCATCTCCTCATCCATTGTTGCATCC
The DNA here is from genome assembly GCF_053477565.2 of Lygodium microphyllum. Classification (NCBI taxonomy): domain Eukaryota; kingdom Viridiplantae; phylum Streptophyta; class Polypodiopsida; order Schizaeales; family Lygodiaceae; genus Lygodium; species Lygodium microphyllum. The sequence continues at coordinate 80,808,771 of NC_141156.1, forward strand.
CAATGAGTATGACCAACAACATCCTCAAAACAAGTGGGCTCAACATCCTTAACCACCTTTACCATATAAACATAATGGTGAGTTGTATAACCTTCAAATCCCAATATTTTAACAGGGTATCTGACCCTACTAGACCTGCTTACCGCTGGATCACTCAGTGGAGCCTTTACACTATCATGTGCTCTTTGTGCACCTAGTGTCTTGATTAAAAGAATAGCAAGCTCATCATCTAGACTCTCTGAACCATTAGAATATCCATCAAATCCCAAATGAGATGCATCATTACCATCTGACACTTCCTTCTTTGCTTTGTCTCTACCTGCAACACTTGTAGATGCACTTGAAGATGTGGGGCTACTCAGTCTCTTAGATCAAGGGCTAATTGTAGGTGTAATAGTAGATGATGTTTCTAGTCTAGTAAGGAAATGTGAATTTTGCTTTTCTTTTTATACATAACTATCATGATCATGATCATCACCCAATGTATCATCACTAGATACATATCAACTACTCATCTCGTAAAAAAGAACATCCCTGCTCACTCTTAACTCACCTGTGATAAGGTTATAACAATGATACATTTTCTACTCTAAAGAGTATCCAATAGAAGTACATTTTTCAGCCTTTGGATCAAGCTTCTTTTGTAACTCATATGATACATGAACATATGAAATACAGTCAAACACTTTCAAGTGTGACACATTGAGCTTCTTACTTGCAAAGAATTCTTTAGGGGTCATCCCATGAATTGCAATTGTGGGAGTTTTGTTCATAATATAGACATCAGTATGAATAGATTTAGACAAATAATATTTTAGCATATTTTTTAAAGCCATCAATGCTCGTGCAAATTTTGCAATATGTTTATTTTTCCTTTTTGCAATTCCATTTTGTTGTGCGGTATGCCTGCAAGTAAACTGTTTCTTTATTCCATGAGACCTCAAGAAGTCATTGAACTCATTAGAGAGGTACTCTTCCCCTCCATCTAACCTCAAGCACTTAACTTTCAAACCTATTTTTGTTTTAATAGCAACCTTGAAAGTTTTGAAATGCTCAAATACATCACTCTTTTTCTTCATGAAATATACCCATAATTTTCTTGAACAATCATCAATAAATGTGACAAAATATTTGTTGCCACCAAGAGATATGTTCTATGTAGACTCCTAAATATTTATATGCACAACATGAAATATATCTTTGCTCACATCTTTGTCATTAAAAAAATGTTTTCTTGCTTGCTTATCAAACTAACATGCTTCATACACTTTATAAAATTTTGCAACTCTAAAAGCAGGCAATCTTGTAACGAATCCTTTGGAGGGACTTCATTAATTTCAACGTTTGTACATTTGCATGTCCAACATGTTTTTGCTATATTTCAATGTTTGCAACTACTCCTTTTCCTTTAGTATACATAGTAAGAATTCTAGTATCTAAAGTGAACATGCAGCCAACTCCCTACCTCCTTTTGCAATAAACATGTACTTATCATTAAAGTCTTCTACAAAACAATCTTTTGTATTAAATTGAGTATGCAACCCTTGCTCCACCATTTGGCTAACATACACTAAATTATTTATGGTTGATGGTATATATAATATATCTGACATACTCTTTGTCTAGCCATTATGCAAGGATAAGGAAACTTTTTCAATGTGTGAAATTGGGTGGCATGAATCATCACTCACAAGACAACCTAAATTTTGTAAATCTTGCATCTCTCCAAACCATTCAACATTACTTATCATATGATTAGATGCACGTGAATCAATATATCATACATCGTCATGTGTCTCCTTTCTTGTAATAATATTCATCATATGCTACATAATAAACATACACTCATTTTTGTCTTCACTTTGTCTGATGACAATGCATAGTTTCCTTGCTACAATTTACTATTGCGGATATCATCCTTTTTAGCATAACAATGGATTACAATATTTCCTATTTTTCCACAATAATGATAGAAAATGCCAAAATTTCCAGAACCTCTATTCTGCATCCACCTCTATCTCTAAAGTCTCCATAGCCTTATGAAACTTGCATTTTAGTGAATTGTTGATTTAATCTATTTTGCTAGTTATCACTAGCACGTCCCATACTATGGTCTCTTGAAGAGGATCTGCCATGTTCCCTTCCTAAAATTGAGTAAAATATTAGATTTGTTCACCATGCCTTTCAAACGATTCACTCTACATATTAATTTATTTGGTAATCATGAGAGAGATTAACTTCTCAAAAACTGGAAACGGCTTTTGTATATATATAGAAGGGATAAGTGATTTTCACACCTTCTCATTATTAAGGCCACCCAAAGTATATGATACCAAATCATCATCATCATCATGCATTGCATCGATATCAGCTAAGGCATTTGCAATGCTTTTCAATTTCAAAATATACTCATTTATAGACATATTTCCTTTCTTGAAAGTATTCAACTTTTGCTTGAGTTGAATCTTTTGTGTCTTTGTATTTACTGAAAACATATTCTCCAAAATCGTCTAAGTTGTATGTGAAGCTTTTGTATTTCCGATATGCCCCAGCATAGTATCATTGATGCATCTATATAGCTAATAAATCACCTTTTTATCATTTGCATTCCATTTTTTCCACGCTTTTAATTCATTTGCAGTTGCTGTAATGCCCCCATTACTTAGTTTATTTTAATAAACAATGTGCATATACATTCCAAAGAAAATTGATTTATGTTGCACATCCACACATGGAAAAAAACTGCAGAACCTCTACAGGATTTATAGGAAGCAGGATTGGTTTACTAGAATAGTTTGAAATCTCTAGTATCATGTTTAGATGACTTAATTTCCACTTTAGATGGATCCAAATATATACTGTGACTTATTTTGAAGGGAATAATTTGTCCAAGACAAAATATCGAAAAATAACGCAATTTAAAAAAATTGTTATGTTTGTCTATTTTTGATAGATTTTCGCAATTCTGCCTCGGGCTTGTCGATTAGAAGCGTTCTAATGATTTTAAGTACCCGAACGACTATATTTGGAGTTCATATGATGAAGTTATGATCCAAACAAGTTGTAAGGCAGAAAAAATAAAATCTTTCATAAATGATGTCATAAAAAACACTAAAAAGCAGGCACCCTCTCTTTACCCCCTCCCCCCCCCCCCTCGATTACTATATAAACAGGGGTAGAGCATTACGTCAAACGACACACAGACACACAATGACCCATGCAGATGTCTCTTTGCTACTATTGATGCGATGAAGCTTTGTTGCAATCAGTCGAGCCTCTCTTTATATATATATATATATATATATTTCTCTCTCTCTCTCTCTCTCTCTCTCTCTCCACCCCTATGGAAGCGTTGCTCGAACCCATCAAGCTTCTTTCATGGCTCCCAAGAGATGTTGAGATGCTGAGCGAGGTCATGCTTAGAGACCTCCCCAACATGAGGAAGTGGTTGCTGCTATTGCTGATGAGACCCAACATGATGCTGAAGCACAAGCAGAAGTTAACCCCGAATCCATTCAAACCAAAGAACTAGCCATCCCACAACAAATCAAGGTTGTGGCTATAAACCGTAGTTATGATGGATGGCCAAAGGGAGATAATCAGGTTAGTATCTAAGATATGGATCACGATTAGTTAGAACTTACTTAGAATTATAAAAGCACGTTAGTATTATCAAGTGTTTTTTAGGAAGGAATACGAAAATTGATGAAGAGGATAGATTCTATGCATCACATTGACAACTGTGTTAAAATGTCTTATGGTTATGACTGCTTTTGGATTTGTGAATGATGGATTATGGCTCTTATGATTTCGGGCTTGCACAACAAGACAAATTGTGGATTTTGGTGGTTTGGGGCATTGGGGTCCCCAATCCAATGCTCCCTTACACTCTACGAAGTGTGGAAAAACTCACCTGTGGGTGGGGGTCCTATGCTTCCGAGGGAGGTAGGTATTTTTGATTCGATCACTCGAGCACCTGAGAGGGCAAAGGATTGAGTGGTAAGTGCCCCTGTTATGTAGGATGGCTCCTCAGGCTTAGGGAAGCTTAGAGGGGCTCTGAGCTAGTAAATTTTCCTGTTGACCGCAGACAGCATGTGATCACATACATCCCAATCCCGATTGGAAGGTCCTATCCTAGGCTGGACGGTGTCTTTTTGTGGAAAGATGATTTTGTACCACTCTACGGAGTGTTGGTTTGAGATGTTATTATGAAATAAAGTATCTGATTTTTTGAATTGTTTGTTATGTGCTAAAGGTTGAGTTTAACGAACCTAGTCTAACGGAGTAATAAAAGGAAGCTGATTTTATATGTCCAAACACCTTGGTAGTATGCTTTGCTAAATAGAAAACTAAGCAAACCCATTGAGGAAAGTGGGAGGCTTCGATCCTGTGGCGATTGGACGCCTATGGCTAGGTAGACTCGATAAGTCGAGTAACTTTCCAACATTAGATAGAGCTGATTCTCCGGATATCGGTAGGATTAGTTATCAACTTTAACATTGTTTTAGGAGGCCAGAGCTGAGATTTTACCTTATGGATAGGGGGATCGAGTTACACTCTCCTTTGTCTCTCACTCTCTTTGAACCAAGTGTGGTGTTAACCTCACTCCTGTCTTTGATTGATTACAAAGTGGCATTTCTTAGGTGGGCGTTAGATTGCTGTTAGGGGTGACTTGTCCACGCTTCCCTTATGAAGTAGAATTGAGATTTCCATGTTCAACTAAGTCCAAGGTTTCCCATGGGGAGATGGGATGGTGATGTGCATGAATATGAATTTCAGCCGACTACTAGAGGACTCATCCAGGTCTATTGGAGGAGGCACCTCACAGTTGCAAGGTCACTCAGCTCCTCTAGCTCATTTTCTTTACCTGAAATGAACTCGTAAAGGCCTTTTCCAATAAGAAATTTCGTCACACAAAACTTACATGATAGGTAATTGTTATTATCCAGCTTCTCAATGATGGGATTTTCACTTTTCTATCTCATTTTTACAAAATTGATACAAAACAACAATCAAGTCTTTTGCAAACTTTCACAACAAGTGCATAGCAATATATGAAGGATTCTTTTTCACTATGACTATTCAATAATACATGTAATATGTAACTATTTATAGATAAAACTTGTGTTTGCTTCTTGGAAAATACCTTAGAACTTACATATTTGAAGTCTATAGCATGTGCACCCACTTTCAATTGAGATAGCCAAAATTACCATATATCCTGAAACTATTATCTACAACCTTGTGGGTCTAAATCGGGGCCTAAAGTGGCCTTATATGACTAGAAAACGAGCAAAAAATCAATAAGGTCTTATTTACAGAATATAAAGTGATTTACTAACATACCAAATCTCACATCAATTTGGTATTTTCACTCTATCCTGCTTTCGATGCCTCCAAAAGCACTGTCTAAGAGAAAGAGTGGAAGAATGGGAGAACTTCTTACCCATTTCCTGCTTGCTCAAATATTTTCTCCTCCTTTACTTCAGCCTTCAAAACTAGTCTCTCTTAGTAGCTTCGCTTTAATACCATATCACAAATTGCATCATGGGGAGACTTTTTTGAGATGTTGTAGTGGTAAACACACACTATACACACAAGAGGAAGCTCACTCAAGAACACAAGAAAAAAGATGGAGGCCAAAACATCTTACTAGTTTCTTATTCTTCTTTTACAAAAAATACAATGTACACAAAGTATAAATAAGATATAATACAAAGAAAAGTGGCCTACTAAGCCAAACAATGTATAATTGACTATACTAATCGATTGGCACTATAACTATGCCAGCTGTTAGATAGGTGCAACAAAATAAATATAATAAGTGATAAGTTAGTGGCCATGTGAGGATCATAATGATGACTAACATGCTAAGCATAGATGTGTGGACCCATCTAGCCATGTAGTCCATCATCAATGTTTGCACATGTTGAGCTTGGCATCATAAGGAATTTGGTGCCACTATATGAGGGAAAGAAAATTATAGGCTATAACTGGATCTATAAAGTAAAACATAATGCAGAGATAGTGTAAGTAGGTACAAGGTAAGACAGGTTGCCAAAGTTTATGCATAGACTTATGGGATTGATTATGAGGGAGACATTTTCTCTAGTAGAAAAGATGGCAATTGAAGAGATGTCATTGCAATGGTTGTAGCAAAAAGTTGGGTTTTGCATCAAATGGATGTAAAGAATGCATTGTTGCATGGTGAGTTGCAAGAAGTGTACATGGAGCAGGCACAAGATTATGAGAGTATGGCTCACCGTGATTATATGTATAGGCTACAAAAAGCCTTATATGGGTTGAAACATGCATTGAGAGAAGGGCATGCCAAGATAGCATAGTATCTTCTCTCTATTGATTTTCATGTTGAGAATGCAAATCACTCATTTTATGGCCATTAGAGTGATAGGAACATTGTTGTGATTACCTTGTATATGGATGATTTGATTGTCTTGGGTGATAATGTGCAAGAGGTGGAGCATGTGAAGAGTCTTCTCAAGCAAAAATTTGATATGAAAAAATTTGGGAGAGTTGAAGTGCTTTCTTGGCATTGAGGTGATAAGAACATTTAAGGGAATATGGCTCTCACAAAAGCAATACATCTTGGATATATTGACAAAAGTATGGTATGGTCAATCTTAGTGCCATTGGACAAAATGTCAAGCCCACGATATACATGATGGGGGAAGTTTGATCTTCACCACTATCACCAGGTGAGATTATAACTATATAGTTGGCTTGGAGAATTAGTTTATATAGGTGCCTCATAAGCCTAATTTGGTCAACATGAGATGTACCTTGTGGTACCTTAAGGCCATATTGGATTACGGTATCTTTTATGATGCTAACTTGATGGTGTAGTTATTTGGTTATATTGGTGCGAATAAGGTAGATAATGTACTTGATAGGAAGTCCATAGCTGGCTATGCATTTTCATTTGGGAGTTCGGTTGTGACTTGGAATAGTGAGAGCTCAAGCTCCCTCTCCCTCCCCCCATCTTTTCAATATCTACCTTATCTACCTTATCAAGATCTACCTTATGTGCCATTCAAGAAAAATGCAATACGTTAAATAGTCATATATTTCTAGCTTCAAGATTGAAAATTCAAACCTTGTAGGTTGTTGAATCCTCTTTAGAATTCATTCTTAATATACCAAAAAGAATATTTAGTGTATGCTTGACTGACATCAAGAAATACTACGAATGTTACTATGGGCTAAAAACTATCATTACCACCATTATAAAATTGAGAAAAAAATATCATTTAATGGATTGCCTACCTATTGATGTGATGAAACTTGCTCTCAAAATAAAATATTATTTTCTTTTAACCTTGAAGAGGCCATCAAAATCAACCATCGGCTCATAGATCACACATTTATCCACCCAACTAGGTCATAAAGCATTTGGACAAACTCAAGGTATCACCATAGGATTTTCATGCTCTCCACTTTGGTGTAACCTTTATCTACTCAAGGTTATCTACTCTATTTCAAATTTTGTTCTACCAAAAATTGGTTAGAAATCACAAATGGGACATAAAATGTTTTCTCATTGTTTTAGATAGATACTATGATGAGATCCTCTTATTAAATGTCACTAACCCAATGGTCTCTCTTAGCACAATCACCAATGATAAGGACTCAAACTTCAAAATTTATCCTAAAGAATTAATACATCTTGACTTTACAAAAGACCAATTCCATGTCTTCCCAACTAGTATAGTTTAATTTCACAAGAACAACTTTCTTAATATGGAAATAATTGTTAGAACTATAAAGGCATTTTGCACCAATGGCTTTAACAAAATACACATATGGATGCTAGTAACATAATATTTAGCAAAAGACTTTCATGAGATTCCTTTTGACATTGGAAAACTTTGTGGTCTTCTCCAATTGGGTGTGCATATGAGAGACTTTATGATGCTTGGGTAGGTCCCTCTATGCGACACCTAGCCAAGGATATCCCTCACCATGCAAAGGTGGGTAAATTCTAAGATTGATGTGACATGATGATAATTGGTGTTGAACTTCTGATGCCTACATCCCATAATGATGTGTTCCTTTTCATTGACTCACTATTATGGATAGTTTTGTAGGTAATAGGTTCAACCCTTCATCAAATTTGCTTTCCTCTAATATGCTTGTGGATGCTTGGAGAAGGATATTTGAGTTATATTGAAAAGCCCTTTCTATCCACTTCTAGTTCAACTTTTGCACCTCTTAATGATTTATGGCATCAAACAATGTATGACCACAATTAGATTTATAATGGCTATAATATAAACATTGTACATCGTAGGTGGTAGGTGCCCATCACCATCACTTTATTCTTTATTCTTTCAAAGACTAATAGAATAAGGGAGGCCAATCACACATTGTGACTATTGGAGTTCCCATTTCTTGAGTCTCTCTCTCTAGCTCACCTACTCCATTTGCCATAGCTCATACCTTCGGTACTTCTGCTTACTTGTGCTCTCACTCGGGATTCTCCCTTCAACTGATATTAGAACATTGGTTTGAGGAGCCTCATCAATGATTACATTAGCCCATATTTGAAACCTACAGCTCAAGGTTTCATCGCTGCTCCTCAAGAAGGTATGTATTCGTCCTATGCTTCATAGGCCTCTTTTTGGCTTATGTAAACTCATTCTTGGCATTAAGTAGACTTGATTGAGCTTTAGCAAGTGCTCCATAATTGATAGCACAATAGCAATAGGACCCTTAGTCCTATCAGTGTGGACTACACTTGTTTTTGAGCATCACTCCATCTAATCCCACAACAACCTACTCTCACTTGTACATTTAGTTGGACACTTGGGCAATCATTTGACAACTTCCCTCGACATCTTTGGTTGTATTGGAGCACAATCTTGAGAAGTATATGCTTAGATATTTGCTGAATATTCAAATATGCTTGTTGTCTATATGTTAGAAAGCTTGTACTCCATTCTCACACACTTTTATGATGCTCATGTGCTTGGTTTTAATGCCCAGATGGTTATTTAACGGTTAGGTGTCTCTTATTGTTTGGATTGAGCTCAAACAACTCAGTTTCAACAGAGATCTATTGATGTACACAGTTTTGGACAGTAAGATTTGACAAAGAAAGCTTTATGCCCATCATCTATTGATGTCATTTGGTTATGCTACTTGCTTTATAGTGATGCTTACTATTGAGCACACCATGCCCAAATGCAATTATGGATTTCTTTGGAATTCGTATTTGAGATTGGTGACATGTATTTGAGAATTGGCCTTATGCTTTGGGTGCTTTAGTGATTCAACTTACAAGCTTGAAGAAGATATTGGGTCTTATGCTCTCAGATGTATGTCACATGTAAATTGGATGTTTGGATGCTATACACATGATGTATTGAGCTTCTTTTTGCTAATCTAGCATTCATTCTTTGTTCTAGTGAGAGCTTGCCTAACACTTGGATGCCACATAGAGATTTGGATATTTGCAATTGAGCTTGATCTTACTTCATTGAGAGCATGTGACTCGGTTAAGTCATGTATATTGCTCTTTGGATGTAGCTATTGCCTAATGGGTTGAGTTGATTCATGCTTTGAGCCGGCACCTAGCTTTGTCAATGTGTTGTCAATGATGTATTGATCTTGCTTGGCTATCTATTGAGCTTCTTTACACTTCTCAGTTAGTTGTGTATCTAATAGTTCTCTTATGTTATCTTTGAGATCTACTATATGCATAATAGTTATGCCTATTGGAAGTATCTAACAATTCTCGGTGCACTGGTTGCATGCTCAATATGACTGCTAATTATTCATATATATCTACTTCTTGCAAGATATACATGGCAATTGTAGATTGGAGTCAATTAGTTTATTTCTCACACCTGGCTTTGGATTTACAGTTGCCATTATTTTTAACATGCTATAATTGCAAGTCTATGCATCATTTATGAGGGTAGATGCTTCGACTTGACCATATTCTTTGGTAGTTAGTGGAAAAAATACTTTCATTTACTAAATTATGATTAATGGGTCAAATGACGGTGCTATCTTCAACATTGACAAGTTGGATGGCACCAACTACAACCATTGAAAGACACAAATCTGGCAGGTTCTAGTGCAAAAATTTTAGATAGAGCCATTCAGACATGAGGATGCAAAGCCCAAATGCTTTGATGTAGAGAATTGGGCTGAATTGCATGAGTTATGTAAATCTATAATCATTTTTTTACTCTCTAATAAGTAGGTTTTCTAAGATATTGTCTCTAAAGGGTAGATAGCTTGGAAGTTGTGGGATAAGATTTGTAATGTCTATGTCAAGGAAAGCCCTACCTCTTAGATGTATTGATTGGAGCAACTCATGGACCTTTGTATTTGAATGAGGGGACTTCCATGTTTGCCCATTTAAATGAGTTTCATTCTATTATTCGCCACTTGTCTTTTTGTAGAGGATTAACTTTAAGGATAATCTTCCACCCTTGTCCTTGTTGGTTACATTGCTCGAGTCATGGGACACATTTTGTACTGCCATGTATGCAAATATACTTATTGATGGGATGAAATTGTAGGCCCTGTAGAGGGTGCACTATTGAATGAAGAGGTTAACAAAAAGAACATTGATGCTTCCCGTAGTTCTCATGCTTCGATAGTAAGAGACAATAATGGTAAGAGTAGTAATAACTATCATGGGCTCATCAATCTCATTCTTAGTCATTTGGACAATCTTGTAGTAAGTCTCATGGAGGTAAGTCTACACACTGACTTGTTCTTATTGTAGGAAGCATGGTCATATTTAGCTAGAGTGCCATAAAATATGTGATGAGATGTGTAAGGAAAAGGGATAGAGCAAAGTGTAGGAAAAGAATGATGATAACAACATTGTCCCTAGCTAGTCTAATGTTAAGATTAAAGGGATTAATGTTGAGCAGATTGATTTTAATGATGATTACATACTTGGAGCTTCTTTTCTTGATGTTTTATAGTTGATTGATGCCTCCTCCACTTATGCTTAGTGTTGGATGATTGATTCAAGAGCTTCATTTGATGTCATCTCTCATCAAGAATGATTCTACTCCTATCACAACATGATAGGCATTGTGAGATTGGGTAATTAATTGGCATTGGATATTGTTGGTATTGGAGATGTCCAGGTCCAGTTTGCTTTAGGCAGTATGTTTAGTTTGCATGACATATACTATGTTTTGGCTTTGACTAAAAGCCTACCTTTTGTTGTGGACAGTTGGATAATGCAAGTTATGTTGTATCCTTTGGGGATTCCTCATGGAAGATTACAAGTGGGAATCTTATCTTGGCATGAGATGCCAAGTCTAACACTCTTTATTCCTTCTACCTAGGTCTATCGACCAAGTTTTGGAAGTGGTTGGAGTACCATATGTATTGTTATGACATTGTCACCTTGGATACATGTGATTAAAGAGAATGAAAATGCTTACTTGTTTGCAATGTCTTTTGTCCCTTAACTAAAAATGTTTTGATTCTTGTGATGCAAACATGTAGTTCATATAAGAATTTTGGCATTATGCACATGGGTGAGCCTTTGGCTCTTGTTCATTCTAACATTTGTGGACCTATGCCTTGCAAGTTGTTAGATGGTGTGAAGTATTTTGTTACTTTCATTGATGAATATTTACATAACGTTTGGGCATATGTCATAAAGTAGAAAGCAAAAGTCTTGGCAACATTTTAGTATTGGATTGCTTTTATTGAGAATCTGTTTGGGTACAGGTTGAAATATCTCTCAAATATCTATGATTTGACAATGGAGGTGAGTATATAACTAAAGCCTTTGAGGAGTTTTGTGATGAGAGGGGTATTAATTGATTGACCTATACACCCCACCGTCAGTGTGCATGAATAGGACAACTTATGAGTGAGTCCATAGCATGCTTAGCTAGGAAGGCTTACTACAACACTTTTGGACTAAGGCAGTTACTACTACCATAAATTTGATTAATCAATACCCACGAATTGCTCTTGATTATTAGGTTTCAAAGGAGGTATGGTTTGAAAAACCTCCATTGTATGCTCATTTGCATGTCTTTGGTTAAGAGGCTTTCTATCATGTTTCTAAGGACAAGTACTATAAGATAGATCCTAAGTCCATGAAATGTATATTTCTTAGTTATGGGAATGTAGGTGAGATGGGCTATCACCTATGGAATCCGTAAGATCGGAAGGTCATCCAAAGCCATGATGTTGTTTTCCATGAGGAGAAAATGTATAAGCAACTTGAGTAGGTCATTGAAATACATAGGGTAATATTTCAAGAGGAGCCTCTTGTTACTGTATAGCTAGCTAGACAACATGCAGTAGCAGTTGATGCTCCAATGATCCATGACCATGATGTTAGACATACGATGTACACATCCCCAAATGTACTCAAGAGTCAATCCAAAATACATTGCTAATATAAAAATCAATACAACTATCAAGGACATGAAATAGTCACAATAGTACAACTAGTGCAAGAACAGAAGGGACTAATAATTTCAAGATACAAGAACAAGGCAATACTACTGCCAAATATAATGGTTGAGAACAATACAAAGTAAGTGCTGCTAATAGAGAGCACTCAGGATGCCAATCAAGAAAGACTAGTAGAAAAGACTTGAGAAGGATATGGCATGGAGCAAGAGGACCCTTTCACACTTGACCTCTAGGGCTATGCATATGCTTAAACAACAATAATAGTGATTCACTCCATTTCTTTATATAGGCCATTTCCTACAACAGGACATTCTCTTTGCCCATGTGCCATACTAGGTAGTCTTTACTGCTTTTGCACTCATCATCTCCTTAATGCACTGCTAGCATCTCCTAGCTTTAAAGGCTACTAACTATCACCGCGTTTCATACAGAGAAAGAGGGGCTATATTTTAGGCAATAAAGAGGGCCCCAAGTGGATACAATTGCATGAAGAGGATGGCAGCTCTACTGATGATTGTTGGCTCCATCTCCTTCCACGTTTTTAAATCTTGCATATAAACCTCTTTTTCACATCCCTCACCCCCACCTAATTGCTTCTTTCTCTTGATTCCTATGTTTTTGTCTTGGCAATGAAAGTTCAACACTATGTGGTATTTCTTTCGACTGTTCTATGACTTTGTCACTATTTTCTCATGGTTCCCCCACACCTACTTGATGACTACCACCCTATGTACATTTGTCAATGGTGAGAAGTATAAGCAGCAATAAGTGCCTTTACTTGGAGGAACACTTATTCTCACGAGATCATTCTTATACGGGCTTTTTCCACCAATAAAGAGGTTGACTGACCTCATTCCTATGTTTGACAATGGTTTGTAAACTAGCTTGACAAGGGAATGGGATGTTATGCTTGAGTCCTCCCTTTCTAGTGAGTATGAGATTTTGTGACCACTACCTTACAAAGAATGAAACTCTAGCCAAGGATAGGACATAAGTAGTGATGAGGAGCCTTTGTTTCAAGGTGCTAGCCTATCAAGCATTTGGGCTAATGCTATTGACTTGGAGGGGATGCTAGGAAGAGTAGACGTTCAAGCACTTGAACCATCGGAGGAGGACTGTGTCGTCACTGTAAGTGCTATCAATATGATACTTTGAAGCAAGACCAGTAATGTACTCAAGGTAACGATATATGCAATGAATGATAGGGTCATGATGACAAAGATTCCTAGAATATATGACGGCAGCAAAATATTTGAGCTACCACCCACATATGGAAAGTTCTCAATAGTGGATGGTATGGAGCAGAAGTATGACGACCACCACTAGACTAAAGCTATAACATCTAACATGTCAATCCCATGCATTGTATGAGTTAGCTATTGTGTGGGTGCACTAGAGTGCCACTAGATAAATTGTCCCTACTATACCACTAATCACAAATTTAATAATCTCTTCTTCAAGGGTTTATTGATAAGGAAGGTGGATCTCAGACATTATGTTGACGATGCTAACAATGTTGTGTTGTGTTATTATTGTTTGGACACTTGTAAATGTGTAGTCAATTATGTCATGCCACATGATAACAACATGACAAGACTAATGCTTCATATTGGTCAATACTCTCATTTAGTATAGTCTTGCATGTCCAAGTCAATGATCACAAAAACAAAGAAGATGGTCTTAGAGGTTTTAAGAATGGATAGGAGTGCATGGCCATGAAAGGTACATATAACAATATCAAGATACTTTCTCATGAAGTTGCTAATAAGATAGGGCCAAGATCTAAGTGGCAATGCTAAGTGGGATTGTGAGTTTGTAAATTTATTGGATGAGTTATTATCTCTTGTTGAGAATCACATGTATCCAACCTGTTGTTTTTGGTTAAAGAGCGCTACTAGTGGAGAGGCATGTACAGAGATATCTCACAGTTTGTTAAGACATGCACTGATTGTCAATTGTTTTCTTTAGTGAGGCATAGAGATGAGCTTCACCCTACTTACTCGCTATGTATTCACTATAAGTGGGTTCTTGATTTGATTACTATGCCTATTGGATTGTGGTAGATGTGCTCAATTGTTTTCTTTAGTGAGGCATAGAGATGAGCTTCACCCTACTCACCCGTTATGTATTCACTATAAGTGGGTTCTTGATTTGATTACTATGCATGTTGGATTGTGGTAGATGTGCTACATTGTTTTGGCACGAGAGGATCTCACAAACCAGGTGAAAGGAAGCATTGAGGATGAAGAAAACTTCAGTGGTCTATAAGTTTCAGTTGGATGATATTATTTGCAGGTATGGTATTGGGAAAATTACAACAGTTAGAGGTGGGTTGGATGCTGATGAGGCTAGGAAGTTTTTCTCTTGCCTTGGCATTAAACTTGCTTTGACTTTGGCATATAATCTAGAAGGAAACAGGAAGAGTGGGAGAGGCCATCCATCGATTGTGAAAGCCTTGGACAAAGCATGCACTAGACGAGTCATGGAGTGGCCTAGATTGTTGCCTTATGCCTTAGGTTGATCGCACTCTCCACAGTGTGATCACAGGTTATATGCCAACTGAATTGATGTATCGACAGAAACCATTCATACCTACAGAGACTTGCACACTCACTTGGAGTGCTTTATCGTGGCAGCAGGATGAGATGACTAGAGAGGATCTTTTGGCTCTTCGTATTTGTCAATTGGAGAGGAGATCTATGGATGAGCACATGAAAGCAAAGCAGAGTCTTATTATGAGTTCATCACCTTAATAGAGGAGTGGGCTATTCTAGTGTTCTATGAAATAGGCTATCGTCTTGATCTACAAAGCATGTTTCTTGGACTCCTACGCGTATTACCTACAACATCTAGCCCTTCATCCTATTCTTTCACAGAATGCGGTGCTTGCCCAAGAACCATTGGCATTATGACATGTTGCAAAAGAAGCTTCTAAATTAGAGAAAGTCATGTCTTCTGTACAATCAAACAAGCAATCATTGTGGATATGTTGTGGCTACAATACGCTTCATGAAGATGAGCTTGTTTAATAAGAGGGATTTTAAAATAAAAAAAAACTAAAATATTGCTATGGGTTTAGCTCTCCTGATTGAGCTTTGGTTTGGTGATCTGGCTTTGGATTTGTACTTGGAATAGAACTGCAATATACTAGACCTTTGTCATCAAATTTGTTGTCTTGAATCGATCTTGATCTTGCTTTCATCTTGCATAGCATCCCTGTGATGAGTGACTTTTGCAAACTTCCCCATGTATTCTGTGCGACAATGGATGGTCCAAAAATACTAGATTTTTGGACAAAACTAGCATATCTTTGATATTTTGGATATTATTTATTGCAAATATCCTAAAAATCTGTGAAAACTTCTAGAATAGAATGTCATGTAAAAAAAGAAAGTGACTTTTTCAGCCAATTTTGGAGATTTAATGCAAAAAAAGGATTGGAAAAATCACACACGTCACAATCGCATTTTATAGGTAGCAAATAACACTACGAACATGGAGAAGAAAAAGGAGCGATCTGGAAGATTTCTGAGCAAGTGTCCTGCGGTTTTACCCCCTTTCGGAGCCAACGAAACCATCAAATTTGTGATTTGAGCATCAGACTGCATCTTGAAAGCTTCAGATTGCTGATTTTACCAAGATCCCCTCCATAAAGAGTTCTTCTTCTTAGCCAGAATCGTTCTTCTCTAATTAGGCTATAAATAAGAGGCATGGGGAGTAGTTGAGAGAGGTCTGAGTAAGAGGGGAGAGGTCCTTTTCAGGAGTATAGAGCAAGAGGGAGGAAAAGAGAGGGAGGTAGAAGGACCCCCCCGCGAGAGGGAACTAAAGAGGGGGAGAATTAGAAAGAGAGAGAGAGGGAAGAATATCCCGAGAGACTGCAAGAGAGGGAATTAGAGAGGGGGTTAGAGAGAAGAAATGAATTAACTCAATTCCCCCTATCTTCAACTCGGTAAGTTGCTCTCACGCTCTCCCATCACGAATTCATTCCATCTTCTCTATCTCTCAAACCCACTCGCGAACGATGGCTCCAAAGCAATGAGGCAGAAAGACCATGAAATCCACCACAATCAGTATTGCCAAAGATACGGGAGTACCTGAGGTTACCGAAATTGCCACTACTGAAACATCAGGAGTGGCGAACACAAGCGTAAGCAAAGACGAAATTCCTAATGATGTCATGCCAAACCAGGTTGTTCAAAACTCAAAAATAGGCTATTATTTTCATATTTCCATGTCATAAAATAAAAAGTTTTTTTCTCAAAATTAAGTACATAAAATGTTAGCTTTTGAATTTACACTTACACAAGATGTTAGTTTCATCTAGAGAGCGTATTAATACATGCAGAAAAGGTTAACTGCTACCTATGATTTGTAGATAGATTAATTGAGATTATAATTCATAGAATCATGATGGAAATAGTTGTAGGAGGTTATTGCACAAAATGAGTAAAGGACGTTATGTGCACTCGAGATTAGTAAAATAACTCGATATATTTATTGCCAAACGCGACAATGGGTAGGAGTTGATTAACGCTTAAAAGTGAAAGTTTAATAAAAGAATCTTGTAAATCATCTCGTTAAATTATTATTGTAATATTTTTCTAAGTGCCAACTAAAGGAAATTTGCTTATGTTGGGTAAGTTAGCCCTAAACGGGAAATTCGGGTCTTGCTTAACAACATTGAAGGATTTGTACTCAAGACTTCTTTATGGAAATAAGAATCCTCATTAGAATGTAAGGTTGCCTTGGGTTAAGGATCTACCTTGGCTATGTGAAGTTGTGAACATGGTGTGATTGTCATTGTTTGAAAGGATTGTTCGTGTTTGCTAGAATCTAGATCTTTGATTAAAAACATTGAAAAACAGGATAAAAGAAAAGATCGCACTAGGCTATCCCCAAGCTAGCTGTGGGATCCTACTCCAAGGGGGTCATGATTATCAAGAGGCTTAGATCGGCTCCATAATGGAAAGGTCTGTCCGTAGGGATAGTCTCAAGTAATAGAAAATGTGAATGCCAAGGGGGGGCTCTGGCCGTAAATTCTGCATTACTCCTAGAATCTAACGAGCCCCTTTGGGACCGAGGATGGGATCTTGGAACCCTAATACTAGTTACAAGGGAAGAATATTGGTGGATAGAATACCCTTGTTTATATCTTTTGTAGGATTGGAAAGATGGAAATTGTAATAAACTTCCAATATAATAAAGGTTTTTTTTTTAAAATTCAAGGGTGGTTTGATTTTTATGCGTGTCCATGAAACAAATTACATGAAGGGACTTGTGATTTAATGGACTAATTAAGAAAGTTGGTTGTATATGTTTCAATAAATGTGGTATAGGTAATTAAAAAACTAAAGATGATACCATCATCAAAGGAAAGTAGGTGGGTGTGACCCCTAACAGGTCTGTCCAATGGTAGGGTGGTCTTGGTTAGCTGGGAGCTTTTCTAAATCGGCGATAGAAATGGAATATGATAAATTGATCAAACTAGTCATTAGGTAGAACTGACTTGCATTGTTTTAGGGGGCCGGATTGGGATTTTGCCTTATGGGCAGAAGAGTTGACATACCACACTCCTCTCCGTCTCCCATTCTCTTTGAACCAAGTGCAATGGTAAGTCCGCTTCAGCTTAGGTAATCCTGTAGGAAGTGGGAACTCGAAATTATTGATGCTAGCTGGCTGTTAGGAGACCCGTATGATTTTAAGAACCTAGAAATTTAGATCAATCCTAGCGGGTTCGCAGACGAGACTCTTCTATTGCGATTTAGACTTAGTAGGGCCTAAGTGACAAACCCCATGATACTCCAAGGGAGAGCTGGGCGGTGTCTTTTTGGAAAACCTACTGATAGACTACTAAAAGATGCGCCTTGGATTGAGGCTAGTGGACACCTCACAATGTGCTATTTGCAAGCATTCTGTAGGCCGAACTGGGCCAAAATGAGCTAGTCTTGAGTCCAAATTACATTCTTTAGATAGGGGAATTTCTCTTAAATGGTTATTGATTTCCAAGAGACTTCTTCCAAGGGTAAATCCTTCCATTTAATCATATGTTTGTGAATGGATTGAGGCTTAATTTCTTTTCTCTTTGTCCAATGGTTGCCTCAAGAGTATATTGGATGGTTCCCTCTTCATTTATGCGTGGTAAGTTCTCCACATAGTCTTTAGGAGTACCAAGAAAATGTTTCAATTGACTCACATAAAAAACATTATGAATCTTAGTAGAGGGATAGAGTTGGAGATGCTTGGCTAAGTCACCCACTCTCTTGACTATCTTGTAAGGCCTATAATAGTAATGTGCCAACTTGTTGCTAGAGCCATCTTTTAGTATGGAGTATTAGAACTTGGATACCTTTAGGATAACCAACTCACCTTCTTGAAACTCAAGGGAGTGCCTTATTTCCTTAGCATAAAGCTTCATCTTTTCTTGGGCCTTTAGAAGATTCAACTTACATTGCTAAAGTAGGGCTTGCATGTAATCCAATTCTTCTCTTCCATGGGGATTCAACTTCTCATTGAATATGACCATAGGAAGGGGCACCTTATACCCATACATGGCCTCAAATGGGGATATTTCAATGCTAGCATGAGTGGAGTTATTAAAGGAAAACTCAACCAAATGGAGCAACAAATCCCATACATGTTATACATCATGATAAAATGCCTCAAGTAGGTCTCAAGCCACTTATTTACCCTATCGGTTTGACTATCCCTCTAGGGGTGGCATGCTATAGATGGAAGTAATTTGGTCCCCATGAAACTGAAAACTGTCTACCAAAATGACTCATTAGTTGGGCATCTCTATCATGCACAATGACATGTAGAAGCCCATGCAACTTAAAGACATGCTGCATAAGTGGCTAGGTACTTAAGATGTGGTATACTATGTCCTGATGGGGATAAAGTGGGATTTGGTGAGCCAATCCACTACTACATAAATGCTATTCCAACCCTTCTTGGTTGTCGGTAAGAAAGTGATGAAATCCATTGTAGTATGTGTCCATTTTCCCTCAAGGATAGGCAATGGTAGCAATAAACCCACCCGGCTTTAGAGTGATGTCCTTGTTTTGTTGACATGTCACACATCTAGACACAAAGTCATTGACATCCTTTCATTGACCTTTCCAGTGGTGGAAACTCTTTGCAATTCTATCATATATCCTAAAGATGGCCAAATGGCCATAGTAATAGGAGGAGAATGCATCTTTTCCATGATCTTCTATGTAAAAGGAGAGGTATGAGGGATTACAATCTTATCATGTGACCAAATGAGTCCATCTTTGAGTTGATACTACAAGTTCTCTTCCATGATACATTGATGTAATTTTTGAAATATAGGAGTGAAGTCATTGTTACTAAGCAAGATCATCTTGAAGCTCCTCTATCCAATGACAATGAAGCTAAAAAATAGACGATACTTTGCATGCCCACATATGAGAGAGTGAATCATCCACAATATTGTCTTTTCCTCTAGTATGAGTGATCTCAAAAGAATTTTGGAAGCTTTCCACCCATTTTCTTTGCTTAGGAGTCAAATTTGTCTATGAAAGAAAGTAGTTGAGCACTCAGTGATCACCTTTCACTCGAAACAAGTTTCCATAGAGATAGTGATGCAACTTCTTGGTAGTATGAAGGATATCCAATATTTCTTGGTCATAGACATGCATTTGCCTCTCTATTTCATCTAATTTGTGACTTTCAATGTTCTTGCAACAAGATGGCACCTATATCCCATCCACTAGCATCACATTGAACAATGAATTCTTTTGAGAAGTTTGGGAAAAAAAGTATGGAGGCTAAAGTAAGAAACTCCTTTAGTTGGTTAAAGCTATGATTAGCTAGAGCATCCCAAAAGAAGGCCTCCTTTTTCAACCTATCAGTCAAAGGTGTTGGAATTGTTACATAGTGGTGAATAAATTTATGATAAAACAAAGAAATACAAATAAACCCATCTAAAGAATTGGTATTGGTTGGCATGGGCCAATCCCTTATACATTTCATCTTTTTGGGATTAGCCTATATGCCATGCTCTCCTTCGCAAACATTTTATGCTCTCTTAATATGTTAAATACCCTCGTGATGTGTAGTAACTGCTCTCTCAATGATCTATTGTAAATAAGAATTTTATCAAAGAACATAAGCAAAAAAATGAAAAAGAAAGGGATATAAGATCTTATTCATAAAGTCCTAAAAAATAATGGGGGCATTTGTCAACCTGAATGGAAATACAAAGAAATGATAAAGCCCTTGATCTATGTGAAATGTTGGTTTAATCTCATTACCTACTCTCATATGTATCTGATGATAGCTAAATCTCAGATCAATCTTTGTGAAATACTTTGCTCTCTTTAGCTTATCAAGCAAGTCATCAATTCTAGGTATGGGGTATTGGTTCTTAACTATAATTTTGTTCAAGTCCCTATAGTTAATACACATCCTAAAGTACCCATCTTTCTTCTTGACTAATAGGATTGGGGATGCATAAGGAAGAAAACTCAACTCAATGAGCCTCATCTCAATGACTTGCTTTGCAACCTCCTCATGTTCCCACTTTGCGAGCCTGTAAGGTGGCTTGTTCATTGACTTTGAATGGGTCTCCAAGTCAATAGGGTGATCCATCTGTCTCTTAGACAAGAGGACTGTAGGCATTTGGAATAAATCCTTGTACTAATCTGAGAGATCTTTCAATGCTAAGTTCTTAGCTAAAGTTGTGGACTGATATGCAATTTTTTTGTTCAAATGCAAGACAAATATCTATGACCGTTTCTTGAATTCCCTTTTGAGTTGCTTGGCTATAATAAGTTGAAATTCTGGATCATCCCAAATTTTCTCCAAGTTCAATCCATCTTTTAGCATTGAATTTGATCTCTCTATTGAGTTTCCCATGCATATAGCAAACTCCATGTAAAGTTGAGAGAAATCAATGGCAAATTTTTCCAAGTGTTTCAACCAATCATAGCCCAAAATAACATCAATGAGGCCCATATCAAGTGCAATGAAGTCCACAAATGCCCTAATTTTTAGCCAAAAATAAGAGTACTCTAGAGCATATTTGAGTGTTGATTTTCTCATCACCATTTTCCACTTGCACTCTTAGGGCTTACTGTAATTTAGTGGGGAAGCATCTCAAATGATCCATGGATAATTTATTCAGAAAGCTATGAGTATTGATGACTATCCACAAGAATAAAACATGTTTTCTATTTATGGTCGTATTCATAGTGTGCTTGGACTCCTAGAGCCCATCCATGTATCCATAGAGATAGAGCATGGGGATATGGTAAAAACATTTCCACCTAGGTCATGCGACAAGCATCCACCTAGGTTGAAGGGAAAGTCATCCGAAGGATCATAGAATTGCTCTTAACTTGTATTCTCATCATAGTCCTCATGACTACCATGTACCATAACATTCAAATCCTCATATCCTTAATCCACATCTTCTGAGACATACACATTGTTAAGCTCAACCCTTTGATAGCCACATTTTCAAGCATGACCTATGATGCACTTTTCCCCACATCGAAAGCATAAGCGCTTTTCTTTGTGCTCTCTAAAAAGATCCATTGAGATGAATTTTTGGCCTCCTTGATTACCTTGGGTTGAAGCATTCTTTGGCCTATTTTCAACCTAACTCGGCTATTGTTTTGAGACATTAAATGGCGGGCAAGTAGGTATTTTAGTGCTATTATATGGCATGTTATTTTCTCCATAACCACCTCCTTTAGGGCTTTATCTTGCTACTATTCTTTGCTATCCAAAATTGGGCTATATCAAATAAATTAAGCTCCAATCCATATATATACTTATGCAATTTTATAGAATCACTAACACTTTTGACAAATATTTTCAAGTTAAGGACTTGATTCATGTAGTCTCTCATGGATAAACTATGTTACTTTTAGTTTGGTACCACATCCTAACCAACTGAAGAGACAATCACTTGTACCATATATATAGTCCACATTGACTACATACATGTCAAGTTCCATATATAGATTCCTTGGTCAATGCATGTGCCTTGTATATAGGTATCTTTAATAAAAAATGGAGTAACCACTAAGTATACTGGCACTTGCACCTATAGACAAATATCAGGTTTCAACTCACTAAGAGGTGGGTAAATTTTTCCTTGGGTCAGGTTTTGCATCACTTCAGGGTCTTGAGTGGTAAGGGAGTGTCACCTCTCTTTTGGCTTACCACCTCACTTGGCATTGGTCATTTTCTCAACTAGAGTATACATGGATGACATTTTTAATCAAGCAATTAGCATGAAATGCATTCAATTGAAAGGAAGCTTTGGAATTTTCATGAAATGCATGGAATAGACAATGAAGTGGAGGGGGGAGGGAGTACCTTGGTAATCTAGTAATTTAGTGGATGCCACTTATCCCTTTTTTTACAATTACATTTGGGTTTTCACTAATTAGCACTACAAGTAAGACAATCCATGATTAGAAGATTACAACGAGTTCACAATGACTTGGGGTAATCAAAGAGTACATGGATGCATGAACTTTACAATGTAATCAATCCTTGTTGATGCTTCAATGTAATGAATCTTACAATGCAATTAGTCCCCTTTGATGCTTCAATGCAATGAATTTTACAATGTAATCAGTCCTCTTTGATGCTTCAATGCAATGAAAGGGGTGGTTGATCAAATGACTAATGCGACCTTTCCATTTTAGTAAGTAAAGAGCTCTTGATCAAGTAAATCAAGTGAATCTTGGGCAAGATTCAATGATGAACCTCTTAATGAAGCTTGAGTTGAACCATAGCTTCATGCATGATGACCAAAAATCACTTCTTGAAGCTCAATCCTATGCAATGGTGAGTCATAAACACTTGGAGGTTGATGGATCTTCAACGGGAAAGGGTCTTCAGCTTCCTTGAGTGCTTGGTCCACCGAGATTCCTCTCTTAATGGGAATCTCCAAAATTCACCCCCACAATTCATTGAGATGGTCAAGAGGCTTCAATTCCTCCAATTCTTCACATTCTTGACCAACGATTGCTATAGATGGGTCCTAGGCATAAGAATCCAATGATTATTGAAGGGTTTGAGAGCTTGAAATGGATATTTAATGGCTATCCATTCAGTGATTTAAGATTTTCAAAGAAGGAGCTACAAAGTTTGAAGAGAAGAGGTTAAATTATTGAGCAAGAGGCAATGAGTGAATGCTTGAAGTACTAAGGAGCATCATGGCTAAGGAATCATGCTAGAGATGAAGTAGAAGGAGTTGTCAGATCAACACAAAATGAGCTAGATTTTTAGGGGATCCTATAGAGATTTCTCTTGGAGTTGTTGGGCACAATGGTAGTCTATATGCTAAGCAAGGTCTGTGGGATGTTTGCCCCAAGGTTGTGTAGGTAGATCTTGAGCACAAAGAGCAAGAGAGAAGGTGGAAGGCTGCCCTCATGAAAGCTTGAGAGGAAACTTGGAAAGAAGAAGAGAAAGAAAGCCTTCTTTCAGAAAGTAATTGAGGTTTAGGCTTTCTCTAACACTTGAGATCCCATTTTTGACCAAAGACCACTAAAATTTGCATAAAATTTGTGACAACTTGCTAAGGTAAGTCATGAAAGCTAGAATGAACATAAAGATAGACTTGATTATTGATAAATTGATGCGCCGATTGAGTCTTTCAACACCTTAAATACTCTCTCGATGTAACTAGCTATTCTTGTGTAAACCCCATGTGTCCTAACTACCCATAACTGAGTCTCTCAACACCTTAATTACCCCATCAATGTAACCGGATATTCATATGCTAACCCCAGGTGTCCTACTTGTCTATCCCACTCTTTTAGAAAATAAATAATATGTATGAGTTTAGATCCGAAAGTTTAATATGTTTGACTTGAAAAATAGAAAAAACACAATTATAAGATTAGTATACATATAATACATATAATCAATATTGTGTATGACTTACTAGCACATGTGAGGTTCATTCTCTTGGAAGTGAATATAATTTAGGATACCCTCATAAAGACATATGTCTAGTATGTGATGTGTAGGGAAGCCCCTCCAAGTTAGAATGTTTCTCTAATTGTCCTCATAAAAAGCTACAAATAAGATAAGATAGACCTCCACAGAGGACAATTGTCCTATTGACAATGTATGCTAATAGCTGCTCCACATAGAAGATATTCAATACACATTCAAATTCATAACAAACCTAAACTAAGTACTTACAATTATTTTAAGTTTATTTTTGGCTTGCTACTTTAACTAGTTTAGTATGCTAGGCATATGCAAAGCATAGACTAAGCGTACTCTAGTTGTAGACAAGCATACACTAAGTGTATGCTAAGTGTACACTAGGTTAGGCTTAGTGTAGACTAAGCATATGTTAAGTGCAAACATAGGCTATGGGCTTGGCTCGGGGTTTACATAAGTTAGGCTAGGCTTCGCTAAGTGTAGGCTAAGTTTAAGTGTATTCTTGGCAAACCAGGGGTATGTAAGCTAGGATAGGCTTTGCTAAGCCTAGGCTAAGTACTAGCAAAGCATAGCTACAAGCTAAGTGTAGGCCTCTTATAGGCAATGTGTAGTCTAGACATAGGATATTCTACGCTAGGCTATGCTATGTTATGATACTTAAGCTAGAGGTACACAAGCTAAGTTCAGCTTTGCTAAGCTTAGGCCAAGAATAGGCATAGACTCTGTTGTCATAGGCTATGATATGATTACTTACCACATCATTTGGTATTGCATTATTTTCAGGACTATTTGAGGGACTACTATGGTAGCTAGTTGATGATGAAGGTCATTCAATAGTGATAGGCCTAGCTTGGCTATGCTAAGACTAGGTTGTATAGTTGTAGGCTAAGTGTAGGCATACTATAAGCAATTTATAGAGTAGACAAGCTATTAAATGCTTGGCTATGCCATGATATAGCTTATGTAAGCTAGACTAGGCTTCATTAATCCTAGGCCAAGCACAAGTGTAGGATATGCTATGCCAAGACAAGCCTTACTTGCAAACCATAGGATGTTCTTCATCATCAATTGCCTACCATGTCATCAATGCTTGTCACATCATCTACTATAATGTTTCTATCAAAACTCTTTAAGGGATAGATATGGTAGCTCATTGATGATGAAGGACATCCAATGGTTAGGCTAGGCTAGCACTAAGATAGGCTAGGAATTTCTAAGTCTATGAAAAGCATAGGTTTATGTGCGCTAAGCTATGCCAAGCCATGCTAAGCTTATCTATGCTCTCAAGGTAAGCTATGCTAGTAAGACTACATGAAAAACAATAATCCTAATAGTAGGCTAGCCTATGCTAGGTTTGGCTATGCTTGTGCTAAGTCCCTCCCTCCCTCCCCCCCCCTCTCTCTCTTTATTTGCTTACTCTACTCTCTCTATTCTCTATCTACACACACACACACACACACACACACACACACACACTCTCTCTCTCTCTCTCTCTCTCTCTCTCTCTCTCTCTCTCTCTATTTGCTTACTCTACTCTCTCTATTCTCTATCTACACACACACACACACACACACACACACATCTCTCTCTCTCTCTCTCTCTCTCTGAACCAAAATTACCCAATAAATCTCCTAGACCTACCTACATTACAATAATAATCAAGTGCAACCAAGAAACAATCAAGAAAGAGAAAAAACATGAAATAGAACAAAAAGAAAGCGAATAGTTCTAGACTTAAAGAATGAGTAGAGTAGGGGAGCTTTCAAGGAACTACAAGATACATGCCTCATGCTGACGTTCAAAGTGATGCAAATGTTCATAAAAAAAATTGCCCCCATCATCACTAAAAGCGTTGGTATAAGTGTCTCTATAAAATCATTATAGAAATTGTCGCTAATTGCGTTGTTATTTGAGTCGCATTTGCAATGTAAATAGTGACGGTTTGTGATGTGGATAGTGATGACAATAGCAACACGTGCAGAGAAATTGGCAACGCTAATACTGATGGTTTCAAACATTTTTTTTGGTGGTAGGCAACAAGTTACCCTGCCACATATAGCATCATGTGTCATATAATATTCTACAAATGAATTACATGTTGGATAAGCAATGGTCATCAAGATGAGCGCAAAATCTACTTGAACCCACAAGATTGATAATTCATAGAATAAGTACAAGACTGCAAATGAAAACTCATGACATTATATGGAACCATGGAGAGAGAGGAGAGCCAAAACTAACATGAAATATCAGTAATTATCACAATATACGATTTTATACAAAGGATGATAAGTACATCCAAGGAATAGTACATGGAAGATGCATGCATAGATCATAGGACCAAAAAAGAAGAGGGTGTGCACTCCACGAATCCAAGTGCGAGCTACAGATCCTTGCCATCAAAAAGCTCATCCCAATACAAAGGAGCATTGAACATAATGTGCAAAATGAACACCTACTTATCAATCCACCATACATAATGCATTAAAAAAATAGTAACTATGGACAAGAAAGATGATTAGCTTAATGCACTGCTGCATGTGTATAGTCTATCGATGAGCGTAGTAAGACCATGCCTCTCTGCATATCGAGTCTCCAAGTCGATGGAATCGTGGTTTGTGATGGAGTGTTGCAAAGAAAATAGAATACAACTGTTAGAAACATGATTGTTAGTACAAGTGATATTGCAAATAAGAAAGCGAGAAGAACAAAAGAAAAACTAACAAAGTCCTCCAGATAAGTCTTGTGGCCACCACTCCCAGATGATGCATGACCCCTGGCTCCAATTATGCCCTCACTGCCTCCTGTTGTGTTGTCGCCAACCTCTTGGAGAATCTATAGCCTCCTCCCTGAGTCTTTGCCAATCATTTGCGTCTAGCCACTCGAGCTTTGAGGCACCACTCTTGAGTGCCTTGTGAGCATCCGATTGTCTGTGTGACATGTATGCATGCATACACTCCATCATCTACTCACCAGTGGAAAACCTCTTTGCTACAGTAGGTACCAGAAACTCCTCGTGCAAGGATGCCACTATATATAGTCCTTGCTTCCCTCGGATATATTCTTCCAATGGTCTAAGAAGTTGCGCCTAAAAAAATTGTTGGCACAACTCTCTCATGCGAGAGACATCACCCTCCCCTCATCATTCATGATCATAGCACATGTCTTGTCATCTCTACGAGGTATCCATACCCCTATGGGGTACGTCTAAGGTGTGTCCTCTCCCAATTAAAACCGTGCTCCTGGGCATAACCAAGAGTTCCCTATATATCTGGTGTACCCATGGAGGTAGTATCTCTCAGAATCGCACCCATAGGGGTGCCATTTGTGCGCACGATTGAGCAAAACCCAGAGTCATTGGAGTAAATGTCCCCATAGGTGTGACAAATCCTGGAGGTGACATGTATCCACCAGAACAACGAGATGGAGACATTGCATCAGCGCATCCACAATATCCACCTAAGCCACCCTCTCTGGAACTTGTATGAGAGCGAGGAGTAGCACCCCTATCCGACTGCAAGCCCATGGCATCCACATCTCTGCAACACCCCCAAAACCACTCCCTCCACCTAGGCCCAATCTAGATCATTGACCTCATCTACTGGAAATCAAAGCATCAGAGCGTGTCGATATAGATCTCATGGAATGGCCCCCCGATGATTTTTGAGATAGCTCTTGGTCTGCCATATCTTTAAATCGGGCCATCTGATCTAGAGATATACGTGTGAATATCTCCTATAACTCCTCATTGCTCATTCCTTGACTCATCTTGCTCTCTAAGTATCGTCAAAGGTAACTTGTACATATAAAAAATGATGTTAGCATAATCAATATAAAGATTTAAGTAAAGCACGGTAATATAACTTTGAAAATGCATATTCTAAAGTACCCTTAAAAGTGATTCATCAATGAATTGAGTAGGCAGATGAAACAAGTATGACCTAGCCTATGGTTCCATGTCAATCTCCTGGCAAAACTCCATGTACACTATTGGAAGGTCTATAGATAGGTCACCACCGAAGGCATCCACTTTGTTACCCTTGTCTTTCCATCAACATTACCGGTGTTTGCCTCCTCTACATGCTCCAAGCCCTCTTGGACCTCCACCCTCCACAATATCAACCCCTCCACTTGCATACTCTCCTCATCTATGATGGGAACATTGCTTTCATCATACACTCTCGTATTCCAAGGATCTGACGGCACAATATAGCACCATCGAGGTTGTCGGGGGTTTGGATAGAAATTTACATGTTTGAAAACACATATAAGAGTGATTCAACTTTTGTGACTATTCTGTGTCGTGAAAAAAAAAACAAGTCATGCACCTGTTCACAATGGGCCAGCAAGACAAATGTGTCACACAAATCTGTCCATCTTTTCTCGAAATCTATTACCAAGAAAATCTAGATGGAACTCATTGAATATTTTCCCTAGCTCCTTCCAATACCTCTTTGAACCACTGCACATCGAATATGATCATAGAGAAGCTACGGTAATTCACTGAGGTAACGCTTTGCACAAGTTTCCAAAATACTCCATCTCATCTATAACAATGTTTGGATTTGTGGCTCGCCATTGGCTCTCTTGCTCGAACTCTGCCATGACACCATAATCTATTGTGGAGCGCATTTTGTAGGTGCGCTCAACGTGGAAATGTCACCTACGTAACCATGCCGTACTATAGATTTTGTACTATACATTGAAATGGTTAGATTAGTTGTCACATATAAAATCTAAATATGATAGCTTATAAAACATGCAATCACCTTTGTACTACATATCCTCGAGAATTCCCACTCCTAGTAGAGTCCTCCACCCCTTCGTGAGAAGTTGCTATCAAAGCTATAGACATAAAATGTGGCATCTCCTCCATGCCCTAAGGATATCGAATCCATTGATATATCGTCATCCTTCAGAAACCATAGCATACTATTGTCTGAATCCACCATTGGTACCATTGTGTAATATGCACCAATGCCTTTGACACCAACCAATCTTTAGCCATGCTACCTTTTGGTCGAGCTCATTGTCGCACGAAGCCTTTCAAGGTTTTCATGAAGCGCTCCAAGAAGAACATCCATTGCGTATGGACTTGCAATCTCCACTTCATCTACAAGATGCACCAGGAGGTGAGTTTGTATCATGAGCATGCTGATGGGTAGGTGCTTCTCAAAGAGATAGATCGTCTCCATTGCTCCCCGCCTTGCGAATTCAATAGAGGACATATTGATCTCCTTCTGTGAGATCCATTGCACTAAATTTGACAACATGTAAATCACCTCGCATATTTCTAGAGTGAGGCATCTTGCGATCGTGATTAGTAGTAGAAACTGGCACAAATGAAGAAGCATTACGAACATTGACTGGACACTAAATAGCAAAATATGCAGGCTACTTACAATCAAGGCAAGTACAAACCTGACTTATCTTATGCCAAACATGGTATTTTAGCCTTGATAGTTGATCGTCTTTAGAGAAAGCGGATCTGAGAGAACACATCATGCCTAAGTTAGGATGCACAAAGACCTAATAATTTTCTTCACAATGTGCTCTTCTTTAGTGGATAGGACCCAAGGGAGCGCGAGGTGGTTACAAGCGACCATCAGTGCTGTTGCCTCCATCATGCCTACCTCCTTCAAATCCATTCGTGTCCCTACAGTGTCTCTCTTTCCTTTGATGAGGTCCCATAATAAGTAGTCCACATTATTGAAAATATTCATGGGATCTAACAAATGGTTGATCTATAAGTAGGTCCAATATGGCAACTCATAGAAAATCGAGAACTACCGCATTCCATTTGGATGTGACTCCGTGTGGACCATTTTCAACTTGTACCAGGTTTGGGTGTTCATTCGTGTTGGAGATCGTCCAAGAAAACCTTTCCTCAATTCATGACCCTCCAACAAGAAAGCGGTGTGTCCTTGATATACCATCTTCTTGGTTAGGGGTCAAAAAGCTTCCCCATTAAAGATTACTTCAACGTATAGACCAACTTTTCACTAAACAGAAATCATTTCGCAATTCAAACAATCGATTACTCAAAATAGTTAACAATTTTGAATACAGATAGAAACATAGGCATATAAATCTATTCCGTTCCTTCAAAAATCACAACACTAGTTACATGCTTATCTGTTTTTACTGATGTGAACAGATACGAATAGAAAATCTCACGACTACTCCTTCTAACTTCCCAAAAAGATTCATAATCTACTCATGAC
Source organism: Lygodium microphyllum (assembly GCF_053477565.2). NCBI lineage: Eukaryota > Viridiplantae > Streptophyta > Polypodiopsida > Schizaeales > Lygodiaceae > Lygodium > Lygodium microphyllum. The sequence goes on from NC_141156.1 coordinate 80,839,361, forward strand.
TTTTCACATCTGATCAATTACAAAGGTTTAAAACTACTTAATAGACCCCTAGGTTATGCCTTTAATAATACTTGCACACTTGGTGGTTACTATTTTCCCAAAATAGTAGACTTGAAACCACAAAATCACTTGATTTCATTTCAGTCCTGAGAATTTCATTCCTACATTCTTGACTATCAATTCTGCTTTGCCTAAATATCAGTTAAAATTGATTGAATTATTTCTCAATCTCTACATCATTTTTGCTTTCCTCCTCACCTCTTGGAATAGTTTCATAAAATTTCTGAACATCTTCTGCATTGACATCTATCTGAGTATCAATCACATTCACTTACATAAACTGAACATTCTCCTCTTGCACATAAGTTTGTACTTCCCCAACAAGTACAATAGCCCAATTTTTAGTCAATACCTCACCCTCTGACTTTTCAAGTTTCACTGAAATTAATGGATTTGACAAATCCAAATCTGTTGCATTGTTTAATAACATCTATCAAACGTCTTGCCATTCTTTACATTCAGATAAAATAGAAATTTGTGTAAGCACATTCTTATGTTTGTCCACAAACTTCAATAAAGTCTTAAATTTGCTTTCATAATCTGTTATGTCTCCTGCTAATTCTTTTGTTTGATGAGTAAAAACAAATTTTCCTTCTGATTTATCCTTGAGCTCTTGCACTTGTGCCTTCAAAATTTCACTATCCAATGTCTCCACTGCCACCCTATTCTTCAACATTGCTACTGTACTCTTCAACTCCTTAGTAAGCAATTTCAAATTGGCTTCTGATTTAGATTCATCCTTAATCTGAAACATTTGGTAAGGTTTCTGCATAATCACCAACATCCTTTTCTGAATTGAATGCCAAATTTTCTCTCCTATTTCAACAACCTCATTCATTAAGTCAATAAAATCAGCTTTTGGCAGAAAAACTGCATCCACATCTAACTCCTTTGCATCAACTGAGCTTTTCAGCTGTTTTTCCACATCTTCCAATAGTTTCAATATTTTAGTTAACACCCCACAATTTACTTTCAAAGCAACATTATCCTTTGATAATATAGTCAACTCATTGACAAATGTGTCCTTCAATTCCTGAATCCATTGTGTGATTGTAGAGGCCTTCAAATCTGTATCTGCCACTTCCTTATTCAAAACCATAATCTGCTCCTCCTTTGCTCTAACCTCTGCTTTGAAAAATTCCCTCAATTCCTTCACATCCTAAACCAATTTATCAAAATTAGCAGTCTTAACCTTCTCATCATGATACATGGAAACCAAAGCATTATTGGAATCCCTCAAAGTTGTAATGATCATCTGCAAACTCATGGCATACTTCTGCCGTCTTTCAATAAACTACACAGTATCATTCAGATTTTTAATAATTGTTGATGCCCTCATTGTATTAGTGTTTCCTTATTTCATATCCACTGTTAGACATGTATCAATTTTGTCTGCTCCTTAGGATCAACATCTTTAAACAAATCACCAACTTTTGCCTCTTGCACTTTCTTTGAAATTTTATGTTTGCCCAATTTAATGGAAATTTTCTTCACTGGAATACTTTGAACTCTTCCTTGCCTACTTACTGGCCTAGGTATCAAATTACCACTCAAATCTTGATCCCAAACTTCATTTCTAGAATCTTGCTCATGTTTTGTCTTCTATGTACCCTACTCAATAGTTCGACTAGTACTGTAAGTACTCTAATCAATGACATCTATTTCTGTCTTCATTTTCTTGGGTAGGGGTTCACTGTCATCTTGAACTGTCAAAGAGATTGATCTTCTTCCCTTTCGAAATCCAGGTTTTCGTGTTCTTTTCCAACTGCTTTGAGATAATGCCAATTTCAAAGAACCCACCTTAGCATGTTAAAAAATCATGCCTAGAAATACTAGAATTTTGGAAGTCCCAAATTACTTCATCTTGTCCACTCCATGCACCTCCATGACAAATTTGTTGTACACAATCTGTGCCCAATTAAATAGAATGCCTAACTCTGTGCTGCTGCTGCAATCAATCCAAAATTATGCCCGCTCATATAATCAACTTTCACCAACATCAAAAACCTCTCTATAAACTAGGTCAGTTGAATTTTATTGTTCTTAGTGTTAGCCTTTTTAATTACAAAATATCCTCTAGTTCGTTCTCCCTATCCAAACTCCTGAACCATCTATTCATCAGTTGCTTTATGCCACTCATGGACCCATCCAAAGGCAATTTAAACACTTCTACAAAAAAGCTGGTGAAATTTCTTTATCACAAGATGCTACATCAGCTGTACAGACATGCTAATTGAGTAGGAGCATAAATGTTCTGAGAAAATTTATCCCAAGGCAATTGTGCAAACTCATCAGTTTCAACCATTGTTGATTTGTCTCTACATCCAATTGCAACTGAACTTGAAAATCTTGTAAAGGATGCATGAGATTTTGTGCCAAATCCTTCGCTGCTTGTGATCTCACCTCATATCCTGACAAATCCTCCTCATCACTGAATTCAGAATCTTCTATGTTGGGTTGCTATACTACTGCTTTGCCTTTGGAAGACCTTCGAAGTTCCTCCACACCCTTCTCCAGTGAGGTAACCTTATGCGGCATAGTGGTAGACTCTTGATTTTGGAAAGAAGCAGCTAAGTGCAATTAACATAGACACTATGCAAAAAACGATTGTTTGCAAGAGAATGCCATGGCAAAGAAATACCTGTCTTTGCAAGGCTGAAAACACAGATGCTTTATGCTTCGCAATGCGGAGGAAACGAAGAAGCCCAAGCTCCCATTTACGATTGTTCAAAATTTGAACAAAAGAATCCGCACATGTGGAGATTTGACATTTCACATCAATAATGTTCCTTTTTATAATTGCCTATTGGTTGTGGTCGATATCCATGATATCATGAAAGGATATGTATGAAAATGAATTTGTGTCCACTCCCACCAAATTCAAATCAGGATCTTGGAACTTATTGAGCAAAAACAAATTTAGTCTAAAACCATTCAAAGATTTAGCCAACAATTTACCCTCCAAATCAGCCAACTGAAATGTTCCTTGCCCTAAGTCCTTAAAAATTCTGTATGGTCCCTCATACTTGAGTTTTAATTTACTAGGATGCTTGCCTAATTTAGAGTTATACATTAAGACCAAATTACCATGTTTGAATTTCTTCTTCTTCAAGTACTGATTCAACCATGCAGATATTCTATTTTGAATTACAGTAGCCACATAAGCACTATGAAATCTATCTTCATCCAAAGACATCAACTACTCCAATCTCTGTTTAAGTGAATCCTCCTGTGTTAGTCTGTTTGAAATTGCCACCCTCAAAGATGGTACTATGAACTCCATTGGCACCATAACTTCCATGCCATAGACCAATCTGAATGGTGTGAGTCCTGTACTAACCTTAAAGGCTATTCTGAATGCCCACAATGTTGAATTCAATTTCAAATCCCAATCCATCCTATTTTTTGAAACAATGCTTTTAAGAATTTTAACCAAAATCTTGTTACTGCTCTCAGCTAATCCATTGGCATGTGGATGATATACTGAGGACATTTTATGGCTAATCATATGAGTTTTAGTTAGAACTTTAATCACCTTGTTAAGAAAATGGAATCCCTGATCTAATACAAGTTCCACTGGTGGGTAGCCAAATTTGGTCATTATGTTATTATACAGGAAATAGGCCACACTCCTTGCCTTCTTATCCTTTAATGCAACAACTTCTACCCATTTGGTACAATAATCTATAGCAACCAAAATATATATGTTTCCTGAAAGTTTTGCTATGCTAGTAGTCAGGAATCAGGAATATCAAGAGATTTTAGGGAAAAACTGGATGCTGCCTCATTCTATCTTGATTCCTTGATATCCATCCCTTTGACATTTATCACAAGCCTTTGCATACTGATGTGAATCCTTGATTACTATTGGCCACCATAAACCACTCTGAAATATTTTTCTACTGGTTGTGTCACCTAAAAAGTGACCTCCAGAACTTCCTGTATGAGCTTTAGTTAACATTGCTGCCTGTTGCTATTGTCAAGAACACATCTTCTGATAATCTAATCCACTCCTGTCTTGTATAGATATCCTCCAATTACTAAATAGGTTGCACTTCTTAATACTAGCTTCCTCCTATGGTCTTTGGTCATTCCCTTAGGGAATATACCTTTAGTAAGGTAATTAAGCGTCTGTTCATACCAATCATCTGACTTGGTTGCTTGAATTTGAAATAAGTCTGCATCAGGTAAATCATCTGATATCCCTTCAGGAGGTTCTCTTGACTCCAATCTGCTTAAATAATCAGCAATCAAATGTTCTCTTCCAGGTCTATGCACAATGGAATAATCAAATTCCTGCAATAGCAGAATCCATCTAGCCAATCTTCCTGTTGGTTGTGGTTTGTTGACCAAATAGATCAATGTGTGATGATCCACATGAATTATGATTGAATTGCCCAACAAATAATGCCTGAACTTTTTTAGTGCAAAGATAACTCCTAGGAACTCCCTTTCAGTAACAAAATAATTTCTTTATGCTCTTTTCATCACCTTACTTGCATAATAAATTGGTCTAAACCAGCCTTTTCGTTTTTCCTGCATTAACACAACTCCCACTGCAATATCAAAGGCATCTCCAAACACATGGAATGGTAAACTCCAATCAGGAGGCTGCATTATTGGTGCTACTTGTAACATCTTCTTCAGAAATCTGAATGTTTTTATTGCTCTTCTGTTTAGACATACTTCACATCCTTCTTGATCAACTTGGTTAATGGAACACACACATGAGACAAATATTTCAAAAATTTGTTATGCCACTTGATCTGTCCAACAAATCTGCTCAATTCCTTCAAGTTTGTTGGTGCCTTGGCCTTTTGAATAGCTGCCACTTTCCTAGGATCAACCTGCATTTCTTCTTCTAAAATGATATGCCCCAGTAAAATCCCTCTTTTAATAGCAAAAGCACATTTGGCTGGATTAAGACCCAACCTAGCCATTCTGCATCTTTCAAAGCATAATTTGAGTTGATTAAGGTCATCCACAGTCTTCCCAAACACACTAAAATCATCTAGAAAGACTCTCATGAATGTTGTCAAGTATGGAGCAAAGAATTCTTGTACCCATTTCTGAAATGTAGGTGGAGCATTTTTCAATCCAAATACCATTACATTATTAGCATAGACTCCCCACTTTGTAACAAAAGCATTCTTCTCTTTGTCTTCTTCTGCCCCATCAATATCTGATTGTAACCAGTAAATCCATCCAAGAAACTATGCATCTGATGACCTGCAAATGCATCCAATAGAGTATCTTGAAATGGCAATGGAAATGGATAAGTTATAGTGGTTGCATTTAGTTTCCTGTAGTCAACAAAGATTCTCAGTTTTCCATTCTTCTTTGACACCACCACTATAGGTGATAACCATGTCACCTTCTCCAAAGGATAAATAAATCCCACTTTCAAAATCTTTTTTTAGGTTGATCCTGTGCATACAAAACCTAGGATCCACTCCCTTCATATCAGTGTAAGTCCATGCAAAAATATCTTTAAATTCTTGTAATAGCTGACTCAGATGTGTTTTGAGCTAGCCTTCTACATGAACACTGACTTTGACCATCTAAGGATCCTCTATAGAACCTAAATTAAGATCCTGTAAATCATCTTCTTGGACTCTTGCTGTCTTAGCCATCTTCTCCTCAAAAGCCTTTTCACAGCTTGAATAATTTGCTTGCATCTTCTTCTCCTGTTCAAATAACTTCATGTTTATGTCTTCCTCTTCTGAATCTTCCTATTTACTTTCACTCTATTGTTGTGAAGCTTCAAGTTTTTTCTGCCCCTTATAATATTCCAAAATTCAGACCACATCTATATCAAAAATAGGTACAATTGATTCATTGACTTTAAGGAAAGCATCTTCATCATCATCATCAACTTCCCTCACCATATTAATACCCTGTGCATACAAGGCTCTAGCTTCTCTGGGCAAAGTTGCACTAGGTACCATATTCATGTAAAATTTCTTCTTTCCCTTCCTGATTGTAATTTTAGCATCTCCCCAATCCTGTTTGACCTTTACTTGTTTGAATCAAGGCCTTCCCAACAAAATTGGATAAGGGCTGTCTCCTTCATCCATTTTCAGAACCACAAAATTCATTGGAAAGATAAGTCCTGAAATAGAAATCTGCTGATTTCGGAGAATTCCTAGAGGCTGAATCCTCCTCTAATCTGCCATCTTTAGTTGAAAAGGAGCTTCTTCTGAATCCTCCTCTAATCTGCCATCTTTAGTTGAAAAGGAGCTTCTTCTAACTTAGGTAGCTTTAATCTGGTATACAAGAACTCAGGTAAAATATTCACACCTGAACCTCCATCCAATAATGCTCCATGAATCTCTTGTTCCTGAAAATTAATAGTGATTTTGGGTACTTTGTAGTCCACACCTTCAGCTTCAATATGACATGCTTCAGGTTCATCCACATGTTCTTCCTCCTCACTCAACTTTTGAGTACCTGTATTTTAAATTTAGGAACCAAACTTAAAATCTGATCCATTGTAACAATGGTATTCCTCAAAACTTTAGCTGACAACTGTGCCTCCCTTATCTCTTGATGATGGATCTTCTCCTGAATACTTAATTGTATATCAGGTATTTGCTGCTGCAATTTCTATTTACCATAGTCAGTTTTCTGACTCTTCTGAATTTCCTTCAAACATCTATGTCTCACATGTCTTTGATTCTCCCAATACTGAGGGTGTTTCATCTCCTTATGGGATATAATAGGATCAGCCACATACTTTCCACTTGATCTTGTAACAACCAAAACTGATGCCAATTTTTCAAGAATCTTCTCCACATGTATGAAATTTGAACAATCACACTAGACATGCAACACATTGAGATAGTCCCCTTGTTGTTTCTGCAACACAGGTTCATTAACTTGCCTTGCTTCCTCCACAATGACTACATTAGCCTGTGGTGGCCTATTCTATTGTGCCTGTGCAGGTGGTCTCTGATTGTTATATCTGATAATAGGAATACCTCTCTCCTCTGTGTTTACACCATAATGAACAATTAGGACCCTGCCTGTGATTCATTCCTCAACAGTATGTGCATGGGTCATCATTCAGTTTACCATTTCCTTGAGGATTATGTGGTCCCTAGTTATTTCTCCCCTGAAATCTTCGAGGTGGACCTTCCATTGCTCTATTTCTATCTAGTTCTACTGCATTTGCAGCTAGTGCATTTGGCCTTGGCACTTGCTGTCTTGGATCTGCCCTATTTTTAGGATTATACCATCAAGTAGCATCTGTGTGCCCATGCTTCTTGCATGTATTACAATATGGCTTGTCCTTCTTCTGAGATGTTGAAATTTCCATACTCTTCAGAGTTGCAATAATTTGTTTATTCAGGTTTTGAGACTTGCTCTTTGTTTTTCCCTTTCCATTTTTGTCCTTCTTTCCCCTAGCTTTACTTCTCTGCTTCTCTTTCCTTTTCCTTTCTACTTCTAGATTTCCTTTCCTCATCTTCTGAATCATCAAAATCTGTCATCTTCTGAATCTGAACCTGAGTTAGCTCTGAACCTGAGTCTGAATCCCAATCTGTATCTGAATAAGAATCACTGCTATACTTCTTCTTCTTCTTCTTCTTCTTCTTCTTCTGTTTGATGGTCCCTAACCTTTTCTCTGCTCTCTTGTTGGCAACTCCTGCTACCAACAACTGATTAAATCCTCCTACACCTCCAATAATATATGTAATGGCTACTGTAGTTCTCAAGGATTCCCTCAACCCATTACAAAAACATTCCCCCAGCATCTCATTGGTTGGCCTTTCATTGGGTGCAAGTCTTCCATTCAAATCTAAAAGCTGCTATGCATAATCCTCCCCAAGGAGCCTCTTATATTTCATTGTTTTAAGCTTCTTCAGAATATCAGTGGGGTGTTTTCCACCTTTTGAATCTTGCCAAAAATGCTATTTGTAATGCTTGTGTATTAGAAAAATGGGCTGCACCATGCTGTATAAACTAGTTCATAGCCTTACCCTCCAATGTGGCAGCAAATTCTTGCTTTTTCACATCATCTCCATACAATACTCCTAGTCCACTTGCTTTCTATTTTGTGCTGAATTGAGCTACATGGGCATCACGGTCTTCCTTTTTGGACTCACCCTTGAAGTTAGCAAATTTGACTTTGAGATTTGCTGGATTAGGGGGTTGTGCCATTGATCCTGGCTGTTGTGTTACAACAACCTTTCTTCTTGCTGGTTTTTTAGGCAATGGTTGAAACTTTAGTTTTCTCCTTGCCTGTCTCTGAATTTGAGACCATGCTAGTAGTCCCACAAATCTATTTTTGTTTCTCTCCTCCTCTCTTGGTGTAACCTGTAATTGCTAATCAGTAACAACATCTCTTGCTGTATGACTAGGGCCTAATTTTTCAGCCTGTACTTCTTGATCACTTAGATACCCTAAATCTAGGATATCCACCTAATTGCCACTGTTGGACCTCTATTGTTCTTTCTTCTTCTGTTTCTCTTCCTGTTCTAATTTTGCACGTAGCCTGGTATAATAGGTTCCAAAACCTTCACCCCTATATTTTTCAACAGACATACACCATACACCTGTTATGTCATCAGATTATTCTACTGTTAAGATCCATATGCACAATGTTCACAGTGATGACTTGCACAGCCACACTAATTTCTCCTTCTTCCCCTAACCAATTTAGGTATATAACTCAGTCCATAAGGTCGACAAAATTGCCAAAGATCCTGATTATGCCAAATTTTTCTGAACACATTGCTTGTATTCTTCAAACCAAAAGGAGGAGCAACTTGTTTTGTCAGTTCTTTTCACACTACTTCCCTGATCTTTCCAATAATGTCCAAAGGTAAATCAGGAAACTGTGTGTTTAGAAATACCTGACTATATGCCTCAAACTCCTCCTGTTCCTGTTGTCCAATTTTGAAACTCCTGTAACAGAGCTTGTGCAAAGGATTCCCGTTCCTCCTCTTTAGTAGTCCAATACTGAAAATCCTGAAGCCATGAATCCATTTCTGACTGTATCCTTTAATTCATGAATCGTCTACACCTTTTCCATTCTGAAACATCTCGCCTGATGCCTAAAGACTAATTCGCAGGATCGCCAAGTGTTAGGGGTCGAAAAGCTTCCTCATTGAAGATTACTTCAATGTACAAACAATCATTTTGCAAGTCAGAAAATTGATTACTCAAAACAATTAACAATTTTGAATACAGATAGAAACATCGACAAAGAAATCTATTCCGTTCCTTCAAAAATCACATCGGTTACAGGCTCGTCTGTTTTTACTGACATGAACAGATATGGATAGAAAATCTCACGACTCCTCCTTCTAACTTCCCAAAAAGATTCATAATCTACTCATAGCTTTTCACATCTGATCAATTACAAGGGTTCAAAACTACTTAATAGACCCTAGGTTATGCCTTAATCATGCCTTTAACATTCTTCATGCTTCGTGACCTATACAATGGACATTCATGACCCTCCAACAAGAAAGCAACATGTCCTTGATATACCATCTTCTTCATGGTTTGTGACCTTTGGGAGTCTTAATTGTGGTCCATACAATGGACATGCATGATAACGTGAGGTAACTAGCTGTCCCAACACTAGACCGATCGCACTTGCTCATATCTTGCACGGCGGCCCCCTCCTCCCACAAAATCTTGAGCTCATTAACTAATGGATGGAGATAGACGTGCTAGAGTGCAGCGATGCGGAAGCATAGGACATAGACTGAGAGAGAGTAAACACAGAGAGGAGAGAGAGAGAAAAGGAGATAGTGTAAACGCATAAAATCTGCAGTGTAGTATGCTGTATAAGAGTGCAGAAATATACACACGGGCAGAGGAAATATTTGCATATGTCTCTGACTTGATGACCTCGATCTCCATTAGCTCGAGCACAGTCTGGTCTCAGCCAATAGATCTCATGATCAGAATTTGAAGTGAATATATGGGAGAATGTGCCACAACCTGACTATAAATAGCCAAGAAATAAAGAATGCCTAGCACCAAGTCAGCTGCATTAAATGTAGCCGATTGTTAAAAAAAAAAAACTATTTAATTGCAGGTTTCCACGTGGCACCTATGCAGAATATTGATGTGGCTGATGATGTGGCTACTGATATCCGTACTGTTGATATGGCACTCTATCATACTCTCCTGTCCACCGACTATCTAGGAAATGATAGTCTAACACCCCCTCTCAGATCTTGGATTGGTCAAAAGACTAGGGGATCTAGAATGCTGCCAAAAAAGAGCCTGGGGAAGTGCCTTCGTAAACAAATCTGCAAGATTATCCTCCATCTTGCAATAATCCACATCAATGGTCCCATCCACAAGCTTCTCTCGAATGAAGTGATACTGGATCTCAATGTGCTTCATCCGGGCATGGAATTTAGGATTTCATACCAAGGCAATGCAACTCTCATTGTTACATCACAGAAGAGTAGGACGAGTTTGGGGTAGCCAAGCTCCTCCAACAATCTTCAAAGCCACACAACCTCACATGTGGTGGAAGACGCAGCTCGATACTCTGCCTCAAAAGAAGAAAGGGCTATCATGGGATGCTTCTTGCTACTCCAAGAGATAACACTTGTACCCAAGGTAAAATAATAGGCTATAGTAGACCGTCGGTGGTCCACATCACCAGCCCAATCCGAGTCACTCCAATCTACAAGAACCAAATCTAAAGCATCTGTACCTACGGGATAAGAAATCCCTAAGTCAGAGGTCCCCCTCAAATACCAAAGAATCCTCAGGGTAGGCCTGCCAATGCACTTGTTTGGGTTCAGTCATGAACCTTGCCAAAAGTTCCACAGCAAAACAAAGATCAACACGAGTGTTGAGAAGCCAAATCAAGGATCCAATCCATTGACGGTAGCATGAAGCATCCATCACGGGAGAATTTGATTGTAAGGTGGCCTTCCAGTTTGGATCCATAGGAGTAGTAATGGACTGACAACTCTCCATCTCAAAAGTCACCAAGAGCTCCTGAATGTACCTCTGCTAAGAGATGAAAACCCCCCTTTGAGAGTAATAAATATTGTGACCCAAGAAGAAATGAAGAAGCCCCAAATCTGTCATCTCGAATGTCTGATGTAAAGCTATCTTGGTCTCTCGGACCTTCTGTGCATGATCCCTTATCAAAATCAAATCATCAACATACAACACAAACACACACGACTAACCTTGGAAGTGTGCACATAAAGTTGCGGACTAGCCTTGGAGCACCGATATCCCAACTTTGATTGAAGAAACGAGTCAATCTTCTCATTCAATGCACGTGGAGCCTACTTGAGGCCATACCCGCAAGTCACCATTCAAAAAGGATGACTTCACATCCAACTGATAGATAGGCCATCTCGTATGGCTAGCCAAAGCAAGAACAACTCGAATAGTCGCCATACAAGCAGTGGGGGCAAAAGTATCATGGAAATCAATGCGTGGGCACTGAGAAAAAACTTTACCAACAAGGCAAGCCTTGTTCTTGTCCAAAGACCCATGGCTAAGGTACTTGGTCTTGAAGACCCACTTGACACCAATCACCTTCTTGTGAGAGGGACGAGGCACAAGAGACCAAGTGCCATTCCTCTCAATAGCCTCCAGCTCAACTTCCATGGCCTTCCGCCAATGATCAGACTGCAAAGCCTCCTTCATGAAAATGGGCTCACAATCCTGCATAACACGGGTCAGCAAATAATAGTTGGAGCAAACAAGCTCCAAAGAATGTGCATGGTTTCTCCGTGACCTCCGCGGTCCATCCTATGCGGTTTCCACTCCTCAGGGAACCCCTCGATCCTTGAATCTCAAGTATGTCATGGGCCCAACGAGGAGGAGAATGAACCTCTCCTCATCACTCTCCATCTACTGAAGACTCGGGTACATCCACCATCAGAAGCTCTGTGGGGGTGGACGGTGGAAGAGAAAACTCTGAATTAGAAGAAGAATCTCCATCAAAAGGATATGGCTCCAAAGGAACTATCGCGGGAGCCCAACTCTCCCCTGGATCTCCAAGGACGGGGTGCTCCTCACCCCCCTATGTGACCGGAACTTACACAAACTACACATCTCAGCTCGTGTAGACATCCCGCTTGACGGGATTAAACAGATGATAACATTGGGACTGGGAGCTATAGCCAACAAAAACTTGTCGTCGGGAAGCCGCCTTGAACTTATCATGACGTGTCTTCGGAATGTGCACATAAGCGTCACACCCAAAGCTCCTGAAATAAGAGACATCAGGCTGGTGTCATCCTATCAATGGTTGAAGTGGGAGATTGATTGAAGATGAGAACTGCGGTAGCCACGGCCTCGGCCCACAAAAACTGAGGTGTCTGCCGGTGCTCCATCATGGTGTGCACCATCTCGATCACACTTCGGTTCTTTTGCTCCAAAATGCCATTCTCTTGGGGAGTGTTGGTGTTAGCAAACTCCTGGTGAATGCCCTTATCTGTACAAAAACGAGCAAACTCATTAGACATAAATTCACCTCCCTTGTCTGAATGCAAGGTCTTTAGTCGTCGGCCAGAACGGTTCTCCTCAAAGAGAAGCCAATCCTTGAAGTGAGAGAAAGCCTCCAACTTCAAAGTCAAGAAATAGGCCCAAGTCATCCTGTTGTAGTCATCTACGATCAACATGAAGTACAAGCTCCCCTTCAGGGACTCCTCCTCATCAGGGCACAAAGGTCCATAGATACAAGCTCCATAGGTGAAGCAGACCGCCTTGAAGCTTTGTTGGGAATCGCATCCCAATGCAATTTCTCACGAATGCAGGAGACACATGGCCGATGGCTCACCACTATATCCAGCAAACCTTGGACAAATGACCCTCGCGATGCCTTGCAAAGGTACTCGTAGTTCAGGTGGCCAAACCGAGCATGCCATAGCTCGGTGAGAAGTAAGAAGAAGAGAGGTAAGAGCTGGGGAAGACTTCAACTTGTAGATGCCATCTTCCTCATACCCTGCGGAGAGAACCTTCCTCGATCCACGATCAAGGAAGCGAACAATATCACTGTCAAACTCCACCAAGAGACCAAGAGCACAAATCTTATGGACCGAAAGCAAATGATACCCCAAGCCTAGCACATGCAACACCTCAAAAGTGTGGGTACCACCATATCCATTTGGAATAAGCTGCATTGCACCCCGCGCAGCAATAGACACAGAAGAGATATCTCCAATGAGAATTTACCCACGCGAAGGTCGCAAATGGGCAACACCATCGGAAGAAGGAGTCATGTGCCGTGAGGCACCACTGTCCACAATCCACTCTTGAGCATGGGGAGCTATCATCGCAATATCAGAAGTCTTTGATGTAGAGTCCTCAATGACTGCTAAATGTAGAAAAGTAGCTGATGAGGGTGCAGCCACCGCTCCAGAATCCTTCATGTCCTTCTTCTTGGTGTCCTTCTTGTCTTTGTCGAGGCAATCCTTCTTCTAGTAATCGGTCTTACCACAAATATGGCAAGTCGATTCCTTCTCCTTGTCCTTCTTGGATTCGTTGTTCTCCTTCTTCTTCTTTTGGTCCTTCCCCTTCTTCTAAGAGGCTTGACCAACCAGAGCCTCCGATTTGGAAGCATTATGTCCCTTCAATTATTCCTCCTGGTCCAAGTCCATAGGAACCAACTCTTCCCATTGAAGAGTTGACTCCCGCCCTGAAGCAATAAGGGCGGAATAAAAAGTACCGAATGGTGGTGGCAACTAGGATAGTAAAGTGATCGCCATGTCTTCAGAGGAAATAGGCTTCCCCACATTTTGAACCTACATTTGAAGTTGGCAAAGCTTGTTGATTTGTTCCCGAAGCAAAGAAGACTTATTCATGGACAAAGTCTGCATCTGCACCTTCCAAAAAACCCTATTCATTAGGGTTATCCGGTTGTACATCTGATCGAACTCCAGCCATATCTCTCGAGCCACCGTCAAGTGCTCGATGTGAGCTATTACAGCTGTAGTGCAAGACAAAAACAAAAAAGATCGAATCCTGGCATTCAGTTTGTCCCAATGAGATTAGGCATTGGTCAACTCCGCACGAGCATTGGAAGAGAGTTTGGACCCATCCCTCACCGAGGGCTTGTTAATCTCCTCCATCACCAGTTTTGCCAAATCATAAGACTCCAAAATGGCCAACATCATCACTTGCTAGATGCGGTAATTGTCACCATCAAGATTTTGATCCGATGGAAGAGCTAGTAGGACAGACACCTTCCTGTCCATTATCGCATGAAACTCCAAATCAGTCTCTGTAGACATGTTAACCTGCAATACCTACACAAACACAAAATCAACCCCCTCTAACTGTGTAAATGTAGCCTTCTAGGGATGGTTCCTCCGCTACCCAAACCTTCTTCACCCACCAGAGGTGATGATAAAAGTAAAATCTGCAATGGAAGGCCTCAAATGCAGTCTTCCTCCCCTTTGAATAGCAATAACCTGCAGCAAATTCACCAATTAGACTCCTTTCTTGCACTCCCACGATCGCTTCAGCCTTGATCCAATGCGTAGCCCTCCGGCTCGCCCTTAAATCTTGGACATGCAACCTTATGTTGGGCTGAAATCTCCTCTTTAGATAGGTTCATCCCTCAGTCAGTCCATCTTCACTGCTCTGATACCATGTCAGAGTGCAGCGATGCGGAAGCGTAGGATATAGACTGAGAGAGAGTAAACACAAAGAGGAGAGAGAGAGAGAGAAAGAGACAGTGTAAACGTAGAAAATCTGTAGTGTAGTATGCTGTATAAGAGTGTAGAAATATATGTGGGGGCAGAGGAAATATCTGCGTATGTCTCCGACTTGATATCCTCGATCTCTGTCAGCTCGTCTCAGCCAATAGATCTCAAGATTAGAATTTGAAGTGAATAGATGGGAAAGTGTGCCACAACCTGACATAAATAGCCATGAAATAAAGAATGCCCAGCAACAGGTCAACTACATTAAATGTAGTTGGCGATAGAAAAAAATAATAAAAAAATATTCGAATATGGGCTACCATGTGGCACCTGCGTAGATTGCTGACATGGCTGCTGACATCCGTATTGCTGGCATGGCACTCTGTCGTACTCTCCTGTCCACCGACTGTTCAGGAAATGAATGTAACAAGATGTCCATATTCTTGACTTTGTAGTGCCCAGGAACAAGCAAGCTAAGGATTAGGTATCCTTTCTTTGTAGAAAGCCATGACGGGATGTTATAGTTAACAAGGACTACAGGCCACACAATGTAAGAAGTTGAGCAGAAATCAAATGGGTTCATGTTATCCATAGCAAGACCGAGAGCCGAAGATTCCTTGGGTCCTGTGTAAAGCTTGGAAAGGTAGAGTCAATGTGGCTCCATGTGTGTGAATCTATTGATATTCGTTGGACTCCATCTATGGATCTATTTCGTGCATGCCATGTTGTCAAACTCGCCACGCCCAACGTACGAAACATGTGACGTATATGTGGTATAAATGGAAAGTGTCTAAGAACTTTCTGAGGGATGGTTTGCCCTTGCAAGTCCTGTCGATACGTGTGAGCACCACACTTTGGACATATCTCCCTAGTCTCGTAGTCTCATAAAAATAACACGCAATCATTGATACATGCATGGATGTTGTTGTAGTCCATGCCAAGCTTTTGTAATACCACTCGTGCATCATCACGAGACTCAGGCATTGTATTTCCAAGTGGTAATATATGATACTTTAGCAACCTGAAAAAAAGTCATAAAACACCTTGAAAAAGCACAAGTGTTTTTTATAATGGAGTCAAAAAGATCAACGAAGCATATGTAGAATGTACTTGAACAACTCGGTCACACTCACATTGCTTCATCTGTATTTTGCTTGCACACTTAGCGCAAGCAGCGTCTTTAGGCAAGATACTTGGCACCCATCATATAATGATATGGATGCTTTCTCTCACAGATTAGATCACTCAGCATCCATGGCAACAATGCATTGATCATTGTCTCTATCTCAGGCTCCAAGTTTGGAGAAAGAACGGAAAGAATCTTATTGTCTCCTCTAGTATATCAAGGGTATAGATTGAGTCGTGCCTTCCAACTGGTGGATTGGCTTAGGCACTCCATCCATCACACACCCACAAACTCTTCTAACTGGCCACAATAAGTGCATTCCTCCAAGTTGGGATGAGGTCTTACCTTCCTGTATAAAATTTATGGGTACATCTAATGTTTTTGTATATGATATTCAATTAGTTTGTGAATGTAAGGAATAATGGATACACACTTTTCTTACCGTTCACTCAAAGTCTAAGATTGCCTGATCAATGATCTCCGATTGGAACTCACCGAAGCATCGTACGAGTTTTATAGACAAGCGACGCTTTCGTTTGTTTGCCAGTTTTCATTGAGAGCAAGGACATGGGACATGTTCATTAAGACACACCTTGCGATCTTGGACATCACGATCATCATCATTTTCCATTTGGTCTATGTTA
Source organism: Lygodium microphyllum (assembly GCF_053477565.2). NCBI lineage: Eukaryota > Viridiplantae > Streptophyta > Polypodiopsida > Schizaeales > Lygodiaceae > Lygodium > Lygodium microphyllum. The sequence continues at coordinate 80,855,836 of NC_141156.1, forward strand.
CGACAAACAATAGGTTTTTGTTCCCCTCATTTATGATCTTCCTTCATTTTAATCTCTGCTCCTCTTTCTCTCCCTTTCCCTTTATTTGTTTGCCTCTCTCCATATCTCTTCATCTGTTCCTTTTCTCTCCATGTCCCTCTGTCTTTATCTATACTCCTCTTTTATTTCTCTCCTCGTCCCTCTTTCTCTCTCTCTCTTCTCTTTTCTTATTTACCTCCCTTCCTCCTTATTTATTTCTCTTCCCACCTTTCATATTCTCTTTATCTTTCTCTTTTTTTATTTGCCTCCCTTTATCCTTCTTTGTTTCTCTCTCCCCCTCTTTCTATAAATGATTCTTTCTCTCCCCCATCTTCTCTCCCCATTCTCACTTCTTCTCTCTTTTCCTTTCCTTCCTTCTTTTCTCTATGTTTTTCTTTTGTTTCCTCTCCACTCGCACTCGACGCATCTCATTAAAATCAAAATCAAAGATAGAAAATAAAAAACTCATAAAACAAGACATTGAAATACTCTCTCTCCCCACCCCTCTTTGTGTAGCTCTTCCCCCTCTGCCTTTATTTTTCTATCATTTCGTTCTCTCTAATTCTCTTGTTGTTTTCGTTTCTCTCTCTCTTTTTTGTGCTCTCTATTTGTTGTTTTCTCTATCTCTCTTTTTCTCCCCTTCTCTCTCTGGCTCTCTCTTTTTTTTTTCACTCTCCTTCTTCTCTTTACTTCACCCTTATATCCACCTCTCCCTTCTTTCTCCGTTTCTTTTTCTCTTCCCCCTCTCTCTTTCTCTCTTTCTCTTTCTTTGTTGCCTCTCTCTGCTCTCTTGTTGTTTCTCTCACTCCCTTTCTCTAGACTCTCTCTTTTTGTCTTTCTCTCTTTCTTTGTTAACTTTCATCATCTCTCTCTCTCTTTCTCTCTCTCTGTCTCTCTCTTCCTTCCTTCTTCTCCCTCTCATTTCCTCTCTTTCTCTCTCAATCATGCATCTTATCCTCAAGAAAAACAAACAAAAGAAAGGAATAAAACACAAGAACAAAGCAAGAAGAGGTAATGTACCTACCGTAAAGGCCCAAGGATGGATTCTTTGTCTCCTCTTTGTGACGTCCCTTCTTTCTCCCTTGTGCACTTCTCCCTCTTCTTCGTGTACGGCAGTGGTAGCGGCATCGGTGGTGAGAAGCTCTCCTTCTCTCTCTTTCCCTCTTTCTCTCCCTCTCACTCCCAAAGCCACGATCTCCCTCACTCTCTCTTTCACTCTCTCTTGAAACTATTTGTGGTAAATGCCATGCTCGGGTTTTCGGCACTTTTTTTTCTTAGAGTGTCGCTATTTGCGTCGATATTTGCATTGCTATAAATAGTGACACCGCTGTTTTCCATCACAAATGGCCGTCGCTATTTGTCCATTCCTTTATAGTGAGGTTTAGGAAATTTTTACCAATGCCAATATGTTCACTAGTAAGGCCACCATCAATATGTCAATTGGTAGGTTTTTAAGACCTTTGTTGGGATATACTAACGAGTATTTTGAAAATGTACTATGTGATGATTTAACTTTCTTGATTGATTTACATTGGGTTGATTTAACTTGTGCCCAATGTCCATAAACTTTTATGTCATGATTATGGGTTTCATATGGGACAATTAAGGTAAATAGTAGTTATTATATAACACAATATCAATATTAAGTCTTTGATTAAGGTTGATAGCTTACTGGTTTGCTAATATGAGATATACTTTTGTTTGTGTAGCCCTTATTAGAGACTTGTAAATACAATTTTCGTGGACTCAAAATTTGTTGGTTAATATTCACTCATTTCCATTGACTTACATGCTAATATTGTTAAAGGTAGGTCATCTCAAATGCTCATGGCTACTAATGTCTAAGCTTGAAGACTCAAGTTCATATTTGTAAGGTCATATATATTATACATTTCCTTGTCCATCTCAAAGGTGTTATGTTGGAAATAACTTACAATACACTAATTGAAGTATGTAATTTTAGGGCTCTTTCTATCTTTGAGGTTTGTTTTTATAAATGTATATGGATGGTTCTCTCTATTTGTAAACTTCAGTTCCAACTCTATCTTTGAGGTTTGTTTTCATAAATGTATATGATGGTTCTATCTATTTGTAAACTTTGATTCCAACTATACTTGCAATAATGTGGTGCTTGAAGGTTATCTTACTTGTTTAGAATAGAATTTGAGACATATGGTTTTTATACAATTGAGAAGATTTGCTAACCCTCCTTTTTTTTCTAAGGCCTATGGATACCATGATTGATTAAGGCATCTTGGCAGGGTACATGGGTAGATAATGGTTTAGCTAGACAAATTGATTGAGGATAGTTGGCAATGTATACAATAGATCTCTTTGAGCATTACATGATGGTTATTCCTTGTTAAAATTTGAGTAGCAACACATTATACATAATATGAGTAAAGTAATTTGGTTTCAGAATTGATTGATGGGACACTAAGAGTTTTCAAGAGATAATATAGGAGCAAGGGAACTTGCTTTGTCTTAAAGTCCTATGTTCATCAACATAAGTGATAATATGGTAGCTAAGATATTTGGTATACTTAATTGAAAATTTTAATTTATTACAATGGACATCAATGACAATTGGGTCCCAATGTCAACACCTGCAATACTCATTAACACGAATGGCTCTATCCATTTGTTTTTGCATGGATGCAAATAATACTCATTTTGCTCTTACCTCACTTTTAAATACTTAGAAAATTGTTATTGCTTGTTGACATTATGCAAGTGCAACTCTTTCACACACACATGCATACACCCACACCCACAATTGAAAATGCACACATGTGCATGCACACAAATAGACACACACACTCATTCATGCACGTGTACATGTGCACAAACACATGTACACACACACATCCACACACACATGCACATGTGTGGATGCACACACACACACACACACACACACACACACACACACACACACACACACACACACACACACACACACACACACACACACACACACGTATATGTATGTGCATGTTAAAATATTTACTTTACCCACATGCTATCTTGCATGGAAATCTAGAGTTGCAAGCCACACGATTTCTAAGCAGTACATAGTTGCAGATGAAGGGGCTTACATATACTTTCTTCAAAAGTTACAATACTTTAATAAGTATCAGATTGTTTAAAAAACTAAACTTTTTGGCATGTGCAATTTTGACCTCCAAACAAGTGGCGATCCATTAGAATGATTAATAAAGGGGGGAAGGGGGGGGTCATGTCTGTACACACAAGTTTTATAGAGAGCAGGCATGATGAGCATCATGGTGTCTCGATTAGATTAAAAACAAATGGGGGGGGGGGGGGGGGGGGGGGGGCAGCCCAACATAATCCCAAAAGGGTGTTGGGTAGGGCGAGGGTGGAATGAGAGACAGCCTCCAAAGGGGTAATGTTACAGATTGCGTCAAGGGATGATGGTGGTGGTGGTGGTGGGTGATGGTAGGAGGGATGTAAATAACATGGCTCTCTCTCTGTCTGTCTGTCTTCCTTCTCTCTCTCTTTCACAAGGGGAGTTAAAAAGTACGAGCGTTGGGCTGGGGTGGGGGGAGTCAGTAGGAGCCATAGTTATTGCCAGCGAAGGTCTCTCCGAACTGCCAATCGGAGCTTGCCACGTTGTAGCTGACGCAGCTGACGCCGTCGCCGGTGACGACGGTGAAGGAGATGACCTGTTGGACGAGGTTGGTGGAGCACTGCCAGTTCTGGCCCCAGTTGCGCGTCATGGGGATCCAGCCCGTGCTCGACCCCTTCACCTTCACCCCCCGCACGTCCCCCGCCCCTCCCACATTCGTTATCAGCACCAGCATGAAGTTGGGGTTTCCGTTCAGCGTGAACTCTATCCCTCCCCGCTTGCTGCACGACACCCTGCACGCCCTCCCACCCACCCACACATAATCATCCGACCGTTATACAACACATTACAAGTCCTCTTGTTCACACAATCCATCTCAATTCAGAAGAAGTTTTAGACGAATATCCATCACAATTATCACATTATGAGTTACAGCAGCTTCATGAGCTTCTACTCGGGAGGCGCCGCATATCTTGCTAGGTGCAATTGAAGAGAGGGGAATGCGCTTGCAGGCCCAGGCCGTGTCGTGCCCAATAAATATCAGGAGCTTCCGCTTGGAAGGGAAACGCCTACCTAACTAGCTGTGGTTGGGATCAATGAGTACTCCCATCTTGGGATTCAAATATAAGTAAAGGCAAACAATTGGGTGCTAGTAGTGCTGCAATGGATAGGATTGGTGGGGGCTAGCAGCCTTCTTGCCCACAACCACACATTGCTAGGTGTGTAGTACCTTTCTCAAAGAATCTCATGATGTTATTGTAATTAACATTGTGGGAATTATAGTGGGAACTTGTCTAAGACTTTCTTCCTATGTCACATTGTCAACTAAGATTCACGATTCCGTTCATTAACAAGATTAACCTAGCACATTATCAATGATGTGTGGGTTGATGAATCCTAAGCGTGTCACTTGAGGGCTGATGAGTCTAGTGATGAGTCCTAACAATGTCACTTGAGGGTTGATAAGGCAAAATGCTATGTGTCTGGAATATTCTCCATTTGGCAAGAGATTTAGCATTGTAATAGTGGTTATTGGCTATTCAAGAAGACCAATTCCTAGGACAAGCTAGAAAGTGAATTAGTTATTTGTAAACACAAATTTCAAACTTATACGTGCAGCATATACATTATGATGGCTTCTAGGTTCTAGTAAACTAAGATAAGAGATAGTATTCCTCTGTGTGTGTGTGTGTATAGACAAAGAAGAAGGAGAAGGAGAAGATGAAGAAGAAGAGGAGGAGAGGTATTTCACGTGGTAGGAATAGTCCCACAATTGAGAGAGAGAGAGAAAGAGCACCTTCGGTACTTGACAGGGATGACACCAGCCACAGGGTCAGCAATCTCGATGAAGGAAGGCTCGGCCATGTCGAAGTGCCTCTTGGGGGGGTCACACCAGCCACCCAGGCTGCCGGTGGGGCAGAAGTTGGTGGCAGTGATGACGACGCTGGCGCCGGCGATACAGCCGGCGTTGGCGCCGTAGCAGCGCAGCTGGAAGCAGGCGCCGCACGCCGCCCCGCCCTCGTACAGCGGCGCGCTCAGCGCCGCCGTCGCTGTCCCGTACCCGGTGCTGTACAGATCCCCGTACCCGCACGCCCCCCCTGCAGCATGCATCAGTTATAGAACCAGTGTATTCTGAACTGATAACTGAGTCTACTCATCATCAATCTTCCTCGCGCACACGTTAAATTTCATAACATTCAGGGCGGACGAGTTCAATTCAACACTTCCTAATGATATTAATCCCATGATCGGGTTATCATTACCAACTCATGATCTGGTTCTCATTGAGCTTCTAGTCACAATTACCAACTCATGATCTGGTTCTCATTGAGCTTCTAGTCATAATTACCATGAATTTAGCTCATCTAGTCCAACTATCGATATCACATTGGGGGCTGTATAAGTATAATTACAGCTGCATAGCGCAGCTGATGTTTGTGTGATCTTCATCGTGGAATCTCATCGGCTTCTAGTCCTACTCATGACTATCCATACATGTAGCTTGATTAATCTAGCTAACAATATTATTGCCCGTGATACGTAATAGTCATCGACCTATGTTGCTTAAGTTATAAGCCAATAACATTACCCATAATGGTAACAGTTGTGTCGATCATCTGAGACTTGCATGAGAGTATAAGAGGATGAACTAGTCTTACCCATTGTGCCAGAGGCGTCACTGCCGCCATAAAAGGTTGCATGACCATTTCTCCACTTGCCGGGAAGGGTGACCTTGGCAGCACTGCAGCTGCAGATGAGCAAGAGAAGGTCAGTCACTCCCACAAGGAAGCTGATCAGGAGAGTGGCCGGCTGCATATTGATAGGTACTGATCAGGATCTGGCCGGATTGATCAGAGGGACAAAGAGAAGGAATTAGCAGCTGCAATCAAAAGCAAGAGGAACACATTTCTGTTTTGCTCGAGAGAAGTCTCGACTGAGGCAAAAAGCATATGACAAATCCCAAGGCAAAGCCTGAGAGAGGGCAAGTAATATATACCATGCACACACAGAACGTGGCTCCGCCCGCTAAAAGAAAAGGTCCCGGATTAACGTGCTAAATCATTTCCCTACCCTCGGGTTAGCAGCTCTTGACCTCGGGTTACCGGCCACATGGAAGGCCGATCTTGTCGCCCGGATCGTCAACTACCCCCGCTCTTTTTCAACTTTATCAGACCGATGCCTTGGTCTTGTTTAACTATTAGCTTTGCCTTACACCCTTTGCTTACTTATATCATTACCTCGGAATGTGAATCCCTTAATCACCTTCCTTAGGCTAGTATCAACTCCCCCCCCCCTTAGGCTAGTATCAACTCCTCTCCTCCCCCTTGGTATCACCCCCCCCCCCCCCCCCCCCCCCATCTATCACGCCTTTGCCCATGCCTTTCCCCCTCCCATCATCACCCCCTCCTAATCCCCCCTCGAGATTTAACACCCCAAAAGCCATGTTCCCAACCCTTTTGTGCGCTTTCCTGAACATGCCTCCATCTATTCCATCGCCTTCAGTTGGTCCTAGCACCATTCACAAGGCACATCTTAAAACAACCACAATTTTGCTCTATTTTATAGAACATGCCTCCCTTATGATTAATAGTGATCATGACTTTCAAAGGCTGCAATGAATAATCTTATGGAATAAATATCATTCCCTTGTAAGATCTTGGAGCTCTTTGTCAAATCAAGTGTGGATGCTGCTAGAGATCTTGAATTGTTGCATGCCCATGTCTCTTCAATAAATGGCTCTATGCACTGTATGTTTGTCCTTTCTATAATATGCACAAGAACAAATGTGCAAGTGTATTTCTTAAGCACAAGGTTTCATGTTAGAACACACATACTCACACCTCGTACACACACTATCCCTCAACTCACTATATGAGGCTTGTTTGTAAGTTCAAGGATTCAATTTATTGACATATGTGCTGTATAACATGATTCATACAACTTAAGTGGTACCTAATAGGGATTCATGTTTAAACATAACGGAGATGTCATGCACAGGGCAATCACTACTAAAGAAATACCTATGTTATGAAAGCCTATACCCTTGTCTAGAAATGCACTATATGTATTTTGAGGTAATTTTAATATGCCTCATATAATAAATGCCCTTTTATTGCAAGGTCTCTATATGTCTAATGTGGACATTATTGGATTTATTTGAACCTCTTATTTAAGCATAGATATCATAGAAGAAGTTACAAATGGACCCCATATATTATTGTATAACTAACAATAATATAATATGTATAATAAGGTAACTAATGTGATGGTGTACATATATAAATAGTGATTGTCTTAGGAGTTCATATACATGCAACAATTTTGGGTAATATTTACTAGGTGTTCCATGCCCAATTCTTTTGATGCTTTTCGCATTGCATTAGGGTTCAAAGTAATAGTATCAATAAGACTTAGGACACTTGATGTCTTAAGGTACATTTCATTTGGCAATAGGGTTCACTAGTGGTTGAGTCATAAATAAACCAACTGTGAGACATATAATACATTATAACATAAAATAGAAAATATCAAATAATTACATAGATAATAACAAAAATTATAAAAAATAATAACTATATGTAAAAATCTCCCATAAGTAATATATAGTAGCTAAATGTTATAATAAAGTGAGAGAACTATTGAAATTGTTTGTATTAATAAGCACATATAACATAACCACACATTGTACAATATTTCAACTCACGAGAGAGTATGTGAGCTCTATCTTAAAACTCATAGATGCATATATTAAAATCCCAATCTATGCTCTATGTTTAAACTCATAAGAGAGAGGAAACACATACATTTAGCCTGAATCATAAAATAATGAATCAACATGAAAAAATGAATCAATGATGTGTGCGTGTGTTTGCACACACACACACACACACACACACACACACACACACACACACACACACACACACACACACACAGAGGGGGTGCACCTTGTAGAACATGTAAGATACCACACGAGTTTAAAAGAAAATGCATTCTATTTAGTAAAATTTACAAACGAGATTTTTTAAGTACAAGTAAAAAAAGTTCACAAGTTTAGTAAAGTAAAATGGGTCATTTTATAGCCTTATAGCATGTAACTAAAGGGTATTTCTTAATACATTTTGAACACATGTTATATGGATGATCTCTTATAGATGCACCTCTCGAGAGATATTCAAACCCTAAACAAAGCATCATTTCTTTAATAAGACATGGCCATAATTTTCAAGGAACTATTTTGAACCCACCCTTACCATAACAATTTCACATGTAAGCTCCTCTTCTTAGACTATGAAATTTTGAAAAATTTCAAGGCAACTATACTTACATACTCAAGTAGGTTATCAACTACTCACCCCTCTATCCCTACTCTTACCATATTATGGAAAACTCATAGCATTTTAGAAAACTTGTTCAAGTCTAAAATTTTGAAACACATTGTTTAACATTGCTTTTAGCCTCGATGCCACCCTCTCTCTCTCTCTCTCTCTCTCTCTCCTGTCTACATATGTATTTACATACACATATATAAAGTCCAACCAAAGGAAGGAGATTTAAATGCTTTCTACTTTATCTTTAACCCCAAATATCTCCCAATGGTTTGAGAAAAAGAAGATATGTCATCATAAATGATATGCCAATCCCCCCCCTCTCCCCTCCGTGCTCACTCACTCACACACTCTCTCTACCTTATCTCTATCTTGATCTATACCCCTTCTTAACATATATAGAATAATGTTGCGCCTTGATAATAGTATTTTCAAAATATATATAATATCTTAATGCCATTCAATATTGATATCAACCAACTACAGTTGCAAGTCCTCATATTAATAGTCACTTGTTGCTATCGACTTCGTCTAGCCCCCCTCCATCTAGATACTACTCTGCCCTTGCCATCAATGTCCACCCTCTTTCCCATCCCCTTCACATCATAGAGATCCAAAGAAAAGTTTGATCTCACTCTTTCCATTATTGTTCCTCATTGAGCTCAAATGTAGAATTTTTATCTCCTCCCCACCATCAACTTATATTGCCCTTCTTTTTTAGTCTAGCCATCACCTCTTTATCTACACTCAACCAAAATATTTGAGAGAGAGAGATAGAAAGGGGAAGGGGGGGATGGAGGGGAACATTTGCAGTTGTTTCTTTATTTATGACTTCTATTGTGGCTAAATTCTTGCTCCATATAGTCTTACCATTAGCAAAGGATTCCCAAAGAGAGAGAGAGAGAGAGAGAGAGAGAGAGAGAGAGAGAGAGAGAGAGAGAGAGAGAGAGAGAGAGATTTATGAAGACGACTCATCATTCCAAGTACACATTCCTTGGATACTAAAGCTCCCCTCCTTTGGCCACATAAGCTCATGAGCTTTCTCATTGGTTTACAATCCCCCAAACCAAAGTTGTAAAAAATATATAGAATATATTTACTATCCAAAATCAATTATTCTAAAGATATGCCCTTTTCCTAGTAGAAGTATTAGAACTTGGTGCATTTAAGAAGGTTGCTTTATGCATGTATATCTTAGAACACATTCTAAGCTATATGTTTAACCTCTTACTCTTGATTATCAAGCTACATCACAATAATATTGTAACAAAAATTACATCATACATTGATAATACAAAAACCACATTAATACAAACATCATAATGTTTTCAATATAACAAAATGATATGTCACCATAAATGATATGACAATTCAAAGCATGAATTTTAACTTTATCACCTCAAAAGCAAAACACTGCTGCTGTGCCACTACATGGGCACAGTGTGAAAAAATTTGGAGTGCATCATCATTCGACTTTCTTATTGATCAAGAGAGTCAATGTGATCTACGTCATTAGTACTAGTGTGAGTTGCATGGATTATCCAAAAATACTAGATTTCTAGATAATTTTAGCTTATTTTTGATATTATTTATTGTAAAAATCTCAAAAATTTAGAAAAGCTTCTAGATTAGGATGCCATGCAAAAAGCAAGTCACTTTTTCAACCAGTTATGAGGTTTTTCATAAAAAAGACGGATTGGCAAAATCGCACGTGTCGCAATCGCTGTTGATAGGTTGAAATCTACAGTTTGAACTGAAAGAGGAAGAAGGAGTGATTTGGGAGCCAACGGAGCCATCATATTTGGGTTCAGAGCAGCAGAGAAGGAACTGTTATTTTGATGCACGTTTTGTTCTACGAAGAAGCTCTAGGAGATCTAATGCTTGGAGATTGCTTCTAAGTAGTGCCACGATTCCAGGTTCTTTCAATACATATTGATTCAATTCATTGTGCTTTGTCTTTGTCGTGTTTACCTCTTATCCATTCTCTTTCTTCTCTCCCATCTTCTATCTCTACTTTCTTCTACCTCTGAACCCCAGTGGATACAACCTTTTGACAAAAACCCCTCCGACATTGGTGAACCCAATGTGAAAGGTCATCAGAAGAAGGAAAGACAAGATGGGAGAACCTTCAAACACAATCTCCAATGATGTTTTGCAATAGTTGGTGCAAAATATGAATATGCTTATGTAGGTACAATAACAACAACATGTGATGCAAGCTTCTGCTCAAACAGAAAGTATTGTGATGAATGCTTTGCAAGCAGTTGAGCGTGAGGTGAAGTTATTCAATGGTAGGAATGTATCTGCATATGCACATACCTATGCTCAAAAGATGAAATTCTTTGGAGTGGCTCAACTTGCATGGAGCTGGTATTTTGTACGTGTTACTGTACATGAACTGAAAAAGCGCAAATTACTGAATTACACATGCAGGATGTTGATTGGGTAGCCTTCAAGAAAACACTTAGGGAAGAATTTTACATTGAAGATACCAGTTTGATTACGCGCAAGACTTTTCAAGAGTGGGTTTTACAACCCAATAAGGGTCTTGTGGCTACAGAATTGTTAAGAGAATTTGAAAGTCGATTTTAGCAGTTGGATCTTGCAGAACAAAAAGCTCTTGCAAGTCAAAAAATTAAATTGTTTCCGCAGGTAGCTGATTCTGAGCTTCAAGAGAAGCTTGATGATTTGCTAGAGGATCAGACTACAGAGATAGGTTTGAAAAGAGAATGGAGATATGTCAAGGAAGTTGTTACTGAACTTTTGAAAAAGCATAGAAGAAGAGAGAGATTGCATGTCTCTAGCTTGCCCAGTGTTACGGGCAAGACAGTTGATGCATCCAGTAAGCCACCCACTTCTGTGGCTAACCCTATGGCTGTACCTGCTATTGTTCCCTCTGTTAGGGAAGATGTCTTGGATGAATTGGTCAAAGACATGCATGAGCTTCAGTTGAAGGTTGTCAAATTGAATGAGAAAGGACAAGAGGAAAGGGGACGGGCAGCAACCCCTAAGCTAGGAAAAAGATGTATATGGTGTGATAGTTTGTAGCATGAGAGAAATGATTGTGCTGCTTATCATGAGGCCTTGGCATGACTTGTCATCTTTTGGAAAGATGGCAAGATCCATGCACAAGAAATGGGATTTCCTCTTGCTTTAAATTTTGGAAAGGGAGGTATGTAGAAGTTGTTGGAAGACTTGGTTGTTCGAAATGCTTATGCGGCGATACATGCTTCTACTTTTGGTCTATAGTTGGATAGAACGCATGGCCAAGTGATGGTTGGTCCAAAGGCTGAAATATGGACACATAATTTTCATGCAGTTGAAAAATGAAAAGCTACGCATAGTGAAATATCTCATGCATGGCAAGAAATTTATGACATAACTGGCTGGGAATCACCGATAGATGCATATTTAGCAAAAGAGTAAAGCACAAATGTATTTGTGGAAGAGAAATAGAAGAGAGATGAAGGAAGTGACAAAAAGAAATGTGGATTTTCTAAAGCTACAAATTAGCCACCTCCCGAGCATGTTATGGATGAGATTGGGCAGGAGCAAAAATAGGATAGCGAGCAAGAGGACAAACATGTAGGATATAAGCTGTAGTCTGATATTAAGACATGCACAGATGCCTTGGAAGATCGTGTACTGGAAGATTCAGCCATTGCATCTATAGATTTTCTTAATGTATCTGAAGAGATTTATGAAGATCATGTTTTACTTAAAACAGGGAGTCAAAGGGAGATTGATGACTTGTTGGATGCATATGATTTGTAGGATAAACTTATTACCTATGAGACAGTTCATGAGCTTGAGGATATGCCTGTATTAGAGGACGTTAGATATGATGCTCCAAAGTTGGAAACTATTTCAGATGCTTTATCAAAGGCCTTGATAGACAAATCAAAGATGCTTCAAGGTATGGATTGTTTCACTATTTTCGTGATAGTGAGAACGTGTTGAATGCAAGTGAGACTTAGTTTATGTTGGATGAGGAGCAAAAATGTTATCAGAAGTAACTTTCCATGCAATGGACTTTGAAAGAGCAAGCATGTTGCTATGTATTTGTTGATGGGTGTATTGATAGCATGTATATGGAGATTCAACAACCTCTAATGTATGAGATGCACCCAAGGCCTTATGACCCTAGAAGCGGTACTAAGTATGGCTCAAGAGTTGTACAAATGCCAATTATTTTGATCTATGATCCAAGGGGATGCCTTCTTATATGCATGATAAGCAACAAGTTAATAGTATGGGTGTTTGACTCGGGTGGTGCATCGGTGGCACATATTGGAGGATATGTAGGTTCAGAGGGGATGGATGTCGTGCCACTATGTGGGCACAGTGTGAAAAACTCTAGAGTGCATCATCATCCAACTTTCTTAGTGATCAAGAGAGTCAATGTGATCTGCATCATTAGTGCTAGTGTGAATTGTATGGATTATCCAAAAATACTAGATTTTTGGATAATTTTAGCTTATTTTTGATATTATTTATTGTAACAATTTGAAAAAGTTAGAAAAGCTTCTAGATTAGGATGGCATGCAAAAAGCAAGTTGCTTTTTCAGCTAGTTATGAGATTTTTCATAAAAAAGACAAATTGGCGAAATCACGCGCGCTGTGATCATTGTTGACATGTTGAAAACTACAGTTTGAACTGGAAGAGGAAGGAGTGATCTGGGAGATCCCTAAGCAGGTGTCTTGAGGTTTTATCCCCCTTCTGAAGCCAACGGAGCCATTAGATTTGAATTCTAAGAGCAGCAGAGAATGAGCTGTTTTTTTTCTGATCCACGTTTTTGTTCTACGAGTGATGCTAGGAGGCATATTCCACGGTGGATTCCGTGAGGTTTTGTGGTGGATTTCGTAGAATTTTATTGCTGGGGCTCATACACAAGGTGAATTCTTTGTGCGAAAAGTCAATGGGGACGCCTATCCTTTTCGGGCAACTTGTTAATTTAATGTGCAAGTGGGTGATTCCATAGCGGGTGATTTCGCAAAATACATATTTAAATTAATAGATGTTTATGAGTTTAGAGTG